>NC_068558.1:12437500-13062500 GCF_022201045.2 Citrus sinensis
GTACAATTTGTTATTGATTTAAAGTTCAAATATGAAAATTTATCCAAGAATGTGCAATATACTTTCTTGGCAGAGAAAAGACTAGCATTGAAGATGATGGGGTTATTGAGCTATCTGAGTTTTTTAAAGAAGATGAATAACCTATTCTTGATTTGAGCATTGAGCTTAATAATACAGTTAAGGTTGTGCAGCAAAATCAAGTTGAAGAAGATGAAATGATCGGAATAGTTCTACCTATTCACATTAAAGACAAGAAGGTTAGGCTTGAAGAAGATTTGATTGAAAAGGTGAAATTCGTTGGAGAGTGCATTGAGCAACAATTAGGGAAGAGCAAGAGTTATTTAATCATTGTTCATTTTTTGAAGTCATCATCGCCACGAAGAATGTACAAGCGAAGGAAGTTGATGAAGTATGGATTCTTCAAAGTATTGAGAAGAATTGATGAGAAAGACCATAAGTTCGAATTAAAAGATGATATGGCCTTGCACTACAAGTTTCACCCTGCAGATTGTATTCAAACTCGAGGACAAGTTTTTTTTTAAAGGGAGAGAATGATGTAGGACATTAATTTAGGATTCTAGAATTTTCATTATTTTAGGATTTTCTATTTTGATTAGAGTAAATTATGGTATCTATCTTAATTGTTTTTTTATTATAATTGTGATTTAGTTTCCTTTTTAAAGTTAACTTAGGGAAGTAGTTTGCTTTATTTTAAATAGAGAATTCTTATTATTGTAACTTCAATTTCAATTATTTAACAAAACCCCTTTTCTCGTTCCCTTTGGAATTATTTATTAAAATATATTTTGCAGAGTTGTTTGGATTATATCGTTACCTAATTTGCTTTAAGTTATTAAAAATCTCATTGAATCATTTGAATTAGAAAGAGATTTAGTCACACTTCGATTAGAGCGTAACCGAATCGCGTTGGCTTGGTCCAGTAATAAAATAATATCTAGTGTTTCCTACCTTATCAATTTCGCTTTTGCTACGCCTGCTCTATTAATTCTTTTATTGATCCCATATGCCATAAAGGGTAGCTCATATTGATCATTTTAAAAACACATCAACAACATGCTTGAGTAGAAGAATGAATAATTCTCACTTATTTTTACCTACCAATAGAAAATTAAGTCAAATCTAACAAATAAATAAAATAAGTAAATTCTAATCAAGTGCATGTATTTGTTTGCCTAATTGTCTCAATTACTCAAATTAGTTAACTCAATTTCAAACTTTCAATTCATTATCCAAAATTTTCAAGCAACCAAACAGAAGTAAGATTCATAACCCCTCACACATAGATAGAGATGGCCAACAGGTCGGGCAGCACACGGCACAGTACGTGTCCTTAGAACATAGTACAACACGAGCATGTTTTGATAGCGCATGTAGCACAGCACAGCACGCGTGAGAGTTTTAAGTACGTTGGCTTACAAGTACGACATAATTAGAGTTGAGTTAAAGCACGACACGTGAAAAAATCTACAATAAGGACATTTCACTTTTTTAATGAAAGTAAACTTAAAATTTTATGATCTTACAAATAACTTGAAACTGAATATTTTAATATATTTTATTAATCTAAGTTTTTTAGATTCATTTAATTCATAGTTTCAATTTTTAAAGCTGAAATAACTATTTCTAAAGCTAAAATAACAGAAAAAAATATAGCGCACTAGTTTACTCACGGCACCCACTAAACATCAAACTTTCCCATAAAAAGTTAAAATACGAAGGCAATCAAATAAGAACAGAAAAAAGTAACAATAACAATAACATTAATTTACCAATGTCAAAAAAAATTAAGTCATTAACAAAAATTTATCACTTTGATTATTCAATAACCAATTTACATAATGTTGATGCGAGATTCTGGTTGTCCTCGTTCTACGACCAAGGTCTCTGCTCGATCAACTTCACCACGACCAGGATCTCTCCTCGTAAAGCTTCTTCTCCAGAGGTTCCTGCGCACACAGACAGGTCAGGGTACGCCGGTTGTTTTCTCGGCGCAAACCCTCCGACGCTCAAGTCAGATATGAAGGTTCGGGGAACGCTTGCCACAAATCTTATGGCTGTTAGGTTGTTTTCTCCCTTTTAGAATCAAAATTGCTAACCCTTTTACCTTCGTTGGCTACCTTTTTATAGGCTTCCTCTAAATCCCAGTTTTCCGCAGTCTACGTCTGTTATCCTCCCACCTCTCGAACGTGGATTCCCCATTTTCGTAGTCGTGGGTGGTTGCGTGGCCTTCGTGCCTAGATTCTCGGGCTGGAGAGCATGCCTCGCCAACTATCATTGACCGGGTCTCCTCGAATCAACCCTTAGCAGGAATACAGCAGGAATGGCTTTATGCTTCTTACAGGAGATTGGACTCGCGGCTGACGTGCTCGTGGATGAGCAGGGTATTTCTGCTCTTGCTCCCCAGGATACCAGGCTCTTACGGGACACACCGGTTCGCAGAACTCTGCCATCAGATATCTGCTCATCATGCCTGATCTCGTCGACGTATTTCTCCCAAACACCGGTCCCCCAGTTTCTGGTGTTGGGTAATGTAATGGACCAGCAGTAGAAACTTAGCAGTTCTTGGTCGCGTGGGACTGAAAAAGGCCTCGAGGAGGAGCTGACCAAAGTCAAGGAGGATCTTCAAAGGCAGAAGGCTATGTACAAGGCTCAGCTCGAATCCCTCCGCGATTCCCATCGGGTTCAGGTCGAGAACTTGGAGAAGGAGGCTGACAACCAGTACGACCAGGGACTTTGGCATTCCTATCGCTGCATCATGGCCGTCCTCGGGAAGCAGCATCCTGATCTAAAGATAGACGACCTTGCAGCCGGTGTCGCCGAACATATGGACGAGGAGGCTGCAAAGGAGGATGCCGAAGAGGTGGCGCCAATGGTGATAGAGGAGGAAAACTCTCCTCCCCGTGTAATCCCTGCTGATGCTGGTGAGGCGAGTACCCCCCCAGACGCAACTGGAGATACTCCCCCAGCACCTGAGGTGGACCAGCTGACTGAGGCTGCTCGGCTTGCAGACCCACTGTCTTCTTAAACATGTTTCTTGTATTGTAACGAACAATGTTTGTGAAGATTATCTGCTTTGTTAATTATTAACAAATTAATAGAAATGTTTTTTATTACTCTCTTGTGTTATACTTACGAGAGTCTGCTCGTCTTCGTCTGGTCGAGCTGGCTCTGGCTTGGTATATGGTTTTGCCATATGCCTTAGAAGATTCTTCAATGTTTGGGATTCTGCTCGCCTTTGCGCGGTCGAGCAGATCCTGGCACGGCTTCTGTCTTGCCATAAAATAGGCTTTGAGACTTGATGAGCCTTTGCATGCCTTAGAAGATATTTCGATGATTGGGGATTCTGCTCGCCTTCGCGCGGTCGAGCAGATCCTGGCATGTTTGGCTTCTGTCTCGCCATAAACAGGCTTTGAGACTTGACGAGCCTTTGCATGCCTTAGATGATTTCTTCAAAGCTTGGGATTCTGCTAGCCTTCTCGTGGCCGAGCAGATCCTGGCATGCTTGGCTTCTGTCTCGCCATAAAACAGGCTTTGAGACTTGGTGAGCCTTTGCATGCCTTTGATTCTTCAAGGATTGGGATTCTGCTCGCCTTCTCGTGGTCGAGCAGATCCTGGCACGCTTGGCTTCTGTCTCGCCATAAAACAGGCTTTGAGACTTTGTCGAGCCTTTGCATGCCTTAGGTAATTTCTTTAAAGCTTGGGATTCTGCTAGCCTTCTCGTGGCCGAGCAGATCCTGGCACACTTGGCTTCTGTCTCGCCATAAAACAGGCTTTGAGACTTTGTCGAGCCTTTGCATGCCTTAGGTAATTTCTTCAAAGCTTGGGGATTCTGCTAGCCTTCTCGCGGCCGAGCAGATCCTGGCACGCTTGGCTTCTGTCTCTCCATAAACAGGCTTTGAGACTTTGTCGAGCCTTTGCATGCCTTAGGTAATTTTTTCAAAGCTTGGGATTCTGCTAGCCTTCTCGCGGCCGAGCAGATCCTGGCACATCTGCTCGAAGGTTTTGATGCTGCCCCGAGGAAGTTTCCTGTACCACTCTCGTGCACGTCCCTCAAGGGATAGTGGGAACACCCTGCACCTTTGGGATTGAGATAATCCTTGTACCCCAGTTATGTCGTTGAAGCGCTCTATGTGTACCAACGGATCAGTTCTTCCCGAATATCTAAGGTCTGGGAGGCGGAAATCTCTCGGAATAACTGTCCTCATGATCTCTGCTGCGAGCGGTGATTCTCCGTCCAGCATTATCCTCCAACCAGGAGCTCTGCTCCTTCCTTGCATGTCGTCAATTATCTGCGCTAGTCTGCGCACCTCCTCCTCCAGCTGCACTGCACGACCAAGGTCACGTGCTGCAACTTGATCCCGCTCTTGCTCTACATCATGCAAATGTTGCCTCAGCACTGTTTCCTCTGCATTCGCCACCCCATCGTCCTTATCAAAAATCTGTCTTGCCGGGGACTGCTCTTCCTCTCTATGGAATTCTCCCCGCAGGGGTATGTTACCTCTTTCACCACCAAGTCTCTCGGTGGTCTGACTTCTCCTCGTATTATCGGGACCTGGTGCCACTCCATTACCTCTCACCCTTTCTTCCTGGGTTACCCTTCGTTTGCTCCGCAGCTCATGCAGGATGGTTGTCAAGGTCTCCATCTGCTTTTCCATCCGTTCCATCCGGTCGAACATGGCTTTTTCCCGTGCTTCACTGGCTATCTCCCTCAGCGTCACGGAATCGTTAAGCCTCATATCACCCCCTTGTGCACTACTTCCTCCTGTCTCCATTGCTTTTCAGCTACTTCCCTTCTCTTCTTGCTATCAAAAGAAGCTTTTTGCTCAGCTCCCCACAGACGGCGCCAAAATGTTGATGCGAGATTCTGGTTGTCCTCGTTCTACGACCAGGGTCTCTGCTCGATCAACTTCACCACGACCAGGATCTCTCCTCGTAAAGCTTCTTCTCCAGAGGTTCCTGCGCACACAGACAGGTCAGAGTACGCCGGTTGTTTTCCCAGCGCAAACCCTCCGACGCTCAAGTCAGATATGAAGGTTCGGGGAACGCTTGCCACAAATCTTATGGCTGTTAGATTGTTTTCTCCCTTTTAGAATCAAAATTGCTAACCCTTTTACCTTCGTTGGCTACCTTTTTATAGGCTTCCTCTGAATCCCAGTTTTCCGCAGTCTACGTCTGTTATCCTCCCACCTCTCGAACGTGGATTCCCCATTTTCGTAGTCGTGGGTGGTTGCGTGGCCTACGTGCCTAGATTCTCGGGCTGGAGAGCATGCCTCGCCAACTGTCGTTGACCGGGTCTCCTCGAATCAACCCTTAGCAGGAATACAGCAGGAATGGCTTTATGCTTCTTACAGGAGATTGGACTCTCGGCTGACGTGCTCGTGGATGAGCAGGGTATTTCTGCTCCTGTTCCCCAGGATACCAGGCTCTTACAGGACACACCGGTTCGCAGAACTCTGCCATCAGATATCTGCTCATCATGCCTGGTCTCGTCGACGTATTTCTCCCAAACACATAAAACCAACAGATTTTTTTTTCAATTAGCTTTAAGAAATGATGCACATTGAAACCGTGAAGAGTCAAGATACCACTTGCTATCAAGTGAAGGAGTTGTAAAACCGATGAGTTAGATGGGACGACGCCAACGAGATGGAAGCTACAATGCAGATGAGATGGAAACTGCAATGCCAATGAAATGGAAGCCACGACCCCAACAAGATGGAAGCTGCAACGCCGACAAGATGGAAACTACAATGCCAATGAAATGGAAGCCACGACCCCAACAAGATGGAAGCTGTAACGCCGACAAGATGGAAACTGCAATGGCGAAGAGATGGAAGCCACGATGTTGACGAGATGGAAGCTGCGAGTCTGTGATGTCAATCGGCACAATCAAAATGGTGGTGGGCTACCGACTGACAGGCTAAAACACTGACGAGAGAGGGTGTGTTGGTGAACCGACGACGAGGGAGAGAGAGTTAGACAGCTCAGGGTTTTCTAATTTTTTGACTTGAGGGAATTAGATTGTGATTTGAGGTTGATGAGTGAGGGACCGGGGGAATCGAGTTTTTTTTTCTTTTTATTAGATTTATTTTTTTAATATTATTGTTCATCTAAAATGCCCATTTTGGTTTTTTAATAAATTTGCATTTTAAAATATGGACAAACATGGTCAAAATAAATTTCTGTTAGGGAAGAATCAAACTTTGATTCTTTGCCTAAGTTCCTTTTGTCATGTGCAATCTTGACAAATTTTTAATACTTCATCTCATCACTGATTATTATAAAAAAATTAGTTAAAAAATCACATTGTTAAGTAGTAAATGTAGTCTATTAGCGTACAAATTGATGATATTAAGTTAAAATTTATGAAATATGTACAAATCAAAACTAGCCCAATTTGTACGTATCAGTAAGTGAAAAGTTACATTTAATGGATTATAAGGGATAAAAATATATTTTTATCACGGTGCTATCATATATTTTTGATAGATAATAATTCAATCGTAAGTCCTTTATTAATTTTTTGATAGACAAAAATTATATTACGAGTTTATCATATTTTTATGATATAGCGGAACCGGTCATAAAATGAATGTAATTTATTATTATTATTATTAATTTTTTTTTTTTTTTTGTGGATAGTGGAGCTTCAAAAGAGCATAAAGAATGCAAACCTAGTCAACCAAAAGAAAAAATATATAATTTTTGGACACTACACTCTGCACACTGACACTACAAAAAATTCATAATCTCAAGTATTCAACTTCACCCTGACACTATATAAAGAGGAGACTGCGAGATAACAGATTCCTACCAGTTATCACGAATCGTTGGTGTTCATTACTTTTTTGGGTTGTACGTAAACAAAACAAACAATAAGCTAGATAAGGAATGTTAGAGTATCTGATGATGCTGATGATATTGTGCAGTGATGTTGAGCTGATGATGCTATGTAGCGATGCTGATATGGTGTTATGCAGAATTTATAGAGTATGATAGAAGAACATGATAAAGCTGGTGGTTTAGCATGTAGCTTAGTATACAAGCTGAGAATTAGTTATAATGACTTCGCAAGTTGGTTATAACAGATTCAATAGCCTTTAACCATACATGAAGATTCCAGAACAATCTAGCTATTAGACTCTTGTATCTATCTTGTAATACAAATAGTGAGATCTGAACACATTGTGTATTCGATGTTATGATTGAATAAAATACATTTTTCTTTCACTTTCCATTTCATTTTCTTTATAACCAAACACCAATTTAGCTGAATTCAATCAAGGAAATTACCACAGATATTTGGGGTCACAAATCATTGCTACCAAACCTAATTCTAATGACTGGGCTGTAGAAATGATGGCTCAATGGTACACATCGGGCAATGTAAAGACTTACAAGTCCTGAGTTCCAAGTTGTGAGGGAGGCTAAAAGTAAATAATTGTTACTTAGTTTCAGGAATGATGAATCAGGGTCACGGAAAGGTGGTATATCTCCACGAACAAGCGAGCCCATCAAACCCATATGATCCGAACGATCTAAGTCTGAAAAAGGTGTTGAAAGACACATTAAGCCCGGTATGATGGTTACAACCTAAGTTTTCAATTCACCATCTTTGGAAGCTAGAAAGTTATTGAGCATGGAGAATAGAGGTGCCTTGCTTGAATTTGAAGGACAGCATGGTTCTAAGTGCCCTGTTCCCTAAAAGCCGTGATGAAATGGCTGCTGATGATGAGTGTGTCTCTTTGCTTTTGAAACTATACTACTAAGAATGCTAATCGAATTTTGCATTCTGTTCCAACTCCAAGAATTGGCCATTAACATTTTGTCTTTCATGCGGTTACAAGAATGCAGCCTTCAATTAACAAAGGGCAACTTTAAATTAATTATGTAGTTGCGTTTTAATTATTTTTTCATTTAGGTACTTTTATGTATGTAGTTAGGATCTACTGTATCTCAAGTGGTGTGCCGATAATAATTAATTGTCACATGTAATGTAATATACTATATTATGTATCATTCATTTAGTAATTTTGTATCAACTATTAAGAAAAAGATTTAGTAATTTTGCATCAACTATTAAGAAAAAGTGTCAAATACTATGTCAATGTAAGTTCACACACACACACAGATATTTAACAAAGAGAAGCTGTCACTAACAAACAAAAAAACACAATATCTATTATATTGAAATTTGTAGTGTGCATCTTCATTTTGTCCTCACTAAAGAAGAACTGTATATATACATGTGTGTATGCATGCGTGCAAAAAGTAGAACAAAAAATAGCATACCGTTACTAGAAGATAAAAAAAATTAACTCCATGACCAAAAAATATTAAAGTGCATTAAGTGCATTACAAGATAAGATTTTTTTTAAAATTTTTTATCTATCGCATTAAATTATCTATTTTTAGTACATATATTATTATTCATATAAATTATCTGAGCTAAATATTAAGACAAGTATTATACTCTTACAAAATATAGTTTCTGTTGATGACAATTAAATATACATAATATTTCATCTATATGATCTTCAAAAGAAAGTTTAGCTAGTTTGGCCTCCTGTGGTGAGAGAAAGAGGTTAAAATAAAAAATTGAAATTAAAAACTTTGTGATAGTTCCCAAATAGAATTGCTAAGTACAATTCTCTTAGTGTGAGAATAGAAAATTGAAGTTTTAGTAAATACTTGCTTACTTTATTGAATCTGATGACGTGTGCTACATAGGAAAACAACTTCTTATTAGTTTAAAATATTGTAAATAAATAGCGAAACTACATGACCTATTCCTTTGCAATCATGTGAACGTTGGCCAACTTAGACTAAGACTTTGACAACATATCCATCTTCCCAAGGACATAGTCAGGAATTTAATTTGGCTGGGGCACATTTAAAATATAATATAATTTTAAAAATTTATAGTTTTTTTAGATTTCATTTGTTTTAATTGATTTTTTAATGGATTTCATTTGATAAAGGTGGTTCTCTTGTTGTCTTTATTAATTTTCATGAAATTATAATAGTTAATCAAATTATTTAGAATTAGACATTTAAGTTAAGCGCAGTATGAAATGTTTTTAAAATTAATGTGGTACTTTCAGAATTTTGCAATTCACATGGGGTATTTTTATAAATAATAAATAAAATATATTTTTTTAAGTTATCCATAAAAAAAATTTAAAAGCCAACTAGGGCACGTCCTATGCTGGCTACACCCCGGCATCTTCCCATTATCTTCTTGCATGTATTTTGGATGTCGATACCCCTCCTTTACTGGAATCTTGTCCTCAAGGTTTGTTAAGGAAGTTCAGTGTGCTGAGCTCACAGAGAGTAGGAAAGCGCTAACGCGCATCCGTTTTTCAGCTGGGTCCATGCGAGCACTTTTACTGAAGCTCGCCCTGTCACCCTCGCTCTGGTTCGGGAATCATGTCACCCTCGCTTTCCGCTTCAGCTTCAGTCTCAGTTAGTCAAACGATTCAGCAATGCCAGCTCATCAGAGTTAGTTAAGCAAGTTGCCATATCAGCACAAGATTGTTAAGATTGTTATTAGTCATTTCGTATGTGTGTGTAACTGAATGTAATTAGCTTAAGCTGCAATCTTGTGCGTGTATATAAGATGAGTTGATTCAGTTGTAAATACTTAAGAAAAATCAATAAGAAAGAAAGTCACCTTTTCTCTTAAAATCATTTTCCTCATAAACAAACAACTTCATTTTCTCTTTCATGGTATCAGAGCCATCCATGGCTAGTTCCAGTACAATAAATCAAAATTGTTCAAATATCAATCAAATGCATTCCACACAAACTTCATTCACTTTTGCTACAACAGCAAAACTCGATCGATCAAACTTCCTTCTCTGGCGCAAACAAGTGATCACTTCAATCAGAGGAAACCGACTTGAAGGATTAATCTCAGAGAAGCAAAATATTCCAGAACAATATATTTCTCAGTCACAAGCTGATGGATTTGTGGAAAGGATTGAAAAACCAGCTTATGTCAACTGGAGAGCTCAAGATCAAACTCTACTTAGCTGGCTTCTTTCAACAATTAGTGAAGGTATCTTAAGCTCAGTTGTTAACTATGATACTTCTTTTGATATATGGAGATCTATTGAAAAGCAATTTGGAGTACAATCTGAAGCAAAAATAATGCAACTTCGATATGAATTAGATACTCTGAGAAAAAGTCAATGTCTATTGAAGAATATTGTTCGAAAATGAAAATGCTAGCTAATAAACTTGCATGTGTTGGTGATAACATAACTGAAAAGGATTTACTGATAAGAACACTAAATGGACTTGGATCTAGCTATCTGGATTTGGCTTCAATAATTACAGCTAATAAGATGATTTATGATGATGCATATTCACTTTTACTGACACATGAAGCTAGGCTGGAACAAAATTAGAACCCTCAGGCCATGTTTAATGCAAATTATAGTATGATGAATACAAACTATTCACATATCAGGGGTGCTCCTAGGAGAAATGCTTATAGTAATGCTAGTAATGCTACTCATGGACAATCTGGAGGCAGAGGTTAGAATTTTGGTCGAGGCATGTTTTCTGCTTCTTATCCTAGAGGTTTTCCAGCTGGTGGTAGTACTGCTAGTGGTTTTGGTAGAGGAAATATTGTTGGCTTTGGAAGAAATCAGTTCATGCAATCTCATAGGCCACCACAAATGAGGCATATGTTCTCTCCTGCTAACAATTCAAGCATTATGTTGTTGGTGGTGAGTCAAATGAGCCAGTGCCTATATGTCAAATATGTCACAAGTAAGGACATATTGCTGATGCCTGTTGGTATAGGTATGGTGATGCCTATTTTTCTTCACCTAAATAATTTGGTAGAGGAAAAATGATAGGATCAAAGATTGCATATATGGCTAATTTTGAGCCATTTTCTTATCAACCATCACCAATTGAAGATCCTTATGAAGTCTCAGATCCTAGCTATCAGTCAATGAACTACTCTCCTGTTTCTTCTTATCCATCAGAAGCATTTACCCTGCCTGAAGCCTATGTTGCAAATGTTGAAGGTTCAACTGATGAAGGGTGGTATCTTGACAGTGGAGCTACACATCATATTACTAACAACATGGCAAATATGCATGTGAGAGAAGAATTCAAATGCTCAGACCAGCTGACCATTGGCAATGGACAAGGTTTGGTCATTACTCATATTGGTGATTTGTTGTGAAAATTTTATTGAACTCGCAAGTGCACGAATCTATTGTAGAATAGATTAATGGTGACGAGTGTCGATCCCACAAGGAGGTGGATTTTAATTATATGTAGAATTAATTTTGTATGAGGGTGATTGGATTTTTGGTGGAAATAATTTGGAATATTCTAAAACTTAAATTAAAATGGTGAGAATAAACTGAAGAGAAATTTATTGAAATAAAGCACTTGGGTATCTGGATCCGTATCAACATGCACCATGGGCTAAATATTCCTTATTAGTGCCAATTAAATCATGAAGGGGGAATCCACACCTCATGAACCACACTTTAATCAATATGGTGTTAAGGGCTTACCGTGCCAAATAATAATAACCTTGTACTAGGGAGCCGGTAAAACCAGGGCGGTATCTAGACAAAATTATTATTATTTGTCGACGAGAAGTCAAAAAATCCACAAAAACTAGAGGGAAAGAGAAAATATATTTACCAAATAAAGCCCATGACACATGTTGAGACTTCACCTTCAACCCAAGCTTGAAAGAAAATTAGCTACTCATAATTGAACTAGGGGTAAAATGAGAATTTATTAAAATATGTAGAAAATATGAGATAGACAAGGAATTGCAGAAAATGGAGTCCAAAAATGGATTCAGAGATGCCAAATTAGGGGGGAAAGGTCCCTTTTTTTATAGATACATTGAGTAAATCATGGCCATCGGATTAAAAACAGTTTGGACGCTCAAGATTGCGCCACGTCATCAGTCAACAGTATGCATCAACAGTACGCGGTTTGAACAGTGACAGGGTTTGACCACGCGGTTTGAACAGTGACACAGTTTGGTTGAAAATAATCATGTGTAATGCATGTACTGTACGCGAGATTTTTGGTCCACTGATATGCTACCAAGTCATCGATCAACAGTACATAAGAATTTTAGTCCAACAGGATCGTGACACCTCATCAGTCAATGCCACATCATCGGTTAATGCCACATCATCATTCCATCTATATGAACAGTGTCGTAAACAGCAACGTAGACAATACCGTACATGTGAACAGTGACATTTTTCTTTTTATGCCCCTTCTAAGGTTTTCGACTGTCCTAAGTTCAAAAGTAATGTCCGTTTTGCCTTCTGATTTCTCGTTCACTGTGAAATGACCAAGATGCCCCTAAAATACATAAAATACTTAATTAAAATAAAACACACGTAATTAAATCACAAGAAGGTTAAATACATAAAAGTAAGGGTGTTAGTAAAACTTAAAATATAAAATGACGATTTTCTCCTTTATAAATATACATTTTCTAACACTCAACACACCCCCCAACTAGCTTATTGCTAGTCCCTAGCAAATAAAGCGAAAATAAAATTCAAATCCAAAATGAATTTTTTTTTAAACAATCATGTTTATTCAATCAGACAAATGATAGTAATCAAATAAAAGTATAAGCATTATCTCCAGTCTAAAGAAACAACCTACCCACATCAACCATCCATATGAATCAGCCCAGTAGACTTTGTCACAGCTACTTTCAAGAATGATATGTTAAACCCCAAAATCTCACTGGAAATAGTAACACTCTCACAAAGAAATTAAACCCAATAAAAATAGTCATTCCAATAAATGGTAATTGAGAGAGAAAAGAATAAAGAAGTGATATCACATGCTCCCACCAAGATGAAAGAAATTTGCCCTCAGCTTAGAAATAATACGATCTCAAGTCAAACAAAAATGCTAGTCAACCCAATTTATTTATCTTTTTTTTATTTTTTTATTATGCACAACTACATCTTTTTAGCCTATATAACTAGCTTCTACTTCAGACTATAGTTCCCTAAAATCAAGAAGGACTTTTATTAGGACGTAACGTAGGTTAGGGACATGGCTAACAAAGAAAGAAAATAAGGAAAATAAAGTGTATGTTTGAGAAAAATGCAGAGATTTTTTTTTTTGGAAGTTGCAAGGTGGATTTCACCTTTTTTTTCTTTTTGAAACAACAATTTTTGTTTTTTATTTTTATTTTTTTGTTTTGTTTTTTGCTTTTGTTTGGCAAAACGTCATTGAACAAAATAATTATTTACATTTTTCTCAAACATAAATAGGTGATGGAACTTATAAGACATCGGGTAATACTCAAAATCGGAGTGGGTCAAGATGATAAGTTGAGAAAGAAAAGGTTTTTTTTTTAAGGCTCAAAAGGGTTAACTATGGATATTTCACAAAAGGGATGGCTAGAAAGGCTCAAACGAATTAAAGATGGCATTTCCATAATTTTTTAGGGCTCTAAATAATCTTCCATATCTACTAGTTAGATGGGCCTCTAGATGTAGCAACACGCATTTTTTTTCTCTTTTTTTTTAATTTTACAACAATTTTTTTTAAGGGTTAACTCAAAAGAAATCTAGACATCGTGTATAAAAGAATAAACTGCTAAGTTGTATCAAGAATGGACAAAAGGGTTACTCTCCAAGAAAAATGATAGGCTCAAAAACTCACTTGGTACTTATTATGACATGTTCATTCCTTCAAGCAACTCATATTTGTCTCTGACATCAACATGTAGAGTAGCAAACATGGCGTAACATCATTTAAGACCAAAGATAATTCAAATACTAAAATTTGCAATTCATCATGTTATCCAATGTTAAAACAAATCACACAATTTTTTTTTCAAACAATATTCTACCCTCCAACCTATTCTAAGCATGAAAGGAAAATATGCATGCAGAAATATGAAAATGATGCCGAAAAAATAATTAGAAAAGTTACATTTAAAATGATAGAAAAAGAAAATGGTTTTTTTTTTAACTAAGAAGATGAGTTTCTAGAGGCACTACACTCCATATTCAGCCATCTTCGACTAAAAATTTTAAAAATGTATATTTATAAAGGAGAAATTAAAAAGAAGAAGAAAAATAAACATCAAAACTTAATAAAGAAAAAGAAAATGTCTGAATTTTTTTTTCTTTTTTTGTTTTTTCTTTTGTTTTTTTTCAAACGATGAAGATGCGTTTCTAGAGTCACTACACTCCATATTCAGCCATCTTCAACACAAAAAGTTAGCAACAGTTAGTTTCTACAATAAAAAATCAGTAAAAACTTAACCAAGATTCCACAATTGTCGATTATTCCCTCCCCCCAACCAAAACGAAATATTGTCCTCAATGTTTTAAAGGAAAGAAGTAGAGTTTAGAAGACATCACCTGGGTGGTGTAACACAGAAGAAAATATTTACAGACGGAGAGTTAAATCTAATTTGTACTTCTTACTGCGGCTACTGTTATCATCATTATTTGGACACTCCAACACAAAGGTCCAGGGGTCTGGCTCCGGTCTATAAGCTTGTAACATATCAAGTAGCTCATTAGCAGTGTGAGCACAAATAAAAGGCTTTTTCGCTATGGAATGAATGAAATAGTTTTTTATTGCATGGTTAAGAAATGCGATGAAGCCATCATAAAAGTTATTGACATTTAACAAACCGATGGATTTCTGGTGAATGTGCAGATGGGCCCAAGATGCTAGTGTGATAAGTGCCTCTAAAGTTGCAAGATCTCCTGGTAGGAAAATAAAAGCATCAGCATGATTAAGCATTTCAGTTATTATTTCTTGCATACCTGAGACGACTAACTCTTCTCCAGTCGGTGGATCAGACAAATTGCCCAAAGGTTTCAGGGCTCTTGGGATGATGCCTAACACTTGGCTTCCTCTGACAGAAGCAGCTTCTGAGACCAATTTTGATAACCCTCGGTTACCTCCTCCATACATCAAGTGTAATTTTCTCTCTGCTATGCTTCGACCAAGATCTACGGCTGCTTCAACGAACTCTTTATGTTTGCCATAATTAAATCCAAAAAGTACACAAATGTTCTTGAATTGTCTATTGGGAGTAGCTGCCATTGGAATATTTCTCAAAAATAATTTGTAAGTGCTTAACAAAAAGTCTTATTTAAGAATCTTGGTGACAGTGGGTCACAAATATGTATGAGGTGGCATGTCAGTGTCAAATAACGCGTAAAGCACATGGCTCGCAAGTCAAAAAGAAAATAGTAAAAAGAAAAAGAAACAATGATAAAATAAAATTATTTAAAGACAATAATACAAATGATAAAACAACAGTGAAATAAAATAACAGTGAAGTAAAAGGATATTTACAGGTAATTGCGACTGTGGCTCACATTTTCCTTTGGTTTTACGTCCAGAAACAGCTTGAATGCCCTTTATGGGTCGAGGATGGGCTTCCCAACCAGTTTTCTTATAAACTGGCAAACAAGGTCATTTATAGTCAGATTCCCTAGACTATATCGTGCATGCTCTTTCTGGAATAATGGTCATAACTGGAGATTGGTTCCTTGCACATATCCACTGGGATGCCTTTCAAGAGACAAAAGGATATCATCCAATGACTCCTTATTCAAGCCATCCATAATGAATTGAATGTTATCTTCCCTGTTATCAGACAACATTCCTAAAGAGCATGGTTTTTTATTGTAACTCATTCTGGCACACTTATGACAAGCAATAGAAATTTTTCGAACTCTTTGTTTTCTTGCATAATTTTCTTTACCACAACCAGGCATGTATGCAATAAATTTTGGAGGTAACTCACCTGTTAATCATACTTTATCCTCGATTAACTAACGGATGTCAGCAGGTATGTTATTCCTCATGAGCAATCGCATGCGTTCGAACCGAGCTTTATAGATTGTAAGGAGGGCATTCTGAGGAAGTGAAGGGAATCGATTGTGAAGCTTTGCTAGAATCTCGTTTATGTCTATACCTTCACCTCAGAATATCAGTTATTATGGGAAACTGAAGTAACCGACTTGATTGTCACGGAGTACTGTTATCCACCACTTCACCGGGGCAACAAACTAAAGCACACAAACAAAGAAAAAGAAACTAAAACACATAAAGACAATTACAATCGTTCTCTTATTGAATTTACCTCAAGCTCCAACTGGATGTTGTAGACACTTCTCTCAATGTCTCTGAGTTGGCTTTCTAAATCCTCAACATAGGATACTAAGTTGCAGAGCCCAAATACAATGTGTTTTACAAAATTGAATCTACCTTTTAAGATGAGATTTTACACATTGAAGTGGTTTAAGAATGTCCAGGAGGAACTGTTTAGCTATGACATTCATGATTAACAATGAAAAGAGAAAACTTAATGGTTAAACAAACACACTTGTGCAAAAATAATTTCAATTAGCAAAAGAATAATAAAAAGAAAGGAAAAAAATCAAATTACCAAAAAGAAAGAAAAAACTCAATTCAAATCTAGTGGGTCACTCAAATTTATTTCGGTGTCCTCTCCATATGGTTGGTACTCTAGATATGACTTTAATATTTGATCATTAACTTTAAACATGACACCGTTCTTTGGGTCTTTAATTTCAATTGCCCCATGTGAAAAAACAGTGTGAACAATAAAGGGGCCAGATCATCGAGAGCTAACTTACTTGGGAATAGGTGCAAGCGAGAATTGAATAAAAGCATTTTTTGACCTGGAGTGAAAGATTTTCTCATAATTTGCTTGTCATGAAAGACTTTCATCCGCTGCTTGTAAATCTTGGCATTTTCGTATGCGTCATTGCAAATTTCTTCAAGTTCTGCCAGTTGTAATCTTTTTTTTGAGCTAGCTTGCTGCATGTCAAAGTTGAATTTCTTGATGGCCCAATATGCACAATGCTCGAGTTCCACAGGTAGGTGGCAAGCTTTTCCATACACTAGCCTGTAGGGTGACATCCCAATCGGGGTCTTGAAAGTCGTTCTATATGCCCATAATGCATCATCAAGTCTTAATGACCAATTTTTTCTGTCTGGCCTCACCTTCTTTTCTAATATGTGCTTTATTTCTCGATTGGAGATCTCAACTTAGCCATTGGTTTGCAGATGATATAGGGTTGCCACTTTGTGAATGATTGAATACTTTGTCAAAAGAGCTTTGAATGCTTTGTTACAAAAGTGGGCACCACCATCACTGATTATTGCTCGAGGGAATCCAAAACGTGAAACAATGTTGCTTTTCAAAAATGCTATCACCACCTTGTGATCATTGGTTCTACATGGAATTATTTCTACCCATTTTGATTCGTAGTCAACAGCAATCAATATGTATTGATGGCCAAAAGAAGGGGGAAAGGGTCCCATGAAATCGATACCCATACATAAAAAATCTCAACCATTAAAATTAGATTTAATGGCATCATGTTCCTTCGTGTAATGCTCCCCCATTCGTTGACACCTATCACATGAAGAACAGAAAGTGTAAGCATCTCGAAATATAGTTGGCCAATAGAAACCACATTGTAAAACATTAGTTGCTGTTTTCTTAGCACTGAAATGGCCTCCACAAGCTTGTTCATGGCAGAATGAAAGAATATTATGAATTTCTCTTTCTGAAACACATCGTCTAACAATTTGATCTGCACAATACTTGAACAAATACGGGTCATCCCAAAAGAAATTCTTTATTTCTGCAAAAAAATTGGCTTTGTCTTGTTTGGTCCAATGCTCTGCAAGTTGACCTGTAACAAAATAATTAACTATATCACCATACCAAGGTAATACTTCCACACTCATTAATTGTTCATCTAGAAATGACTCATTCAATGTAAATGGCTCTGTAATTGTGTCAAAATGGAGACGAGAGAGATGGTCTGCCACAACATTTTCTGTGCCTTTCTTATCTTTGAATTCTAAGTCGAATTCTAAGTCAAATTCCTGCAAAAGTAACACCCAACGAATTAGTCTAGCTTTTGCATATTTCTTTGTGAGAAGATATTTAAGAACAGCATGATCCGTGAATACAATTATTTTACAACCAATGAAATAAGATCGAAATTTTTCCAATGCAAACACTACTGCCAGCATTTCTTTTTTAATAGTTGAATAGTTTAATTGTGCATCATTCAATGTCATACTAGCATAGTAAATAACATGGGGAATTCGATCAACTCTTTATCCTAAAACTGCTCCTACTGCATAATCAGATGCATCACACAAGAGTTCAAATGGTAAGCTCCAGTTTAGATGCTAAATGATGGGTGATGATGTCAACAACTGCTTTAATTTTTCAAATGCCACAAGACATGAATCATCAAAGACAAAAGGTACATCCTTAGCAAGTAGATTGCATAAGGGTCTAGAAACTTTGCTAAAATCTTTAATGAAACATCTATAAAAACCAGCATGCCCAAGGAAAGATCTTACTTCTCTGACTGTTTTGGGTTGAGGATGATTAGAAATGAGATCCACTTTGGCTTTGTCAACCTCAATACATTTGCTCGAAATGATGTGACCGAGAACAATACATTGTTTTACCATAAAATGGCACTTCTCCCAATTTAAGACTAAGTTCTTCTCAATACATCTCTGCAGAACTAGGTTAGATGATGTAAACATTGATTAAATAAATCACCAAAGACAGAAAAGTCATCCATAAAGACTTTAAGAAATCGTTCAACCATATCAGAAAAAATACTTAACATGCATCGTTGAAATGTAGCAGGTGCATTACATAATCCAAATGGCATCCTCCTATATGCAAAAGTGCCAAAAGGGCAAGTGAAAGTGGTTTTCTCTTGATCTTTTGGTGCTATAGGAATCTGATTATATCCTAAGTAGCCATCTAGAAAGCAATAAAATTCATGGCCTATTAATCTATCAAGCATTTGATCAATAAATAGTAAAGGAAAATGGTCTTTACGTGTGACAGAATTCAACTTTCTATAATCAATGCATACACGACATTATGTAGTTACTCTAGTTGGTATCAATTCATTATCAGCATTGGTAACTACTGTAACTCCTGACTTTTTAAGGACAACTTATACAGGACTGACCCATGAACTATCAGAAATTGGATAAATGATACCTACGTCTAATAACTTAAGGACTTCAGTTCTAACAACTTCTTTCATGTTATGATTTAACCGACGTTGCATTTCCTTAGTAAGTTTAGCATTTTCATCAAGGTGAATGTAATGCATGCAGTCTACTGGGTTTATACCTTTAAGGTCTGATATAGTCCATCCTAATGCTCCTTTGTACTCTTTTAAAACATCCAACAACTTACTTTTTTGTTCGTCGTTTAGGGATGATAAGATGATTACCGGTAGAGTGCTTTCTTCTCCCAAAAATGCATATTCTAATGTGTTGGGTAATGGTTTGAGCTCGAGTTTCGGTGGTGATTCTGGTGATGGGATGAGTTTCTTTTCCGATGGTGCTAGTTGTTCAACTCTTGACTTCCATTTATTAGTGTCCATGGATGGTGCTGAGTCAAGTAGGGCGTTGACCTCATTGACCGATCTGTCAATATCAAAATCGAAACCAAAGTCAGTTAAATATGTTTGTAAAAGATCATCACTAAGGTTTGAAACAAAAGTATTATCAACTAATATTTCTATTAACTCCATATCAACAATTGGATCATCTGCATTATTAGGTTGTTTGGCAATGTTGAAGATGCTCAGCTCTATAGTCATATTGCCGAAGGACAACTGCATATTTCTAGTCCTGCATTGAATGTGAGCATCCGCAGTTGCCAAAAAAGGTCGGCCTAGAATAATGAGGATATGCTTCCTTGAATCCTATATTGGTTGAGTGTAAATTACAATGAAATCAACAGGAAAATAAAACTTGTCTACCTGGATAAGCACGTCCTCCATAATACCACGAGGTATTTTCGTGGATCTATCTGTAAATTGTAACACCACTGGAGTTGGGTGTAATTCTCCCAGTTCAAGTTTCACGAAAACTGAGTAAGGTAACAGATTTACACTAGCTCCTAAATCCAACAAAGCATTCTCAATTGTGTGGTTCCCTATACTACATGAGATAGTGGGAGAGCTTGAGTCTTTGCATTTTAAAGGAATTTTGTGTTGGAGTATAGAACTAACGTTTTCTGTTAAAAATGCCTTCTTTTGAACGTGAATGTTTCTGTTTTTAGTACAAAGGTCTTTAAAAAACTTAGTATAAGATGGAACTTATTTTATAGCATCAAGTAAAGGGATGTTAACACTTACCTGTTTGAAGATTTCAAGAATCTTACCTGTGGATTTTTCCTTCTTTCTTTTAGCTAACCTTTGAGGAAATGGAGCTTTAGGAACATATTCTCATGAGTTGGTTTCTTCTTTCTCTTCCGATGGTAAGTCCTCAATATTCACAGGTACAATTTGATTTTCTTTTGTCACTGGCATCTCCACTTTATTATCGCCTTCTTTTCCTTTTCGCAAGGTCATGACTGCTTTGACCTCTCCATGTTGCTGTGGTGAACTGATACTTACTTCATGTACTCCTTTAGGATTAGGCACTGGTTGACTTGGAAATTTTCCTTTCTCATCAGTCATTGTCAAGGTCTGAACTAAAGAAGCAAGTTATCCCACTATCTTCTCGAGGCTTGAAACTGATTGGGCTTGTGAGTTAAAGCCTGCTCTCATCTCATTTCGTAGTCCATCAATGGTGCGGTTTTATTGCTCAATCATAAAGTGAGTAACATTCTTGAAATTCTGGAATGCATCCTCCCATGGTCTGAGTTGAGAGTAGTTCTGGTTCTGATTGTATGGTCTAAATAGTGGCTAAGAGGCTTGAGGAATTTGAGGAATTGGTTGCATTGGTAGAGCTGGAGTTGTTGGTCCATTTTGTTGGAATCCTTGAGGCCATGAAAAATTAGGGTGGTCTCTCCATCCAGGGTTATATGTCTTGGAGTATGGGTTATAATTTGATGGTTTTCTCATTACACTTATGGCATTGGCTTGATCTGAGTATGAGTCATGGTCATGTGGCTTTATTGATTTAACAGTCGATAACGATGCTATTTGTTGAGAGAGACCTTCAATTATCGCTTTGACTTCTTTAATTTCTAAACTTGACTCGCCAATGTGAACCTCATTTACTCCCTTAATTCTTTTAGTGTTCCTGAGCGACCAACTCCGTTGTTGGGAATTATCCACTTGTCGCTAGAAGAATTCCCAAATCTCTGATGCACTTTTTGACATTAGCTCTCTTCCACTTGTTGCCATTAGTCATTCTTGCACATTCGGCAATAATCCCTCCAAAAAGTATTAGCATTGATGTCATTTCTCATACCCATGATGTGGACACTTCAAGAGTAGCCCATTGAATCGCTCCCATGTTTCGAAAAACTGTTCGTCTTCTCTCTGGGTAAACTCTAAGATTTCCTTGCGAATAGCATTAGTTTTATGCACTGGGAAATATTTATTTAAAAATTTAGTTACCATTTGTTCCCATGATGTAATGCTATTAGCAGGCAGAGTATTTAACCATGAACGAGCTCTATCCTTTAAAGAAAATGGGAATAATCTAAGTTTAACATCATCGTCTGAAAAATTCTCATATTTAAAAGTTTGACAAATAGCATGAAAATCATTCAGATGATTATATGGGTCCTCATTTTCTAAGCCATAGAATGTTGGGAGACAATTTAGCACACTAGGTTTTAGTTCAAAACTTGTAGCAGCTACATTTGGGTATCTTATGCATGATGTGTTCAAATTAGCTAAAGGACTGAAATAGTCCTTAAATGGCCTCTCTGGTTGTGCTTGTTGTTGTTGCAAATCCATTTCACTTTTATCTTTAATTACAATGTGTTTATGTGTGCGAAGTTTTTTTTTCAAATTCAAGATCTATAGGCTCAAGATTAGGTAATAATGACCTTCAACCATGCATGCAATGAATACAAAAAAATAAGAACAAAATTAATAAAAATAAACAAGAAGGAGAAATTACGGTACTAACCTTATCACGCTGTTACAATCTTTCTATAAAAAACACACTTAAAAAAATACGTGAAATAAATTAACTAAAAATAAATTAATAAGATAAACAAAAAAATTACAAAGAAAAATAAATTGAAAATTAAATTACATAATTTTAAAAAAGAGAAAAAGAAAAGAAATTCTTACCTCTAAATGTAGATTCATTTTTTTCTTTTTTTTTTATAAAAAAATTACAAGAAAACAATTAAAAGAAATTATTCACAAAAATTAATTTCACGAATGAAAATAACTTACCTCCCCGGCAACGGCGCTAAAAACTTGTTGTGTAAATTTTATTGAACTCACAAGTGCACGAATCTATTGTAGAATAGATTAATAGTGACGAGTGTCGAGCTTGACTTACACTTTATCAGAAACAAAGTGATTGCGGGGGAGTTAAAAATTCAGTACATTCCCAGTGAAGAACAGATTGCTGATATCATGACAAAACCCCTCTCTTTTGTTCATTTTAACTATCTGAGATCAAAACTCAATGTGCAGCCTTGCCCCTTGAGTTTAAGGGGGGCTGTTAAGGAAGTTCAGTGTGCTGAGCTCGCAGAGAGTATGAGTAAGAAGGAGAAGAAGCTTCAATCTTAGTTAGTCAAACGATTCAACAATGCCATCTCATCAGAGTTAATTAAGCAAGTTGCCAGATCAACACAAGATTGTTAAGATTGTTGTTAGTCATTTCGTATGTGTGTGTAACTGAATGTAATTAGCTTAAGATGCAATCTTGTGCGTGTATATAAGATGAGTTGATTCAGTTGTAAATACTTAAGAAAAATCAATAAGAAAGAAAGTCATCTTTTCTCTTAAAATCATTTTCTTCAGAAACAAACAACTTCATTTTCTCTTTCAAGGTGCATAGTAATGAACCTATCTCATAATTCTTGGGAATTTTTCCTTGACCTTCCTGTATCTACCTTGGATGTCAGTACCTCCTCCTTTACTAGAACCTTGTCCTCAAGGTCCATAGTAATGAACCTATCTTATAATTCTTGACAATTTTGTCGTGGCCTTCCTATATATACCTTGAATGTCAATACCCCTTCCTTCACTCAAATCGTATCCTCAAGGTCTATAATAATGAACCGATCTCATAATTCTTGAAAATTTTCTTACGACTTACCCCTCCTTCACTGGAACCTTACCCTCAAGGTCCATAGTAATGAACCTATATCGTAATTATTGATAACTTTCATACAACCTTTTTGTATGTATCTTGGATGTCAATACCCCCTTCTTCACTAGAACCTTGTCCTTAAGGTCCATAGTAATTGACTTATCTCATAGCTCTTGAGAACTTCCCCATGACCTTCTTATTCGTACTTGAATGTCAATACCCGCTGCTTTACTGGAACCTTATCCTCAATGTACATAATAATGAACCTAGTTCATAATTCTCGAGAAGGTACCTTGGATGTCAATACCCCCTCCTTCACTAGAACCTTGTCCTCAAGGTCCATAGTAATGAACCTATCTCATAATTCTCGAGAATTTTCCCATAACCTTCATGTATGTACCTTAAATGTCAATACCCCTCCTTCACTGGAACCATATCCTTCAGGTACATAATAATGAACCTATCTCATAATTCTTGAGAACTTTCCTAGGTAGCATCACTTTTAGGTAAGCGTTTCTATTTAATCAATCTTTCTCTCACAAAGTGAAACCCCCTTTTCACCCAAGTAGAATCTAAAGTGACTTCAGGTTTATGGTTACATAATACCTAACCCAACTTCATTTATGCACTTCTATGTGTATTCGCAAACTATGGAAAACTGATGTTATATTTCATACGACGTGATTTAATCATCCAATTAGTCTACATATTTTAAAAAAATTATCCAAAATACCTTGTTGTCATTTTGAATTCGTTGGATCCTTTATAATTTATTAGAAATTATATATGCAGTTAGTTTCCCCTGATATCTTGACATTATAGTATATTTTATTTTCATTGAAATGAGAAAATTTGATAAAGATAGGATGATTAGACTCTTATATTCAAGAACACAGAGATAATCTGTGTACAAATTTCTAAAAAGGAAAATTTCTTATTAATATCCTCATGCATACATAAAGATATAGAAATGTTAAATGTGATATTTGCATAGAAGCTCTCATAAACACTATGATCAACTAACAAATATTTAAAACAAATAACTGACAATACTTGTGGGAACAAAAGTTCGTAACTTGAATTTGATTTCCTTTTCTTCGTTTTATTTGATTACATATAATTAAAAGGTTAATTTTAATCGGCTTTGATTTCACTTGTCGTTTCGCTATAAATTTAATTATAGGCACAAGAAAATCTTGTTATCTTCTACTCTCCTTTGAAGCCTCTTAAATTATCCAAAAAGTTTATTATTATTTGTTATTTTTAATGATGGAAATATCAAATAATGTGTTTGGAAATCAAATTAGTCTCATAACATGAGACCAAAAGTGTCTAGTAGCTAGGGACAAATATTGCTCCTTGCAATTTTTTTCCTTATTTTTATGTACTTTTTCGATCTTGGATTGATGAGTCATGCGTGAAACTCACATTGATTCTCTTATTCTCATAGTAATTAAAATTCTATATTGTTTTCTTTTCATATAGAAGATATGATAGATACATTTTGATTAATAGTTTATTACTATGTTTTTAAGCATTTCATACAGGGCGAAACTAGGATTTTGGTTAGATGAGGGACACTATTAAGAAACCATGAACACGGGTTGCATATAACATTAATCAATAAAACTAAGAGGGCAAATAATTTACAATTAGGAATAGTTTAATCCTCATAAAATTTTATGTTATTTTATACAATTAATTTAATAAAAGATTGAGGAAAATTAACCATTCACAATTTCATGGAAAAGTTAAGGATAAGTGGTAAAAGTGAACTCTAATCCTAATAAAAAATAATTTATGGCATATTTGGTTTGAAAAGAAAAAAAAAAGAGAGAAAAGGAAAAGAGGACAAGGGAATGAAATAAATGGAATAGATGAATTGTTTGTCCAACCAAATAATAAAAATAAAATTGATGTTATGAATTTATTAAAATGAATGTAGATGTTCATAACATGTATCTCTTAGTTTCCCCACTATATCTCATTAGCAACCTTTAGCTTCCCTATAACTCCCACTATCTCACAAGGAATTATGATCCATAATTTTTACATTTATTTCATGGAGTGATTATGTAACTATAAAAGGAGAGCTCATCTCTTTGTTTTGTACACACACTTGGAATGAATAAAATCACTCTATAATATATTGCTCTCTCTCTTTTTATTTTTCATCTTGTGTTGCTTCTTTATTTTGTATTGCTGGCTAATAGCTTTTCTAACACGTTATCAGCACGAGACTCTATTCAGATATACAATAAATTTGAACAATCACTTGGTGAATAATAAAGATGGATGTTTGGTGGATAGTGCAACAACGCAAACGATTCTACGAAATAAAAAATATTTCCATAATTTAATATTAGCTAAGTCTAATGTTACTATAATATCTTGTTCTGCTAATTTAATTGAAGGCTCCGGAAGAGCTAATATCATGTTACCAAATGGTACAAAATTATAAATAAATGATGCTTTATACTCCAGCAGAAATCTGCTTAGTTTTAAGGATATTCGTCAAAATGGATACCACATTGAAACATCTAGTGAAAGTAATTGTAAATTGCTTTGCATTACTTCAATTATTTCATGCCAGAAGCATGTACTGGAAAAACTGTCTTCTCTTTCGTTTGGGTTGTATCATACAAATAGAAGAACAATAGAGATAAATTTTACAATGAACCAGAAGTTCTCTAATCCAAAGATTTTTAAACTTTGGCATGATAGACTTGGGCATCCTGGATCAATCATGATGCGTCGTATTATAAAAAATTCACATTGACATCAATTAAAGGACCAGAAGATTCTTTTGCCAAATGAAAGTCCATGTGCTGCTTGTTCTCAAGGCAAATTAATAATTCGGCCATCTCCAATTAAAGTAAGTCTAGAATCTCCTAAGTTTTTAGAAAGAATCCAAGGGGATATATGTGGCCCTATACATCCAAGTTGTAGATTGTTTCATTATTTCTTGGTCTTAATAGATACATCAACTAGATGGTCACATATCTCTCTACTTTCTAGTCGTGGTGTTGCGTTTGCTAGATTTCTTGCTCAAATCATTAGATTAAGAGCACAATTTCCTAATTTTCCTATTTAAAAAGTTAGACTTGATAATGCTGGTGAATTTACATCTAAATTTTTTTCATGATTATTGTATGTCTATTGGAATTGATGTTGAGCATTCTGTCGCGCACACTCATACACAAAATGGTTTAGCTGAATCTTTGATTAAGCGTTTATAATTAATTGCAAGACCATTAATTCTTAGATCAAATTTGCCTTTTGCATGCTAGGGACATGCAATACCACATGCTGCATCATTAATTCACATTCGGCCAAGTTCTTATCATACATATTCACCTTCACAACTTGTTTTTGGCCAACAGCTAAATATTTCTCATTTGAAAATTTTTGGATGTGCTGTTATGTCCCAGTTGCTTCCCCACAAAGAAATAAAATGGGTTTGCAACGAAGACTTGGAATTTATGTTGGTTTCTATTCTCCTTCAATAATTCGGTATCTTGAACCTTTAACTGGAGATCTTTTTACTGCACGATTTGCAGATTGCCATTTTGATGAACAAATTTTCCCATCGTTAGGGGGAGAAAAGACAAAAGTAAATGAACGACGTGAAATTACATGGCATGCATCATCATTATCTCATCTTGATTCTCATACAAATAAAAGTGAACTTAAAGTTAAAAGGATCATTCATTTGCAAAATATTGTAAATCAAATTCCTAATGCATTTACTGATTTAAGAAAAATAACAGAATCATATATTCCAGGTAAAAATGCCCTATCGCGTGTTGAGATCCCTGAAGGACAACATGACAAAACTAATGAAAGTAAAGTACGTTTGAAACATGGAAGACCAATTAGCTCAAAAGACAAAATTCCCCAGAAGAGGAAAAGACAAGAAAAGTTAGAAAATGAAATTAGCACTCCTGAAGAGTCATTGCCTGCCAATCAAATAACAGAGATTGATCAATCAAAAAGTATTCGTCCCATTGACTCAGAAGAAGATTTGCCAACAACTGAGAAAGTATCAATTTCTCCTAAAGAGAAACAAAATGATGAAATTATGATTGGTTTTGTTGGTATAGAAAAATCTTGGGATTGAAATGAAATAATTATTGATGATATTTTTTCATTTACTGTGGCTCTTAATATCATAAATGATGATGATGATCCTAACCCCAAAACTGTGGAAGAATATCGACATAGAAATGATTGGCCAAAGTGGAAAGATGTTATTCAAACAGAGTTAAATTCACTTGCGAAACGTAAAGTATTTGGACCAGTAGTCCTGACACCTGAAGATGTCAAACCTGTTATTTATAAGTGAGTATTTTTTAGAAAACGAAATTAAAAAAATGAGATTGTGAGATATAAAGCAAGGTTAGTTACACAAGGTTTTTCTCTAAGGTCTCGCATTGATTATGAGGAGCCATATTCTCCTGTTATGGGTGCAATTACATTTCAATTGCTAGTTAGTCTCGTAACCTCTAAAGGGCTTGATATGCATCTTATGGATGTTGTGACTGCATATTTATATGGCTCTATTGATACAAATATTTATATGAAAATCCTCGAAGGATTTAAAATGCCAGAAGTAAACAAATTAAAACCTCGTAGTTTATATTCTTTGAAACTACAACGATCCTTATATGGATTAAAACAGTCTGGGCGCACGTGGTAAAATCACTTAAGCAACTATTTATTGAAAGTAGGATATGTAAATAATCTAATTTGCCCTCGTGTTTTTATTAAAAAATCTGAAATTGGATTTGCGATAGTTGCAGTACATGTTGATGATTTAAATCTGATTGAGACTTCTGAAGAGCTTTCAAAAACAGCTTTTTATTTGAAAAATGAGTTTGAAATGAAAGAATGAAAGATCTTAGAAAAAAAAAAATTTGTCTTGGCTTATGGATTAAGTATTGGCCAACTGGAATACTCTTACATCAGTCAACATATACTAAAAATGTTTTGAAGCGTTTTTATATAAATGAAGCCCATCTATTAAGCACTCCAATGGTGGTGCGATCATTTGATGTAGAAAATGATCCATTTCGTCCTAAAGAAGACGGCGAAGCAATTCTTGGTCCTGAAGTATCATATTTAAGTGCAATTGGTGCACTCATGTATCCTGCAAATTGTACATGACCTAATATTGCATTTTCAATTAATTTACTAGTAAGATATAGTTCTGCACCAACTCGTAGGCATTGGAATGGTGTAAAGCATGTATTTCGCTATCTCCGTGGAACAATTGACATGAGATTATTTTATCCAAATGGATCAAAGTCACCACTAATTGGATATGTAGATGCTGAATATCTCTCTTATCCACATAAATCCCGATCTCAAACGGGTTATTTGTTTACCTCTGGTAATAGTGTTGTATCATGGCGATCAATGAAACAAACAATGGTTGCAACATCTTCAAATCATTCATAAATTCTTACTATTCATGAAGCAAGTCGTGAGTGCATTTGGTTAAAATCAATGATACAACATATTCGAGAAACATGTGGATTGTCATCAATTAAAAATAACCCTACAATATTATATGAGGATAATGTAACATGCATTGCCCAAATTAAAGGTGGTTATATAGAAGGTGATAAGACCAAGCATATTTCACCCAAATTCTTTTATACACATGAGCTTCAAAAGAATGGTGAAATAGATATTCAACAAATACGCTCAAGTGATAATCTTGCAGATTTATTTACAAAATCCCTACCAACGACGACATTCAAAAAGCTGGTACACAGAATTGATATGCGTTACCTCAAAGATTTTTCTCCAAATCTTGAAGAATCTATGTCAAGATGCGGAGGAGTATACTTATTAGGGAAAATAATTTATTTTAGAAGAAATTTTATATGTTGTACTCTTTTTCCTCACTAGGTTTTTATCCCATAGGATTTTTCCTAGTAAGGTTTTAATGAGGCAACTTTATATCTCCAAAATTATTCAAGACATCAATAAATAATGTACTCTTTTTCCCTTACTAATTTTTTCCTAAGGGTTTTTTTTTTAGTAAAGGTTTTAATGAGGCATATTCTTTGTAATGAACATCCAAGGAGGGTGTTATGAATTTATTAAAATAAATGTGGATGTTCATAACATATATCTCTTAGTTTCCCCACTATCTCTCATTAGCAACCTTTAACTTCCATATAACTCCCACTATCTCACAAGAAATTATGATTCATAATTTTTATATTTATTTCATGGAGTGATTATGTAACTATAAAATGAGAGCTCATCACTTTGTTTTGTACACACACTTGGAATGAATAAAATCACTCTATAATATATTTCTCTCTCTTTTTATTCTTCATCTTGTGTTGCTTCTTTATTTTCTATTGCTGGCTAATAGCTTTTCTAATAATTCATTCTCTTTTTTCATTTGTTTTTCCTCTCTCTCTTCCTTTTCCATTCTTTTCCTCTCCTATCCATTTTTTCAATCAAACATGGGATAAGAGTAAGGGGTTGTTTGATAAATGACTGAAGTCTGAAATTTTATTAATTTTAGACATTTTTTAAAATATGCTTGTTTGTTTTTTGAAACTTATATCTGATTTTCAGATATTTACATCTGAATAGAAAAAGTAAACTTTTTTGACTTTTATCTGAATCGAAAAAGGTCTGAATAACAAGTAAATATTATATTCCAAGAATATATCTGTAAAATAACTTATTTCCTAAATTATAAAATCTAATCCTCTTTTTTATTTTAATTTACCGGGACACAAATGTCAAATAACCAAATTTAAGATGTTTTTATTGTAAAAACAAATAAGATGCCACTTATATTCATATATTTAGAAAAGAAAAATAAATATATTATTTAAATTTTCGTAATCAGACTGATTCAAACTTTAGAAAAATTCAGACTCATTTAGATTTCAGACAAAAAAAAAAAGACTCTAAAACTTTAGATAAAAACAATCATAATTTATACTGATCTTTAATATAAGACATTTCATTACATATTTTTGGGTCCATTTATATTGCACGAACTAGATGTTAAATCACTGGTAAATTTTTTCATTTTTGATAATTAGTTTTAGTTATTCTTCATAAACCCTAATCCTTACTCCAATGAAATTGAAGCTCCGCACCCTTTCGGTACAATCTCCTTCACTATGACGTTATCATCTCCAAGCTGGGTCGAGCCAAGATGTTCGACGAAATGCAGCAAATTCTTCACCAACTCAAATCCCGAGGAGACAATCTTCTGCAATGTTATTAACTTTTATGGACGTGCGCCTTTACTTAAAAACGCACTCCAACTGTTTGAAGAAATGCCGAGGTTAAAGTCCAAAGGACGGTCAAATCTTTCAATGCGCTGCTGAATGTGCTATTAACGTGTGGAAATCTTGATAGAATGAAGGAATTGTTTCAAATTATGGAGAAATATGTGAGCCCAGATGCTTGTAGCATAATATATGGATGCACGGTTCTGTTGTAAGTTGGGGACTTAGAGGATGCGCGGAGATGTTTGATGAAATGCTTAAAAGAAGATTGCTGCCAACTGTTGTCACTTGTGGGATATTTTACAGTATTTTTTCGGAGTTGAGGGTAGATGAGGCGTTAAAGTTGAAGGAGGATACGATGAAAGTGTATAGTGTGAAGCCTGATGGACAAGTCTCTGCATCATTGATAAAAGGGCTTTGTGCGGTTGGTGAGTTGACTTTGGCTGGACGCGGGTGTATATATGTTGATCAGTGCGCCTCTTAAGGCAGGAAGGAAAAACGAAGTTACTGCAATTTTAAAGGAAAGGTAGGAGCATGGGTGCAAGCGAAATTCTGTGACCTTTAATGCATTGATTAGTGGGTTTCGTAAAGAGAGGATTTTGAAGCAGCATTTACAGTTTTCAAGAATTATGAGATTGGTTATACTTCGTAGGTTGTGTAAGGAGGGAAAATGCAGTGAGACAGAAGAATTGTCCGAGGATATGCCTAGACAAAGTTTGTAATGCTGATGTTGTTTCTTATAGGATATTTTTTGATGGGCTATGTGATGGGATGCAGCTGAGGAAGCTGCTTTAATTTGGATGAGATGCTTTTGAAAGGTTTTGTACCACGCTCTGCTCGTATACATTTATTTGTGGATCAGCTGTGTGAGATGGAGAATGTGGAGGTTCTTTGGACGGTTTTGAGTACCCTGACGAAAGGGAATGTTATTGATTTTGATACATGGAGAACTGTGATTTCTTAGATGTATAAGGATGACAGGTTCTCAAGGGCCTCTCAGCTTGTTGAATCCTTGATTAGGCCCTAACTTTGAGATTCTGATTACTAATATTTCAGGGTTAGAAGTGAAAGCGTATTTTCTTGTTGGCTAGATGTGTTAGCTAAAGTCTCAATTTTTCCCAAAGGCAAATATCTCTACATACAACTCTGTACTTTCACCAATCACCACGCACATGTCTGTAGTTTCTTTAGTGTGCACAGGTTTTAGCGCACCAGCCACCTTGTTCATTTTCGTTTGTGAAAGAAAGTGATAATACATTAGAGAGGTCAAGTTGTATAACTTTGGTAGCTTCAATAAGAAAGTGATTGCAGTTCTGAATGGTTTGTGAAGTAATTTTCATGGGAGATATTCATTTGGCCTGTCATGCCAGTTAGATGTTTCATATTCATCTTATGACTTGCAGGTAGGGAATTCAACTTCAGCTAACCAGTCATCTCCTAATTTGAATTTTTTGGAAAGTTTAAATCGGAACCACTATATTGATGTTCTGGAAACAAAAGGTAATAATTATTGAGTAAAGACCCCATTCATGTGTTATCTATTTAGCAAGGTTTCCCTTAAGCTCTATTATGCTCACTTACCCTATTTGGACTTAACGATTCACCATTCTACCTATTATAGATGTTGTGGATGCCTCTATACCAGCCTGTGTATTAGGCTTATTCTTGAAATACCACAGACTAAGATTGGGTAATGAATTTCAATTTGGTTAAAATTTTGTAGTGCCCATCATTACTTTTGTTGTTGGAGCCTCCAACATGAACTTAATTATTTGAGATCAACTGCTACTTGAATACTATATACAATACAACCAAAACTCAACACAATCCCACATTCCCACTCAATCCCACAATTTGACACTTCACCTTAGAGTTAAAAAGAGGAGGTGCTAATCAACCCAATCAGGGTTTGTTAGAATCACAGCATATGGATTTCTTACAAATTATATCTTTTTTTAATTACTGAATAATGAGTATTAAATGTCATAATTTTAGCGAACACTTCATGAAAAAGAATGACCTGAAAAAAGTCAATAAAATATCCTGCCTACTTGATTCTTTGACTCCTGATCGGCTTATGGAAGTGAAGTCTTACACTCAAGCCACATAAATATAATGTTACCGTTAACTGAATATACTATTACCAAAGAGATCAACTGTTATTCGATAATGATACGTGAGATATATATTCAGCCCAACAAATAATAATGTATTTGCTGAAAATTTGTTCCTTTGAAAGAAGAGGAAGTTAACATGTTTTACAAAAATGAAAATTTGTATGCACAAAAAGATAATACAGAGAAAAAAAAAGTTATATTTTTCTTTTCTGAATAGTATATATATCGATATAACAATAATTTATTATATGCCAAAATCCATCATATTTAACACAAGGTACCATATCAAAGTCACCTCACACCCTGTCTTATTTCATGCACTATATATTCAAAGTGAAAAGATATATTACCAATTGAATCAATCAATATATTTTGAACTGTTGAATATGCATGCAAAATTCTAGGTGTTTGCAGGCAGCAATAGGAGAATCATGCATGCATGGATGAAACCAGTTCTTACTAGCAATATTATTGGCCGCCGGCTGCATAGTTCAAATGTACCTAACCCAAATTATATACCTTTGAAAATTTAAAAATTGCTGACTTGAGCTACTAGCTAATTAACCTTAGTTCTTTATCCTCACGCCTCTCCTTTCTCAAAGCCATATATGTGCGCACACGCACACACACGCACACATATAAATATATCCACTAATACTCACTATCCCACGTACACATTCGTTAACTTAAACTCATCCTCAAAATTATAGTATATATCTAAGTTTGTTCCATATTAATCTACATCCATGGCTCGTTTCAACTCTATTTTTCTGATTGTCTTCGTCTTAGCTTTAGTTTTCAATTTTCCATCTTTGGAAGCTAGAAAGTTATTGAGCAAGCAGAAGACAGAGGTGCCTTGCTTGAATTTGAAGGACGGTGTGGTTCTAAGTGCCATAATCCCCAAAAGTCATTATGAAATGGCCGCTGCTGCTGATGCTGAGTGTCTCTTTGCTCTTCAAGCTAACACTAGCAAGAACGCAGATCACCGAATTTTGCACTCTGTTCCAAGTCCACGAGGAATTGGCCATTAGCACTTACTATTAATGTGTTAATTTTGCATCACTATCAAGAAGACATGTTCGATGCCACGTCAATTTAAATATATATTATGCATCCCAATTATGTTAAAAGTCCAACACCAATTTCATAATGCAATCTAATTATATTTGTCCAAGCTCAAGTTGAGGGCTCAATTCATGGAAGATTCAAGAATTATGTAGAGAAAGAGAGATATTTCTAATCTAAAAATATCTAATGAGGTTACTACAAAAACCCCTAAGCATTGTTTTATAGGCGTCAAGTGAAGAGTGAAGAATTAGAAGAGAAAAAGAAAAGTGAGCCCTGAATATTATAGTGTCTTTCTTGTAAACTATTAATAAAGTCTTTCAGTTTAGTAAAATTTTTCTATGACCTAAATAGTTTCAATTTTGAGCAGTTTAGTCCTCCTCAATTTTTGAGAAATATGTTAGTAAAGTTGGGATACATAAGTAATTATAACCAATATGTCTTATTTTGATTTATAAAGAAAAGCCATGTTGGTGTGGTCTCTTACTAATAAAATACATGGCCTCTTGTTGGTAAAATAAACGATTGATTTAAAGTAAGAGATTAATTAATCAATGTTTAATTTCAAGGGGATACATTTATTTTGAGGGCATTTAATCTCCAAAAGGTTTATTAAAAGGACAATTAAATAACACAAAAAAATTGAAAAAAGCTTATATGATAAAATAATCACTTATGACCATTAGATAAGGCATATCAAGCAGGCACTAAGTTTTTTCATTTGATAGTAGCTTTTAAAAGAAAGGAGCGGGTTGCTTTTTTAAAGCAACTTATTAAATAAGCCACGACACATTTTTAAAGTTATTATTATAACCTTAATATTTTAACAAAAAGACAATTATGTTTTATTTTTTCATACACCCTAGTATAGTCATTTTTTTATGCCATGAAATTTCTGAGCTAGACCTTACTGTTACAATTTCTAAATCTAGAATGAAGAGAATTATTGTCGACGGTTTGAGGCTCGAGTTTAAGATTTTTATTACAGCTATCCAAGGTTAGCCAACTCAACAACCATTGAGGAATTTGAAAACTTGCTTGCTAATTAAGCAGCAATTGAAAGGCAAATGAGTGAGGCCTCAATAAAGAATGACGAGGAAGCATTCTTCACTGATAAGAAGAGACATTGTTTCAGACGACATAGTGGTAGGGAATCTAAAGGAGTTGTTGATATGTCAATAGGTCATCAATAAGAAGATAGCTCACAGATAGGGGGAGCACAAAGGAATCGCGGAAATGGTGGCCAATACAAGCTAAAGAAAAAGTTCAAAAGGTATTGCTACAATTGCGGAAAGAGGGACCATATAGAGAAAGATTGTTGGTCTAAGAAAAATTTAAAGAGGGTAATGTCGCCACTTCCAATCAGAAAAAGGATAGTGACAATAGGAATGGGAAGCCGAAGCATCAATTGCCATTGAGGAAGAGGAGCTAGCCCTCACAGTCGCAAAACTTGGTCGAATTAACTACGAGCATGATTGGATTGTTGACTTAGGGTATTCAAATCACATGACTGATGATATAGAGAAGTTACAAGACATGACTAAGTACAATAGAGGTTGCCTAGTAGTAACAACAAATAATTCACGATTAACAATAGCCAATATTGGCAGTATAGTAATTACATCTCGCCATGGTCCACATAAAGTGGCATTTCAAGATGCATATTATGTCCCATGTATGAAGAAAAATCTACATTTAGTATGACAACTAACATTATCACGCAACTATGTCTTGTTCGATCCTTAAGATCTCAAAGTGTATCAAGACCTAAAGATCTCGGGGACACCTATTATGGAAGGATGAAGGTGAGAGTCAGTCTATGTATTGTTAACAGAGTATGCGTAAGTGGAAAAGACTTGAAGGACGAGACAATAGATTTATGGCAAGCTTAGTTGGGACATGTTAGTTATCACAAGTTGAAGGTGACGATGAACAAGTCAATGCTCAGAGGTCTGCCTCAACTTAATATAAGAATAGACACAGTGTGTGCAGGGTGTCAATATGGCAAGGCTTACCACCTCTCATATGAAGAGTTAAAGTTCAGAGAAAAAAAAACCATTAGAGCTAATACACTTTAATGTGTTTAGTCATGTCAAGCAACCTTCTATTACTGGCATGTGATACGTGGTCACATTCATTGATGTCTGGGTCTTCTTTATGAAAGAAAAATTTGGTACTTTTTAAAAGTTTAAGAAATTTAGAGACATAGTCGAACAAGAAGTAGGGAAAAAAGTTTACTGCCTACAAACAGATAACGAAAGAGAGTATACATCACATGAGTTTTCCCAATATCTTCGAAATTATAAAATACGCCATCAGTTCACTTGTACCAAAATGCCATAATAGAATGGCATAGCAGAACGAAAGAGTTGACATCTAACAAAGATATGTAAGAGTATGATACATGCCAAGAATGTACTAAAGAGGTTTTAGGTTGAAGCAATGAAAACGGTGACTCATGTGATAAATAGACTTCCTCAACCAAAAATTAGATTCATATCACCTTACAAACAACTGTGGAATGTGAAGCTTACAGTCAACCACTTTTGTGTATTTGGTTGTATGTGTTATGTCTTCGTGTCAAACTACTTATTAAGCAAATTTGACAAGGCGATTTGTTCTATCTTTGTAGGGTATGACAGCTAGAGGAAAGGATAGAGTTGTGATCCTACCAATGAACAGTGCTACACAATATGAAATATTGTGTTTGACAAAGCATCTTTGTGGTAGTCTTCAGAAAAAGAAGAGTTACGAGATTCAAAAGAAATTGAAGATCAAATAAAAGAATGAATTATCAAAATTCACCTCAGCCAAGAAGAATATGAAGATATTAATGATCAAAGTGGCAATAATATTGAGCATGATGAGGCGCAAAGCACTTGAAAGACATGTGTTCACCAGAGCACTATTGAAAACGACGAAGCAAGTGAACTAGAACTAAGAACTCCTAAATGTCAACTTCAAAGATCTAAAAGAATGAGAAAGTCAAATCTCATGTACACTAATGTAGGGGTGGCAGAAGAAGAAAAAAAATAAAAGAACTTGAGACATCTAAAGAACCAGCAGAGGATTCTCCTTGGTTGAAGGCGATAAAAGAAGAAGTTGTCACACTGAAGCAAAATCAAACTTGGGATTTGGTTTCAAAACCAAAGGATGCAAAGCCAATAACATGCAAATGGGTGTACAAGATTAAAAAGTGCCCAGATGGTTCAGTTCAAAGGTACAAAGGTCAGTTGGTAACTCAAGGATTTTCACAACAATATAGGCTAGATCATGACGAAATGTTTAGCCGGTAGCAAAGGTCACAACAGTAAAAGTCCTACTTATACTCGCAACTAGTAAGGATTAGAAATTGTGGCAGATGGATGTAAAAAGTGCCTTCCTACAAGGAGAATTAGATCGAGAGATCTACATTAACTAACCGAAAGGATTTGAGAATCAAGCCCATCCAGAGTTTGTATGCAAGCTGAAAAAGACACTTTATGGCTTAAACCAAGCACTAAGGACATCGTATGATAAGATTGCTGAATTTCTAACTCAAAATGGCTATTCAGTAGCACATGCAGACTCTAACTTATTCATCAAAGCTAGTGAATAAAAGTTAGCAATTATACTGGTGTACATGGATAATTTGATTCTTATTGGTGATGATGAAGAAGAAACTTGGTGAACAAGAGAAAATTTATTAATTCGCTTTTAGATGAAAGAGCTTGTTTAGCGTAAGCACTTCTGTGGTCTAGAGGTTGATGGAATAGAAAAGGAGATATTTCTTTGCCAACAAAAATATGCCAAAGACTTGCTAAAGAAGTTTGGAATGTTGGAATGCAAGCCAATCTCAATTCCAATAGAAGTCAATGCAAAATTGTGCGTACATGAATGCAGAGATTTACAAGATGGAACAGTATATCAACAATTGGTAAGAAGTTTAATCGACCTAACATTGACTGGAACAAACATTTTATATACAGTGGGTGTAATGAGTCGGTACATGCAAAATCTAAAGAAGCCTCACTTGGAAATGGTTCGACAAATACTAAGATATATGAAAAGTACAATCAACTACAACCTATTATACAAGAAAGGTGAAAGTTGCAAGTTAACTGGCTATTGTGGCGTTGACTACGCCAGAGATCATGATACAAGAAGATCAACTACTGGGTATGTTTTTGAATTGGGTTTAGAGCAGTTTTTTGGTGTAATAAGAGACAATCAACTATATCATTATCAACCACAAAAGTATAGTATAAAGTAGCAGCAATGGCAGCTCAAGAGAGCACTTAGTTGATGCAGTTGATGATGATTTACACCAACCAGTAGATTTTGTAGTACCATTGTATTCCGATTATCAATCGGCAATCAGCTTGGTGGAAAGTCTAGTTTTCCTTGCAAGAACTAAGCATGTAGAGGTCCATTATCACTTCATCAACGGAAAGGTCGTACAAGATGAAGTTGAGATACGGTACACCAAGACAAACAATCAAGTTGTGAATTTGTTTAGAAAAAGTCTTAGTACTAGAAAATTTGAAAAGTTCAGCCAGCAGCTCAATATGGATCGAAGGATGAAAATTGGTGTTGAGGAGAGTATTAAAAAGTCCAACACTAATTTCATGATACTAACCAATTAAATTTGTCTAAGCCCAAGTTTAAAGCCCAAACCATAGAAGATTCAAGAGTTGTGTAGAGAATGAGAGATAGTTCTAATTTAGAAAATATCTAATGGAGGTAAAAATATTTAAGTCTAGATATTTCTTGAATATTTAGAAATATTTATAAAATGTGGTTGTTAAATTTTTGTAATTTAATATTTGTAGTTTTATTAGTTTTAGGATACTATAAACACCCCTAAGCTCCTTGTTGTTGCATTAATAAAGCGTAGGCCATAAGTGTTGTAGTATAAAATATTAATAAAGTCCTTAAGTTTAATAAAATTCATTTATTACCCAAATAATTTCAGTTTTGTGAATTTTTATCCTCCTCTTTTTTCAACCGAACCCAGTTGTATTTCAGTTGTTCTCTTGATAGTGATAAAATAAAATAAAACATATTGCTTTCGTTTTAAAGAAGCAAAATGAATATTTTCATAGACCTATTAATATATGTCTTATCAGAGAGTTCACTCTCCAGGCAAAATTGCATGCCTTTGGTCAAATGATCATGATTAGTGACTCTTCCTCTTCCTACATCTAATTATATATTAATTCCTATTCAATCAATTAACACAAAAAAAAAAATGAAAAATAACTATGAACTTTTGATTAGATAGAAATGGATGAAACCATATTGCAACAGTGCTGGCGGGCTGCGTAGTTCCAATGTACCTAGCTAACCCAACTGTAATTGCACGAAGTATTTCCACCTATAGTTGCAAATTATTGGTAAATGCCATTTATGAAGCCAAAAGTTAATGCTCCGAAGTCCGACCATACCCAACAATCCACCGATTATGAGCAGCAAGCATAGGAAGAGCCTCCCTCGGACTTGGCCAAACCTTAGAAAATCGATAAATTAGATCATAGGGGACCAAGGCTCAAAGGGCTGACTCTGTGATTTTAAAATTATAGGGAGGTACGAGTTACAAAGTCAATTTAAAATCTGCGCCCCCCCCCCCCCCCAACCAAATAAATCAATCAATCAAAGAGACAATGCTAATAGATAATGAAAACTGATTTTATCAATTGGACTCGACCCCTAATTGACGGTAATTTGTCCTTCCAACCCTCCAATTCTCCAGCTTAACTTTAGCTATATAATCGAAAGGATTAAGAAGATTGACAATATAACAGCCAAAAGCCTTAATAGTAAATTCAAAGTATATATTGTATCTTAATTCATGTGTCATTATTGATTGATTACCACATAATTAATTGACCTTATTATTTATTGTTAATGAGTTATTTCGCATTCACTATGCACAAGAGATTTATATCATGTCAGTTAAGACAAATAATTATATGAATAATTCTTATAGCTGAGCCTACAAAGAAAAATTCCAATTAATTTAGCCTGTTGTAGAGAAAGTAAAAGAGGATAAGGATTCAAATTTATAAGGGAATATATTAATTTGAGGGTTCTGAATCCACTTAATTAGTGTATATAATCAACAGGGCAAAGGAAGTCTTTGGCGTTCATGCGTGAATTTACTAATTGCCACGTGTGCACGAACATTCCCATAATTGTTTAAAAGATATACATGTCAATGAGTGAATAAAAAAAATTATTGTTAGAATATTTAAGATTTTTTCGATAAGGTGACATGCTCAGTGGCGGAGCCACTAAGGGACTTGAGGGGATAACTAGCCCCGAAAATTCAAGAAGATATGTTTTATTTTGTTCATTTAGAATTATAGATTTGTCTTTAATGGATTAATTATTTCATTAATTTAAGTTCAAATTATATTAAAAATATCTCAACTTTTTATAAATTTTAGCCCAATTGTAAAAATTAAATTAAGCAAAAATTCCCAATTGAATGTAGGAAATTAACTAAATGCCCGAACCAAGGAAATTCATTAAACTCATTATTAAAAAAAACAATAAATATATAAAAAGAAAAAATGTTACCTACACTCCTAAAGTTTGAGAAAATAATCATGTAGACTCTCAAATTTTTAATAAGAGACACTGAGACTCCTTTTTAATTATAATATCATTTAACTCTACTAACTCCAAAAAACTAACTCCAAAGTCTTATAATAAATAGAAATATAATATTAAAATAAATGTAACAATATATACAAGATAAAGGTTTCAAATGGGTCCATTTTTGTTGGCCTCTCTCCAACCTCAAGGCCTTCTTTCTTCTCTATCCTTACCCATTATTATTAACAAAAAATTAAAATTACAAAAATGATCCATCACTTTCTCATGTGACCATGTTATGAATCTTTGGATGTTGAATTATGGGAGGCTTAAACAAACTGCATATGTTAGGTTATTTCTTACACTTTCATTTATGTGAACCCATATATTGCCAGCAACATTTTCAAAAATTTTGTTGTTGATAAGTTGAAGTATATATGATGATCAATTGAAGGGTTAGATTTAATACTAAGTAAATAGTATTGGTACAATGAATGTTGTTAAATCTAATAATCTTCTTCTAATGCTCATGTTAAAGTTGCTTTACAAAATGGCATATTAATGACATATAATATAACCTAGTGCATCCTTAGGGTAATTTTTAAAAATCTCCCCTGAGGTTTGAGCTTGTTGCAAGTAGATGGCGAGAATTTATTTATTTGTAAAAAACCTCATACCGTCAGTTAACTTTAACATTGACCGTTAGTTGACTATGCAAAAACAATATTACCCTTAACAATAGTTTGTAGACGGAAATAACTAAAAAAAAAATTAAAATTGTTAGCTATTTTACCCTCTTTAAATTATTGATATTTTCTTAAAGTTCCTACAAAAAAAATAAAATTAAAAATTTGAAAAATTCTCTTTAAATTATTGATATTTTCTTAAAGTTCCTACAAAAAAGATAAAATTAAAAACTTGAAAATGAAATAGTTATAATCTTTACCTATGATAGTGTAAATCTTTGGAATTGACAAGGATAAAATTGTCAAAAAATAGGGTTTGTGCTTTTCGCGCCAACAATTTTAATTTTTTTTTTAGTTATTTTCGTTTACAAACTGTTGTTAAGGGTAATATTGTCTTTACACAGTCAACTAACGGTCAATGTTAAAGTTAACTGACAGTAGGGGGTTTTTTACAAATAAACAAATTCTCGCCATCTACTTGCAACAAGTCCAAACCTCAGGGGAGGTTTTTAAAAATTATCCTGCATCCTTATTATATATTTTATTTTGAATGGGCTGGACTTGAGGCGAGCCCTAATAAGCTTTGGCCAGGTTTCAGTGGAACATTTCCCTCTACCATAGGCTGGTTAGGCTTCATATAAAAAAAAAAAAAAAAAAAAAAGACAGGAAGAAAAAAAAAGAAAAAAATATGAACAACCATAAATATGAAACATCCACTATTAATCTTGAGAATGGGACCATTAAACTTGAAAATAAGGTAATCTGTAACTTAGGGCAATAAATATGAAATATAAGATCATTAACTTGCAACTCTGAAAATCTTCTAAATAATGGACCAATAAATATAAAACACCTACCATTAATCTTAAAATTGAGATCATTAAACTTGAAACTAAAGTAATTTAAAATTTAAGATAATGAATATGAAATATAGGATCATTAACTTGCAACCCTAAAAATCATGTAAATTATGAACCAATAAATATGAAACATCTACTATTAATCTTGATATTAGAATTATTAAACTTGAAACTCATTTTTTATTATTATAAAATTAATTTTTATTATTATTTGGCCTCTACTATTAAAATAATTATTATTTTATTTATTACATTTAATTATTATATTATTTATTATTATTTAATTCATTTAAGGGGTAATCGGTTGCTCCCGGTAATTTTTTTTTTTTTTAATGTTTGGCATCCAAGTGGCAGCCAAGCAATTGCAAAGCTTTTTAAATTTTTTTATTACCTGCATGTATCTCATACATGCATGCATTGTGGCAAAGGCCAAATTTCCAGAAGTGAGTTCACATCATCCATTATTATTATTATTATTTGTATAATATGTAGTTTTAACAATTTTATATGAATAGGTTAGCCACGTCATAGATAAGCTTTATTAATCCATTATTATTATTATTATTATTATTATTATTATTATTAATTGACAATGATGGAACAATTATAAATAAACTACCATATTAATTAAGTCTCAAATACTGAGATAATAATTGGGATCCCTAACATTAAAAAGTACCTAAAAGATTTGTTGTCTGTCTATTTCGTTCAAATCTACTCATTAATCTTTATTTTCGACTGCTGTGTGTCTGCTGACTTGTTAAAATTTTTAATTATATCAATTAAAATATTATTTTAATCCTGAAAATTTAAATCCAACAATTATGTAGAAGTGATAGGGACTTTTTAAATAGTTTCTTTTAAAAAAATGGATTTATTTGGATAATTAGCTCAAAAGAAGCATTTGCCCAAAATAATATCCATTATGTCCCTGATATTAAAGTGATAACAAGAAAATTAAAAATTAAAAAACTGGGTTCTTTGATTAACATGTCCTTAATGTCAGTGTAATATGATATGTAATTGTCTAAAGGTAACAAGGATATTTGTACGTTAGAAGGGATAAAAATTTATTCAATCCCTATATTATGAGATTTGTATCCGTTTAGTTTCTATATTTTTAAAAATACTCAAAACATCCCTATAGTTAAACTATTGACACCATTGTCATTAATTTTTGTTCCTTTTGTTATGTTTTTATAATAGTACTCTCTTACAATAGTATTTCTTTTTTTAGGCCATTAACAAAATAAAAAAAAAATCACCAATTTAACCCTAAAAATAAAATGAGAACAAAAAGAATATATATTAATTTTTGTGAAAGCTCACATATGTCCAAAAAAATTAAATTGTCAATTTTTTGGGTATTAATAAAAAAATAATATATTAACTCCTTAGTAAAACGTTCCATGAAAATTAATATATATTTTTATTTTATTTTTGGAGTTAAATTGGTAATTCAATTTTTTTTATTAATGTCCAAAAAAAGTTATTGTAAGAGGGTAATATTGTAAAAACAAGCTAAAAGTAACAAAAAGTAATGGTAAGAGTGCTAATAATTTAATGGTAAGAAAATTTTGAGGTATTTTTAAAAATATAGAGACTAAAAAGGGACTAACCTCGAAATATAGAGATTAAATGAACTTTTACCCCGTTGGAAGTCAGATTTACACTTCAATGATAAAGAACGGACGTTAAAGTCACAATTAGGGATGGCAAAATCCGGGTCCGGGTCCGGGTTTAGCCTTTCCGGATCCGGATCCGAACCCGGATTTTAATCCGGATTTTTTCACCCGGGTCCGGGTCCGGGTTCAACCCAGAAAAATCCGGGTTTCCAGATTTCGGGTTTTGAACCCGGATCAATGAATCAATATCAATTTCTAAAATTCTAAAAATAAAAAATTAATACATTTCCAAGCAATAGCACATCCAGATTAATCAATAAATTAATTAAAAAATAATATTAAAATTGGATATCCGGGTCCGGGTTCCGGATATACGGGTTAACCTAAACCCAGACCCGAACCTAGATATATCCGGGTTATTAAAATCTATTCCGGACCCGGTTTTTTTTAGATTCCGATACGGGTTCAACCCGGCCCGGATTATCCGGGTTCATCCGGGTCCGGGCCGGTTCCTGGTTATTTTGCCATCCCTAGTCACAATGTCTAAAAGGCAAGAGTCAAAAATTAATGGTAAACTATCTAGGAAAAGAAAATTACGATTGCATCTACATCTTTTCATTATTATTGTTATTTTATTTTATTTTTTGTAGAGAGATTGTTTTTTTTTTTTTTTGATTTATAGAGAGATTGTTGAAAGATTACAAATTATATATTTCAATGCATAATTGATAATATCACTATATTATCACAGGTTGTAGAAATGAATAGTACTGTTACGTAGTAAGTCTTATTTATGTAAGGACGAAAATAAATAAATATTTTAGCCCTTCAAACTTTTTAGATTAAGCAAAAAATAATAATAATAATAATTTAATAACTAAAATTTTTTATAAGCTAAAAAAATAAACAGAATTAATGGCTTAACTGAAACAGTTATCAATTGAAAAAGATTACGCAGCAAAATTTTTTAATATAGACATTAATCTATAAGTTCAGAAGGCTCCTTGCCACCGCCTCGGCCCCCACCATACATTAAATATTGAATACGTATATATAGATATCTATACAATTGCAAAGAATTAATGTTTCTAAAATTTTGAATCATATTATTGTAAATAGCACAGAGTACTATGAACTGGTTTCAGGTTAAAAAGTTGAAATTCGACCATGAAGCTCAAGGCCGTCAAAAGTCATCTTTGAAGAAAGGCGCATTGAGTCCTGAAGAAGATCAAAAATTGATCAACTATGTCACGAGCAGATGTGGCATTTGGAACTGGATTTGAGATGTAAAAATATGCTGGTATATATATGGATTTATGTAATGTGTATATCTTTTTTTTTTCCACAAAGAAAATTAATATTTTCTTTAATCAATTTCTTTAATTCTCTTTTCATCTTGTAGGTTTGTTGAGATGTGGGAAGAGTTGTCGACTCTGTTGGCGGAATTACCAGAGGCCTGATATTAACCGTGACAGCTTCACTCAAGAAGAAGATGAAATCATAATCAAATTGCACCAACAATTGCGAGACCGGTAAACATGCACTATAACAACCATGAATCATGCCTGACGCTTAATTTTTCTTGTCAAATTTTTTCTTCCCTCTTGCTTTATTTGGTTCAGCTAATTTCCAAAACCTTCATTAATCAAAAACTTGAAACAACTTAAAAGTAATTTTTAACTCCTAAGTATAAGAGTGTCTTGATGTATTATAACTCAGTGAGTCCGAAGTCGATCCACAGAGAAAAAATTTAATTTGTTTATTTTATTTTAACTAAAAATTGAAATTAAAACTTAAATATAAACAACTTAATTTAAATGAAACTATGAAATTGAGCTAGTTAGGGTTATGGATCCACTCTTAGAAGTAAATAAAACTTAATAAATTCTTTTTGCCCTTTTTTTTAGATTTATTGCCCAAAAGATTAATTATATAAATTATTATTATTTTCCCTTTAATTTTATGATGGATTAAGTATTTACTGTGCCAAAATTTAATTTGTCTACAATAAGTCAAAATACCATTTTACCATACCTTATATTAAGATATTAAGAATTTATTGTGCCAAATTCATTTGTTTGTCTACAATAAATCAAAAATTTCAAAATATAAAATATGTATAAAATTAAATAGAAAATAATTTAATTTATAAAATTAAAAATAGAATTTGCTTAAATCATATTTATTTCCAAAGAGTTTCACCTTCCCCTAACTAAAATTATTTAGTTAAGCATAATTAAAATAAAAAGAAGTAGTAAAATTGAATTACTTATAATTAAAAGTAATAAAAACAACTAAAATTGGAAATAAAACTAATTTTATTTATAAAAATAATTATGCAAAATATAAAAAACACACCTGGAAGTCAAGATTATAAGGAGATGGAGAGAATTTGAGAAGAAGAGAGTTGTAGAGAGATGATTAAAAACATAAAATGAGGCTCTATTTATAGAAAAATAAATTCATAATCCAGTGTGTTTCGGTCCATCATAAGTTTCATGCATGTGCTCCTCACAACCTTTAGATCAAGATCCAATGGCTGGTCAAACTTCAAAAGTCAACATCACACGTGGCATTGTTTGACTCATCCGATTTGCCCAAAGAACGGTTGAGATTTGACGAGTTAATGGGTGGATCGGGTCAACCCGAATACAAAGATTCGGATCCTACAACTTGCTTCACCAACCATTGCCACGTGGCACAATCATGGCCATGGAATCATGAACGGTTGAGATTTAGTCAAAATTGCCAGCTATCCCATGCATTCATATCTATTGTAAGCTCATTTCATCATCCAATCAGTGTTCGGTCAACAGAAAAAGTCAACTCTTTTTACACAAGACCAATTTTAAGCCGATCTTGACTGATCTAAAGGTTTTCAGACTTCCGGAATCTAAATTTGACCTCTATTTATCTGCTTGGAGCCTTGAATTACGTGAAATTAATATTTTACCTAATAAACACACAAAAATACACAAAATTAAATATATTTAAAACATAATTAATAATTCCTAATAAATTGCATAAACACAAATATAAATTATAACATAAACACAAAATAATTTATTATCGCTTGATACTTAGACAATTTTTAATACTAATCACTAGCCTATCACATACTTCTACACCTTGGCTGCATTTTCATTAAATGGTCATATGCTATAAAATTAATGATACAATAATTTTCACAACATTCATCATTGTGTTGTGCAACTATGTTTGGACTCTTCAGGTTCGGGAGATTTCTAGCTTTAGTCAGGGGTAATTGCTGCTTAATCCTTATACTTTGAACTAATTACGAAGTCCCCTACATTTTAAAAATTATCAAAATAACCCTTCTTCTAACTATTGTAGTTGTTGGTTCTAATTTTTTTTAAGAGTAAAATATTTTTTTTGTCTAAAATAACATCAAAATCAAATAAATTTGACATGCACAATTAGTAGATTTTAATGAAAATAGAAATACAAGATAGATTTTTTCGGTAAATAGGTTTTTTTGGGTAATTTTTAAAAATAAAGGGATAAACCGGATAATTAACACAAACTTTATAAATTAAAAGACACTTTAAATAACGTAAAATAAGAAATGAACTTCTAGTACTGATAACATTTTTATATGAGTAATGATACAGCCACAAACTCTTGTACAAACTTATTTTGTACAAACTGATGTGGCATGATAAGATTGGTTGAATTAAATATCATTTGGCCCACATGATTTGTTTTTATTAATTTATATTTTCATTCAACCAATGAATTAATGCCACGTCAGTTTGTACAAAATAAATTTGTACAAGAGTTTGTGGCTGTATCATTACTCTTTTTATATTTATACTCTTATAAATATACGTGGCGCAAAATCTACAAGGATGAATACTAAATCTACGTTCTTTCATAATTATGATATTTTATGTATACACATTTGTTTTTCTTGGGCCTCTCGTTCTCTCCCCAACCTCAACAATAAGTACTAATGGTAACATTTTTTTTTTCATGTTCAATTTAAACATTTTCATCTGTGGTCGAAAATTGTATCAAGAATGCCTGGAAGAACAGACAATGATATAAAAAATCACTGGAACAGCCGTTTGAAGAAACGCATTATTGAGAACAATCAGATGCACCAAACACAAACAGCTGAGAATAATTTTGCTGCTGATAACTTGAACAATAATAATCCACCTGAAGCTAAAGCCGAACCATTACTCTCCAATAATGCTTCGGGGGCATCAGATCTTGACGGCTGCAAATATGTTGATCATTTCTCTTCATCAAACTCCGATTCTAGATGATAACAATATTTTATCTGAAAAACACCACTATTTTTGGGAGCTGCCATTTACAGAGAAGGGCTTATGCGTGACGGATGATTTTGATGCAACATATACGTCTCTGTGGGTGCTTGAAGAGGACATATAAGAGGACATATATCCATCTTTTGTCTACGATGATTTAGGTCTTATCTTTTTTTAATCCATTTTCATCTCTCTTATAATTAATATGGTTTTACTATACTCAGGTCTCTGGTAAATGTGACTTGCTCTTTCATAAATTGATCATTGGAGACCTATGTGAATCCAAACTTGTTAATTACTTTCAAAAATGTTACCTTTATTTTTCAAAAGTGTATTTTTTCTGATACTATTTCAATAATGAAAATGAAATGATGTATAAAAATTTGTTATAGACTGAAGTGTTGGTCAAAACAGTTTATAAGAGAAACTAAAGGACATAATTATTGCACTGAATTAATGATTCTATATATCAGCATATGGTATTATCTTGGGTATATCATGAATAAAAGATTACAGGATTCCAGTATGTTTGAAAATTGATGGGTGAAGTAAACACGCAACCAAAGTGAAAATTGAGAAATAATGAGATAACAAAATCACACAAGAACACCAGAATTTGCATAGTTAGGCTTTTAACCTATATCTACGGGTGAAGACATAAGGAAATATTTTACTAGTAAAATGATGATTACAAGTATTATAATATTTTTGGCTCACTACCCAGAACCTCAATACACCCAACTTCTCAAATCACTAAAACAAGAACTTAAAATTTTGATACTCTTAGCTCTCAATTTCTCTCTAAAGAAGAGGAAATAAAACTGAAGAATAGGATTATTCAAGTGAGGGATTGAACCTCTCTATTTATAGCCAAATTTTAGCTACTGTTCATTCTCCCATTTTTTTTTTTTAAAGATTGGTAGCTTTGACAGCCATTATCTTTGAATTTGGCTTGTCAAAGCCACTGGCTTTCATAGTCATTATTTTTGACATTCTCTCACTTGGAGATTTGATTAAGAACCAATCAATCTCCACACCATCCATTTTACTTCGCCATTACATGTTACTTATGTCTCTGATAGGCCACAAGAGGATCTACTTCATACAAACTTGTCAGCATTAATTGGCTTGGTAATAACTTCTAGGTTATCCTTGTTATGGATCTTCTGCAAATTTATATTTCCATCTTCTACTATTTCTCGAACAAAGTGGTACTATACCCCTATGTGATTTATCCTGGAATGAAAGGTTGAATTCCTTGCAATGTGCAAGGCACTCTGGCTGTTACAAAATACATGAAATTTCTCTTGTTTGTCCTCGAGTTTCTCCAATAACCTTTGCATCCAAATAGCTTCCTTGCAAGTTTGTGTAGTTGTCATGTATTCTGCTTTTGTTGTAAATAAAGCTACAATGGTTTGCAGTTTTGAAACCCAGCTTAGCCAGTTGTAGATTTCCTTGTATCAAGGTCTTCTACAAAATCTGAATTTACATAGCCCCTGACAGTAAATTCTGATCCTCCATAACATAAGGCAACATATGACATTCCTTTGATGTATCTTAGAATCCTCTTTATAGTTTTTCAATGCTCTTCACCAGGATTCGTCATGTATCGACCCACTGCTTGTGAAATGTCTGGTCTTGAACAAATCATAAAACATTAAACTTCTCATTGCTGATGCATTCGGTACTCGAGACATCTTATTCCTCTCTGCTTTATTACTAGAACACATACTTGAGGATAACTTGAAATTAATAGGAAGTGTAGTAGAAATTGGCTTACAATCTTGCATGTTAAAATGCTCGCAAGATTTTCTTTAAGTAATTCTTTTCCTGTTATTTCTATCTCGGTGAATTTGCATCCCTAGAATCTTGTTTACTGGTCTCAAGTCCTACATTTAAAACTCCATACCTAACTGTACATTTAATTTTTAGAATCAATCTTTATTGGGGCCTGCTACCCAACTGTGTCATCCACTTACAACAGCAAAATAATTAAATCATTATCTTCAAACCTCTTGTAATATGCACAATGGTCTGACTAAGTTTGTTGTATCCAATGCTCATGATGAAGGAATCAAATCACTTATATCAATACCTCGGCGCCTGTTTGAGACCATATAAAGAGAGTTGTTCAACCTACAAATCAAGTTCTCCTTGCCCTTTCAGGAAAACCTTCTGGTTAGAGTATATAAATTTCTTCTTCAAGTTCTTCATGAAAAAACACAGTTTTCACATCTAAATGTTCTAGATGTAAGTCAAATGTAGCACACATTGCCAACATTACTCTGACTGTTATGAGTCAAACCACCGAAGAAAATATCTCGTTGAAATCAATGCTTTCTTTCTGAGCATATCCTTTCACTACCAATCTTGCACGATATCGCTCTACTTGGTCATTGCCATCACGCTTGATCTTGTAGATCTATTTATTTCCAATGGCATTTCTTCCACTTGGTAGTGGTACACGTTTCCATGTCTTATTCTTGTGTAAAGCTTCAATTTCTTCTTATATTGTTGTCATCCACAAAGCATCATTGGGATTGTTTAAAGCTTCATAGAAAGTTGATGGTTCTCCATTCCTCTGTTAGAAGATAGTGTGCAACATTAATCTTTGTAACATACTTTAAGTGTCACACTGGCAGTCATCTCTTACTAGTTGATCGACGAACTTTTGAAGCTTCTGACTCGACTGGTATCTATTCCTCATACTCTGGTGTTACTTTAGAAGAATTTGAATTTTTTTTTCCAGATTATTTTCAACATATATTGGTACAGTTTCTGCCTTTTCCTTTACAGTGCTATAATCCATATTTCTTCTTTACAATTGATCTTCTACAAAGATAACATCTTTGATAAGGACTATCTTGTGGGCGGTGGGATCCCACAGACGATACACCTTCATTCCATCAGTATACTCAAAGAAGATACATTTCCTAGATTTTGGATCTAGCTTTGTTCTTTCTTAAGCATTGTACATCATATACATAGGACATCCAAATGCTTGTAAATGAGAGTAATCAGCTGACTTTCCTATCCACATCTTCGTTGGAATCTTCAACTCGATTGCTGTGGGTGGCGACCAATTATCCACATAACAGGCAGTTTTGACTGCTTCTACCCAAAATGAGTTGAGTAGACAAACAGCACTCAACATAGCTCTTATTCTTTCTGTAAGAGTCCTATTTATTCCCTCCGCTACTCCATTTTGTTAAGGAAGTAAGCAAGAAACTCATCATCTATATACTCTCCACCATTATCTATTCTCAAGCACTTTATCTTTTTCCCAAATTCAAGTTAAACCGGCGCTTTTAATTTTTAAACACCGAAAATACATCTGACTGTTTATTAAGTACACCCAACTTTTCCTAGAATAATTATCAATAAAGGTCATCATGTATTTTGCACATCTTAGGGACATATCTAGCGATTCTCAAACATCAGAATGAACTAAGTCTGGAATATATTTACTTCTGGCATGAGATCTGCTGAATTTCAATCTATATTACTTACTTGTAACACAATGCTCGCAAAACAGTAAGTTCACTTATTTGAGCCCTAAAAGCAAGTTTTGCTCAGAGAGAATCTTCAAACCTTGTTCCGACATGTGGCCAAGTTTGAGATGCTACATCATCACCAACTCTTCCTCATTTGACGCAACATATGCACCAATTTCTTGTAGTGTTTCCCCTTTAAGTATGAATATACTAGCACCGATCTTTTCTACCTTCATCAATACAAGCGCGCCTTTGACTATCTTAATGATTCCATTTTCAACATGAGTTTTGCACCCAATACCATCTATTTATCCCAAAGAGAATAGATTTTTCTTTGGGCTTGTGATATGTCATACTTCTCCAATTGTACGAACTGTATCATCAAATATTTTTATTTTAACAGTACCAATATCAGCGAACTCGAAGGCATGATCATCACCCATATAGATCCTCCTGAGATGGGTTCATATTTATAGAATCGTTCTCTACAAGAGGTCATGTGTCAAGTAATTTTTAAGTTTATGAGGCATACATTATATAGTTATTTTTTGCCTTCTAAAACTATTGTTACCTCGTTGTATAAGACGTCACCATCATCTAAGGTACTTGTTACACACCCTTAAGCATTTGATGACTCAGGATCTTTACCCTCTCTTCTCTTTTGACTGTTCCAACACACTTTCTTAATATGCCATTTCTTGCCACAGTTGTAGCATTTGACATTCTTCTTACTTCTTGATTTTTATCTACTATAATTATGACTCCCACTGGGGCCATGTTCCATTGATCTCCCTCTGGTCAATTGTATAAATTATACCATCAAACATATTTATTTTGATAGTACCAATACCAACGATCTTCAAGGCATGATATATATATATATATCCTCTTACGATAGGTTCATATTTGTGAAACCATTTTCTCTGAGAGGTCATGTGACAGATAGCTCCTAAATCTATGAGATAGACATTATATAGCTATTTTTTGCCTTCTAAAACCATTGTTGCCTCACTGTATAAGACGTCACCATCATTTGAGGTACTTGCTACACACTTCTTAGCATTTGATGACTCTGGATCTTTACATTCTCTTCTCTTCTGATTGTTCCAACACTCTTTCTTGACATGTCATTTTTTACCACAATTTTAGCATTTGACATTCTTCTTACTTCTTAATTTTTATCTACCATGATTGTGAGTCCCACTGAGGCCACGTTCCCTTGATCTCCCTCTGGTAATCGATAGCACTTCCGTTTGCTGCGAACTTGCTTGCTTGTCTTTTTGTTCTTGCGTCGACTCTCTTTCTCTAATACAGAGGTTGCAACATCATTGAAGACTAGCTAATCGGTAAAGATATTATTCGTCAAGTTGATAATGAGTTGATCATACGAGTTAAGTAAACTTTAAAGTAGAAGCTCCACACATTCAGTTTCCTTTATTTTATGACCCAACGATATAAGTTATAAAAATAGAGTTTTCAGAGTGTTGATATGGTTGGTCACTGATGTAGTTTCGCCATTCGAATAGTCTAAAGTCTCCTCTTCAAGAAGATCTTGTTGTGCAATAAACCTTTACAACAAGAGATTATTCCCAATCTCTTAATCTAAGTGTATCTCAACTCTTACAATAACTCAAAACAAGAGAATACAAATTGTTTTTCTCTCACACAATATGTAAGATTACAAATCAATGCCCAATGTGTGAGTAGATAAAGAATGAATGTGTTTAATGCTCTTTGAAGATTGTATTCATGACTATAAGCTCAATGATAACGTTGTGATCAACCCTTATTTGAATTTGAATGAGCTTATTTATGGTTGGAGCTGAAAAATAGTCGTTACAGACTATCTGCCCGAAAACGGTTCACCGTTAACTATTAACGGTTAACCGTTTGAATTGGTCAAAGTTACCGTTGGGCCAAAATTTAAATAAACGATTTGCCGTTTAGGCTTACCCTTTCATCGTTAAATTCTAGAGACCTCCAAGATAAACGTCAGCTATCCGTTTTCACTAAACAGTTAAAGATTAGCACGAAATGACATTCTAAAATTTATCGGTTAGCCGTTTGTAATTAACGGTTCGACGTTTATTTACAGTAACCTGCAAAACACATTAGCCTTATCCGTTTTTCTTAACCGGTTAGAGCTTAAGCAATTTGTTACTCTCGAAATTTAATCGGTTAACCGTTTCAAAGTAAACGGTGAACCGTTTACTTCCAGAATCACAGTTTTAGCCAAAAATTACAGGAAGATTATACGGCTTTCTTTTATTAATGTAATAGCTCTAACATTTAATAAAAAAAAACATTGAAGTTTGTTATCATCAAAATCAATATTATGAACATATACATGTTAAAACTTATCGCCTTTGTAACAGAACTTTCCTAAACATGTGCAAAACCACACGATTACTTCACTCACACCACAATTCCCTACTTTGCACTGCCAAATTCTTGGATCGCTTCTACTGTTTCTCGTGAATAGTAACGTATACGTGAACAATACCCAAAGTGTGATTTAATAAAGGAATAAACAATTTTAGCTTAGAATAGATTAAATACACAATCATAAGCTTGATGATAATTGCAGAACATGTTTACAATTGTATTTTATGGTGCCTTTTATAGTTGGAGAAGAAAATTAGTCGTTATTCACTTTTAGTACATTCTCGGATTTCTATTAACTTCAGTCGATTTGCCATTCTGACTTGTGCTAAGTAATCGTTACGCTGAAATTTGAATTATCGAATCATCGTTTGAAGTTTTCAATTTACTGTTTAATTTCAAAGAGTTCATTAATTAAAGTTGGCTTGTCATTTTAGTGTAACAATTTACCGTTTAATTCCAAAAGCTCATCTATTCGAAGTCAGCTTGTCATTTGCTAATATCAGTTTTTGTCTTCAAATAAATTATTTTCTGGTATTTATCGATTAGTCGTCTTATTATAAATGGTAAACTATTAATTTCCAGAAGCTGACAATAACTCAACCATACGTTATCGATTTGCCTTTTAAAACTTAATGGTTATCCATTTGTTTCTAGAACCTTAATCTTATCCAAAACATTATACAGCCTATGAAATCTAATCAATTTAAAGACTCGATCATTTTTAATCTTTTTTTTTATCATCAAAATCAATCTTATGTATATATTTATGTCAACAATTCTTAATTGAAAGCTGCCATAATCAACTATATCTAAAGAAAAAGCTGTTTCACTTCCAGTATCAGCCAGGTACAACTATGTACAATCATGTTATAGATTTTAATAAGTTGGTAACTAAGTTGATAAACCTTAAAGAATTCATCAAGGATTAAGATAAATTTATTTCGCTTGTATCTTCCTTTTTAATTGAATATGATCAAAGTATTACTACGATACTTATAGAAAGGATAAAATTACTTTTGATAAAGTATGTGCTGCTTTGCACAATAATGAGATTCAAAAGAAAGACCAGAAGGAACATGAAAGTACTTCAACAGGAGAAACCTACACTGCAAGAGGTCATGCTCAAAATCAAAATCCCATTAAAAGGAGAAAATCTTGTTCAAAGGGTAAACTTGCTAAAGATGAATGTGCCTTTTGTCATGAAAAAGGGCACTGGAAGAAAAACTGCCCAAAGCTGAAAAAGAAAGAAAATGGTAAATCTACTTCAAATGCAGCTTTAGATGTCTGTGTTGTTAAATACAAAAATGACGAGTTACAATTCTTGCTGATCAATATTTTAAAATCTCACTCAAATGAGGGAATTTTGGAGTCGGGTTATACTTATCATATGTGTCCTAATAATGACTGGTTCCTTAATTTTGCAGAACAAAACGATGGTGTTGTTTAAATGGGCAACAATGACACCTTGCAAATAGTCAGGATATGATCAATCCACTAGAAGTGCCATGATAGATCTACAAGATTTTTAACATATATCTGGTATATAACAAATCTTAAGAAGAATCTCATCTCTTTGAGAGTCCTAGAATCTAAAGGTTTTACTGTGACTATGCAAGATGGAGTTCTTAAAGTTTTTTCTAGTGCCCTAAGGTTGTGTTTGGTAGATTGGATTGTAGTGGACTGAACTGGTTTGTAATGGATTGTATTGTATTAGAATGTATTAAATAATACATTAACCTTTGTTTGGTGTAAGTATGGAATGTATTGTGTATTTTAATATTTTATATTATTATATTATATTAAACTATAATTTTTTAAATTTATTAATAGAAAATAAATTAATCACCGGCAGACACCATTGGCCACCACTGACCACCACCAGAAACTTTTTAACATTGTTTGTTTAGGTTATAACTAGAATCATTGGAATTCTCTTATTGAACTCTACACAACGGTACTAAAATCACCGAAAATGGACCTCCCCTTCGCCGTAGATCGACAGTTAAAATTTTGAATTTCAAAACTTTAATTGTAGATCTACGACAAACGGTAGCTCCGTTGCCGGAGATATTGATACGGTTATGTAGAGCTCATGATAATAATTCTATTAATACTAATAATAATGTCAAAAGATGCCGAAAAATAACAACGGCCGGCGGCCGGCGGTGGTCAAGTTGCCAGCCATTATTTAAATATTTATGTTTAATACATAATTAAAATAAATTAAAGAATTGAATTAAAAATTAAAAAAAAAGGTAAATGTGGCAAGACCTGCATAAACACGGGGGTGGGCGGGTCTTTATAAGCCACCCAAACTTGATTTATTTATACATACCTTCACCTTCATTATCTGCGCCAAACTTGGTGCTGAAAATTTTGTACAATCCATACCCCCTCAAACTCGCGCGCCAAACATGCCCTAATGGTAATAAAAAGTATCAAGAAGAATAACTTGTACTATTTACAAGGTGATAAGATTATTAAGACAATAGCCACTGTTTCTAAAGAAAAAATGGATTTTGGGATTATCAGACTATAGAATGTGTTTGGGAGATCCAGATGAGAAAACTTTGCAGAACTTGGTAAAGCGGGGCTTGTTGAAAGGTGTCAAAATAGGCAAGCTAGAATTTTGCGAGCATTGTGTTTAGGGAAAGTAGTCAAAAGTAAAGTTTGGTCTAGCAATCCACGTTACTTAGGGTAATTTAGATAACATTCATTTAGACGTGTGGGGGCCAACAAGAACGTCATCTTTGGGAGCCATGCACTATTTTTTCACTTTTGTCGATGACTTTTCTAGAAGAGTTTAGATATATGTAATAAAGACTAATAATGAAGTGTTGGATCGTTTTCTTAAGTGGAAGACAATGGTTGAGAATCCAATTTGTAAAAAGATCAAGCGACTTCAAACAAACAACAGTACAGAGTATGCCAATGATCCACTTGAGAAAGTATACCAAGTTAATGGCATCATCTAACACTTCACAATAAGAAAAAATTGCAATATAATAGGGTGGCTGAACGCATAAATCCAACTTTGATGGAGAAGGTTTGTTGTATGTTTTCTAATACTGGATTAGGCAAAGTGTTTCGGGCTGAGGCAGTGGTGTATGCAAGTCATCTCATCAACCGGTTACCATCTACTGCAATAGGAGACAAGAATCCCATGGAAGTCTAGTATGGAAAACTTGCTAACGATTATTTTAAATATTTTTTGTTCCACTACCTATTATCATGTAAAGGAGTCGAAGTTAAAACCAAAGGCTAAAAAAGCCCTGTTCATGGGAATTACCTGAGATATAAAGGAATATCGACTTTGATGTCTCGAAACAAAGAAGATAATTTTTAGCAAGGATGTCACTTTTGATGCATCTATCATGTTAAAAAAGATAACCAATGCAGGTACACAGTAGGTGGAGCAAATTCCACAATAGATGGAGTTTGATGCAACAAAGATAGTTTCAACAGATGAAAAATCTCCTATAACAGAACTTTGAAGAAATTCAAGAAGAAGAGGAGATTTCGATCCAAGAACCTCAACAGCAACAACAATTTTTTGTGGTTACAAGGACAAGAATCTTTTGTAGTTACAACAGCAACAAGAATCTATTGTGATCTCCCTCCTGTGTACATAAGCAATTTGCCCAACCACGTAAATTTTATATGTTATTTTGTTTCTCTTTTCTCTCTCATTTTTTTGTTATTATCTCACATCGACATTTGACATGTTTCCACACAACACGTATCGTCAATTATTAGGTCGTCATGTGCATTTTTGTCAAAGCTAATTAATGATTGTTGATTAATATGTAATCAATTTTTTTTTATGAGTATCACTTGAGATATAAATTTTATATATCCTAACTATATAAACATAGCATTATTAGTATTATTATATTTTTTATTTATTGCAAATCTATGTTCATTTATTCAGCTTATGATTTTTGTTCGACATTATTTCATGAAAAAATATCGTCTAGAAAATGTCAAGAGCAGAATCCTACCTAATTGATTCTTTGACTCTTGATTGACTAAAATTACGATGGTTATCCTTGCATTTGTAGAACCTTACACGGAACTGACGCAAATATACGTCACCATTGACTTAAAATACAGCTATTACCAAATCAGAATTGTTTAATAATTTAAAGTGCATATCCACTGTTGTTCAGAATTCAAACATAATTACATAAAATCGTCAGTGTACTGTAATATACTGATGATGACTCCTAAATTTCTTATGACACTTTAAGATCTTATTGTCTTTTGAATAAATCCACTTTGAACGGTTGAATTTGCCTATTATCCCAGGCATTTGGAGCAATTAATAGGAGAATGAAATCAAACCAAATTCTGTGTAGTTCAAATGTACCTAACCCTACTTCCACTGAGAGGCATTGATTCCAATAACTCAGAGACTCAATTTACAATCTGTATTGCATTTGATTATTTTTCTTGAATAAATCAACTTTGAACGGTTGAATTTGCCTATTATCCCAGGCATTTGGAGCAATTAATAGGAGAATGAAATCAAACCAAATTCTGTGTAGTTCAAATGTACCTAACCTTACTTCCACTGAGAGGCATTGATTCCAATAACCCAGAGACTCAATTTATAATCTGTAATTGAAAGATCATATCAAGAAAAATAATCAAATACAATAACTATACTCGAACATTCATCTTAAATATTTGCTGCCATAATGTACAAAATTAGAAAGATCTTGATCAAGTTCTGGGAGGAAAATGACCAAAACGTCATCTTGTTTAGTAAAATTAACTACTTTCTCCTTATATTTTAAAATCTATCAAAGCCCTCTCAAATTACAATGTTAAAATACACTTTTTGGAGGGAATTCCTATTCCTTTTCTAATAGAATCAGACAATTGAAAAAGAATGGACTTTATTAACACTAATTTCAACGAAATTAATGGATTTTGTTAAATATTTTTTTAATTTTGTAAAAAATATAGATGGCGATGAGAAACTCTATCCACTAAATACTTTTTTCTCATATTATTATTTGCACTCGCGTGGTTGTGGATGAATGTCAAAATAAACAAATTGACAGTTAATGGATACTATCAATGCTAGGAGAGTTCTGATGGATTTCAATTTTTTTTTCCCTTTAGATTGTCATGATCAGCACCTGCTATACTAAAATCCTATACCTTTCCAAATCTCAAATTTGCTGACTAGAGCAGTTAACTTTTCCCTCACGTATCTTCCCTTGTAGAGCTATATATATAGCTCACAGCCCCATTCATTTTTCTAGTCAAGAACTTAATTCGATTCGTCCTCAAAGCGTTTCAGTATCTACAAAATTCGCACGAAACTTAATCCACATTATTATTAATGGCTCGTTTAAGCTCTATCTTGTTTGTTTTCTTGGTTGTTTTAATTTTCATTTCACCATCTTTCGAATCAAGAGAGCTGTTGGGCGTAGAGATGAAGAAGAGTGTGATTCCAAGTGACCCCCTAAAGAGACCAAGCTATGATGAAGGCCATTATGTGAAATCAATTCCTAATAGTGATCAAATTCTGAGGTCTGTTCCAAGTCCAGGAATCGGCCATGAAATGGTGCGGTCTGTTCCAAGCCCAGGAATCGGCCATGAAATGCTGAGGTCTGTTCCAAGTCCAGGAATCGGGCATGATTAAAAATATCATGTCTTTGCTACATGCCATTTATCATTATCTAGGGTCTGTTTTAGATCTTCATGTCAGCAGCCTAGGCAATAAATCCATTTTAAAGGTTAATGGTTTCTGCGTTGATAACGAGTAATTATGTACAACTTCTTTTTTCCCTTTTATTTCTGAATAATTATATCTTGGTCTCATGTTATGATGACTGATTTAACTTAATGAGCGACGTGTATGTTATTGTTATATATTATTTATTAGAAAAATCATATGTGTGCAATTATTTGTCTTTTTACAAATGGAACTATTCTGAACAAGGTTTTAATGGCAGCTGCAGTTGAGTCAATAAGTAATTTCTATTTATTTGACAAGTAAAATTTGAGTCATACAAAAAATTAATTTTAGATTGATATAAATTAATTATAATGATGTAACATTTTTGATAGATTGCGTCTTGCTACTCCTTTAATTGCTATCCCACAAAGGGATAAATAATAATTAGGATACTTTAGGATATTAATGATTCAGATGTTCTTTTGTTATATATCACATTGAGTAATAACAGCGATTCTCATTTGTATGATAGCCTTGAACTTATCCAATTAAATTGCTCACTACTTTTCTCCCCGAAATTTTGCATAAATACATTCTAGTCCAATACTTTCAAAACTCAACTAGTATCAGCTAAACTTTCAACAATAATTCCTTTCCCCAAAAAAAAAAAATCAATATTTTTATATCAACAATAATACTAGAGCCGCACAAACTCATTGTATAAATTATTTTGTACAAATTAATAATAGTATTTATTGGATAAGAAAAAGGATGAAAACAAATCATGTGAGTTGTGTTGCATTTTTATCTAACCAATAATGTCATGGGACGTCAATCACGTAGACCGCATTTTATTTTTTGTAAACATTTAAAAAGGCTAAGAATAATTTTTTTAAAAAAAGACAGAAAGGTAGGAAAAGTCTAAATTAATTTTTTAAATTTTAATATACTAACTCTCTCGAGATTTAAATTTGAATAACCAACTAAATAAAACTATTTGCAGACTAATTGGCCAAGTCCCTAAAAGGTTTAGAACAAATATCTAAAAATTGAATACACTTAAATTTAACTAAATTTATGTTTTCTACACTTGAATGTAATATCTTAAAGGCACAATTTTTTTTTTAATTCGTATCCTCATAAATGTCATTAACAAGAGAAATTAAGGTTATAAATAAGGTATAAAACATGGTTTATTACGTAAATAAGTTTTATATGCATTGGATTAAGTTGGAAAACAAGAAAAGTATGTAAACAATTGAACATATCCAATGTTTACCATCTGAAAACTGAAAAGATACCACCTCTTATTTAATTACGAAGCATGTGACAAAATAGATAGAATAGCGGCGGGTGTTTTGAAACAATTGCTTTTTCATCACGCAAAACTTTTGCTTAAATAAATTACATGTGGATAATATTTTTATTTTAGATAAACAATTAAGGTCATGTTTGCTTGGGGGTAGAGGAGTTGGGAGAGGAAAAGAATTTGAATTCTTTTTCACTTTCTATTGTTTGGTTGGAACAAATTTAATGGAATTAAATTTCCATTGGAATTCAACTTCCATCAAATTGAAGAATTTGTATTCCTTACCAATGGGTAGGATTTCAAATTCCTCATCTATTAGAATACAAAAATTTCAAACTAAAGTTGGTTAGTGTGAGTGGTTCGGCACTCTTACTCCTTAAAAAAGGTCAGGAGTTCAAGCACCGCTCTCGTATAGAGTCACCACTTTGGCCAGCACTTTACCCCTTACGGGCCGACCCAGTGCGAGTAGGGATTAGTTTGGGTTGTGGTACGGGCTTAAAGGTGTCTCCCACAGTTGGGGCTCACTCAGGACCACCTCGTGGTTCAGACAAAAAAAAATACAAAAATTTCAATATTATCCTCTAAATAAAATTAATTTTAAATAAGTTAAAGTGCAAATAATTTATAGTTATTTTCTTAAATTAATAGGATAACTTTTTTAAAAAAAGAAAAAAGCAGTAAATTGAATCACCGAAAAGTCACCAAAGACTTGCCGGAGTTTCGCTGAAATATCATCGGAGACATGCTTCACCATCAAAACCGGTACCAATGGAATCCTTATGAGCCGATCTACAACTCTATAGGGTTAGAAATGCTAATACACGTTGTTATTTATCTCAAATCTTGTTTAAATATTTGGAAAATTTTTAATTCTCATATTTTCGACCATATACTATATTTCTGCAAAATTAACACTTCCAATTAGTAAATTGTCCATTTTTTATCATTATTATCTAATTAATGTGATAAAAAAATGGTGGTCAACAGCGGTGGTCAACATATGTCAACGGTAGTCAAAGGTGGCAGCGGCGACGATCAATTGTTGTCCAAGACCTGGTGCTGTAATTTAAAAATAAATTCTCTATTTAACTAGGTAATTTCAATAGGCTAATATATTATTGTTTTCAATAATTATAAATATTTAGAAACTAAATTGGATATATAACTAGTTATGCAATGTTACTTATTTTGATTATAAAGTAATAATGAATTAATTAAAAATATAATATAAAATTAAATATTTTCTTATTAATTTAATTCACAGTTTAATTATTTTTCTTTATTAACAATATTAACTTTAAAAATAATGGGTATATTTGTCCAAATAAAAAATATGTAATTTCTTTTCCTTTCAAATTTAATGTGAAACTAAACAATAGCAATTAATATTTGCACTCCTCTCCTCTCATTACCCCTCCACTCCTCTCTTTTTTTCTCATGTCCTTTCCTCCCCTTTCTTGAAACCAAACACCACCTTAAAGAACGAAGTAGAACCAGTTGAGATATGATTATTTTTACTTTTTAAAACTTAAAATAATTACTTTGAATAAAAATTATTTTAAAAAATATTTAAAAGTCTATGGAATTTGTTGGAGTCGAAGGAGTTTGTGGGGAGCTTGATTGTATGTTTAATGGTTTTGGAATTGAAATTAAGGGAAAGGATAATTCCACTCGTAAAATTTAAAAATATGTTATGGAGACCCCAAGTTTTAGATAAATGACACCAAAATCTCTTTATTATCTTAATACCCCTTTTATATAGTAACTAAAAAATTGACTTTAAAATATTTAATGAATAGAAATATAATTTAAATGGTTTAATTTGTCTAATAGATTGATAATATTAGAATTTTTTTAATATATGAACTAATTTTTAAATATAAATTATTATATTTATTTTAATAATATATTTTATCTATTGAAAATTTTAAAATAAGTCTTTGAGTTAAATTGATTTTACAATTAATAAAATATGTCTTATGTTTTAATAATATTAAAATTATTTTATATAATATTAAAAATAATTTATATATTTATATATTTATTTTAATATTATGTTTCTATTTATTATAAAATTTAGTTTGATATAATTTAAGATTGTAAAGTAGTAAAATATTTTTTAAAATTGTGAAATTATTTTAAAATTCCTATGTCATTACATTTATTTTAATATTATATTTCTATTGATTATAAAGAATTGGATTTAATTTTTTTGAGTTTATAGAATCAAATGATATTATAGTCAAAAAAAGATTTTGGTAGTCCCTATTAAAAATTTGGGGATCTACATCACCATTTCCTCAAATCTTGAGAATGTAAATGTCATTTTCCTTTGGAACAATTAATTTTTTAAGATGAAAATTGTCAACTGGCGCTCTAGCTCAGAGTTGTCCAATTCTTATATACTTAATCCAAGTTCAATTCACATACAGACCCATCTTTTTTAGTGGTTCTTGTCACATGGTAAGGTAATGAGGTGCTACTAGTGCATGTGAGTTTGGTTTTGATACTATATAGAAGTCAACGGCCTAACTCAACCTAAAAGTTAGCTTATGAGTTGAAGGTTGTACAAGTCTTATATGTTTAACTAAGTTCAATACTCAGCCAATGTGAGATATTTTCCCCAACAAAACTGCCATCAATTTAACAAGTTTCTAGAGATGAAATAGGTAAAAGAGGGGAAGAAAACGACTAACACTATTTTGTTAATGACTAAATGCAAGGATTGAAGCTGACCAGTCAGCTGAACTAATCAGTTTGTTAAAAATTCAATCAGTACAACAGAATTTGACACAATTCAAGCAAAAAAAGTGGCTTCTACTCAAAAGCATGTAAGATTGACAAGGAAGGCCAATCAGAGATCTATAGAACCCATGCACCTAGATGAAGCTCATCCGTATAACTTAGCCTTGAGTATAATTTAAGGGACAACGATTCGGTGCGAAGCACTAAATCAACAGTTGTCAAGTAACAGTGTTGAAAAAAAAAAGCATTGAATCATCTATAATTCATTTCAGAAAGAGAAGTGTGTCAAATTCAGTAGAGGAAAAATTTTACACCCACGAGCGCAAACGAAAACATCTTATAATGGTTTTAGGCTCTGTTTGTTATTATGGTATTGTGACTGAAAGTCACGATATCGTTAAAGTAGAAGTTTCGTTGTGAAATAAAAGTTGAAAGTAATTATTTTAATAAAATAATAATCAATTGTGGTGCGAAGTACCTTAAATTTCAAAACTATGCCTACATTTGCAAGGCTCAAATACCAAATAATTATCACACAAAAATACCAAACGGAACTTTAAGCAATTTGTGCAGTGCAATTGTCAGATATTTATAGTCAAATAAGATATAAATGTAGCTCCATAATCTAATGAAACAAATTAAATCAATGAAAAGGGCAGCCTCCTAACTGAACTATTAGGTGTCTTATCGAGTCCTTATTTCTTTCCTCCAAATTTTAAATTTCTTAAGTATTTGAGTAACCTATAGGAGAAGCTTATCCCAAAAAAAAAACTTATTTGAGTAACTATTTTAAATAAAGCAAATAGTCTAGACCACGATTGCTACGAAACTCAGACTCCAAAAAGGTCTTTATATGGAAGATCACTATCTTTGTTATTGAGCAACTCCTCAAACTAAACATCACTGTCCTCCACTTTGTATTAACGCTTTAGACAACTGTTCAAGTGCTCTTGTCACATTTCACAGTCAAAAGCAAAGAGAGAGCTCCAAAAATGCAAGAAATTAATCACCGAAACAGAAGCATCCTGACTCGTGACTATATATTTATAAAGACAAGTAATATTATTTGTCTTTAGATTCACCTAAGTGTCTTTTACTCAAAATGCATCTGCATACGTAAGGAAGTTAAAAGCTTGCAAGCAATTAGGCTTGTAATTGCTAGTGACGTGAAATGCACACTCGTCTCCAGATAAATGTGATATATGCCTAAAATATAATGTTTGACTGTAAAGGGGAAGCAAACGCAAGAATGGTGGTGTTGCGTTATCCTCATAAGCAGTGGGAAAATCAGGATTCTGGTTTGAGGGGGGTCAGTGCGAACATCATGAAGAGTAGATTATAACATAAAATCGATAAAACTGAGATGGTCAACAGCAAGGACTAAAATGGGGAAACTATTAACCTGAGTAGGCTGTAGAAATTATTAAAATTCATTTCAGTTTCTTATTTTTTATTTTATTTTTTTTTCGAGGTCTACAGAGTTCCTTCCATCCTTGCTCCAACTGTAACGCTCATAAACCAATGGCCCTTTGGCCTAATGAGAGCGCACTTGTGAGAGAGTAAGTATTCAAACTCCCATAAAAGTAATAAAAGTAATTATGAAGGTTTAATTTTCCTTCTCAATTTTTTTATAATTGAATAGAGATAGTTTTCTCCCTTACAAAATGTGAGTGGAATAAACAATTGTCTGATTGTAAGCATCAATAGTAATTTTATATAATAAAAATTGTAATCCGAGCAATAATTTCTTATAATTCCCAAAAAAAAAAACCCCTCTTTGACCAAGTTAACTATTTTCCACTTATTTTTCTCATAAGCAACTAGTGCTACTGAGCAAAAGAAATACAACTAAAACCCCTCTTTGACCAAGTTAACTATTTTCCACTTATTTTTCAAAAGACAACAAAACCTACCCGGCATTAGTAATCTTTTATTAAACATCAATTTTTATTACTTCTAAATTAGTGTTTTAGTCCATTTATATATTTTTCAACTGCCAGATTGTCTATTACAAAAAAACTAAATTGTCCTAAAAAATTATATTGGTTGTTTAACATTGCTTTAAGATCAAAGGAGGTTCTTGTGTTTAAAACGTGTATAAAAGAGAAAAAGTATTTATTTCGGCAAAGAAAAAAAGGGTTTGGTCATTATTTCTATTGTAAAGAAGAAGAAAATTATTAAGCAATATATATAGAGGAAGGCTCCAAACAAATACTTGCTATTATGTCAGGTCTGAATTCGTCATGTTCCATTATAACAAATCGGTTAATTATTTTTAGAAATTTGACAACCAAGTCACCGACTGAGAATCGATGGTGGAAATTTTAGTTACCCTTTTGAAATTAAGCTGAGTCGGCCCCCCGCCATGCCAAATGCCACAATTTATAATCAATTGATAACGTTGAGTGGTTAAATACCAACTTCTAAAAGCAAAAATACAAAGGAAAACAAGAACCAATGATATATAGTTACTGTTCGAGTCTTTCATTTGTACGGTTATTAACCATTAAGAAACTTGACTTGCTTCAAGAAGCACCAAATATGTTATGCAATGTAGCACAGTAAAAACACAAAATCATTCTTGGCCTTAATAGATTTGGTCAAAAGAAAACATTAGAGAGATTGAGGATATATATAAGACAATCAACTAATAATTTCTAAATGGGAAACTCGATCAGAAACCGATACAATTCCAAATGTTATTCTGAATAATATAACAACTGTCGATCGATTGTGGTCAAAATTGTCTTTTTGAATAAGGCTGAATTGAACTTGATATTTGGAAATACGTGAACAATATAATTACAAATCGCGTGAATAGAAGCGGCCGGCAGCCTAATTAATTAATTGGTCTTCTTTATGTACTTTACAAAAGCACTTCCAAGCTCAAATCCAATATCAAGCAGCAGGCTTGAGCAAAAGCACTTCCAAGCTTTGACAAAACATATATGCTTTTAATTGTACTATTTGAAATAGCTGATAATATGACTAAGCCAACTCGATCTACATGTGTTTATCATTATAACTATGAGTTACATATATTATTGTCATATATATACCATATATAAATAGGCCATCATTGAAGCCTAGCTAGCTATACATAGATTCTAAATATGGTTCGTGTCAATTATATATTGACCAGTTTCATCTTTGTTTTACTATGCAGTGTTGCACCTTTGGAAGCCCGAAAACTCACAAGCCTAGAGAAGGAGTTTGATCATCAGCTTATTCCTTCTTCGAAAAACAGCTTTCAATTAAGTGTTTTTGGAGGAGGCATCACTTCAACTCCTATTTCAAGCGATATTTATGGTCATGCCATGGCTAAAACTAATGATCATCGAATTTTAGTAGAATCTGTGCCAAGTCCTGGAATTGGGCATTAGCCACTGTTACTTTCATCCCATTGTCCGCTATGTTGCTTGAATTATTCGTTGTATTCTTTTATAACTGATCTCTCATTTTTTTTTAATTAATTATTCTTGAAAAGCAGTAAAACACAATTAATATCATTTTGTAATGACTGAGCAAAGAAAAATTAATTAATTTTTTTAATGCTTCTTCTTTATTTTTTACCACTAATCTCTTGTTCTCTTTCGATTCCCTCTAATAAGATCTTGAGGTCCACAAAGCATTTGCGCGGCTCCCTGTTTTAATAAGATCATTCAATAAAAGTTATAGATTGCTTTTTTAATGCTTTTCTCGTGATTTTAATTATTTCTAATATAATTAATTAAAAATCTATACTAATAAATTTGTATTGAATGTATATAAAAGAGATATAATAGCGTATGTATATCATCACTCATCGATATGATGTGTTTGGCCTCCACTAACTAAAGAGTTTTGCATATTCATCAACAACGAGCATTATGTACACCGTACATCTGCAGCAGCCTATCAATTTGTAAAGCCGTTTACGCAATCGACATAATTGCATTTCCAAAAGCAATACTATACATGACTATTGAGTATTAAAAGTGCTTTTCATAAATAGTCGATCCATTGAACATGAAATCCCCTCATCAACTCCAAACAGTGCCTAGATTTGACATGGTCGCTTATAACTTTATGCACATGTGACCCATCAAATACTTTTTGACGCAAACCACTTCCAAATCGCTTGGTGAGCAGCGGCAGAACAAGCCCAGCTTTAGCACCAGGTGAATTAGGCCGTCACAAACATCATTAAAAAAACTCTTCAAATGAAATTTTACTTATTATTTAAAGAGACACATAAATAAAAAATATTCTAAAAAACTCTTTAATTGAAATTCTTCATATATTGAAGAGAGAGAAGGACAATCTTATTTGAAGAATTTCACTTAAATAGTCTTTTTGAATCTTCAATTTAATATTATATTATATTTTATATTCTCATTCTTGAAGAGAGAGATGTGTTACAATTGTTATTATCTTAGTGGAGAAAAAAAGTTTGATTAAAATAATATAAATTTATTTTCATTTGAATAGTCTTTTGAGATATAACTAATTTTTTTACTCTTCTATTTGCCATATAGATAAGCAAATAAGTATTTGAAAAGTTAAATTATGAGAGTCTTTTAGTTATACTCTTAGGGCCCTCCATGTAGGAAGGCCATAAATTTTAAGTATCTACATATTAATATAATAATAACAATTATGTTGAGATTCTAATTTTTTAAAGTTATGCTTATATTTTAGGAAAGCCTAATTTTTAGGCATCGCCTTAATTATGCTGAGATTCTAATTTTAAGTTATGCTTATATTTTAGGAAAGCTTAATTTTTAGGCATCGCCTTATTATTACTCATGTTCATAATCATCTCTATATATGATAATCTTAAAAGTATTTTTTTTAACAAAAGTACGAATTTTATGGTATAATAATGATTTTAACCTGTTGAAACTATATTTTGTCAATAATTATAAGAAAACAATTCAATACTTTCCCTTTAGAAGAAATAATTACTCCATTGAAACTACTAATGTTAGATTTTAAAATTTTAAGTCTTCTATTAGCTTTATTGAAAACATCAAAACTAATAGATATTGAATTAAGGATATTTAGCTAAAAAAGTTTTTGCTCTAGTATGTACAAAAAAAAAATTCTTCTGATCTTCTCTACAAAATTCATTGCCATCATCTGACATCTAACCGGAAAAACTAGGATTTTGGTTCGGTGGAGGTCGTAATACAAAAAATCATAAAGTTAGCGCATAACTGATAAGGCCAACAATACTACTATGGGGACTATTAAGTGTATTACGCATAAATTATAAACTTAGTAGACTACAACACAAAACCTCTGTACATATCTATGAATCTGGGCAGGCCTAAACTTAAAATACATATAGAAGTTCGTAAATTTTCAATTAAAATTTTTCTTTTTTATTTTGCTCGAATGGCCGTACATAATTCCGTCCCTGTATTGGTCACATCTCCCGCCTAATTCTTGAGGTTTTCCAGTCTTCTTCTCTATATTATGGAAGTTGATTTGTTTCCAATTATTTGAAAGATTACTTAGTCCATCTGGGCCTAACCATCCCAACTATGCCATTAAACAGTTGGTTTAGAAGGTTCTAGTAAATTATTGATTATAAATATCAGTAGATTATTATAAAATAACTGGCAAAAAAGATAATTATGGCTGACAGTAGACTTAATAGTTGCATTATAATTGTTTGTTGTTTAAGTACCTGCCTTCTGTTTGTCTTAATTTTTTTTACCATTCTGCTTTAAAATCGGTGGCCAGCCAAAAAGATGCAGTTTCTCTACTAGTACAAACTTTAAAGACATACGTTAACAACAAAATCTTAATAAAACGGTTTTTTTTAAAAAAAAAAAAAAAAAAAGACAATTATTAACTAATATGTCAACTTCTATTGAGTCAAAATAAGAAAATGTCAAATAATTCCATCAGTTTTAGTCGCAGCCATTATTGATCAGTTTGCTTTCTCTATCCCATTATATATGTTTTGCTCATCGTTTTCAATAATTTAGCAGACTTAATACATGCATGAAAATGCTGGGAAAATATACCTGCAGACAGCTGCTGGTTCAAATGTACCTAACCCACATTTACATTCACAAGATATACTGTTTATTGTCCTCTATAAATACTTATGTACTCACATTTGTGAAGTAACTTGCGGCATAAATAAATCAGTACTAGTCATCCTCTACAAGATCTCATTTTCTTTCCTAAGCATTATTTTGAAAATATGGTCTCTCTGAGCAAAATTGCATCTGTCTTTGTGCTTGTTATTGTTATGTTTTATGTACCATCTTGTGCAGGTAGAAAAATCTTGAGCATGGAGGCAATGAAGGTTCCTGTTTTAAAGGGCAAAACGACACCGATTTCTTTTGGTAGACGATTTGGTTATGAAATGGCTAATACTATGGGAATTCCCGAGGCTGCAGGTGACCACCGAATTTTGCAGCAGTCAAATCCAAGCCCTTCCATCGGCAACTAGACTCAACATTAATTTAGTACTCCTACAAAAAATAAAATAATGAATGTTTGTTTAATAATTAGAATGTGTTATTTTTCATTTTACTCCCTCCAAATTGCTGAAAAAGTTTAATCAGGTGTCGAATTTATAGTTCTATTGCATTATATATGCAACATCTTCTTCTTGTTACTTGTAACATTGCTCATATATATGTTGTTAGTTGTTTTAACTTCTATTTTTGACCATGGTGTTACATTGTTAAGATTAATTAGGAGCCAATAAGCCTAACATAAATGTTGTGTGCTAATCAACATGTTAGCTTCATATTCATGTTAGTTAAAGTTTCCAAAAGTGTTTGGCAAATCAGAAAATGAGACAAGATGAAGGAAAGAACATAGAGCAACTAAGAGTTGAATTTGGTGAATAAAACTGAATCACACTTCTTTTAGCTGATTATAATTGTATTTATACAAGATTCTTGAATATTCCAGAATCAATATGGATGAGTAAAGCATTCGTGAGCTGAGCAGCATGTACTAACAAACTACTAATAGTATAACTAATTTATACTAGCTCAGCTGGGGATGCCAATTTAAAGGCTTGGGTCGAAATTTTTCAAGCTCAGGACCAGACCCAAATTATTGACAGCAGTCCCAAACCTTCCAAAAATTCGTTCATACTTAGACGGGCCGGGCTTGGGTCTAAAGCCTACGCTTAGATAATTTTTTTTAATAGAGTTTAAAATAGAAAAAAATAAATGAACACTTAAATTAAAGATGATTAATTGATTATACTATATATAATAGACTAATAATTAAATACACAAAATATAAAAATTTTATTTATAAAATATAAAGTCCAGGCTCTTTTTCCATAAACTCATATCTAAGCTAATCTATTATGAGTTTTTAAATTTTCAGCCCATGACCAACCCATTCGCTACTGACTGAGCCTAAAACCCGCAGGCCTAGACAGGTCCTTTACAAGTCGGGTCAAACCCAAACTTTTTTGCCATCTCTAAACTCAGCTGACATGTCAATAACTCTAATTAACTAGCATAACAAATTGAAATAGTAACTAATCATTTTTAACTATCTTAACAATGTTGAATCAACATAGAAAAGTAATAAGTAAATCCTATTTCTATGGGTGCTGCCGAAAAATAACCTTATGAAAGTGAAATGGCCAAATAGAAATTGGCTTATCTTTACTTTGGACTTTCCTCGATATTTCCAACTCCTCTACTCTCCAGGTATCAATGACACGTTAGTGTCAATTTTTGATAAAATTAGATTGAAGGTGATTGATGAAATGCCTCACTGACAAAGACTTGGCGAGAAAGTGATAATTTGAATTCCATTAATAAACTAGTGAGATTAACAAACTTCTTCCTTTTCAAGTTTTCTCTGAAGTCCTTGTGATTTTTTTCTTACCTACTGGTTGGGTTTAAAGAGTATTAAAAATACATATTGTTTTTTTTTTTTTCTAGTTGTGGTGGTTGTTATAAATTGAATAGCAATTAATAGCGAGCTGGTGTGAATTAAAATAGAGCTTGCTTGAGTTTCTTCAAAGATTAAAGCCGTATGGAAATTACTCAAAATCAGTATATTTTCTACAAAATCTTAAATTTCTATTTCTACTATAATTATTTAATCATGTTTCTCCATAACAATTAACAAAGAATTGAAATTTACCTGCAATCCTCTCTCAACAAAATATTCATTTTAAAAGATAAAATTTCGTCACATGTGTTACTCATGATTGAATTAAGAAGAATTTTTTTTCAGTCGATCTCTTTCTCTCGCATAATGGGAAAGGCATCTCTTTCTTTTTTATATTAGGTTACAACAATCACGAAAAAATAAAAAGATCAAAATTCCCTCAAGAGAATTGGGGTATTACCGTGCTTACGTAGATGCTGAGTGGACTTAATTCCATTTTCACATGATTTTAGTAATATTATTGCTGGTTGGTGTGTTTATTAGAAAGATATGCACAAGTCATTTTCATATTTTCATATTGTATCAGCCCCATTTTTTACTGAAATTTGTGCAATTTTGCTGTCAAAGTCACAATGGTGGATCAGATTCAACATCCTTCTGTCGTGCAGAAGGTGGTTGGACGACTCCTTCATTCCAGTCTTTCCAAAAACATCCAGGGTTCTGATGGGGCTTTCCAAAGGCCAACGTTGTACCAAAGACGTGCTGCATATGGGAAATACTCCAATGCTGCACTCAGATATCCCAAAGTCGGTGCGGCTACTATTTTGTCGTCAACTGCCTCCACTATTTGCATTCAAGCCCCTGCAGATAACGACCAGGGCATCTTCGCTAATGATTTCTGTTATGGTAGCTTTTCTGCTGCCAGCGTCAGATTAGTTGTTCTTCCAGTTGCTTCCTTAGAGCATCTTAAGCTTTTGCTTCAAAACCAAGATGAGATGATCATGAATGGCCGGCTATCTGAACCCTTCAAGAGCTGTTATGATTTCTTGAATCGTAAAATTAAGGATGAGGGTTTTGCTTCTTTGTGGAAAGGAAAAACTGCTAATTTCATCCGTTGCTTAACTGCTCAGGTTATCATTGTTACATGTTTTTTTGAGTACTTATTTTTCTATAAAATGTAAGTTTCCTCATTCATTTGACGTCGCATTTATTCAAATTTTGTATCGGGACCTGAACTTCGCATTCAAGGATTAGTTCAAGTCTTTTCAACTTCAAGAAAGGCAAGGATGGTCACTGGAAATGGCTAACTGGTAACTTGGCACAAGGAGGTGCTGCTGGTGCCTCATACCCTTTTGGCCAATGATGACAAGGCTGCCAAGGAAGAGTGAGGCAATTCAATGGTCTGCTTGATTTCTACGGAAAGAAATTTAAATCTGATGGTATTTTTGGGCTTCACTGTGGTTTCAGCATTTCATGCGTTGGAATCATTATGTACCCTGGACTTTACTTTGGAACGTATGATTCTCTGAAGCCCCAGGTCAGTAACTTAATTTGATTTGTTTTGTTTCATAGTTTATGATGATTATTTGATAGATAGTAGGGTTTATCCGTATACATTAAATATTATTATTGCTTGTGTATTGACATTCGTTATCAATCATGGTAACAGTGCTGCAATGTTTTATTTTTGAAATTCATGTGTTGCCTCTCTAACTTACTAATTGCTTAGAAGGCTATGTTCATTGTCTGCAAATACCTTCATGTCATGAGTTCCAGTTGTCAAACCTATTTTTTGTTCTGTTTGTTTTTGCAATCATTTTCCCAAAAATACTAAATGTTTAGAATTGGACATTGATACACATGCTCACAGATGAGGAGTGAGTGAAGTTTGATTTTCCTTGTTCATTACTAATTCTTAGTTGAAATGTCTAGATTTCTTGATCTTGTTCTCTGCTTGTTTGTAATTAGAAGTAAATTTGTTTGCTGATCAACGGTTTCAGATTTTGATAATATTTTAGTGTAAAATAAGTGAGATATAATTCCATGGTGGGGGCTTTCTACGCATTTATACTGTTTTGATGAACATAAATATTCAACGCAGTTATTTCATCTTCCTGACATCTCTTTTGCTGTTGGTTATTTCAGTTTAGTGACATTTGCTAGCTACTTTGCTACCCATTTTCCTAGTTGCTTTACCTTTGCCTACCTCATCAAGTTAGGTGCCTATCTTGCTTCCTATCCATTTGACACCGTCCATAGAAGAATGATGATGACATCTGGTGAAGGAGTCAAGTACGAGAGCTCACTTGATGCATTCGCTATAATCCTGAAATACGGAGGTGTCAAGTCTCTCTTCAAGGGTGCTTCAGCCCCTGAGCCTGCTTGGATTGGTGCTGCTCTTCTTGTCATCTACGACAAATATAAGTTGTGGGGGTTCGGGAAGGAATGTAGTTCTTGCGATCTTGAGGGATATACTGATTGAATTCAAGAGAACAAGAACAATGTTTCTACCCAGTTAGATCTGACTTGATATTGGTTTAGCATCCCTTAAAATATTACAGGTCTCGAGAGATTTTAGCACTATGGTATCAGAGTCAAGGTGGTCGTTCCTTTGAATGCTAGCTGTAGCTGGTCAATTTGATAGTCTCGATCTCTTTGAATTCACATTCTTTCTCATCTCATCTCGCTATTATAGTGCTTAATACCGTTAACATCTCTTTAGTCCTTTCCCGAAGCTATCTGAGTATTGGTAACTAAAAACGATAAAATTAAATGCTTCTTACAATCAACTCACATACAGCTTGAGGAAAAGTGCATGAGTTACCTTTTTGATTCTTTTAAGTTTGAATATGAACATTTCAGCTGCAAAAGGTACCAAGTTATTTAGCTAATGAAACAACCAAAATGCGCAAATCAAGTGTTGATCCTGTGTTTGGGCAGCTGGTCAATATGGATCATGGAGCTACTTAATATTTTTGGTTGCAATTATTTCCTATTGATAAAAGAATACAATACAATCTTATCTGCACAATTCATCTTGGTCCTGATAGTGTTGCTGCTGTGATAGGAGATGAACGAATTGGAACGACTTCTTGGGGTGTCTCCTCTTCAACTGCAAAGCTTAAGAAACCATAGTCAGTAACAGGTTCCAATTTTGTTAAGCCCTGTAAGACCGTGACCAACATTGATGTAGAAGGCCTTCTATGCAAATTCTTTTGTAAGCAAGAAATGGCAATCTGGATCATCTTCACAGCATCATCTCTGTGACTTTGCATATCCTCGCTTTTTTTATCAACTAGATCACAAAGTCGGTCCGCTTCTGCCTTGACCTTCAGCGTATCCACTAAATAATCACCACCGTTAGGATTTGAACTTCTCCTCCCACAAATGATCTCTAAGATCACAACTCCAAAGCTGTAAATATCAATCTTTGCAGTGATACTGTTTCCTCTCGTTAACTCCGGAGCCATGTACCCTGGAGTGCCCTTTGGCATTGTTGACACATGAGATTGATCCTGAGCAATCAATCTGGCTAATCCGAAATCAGCAATCTTGACATTCAAATCTCTATCCAGGAGGATATTTTGAGGTTTGATGTCAAAGTGAATGATTTTTGGATTACAGTAGTCATGCAAATACTCTAGTCCCCGGGATATCTGAAAAATAATTTTCTTTCTTATGTCCCAAGAAAGAGTTTGAATTCGGTCTTTGTGATAAATCCATTTATCAAGTGACCCATTGCACATGTACTCATAAACTAGAAATCTGTTTGATCTTTCAGCACAATAGCCAACTAGTCTTACCAGATTGAAATGGTGAATATTGCCTATTGTCTCAACCTCAGACAAAAATTCTTTCTTGCCTCGGTTCTCACCAGGATGTAAGCGTTTCACTGCAACTTTAGTGCCATCATTAAGCAACCCTTCAAAAACAGATCCGGATCCTCCTCGACCAAGCCTAATCTGAAAGTCCCTTGTAGCAGATTTCATAGCTTTGGATGAAAATTTCACCAAATGGTTGGCTACATGAACTGAAGATTCATCAGTGGACTTGTCTCTCCTTTTGCCTTCCCGCCATCTCTTGTACAAATAAATACTTGCTCCAATAACCAAGAGTAAAAAGGCAGAAACAGACAATAGCAACATGAAAAGCAGAGAAAGTTTATTTTGATCCGATGGCAATTGTACCTTGATGAATGTTATGTCATTATAACCAGAAATCACTTTGGTACTATTCCTCAGAGTATAAATTTCAGTCGGTAAAGAACAATTGCCAGTTGAGAGACTTCCTTGGTACCGAAACAAGGCAGCTTTGCAAGAACAATTGCCCAGGCAGGCCCTTTGGCAGCCCTCTGCATCTATATTGATCAGATGAGGGACAAAGTCGAAGTAAGTAACATTTTCAAGCTTCAAAAATCTTTGAAGATGCTTGAATTGGCAAGACAAATGAGTAACTTCGGCACAGGAAAAGCCGTTCTCACTATCATTTGACTGCTTGAAATAACTTGAACTTCCAGGACAAGTGCATTCACCATTAGAGCAGACCCCATAATTGCCACATTTAGTGGGGTAAATACAGTCCCCATAATGTTCATCTCTTGAGAGATCAGCATTGTCTGAGTACCCATTATCAAGCTGATAAATATTAAGGTGCCCATTTGGTTCCAGCCTCATGTAGTGAAATTTTGACCTTGGTGCGACCTCATAGGTGATATGACTGCCGGATTTATTGAATACAAGAATGGCCGATTTATTGAGTAAAGCGGAACTCATATTCAGAAAATAATTTCGGTATGGAATGGTTTGAAATCTTTTTACAGTACTCATATTCAGAAAAACTTCAATGCCTTTGGGAGATAGACTTAGGATGAACTTGCCTTGGGAAAGACTGGTAGTCGAATTTGTAGAAGCCATCATTTTGTGAACATGCAAGCGCTGACCTGGCAGCCATGTGTTAGTTGGATGAAGAAATGAGATCCAATGCGGTCGATTTTCAGCATCATAAAGTCTCAAGTTTCCATTTCCATCTAAAGTAATGCGTGTAACATTGCTGCCTGAGGTTTCTGTAGACCAAACGCGGGTACCATCTGCATCTTTCAAGATCAAATCACCATCTGCAGTAAACTCAAGTGTGGCATTCTCTTTGACAGGGGATTGTCCATTGGCGAACCAGAGAATAACCGGCGGGTGGTTCTGATGATTAGAGGAGGATGTGATCTCTCCCATGAATCTGACCGTCACGAGATAGAAGATCTCATCGGTTGTACCATTTCTCAAAAACCCGAAACCAAATTTTGGGTAGCTCTTTGAGGTACCTTTACGTACAAGTAAGGTTCTGACATGGGATCCGTCGACAAAATTGTAGCTCCCTTGTGCAGAGCCTTGGTTGTTTTGCCAAGAAGTGTTGTTGTGTGCTGTTGATTGGGTGGCATTTGTAGCACAAAGGTTCATGATGAAGATCGTGATCATGAGTTCTAGTGCTAAAGCCATGCCTTTAATTTCTTGTTTCACTTTGCGAGCACGGTTTGAGCATAAGCAACACAGAATGGTAACATATTTACAAGTTAATTACAGATTTGACAAGCCAATTTACTTGATTGGATTCTTGTCTAGTGGGATAAGATAATTTATCAGGCGGCTACTATGAAAAGAGTTATCTTTCAAAAAATGATTAAGCCTCTCAACCGGCCGTTGATTCTCTTTGTTTGTTGTATTGCCTTTGTTACATCTACTTCGTTGATATCTAAAAAGGGTTAATATTAAGCAAGATGAGATCTCGCAGAAATAGCATCACTTAGGAAGTGTAGATGTTCGGCATATATACAACATATACAATGATGCATTAAACTAAAACTTTTGCTCTATATTTGGTTATTTACCATGATCATATCGATCTTTCTTGACATTTATCAAAGGCAGAGTTAGATTTCATTGGTTCTGTTTAATGAGTCTGGCGTGTATTTTAGATCAACCTCAATGGATAGGAGACAGAGAAAATTATCCGTTGAAATTGACACAAGGTTGGCACATTCTGATCCCAAAGAGATGTTATAGTTTCGGAATCCACTATGCAATTGCAAGCCAAAGTTTTTTTTTTCTTTTTTTAATTATTTTTATTGTTGACAGGGAAGCTTCTTTTTTTTTTTTTTTCTCCCTTTTGTGTACTGTTTTAGAGCAACAGCGCATCTTTATGATCTAGGCACCGGAGTTGGCAAATCTAAATAATCCTAAGCAGAAAAAGCACAAGCTTGCATTTAAGTATTTACGTCAAGACAGCTTCAGCTTCAGTACTTATAGCCTTTTTTTCCTTTACCCCAGTTTTTAAGTTTCATGACTTTTCTCTGGTAGGAATTCTAGAATACATCATAGATAATGCAATCAATTAATATATAAATGACATGTATAATTGAATTTAATATAACCACTACTTGCATGGTGGTTTTTCAAAATAAATGTACATATGTCATAGTATCATCTACTTATTATATAATTGATATGATACATTCGATCATTCTGAGAATTCTTGCATTGAATTGTTGGATTGTTACTTGAAAACAACAAAAGGCCATTAATATGGTTAGGATAGCTAAGCTTTTTAATAATACGGTGATTGGTAATTATTGAAATAGAAGAAACTTTTGTACTATTATCCAAAGAGTATTTTGAGCAAGTTTTTCCTACTTAATTACTTGGTTAATGTGCTAAAAGATCAAACAGAGTTTTAGTTTGTAAGAAAGAAAGAAAAGCATTATTCCAAAAGCCAAGGGAATTGAATGTTTAAATGCATATTTAGAGTTTTCGAGTTGTGATTTTAGAATTCATTTGTGGGAGCAAATGTCTTAACTCAGGCTTGCAGGAAAAATTTGAGTACAAGGCCTTGTGCATCAATGTTGGCCTAAATCATGAAGGGTTTGATGAACTTGGAACGCGTTACAGTTTCAGCCTCTTGAATTTTGTCCAAGTTGAAACACCCCAAAAAGGCCAGTTTTTTTAAATCCAAGTGGATTTATAATCTCAATCATGACATCAATTCTGTCAGGACCTAGATGATCAAACCAGATAACTTAAATATCAGCTAATTAATTGCTTCTTGTACCACCAAAATATTTGAGCTTCATGCTCCTATGTGGGCCCTTTTAAAATGCTCTTCTTACAAAACACACTTCCCAAATAATTTTCCAAAATTTTCATCCAAGTGTTTTGGATGGTAAATTTCGTAATTAGCATAATTGATGGCAAAACATATCAATTTTTTATTTTAATTCATATCAGTTAACTGTTAATATATTACAGTTGTTTGTAGCTATCCAATATTGGGCCCAAAGCTCAATTTAAAAAGGGCTAACACGTATTTGCGCCCAAAGGTATGATTTCCCAAAAAGACCCACATAATTTGTCTCCTTCCGGAATTAAAAAAAAAATCAAATAAATTGAAGCCGCCCAGCCTCTAAGGAGAAAACAATTGTGAACTGTGAGGAAGGCCGTCACATTTGATGTTGAAATATAACGAAATTTCCATCTCCATGATATTGATTTAAATCTAACACTTGGCTATAAACTGCACAAAACAGCACCACTCTAACGAAATTAATTCCTCCAAATCAGCGGAAGAAAAAGAAAGAACGAAAATGGCATTTTTCCAATTGTGAATGCTACCTAAATAAACGTGGCTGATTCTGAAGAATGATTTGGACCACGATTGTTAATGCTTTGAAAAAGATATGTTATCTTAAGATTCATTGCTTCATAATTTCAACTTCCAATTTTTCTTTTTTTTTCCCCCCCTTAATTTTGTTGTATGAGCATATTGAAGTACCAATACCATTTGACATTGCACAGTTAGACGATGTTTTTCATATTTTGTTATAATTTATTAATAAAACAGACTTCCATGTTGGAAGTAATATAAAGTCTTCTAGTGCCAGTTTTTGTTTTTGTTTTTTTTTTGTTTGTGGGAAGTTGGGTGTTGGGAGGGGGAGAGATTGATTTAGGAATTGAAGAACATCATTTTATTGTATGCAAGCACTCGAATAGACTTATTTTTATTTTTCATAAGTATTACTTGGGAATGAAATATTAAAGTAAATATTATTGCCTATTTTCTTAGGCACATTTGTAATATAATATTTTGTGAATGATACCACACAACATAATAAAAGGTTCTTATTCTTAAACGATAAATATTGCGATAACAAAAGTAATGATAACATCAATATACTTTTAGCTCTAATTATCTTACATGATGATATAAGAAACGTGACTTTTCTACAGCCATTTGATAAAAATCTAACGGTTGTGAAAATAAAATAATTTTATTACCTTATATTCCTACGACGGTTAGATTTTCATCGATCAATTGTAGATGACTCATGTTTCCTACATCATCCTATAAATAAAACTTTTAATTTACTTTCGGAAAACAAATTGGAAAATTAGTGCAATTACTATTCATCGCTAGATTTTTTATGGTGAAAGAGGGCCGCAGTCGGTCGGGTGATGCTTGGAAGCACAAGAAACAAATCCCCTCCTTTCATAAATTCACCTACGCACCCAGAGTGATAAGTGTCGTTTTATTTTGGCATCACATGCCTCTGCGAGACCGACCAAATTTAATAAAGTAGGTTTGTGCATTTGGTGGACCCCAATACATATAGCTTTTTAAGAAATTCGGTTTAGTACGTGCAGTCCCACAATAAATGACGTAGGACTGATCACCTTACGAGTTTTTATTGGTATAGTTTTGTTATGGAGCTCACAACTGTCAATGAGAATCAGCCACGTTCGTCACACACCATAAAATATGTAACTGCACACACTAGACTAGATCCCTAAGTTTTATTATAATTTCATTTATGGGCAATATTGCAATTCAGAGGGTTGCGGACTCAACGAAACATTTTGCACTTCGATGCACGTTTTGATGTTTCATATCTCAAGCGTCTCTGTCTCCAATAAAATACACTTAATGTAAAGCAGCAAGAACAATGCATGTTCGAGAATATTCAATTATTTAACATCGGAACTAAACAATGTCATCAATCATCTAAGAGAGAAGAAATTCGTAGTTATTTCAAGCAATAATATTTAAATTAATAAATTATCTCAAGCTATTATTAGTATCTAAATCATATGTATATGGGTAGTAGAAAACATAAAAATTAATCGAATTTATGAACTCATACGCTCTCTTTTTTTTTTTTTTCTTCTTCTTCCTTATAAAGCCGGTTTATAGAATAAATTCCACCCATGAGGCCATGATCCTATTCTTATTGCAGTCATTTAATTTACGAAAAAAAAAAAGAATCTGTATATTTGACACAATTTTTTTTATTTGCAAACAAGAATTCAGATCAAATTGCATCAAAATTGTGTTAATTAAAAAAAAATTAGATTAATATTACAATCACAAATTTTAATACAAACTAATGTAACATATTATAATTGAAGTACATCTACGTATACATACACATACATTATGTTTGCGTGTGTTCGTGTGTGCAGTTAAAGCAGATTCTATCTATATAAGGAATCATATCACAGAATTGGAGTCAAAATCCCATCACTGCGATGCTCTTTCCAGCAAAGAATATTCCAGATCTTTTTTCAAACAAGACAAGAGAGATCTACCCTTTTTTTAAAAAAAAAAAAAAAAAAGGGACAAAGCATCCAAAGCCATATAATGTATACAAAATTATAAAATACAATGTGAAACATCAAACATCCCACCTACATCTAATAGGTAAAAATAATACATATAATTAATTATGTACATTAAAATAAATAAAAACATTAAAAAAAAAACAAATAAAAGTAATAGTGCAAAACAGCTAACATCCCTCTGTCATTAGCCTAATATTAACAAAATTGGGAGGGGGAGGCAGAGGCTGTGTCTCTTACAAATTTATATAAAAGGTAATAAATAATTATTCAACGTTCTGCTGCTGCTACTACTACTACTACCACCGCTGCTAGTCCGCTACTACGCGCTTTCACATAAACAAAGAGACAAAAAATCCCAGGTAGCATTTCTTTATGTTTTTTCATAATCCCCACAACAACACAAACCCAATTTGTCTGATCTTAATTTAATCTAACATCATTTAACGGACAGTGCCACAGAGGCCCTCCCCAGATCAATCAATGTATGATTCGTGCTGTGGGGACCCCATGACCAACGGCTATGATTCATTTCGAGCTGGGGAGAGATAGACCTGGCACTGCAGAACAGTTTTACCAATCCTGAAACCTGGAACAATGGTGAATGCCACTCGAGGTTCTGCTGAATCTGATGATGATGATAGTGATGGTGATAATGAAGATGATTCCTGAGGATTTTCAGACGAACTAAGGAATGCTTCTTCGGCTACGCTTTCCATGTACACTTCTGAAAACCGAGACCCTTTGTTCACTTGAAAGATTGAAGCCTCCGGATCGAATGAAAATGCCAGGCAATGCAGAAGCCAAACTCGCTTTGCCATATCTGCAAACGAGGAAAAGAATGCAGAGTCTGGAAATTCACCGGAATTTATTACATTTCTTTGACTCAAATCGCCAAAGAATGCTGACTCCATCTTGGGGTGAATCACTTGGCAATACTTGGCGCGGCAGAATTTTGCGAATGATGATTTAGGCTTCCTGGAAAGGAATTCCTTCGCTTTCACAGGTTTTAGCTCATTGAATCTCTGAAAAAAGAGCTGCTGTCTTTGCTGTTGCTGCTGCTGCTGCTGTTGATGTTGTTTCGCCGGAGAGTAATTGGGGTAGTGAAATGCGTCGAACATTTCCCTGCAAACAAAGGACTCAAATGCGAAACATTTGTGATCAGCTCTGTAATACACCACATTGGGTTGGATTGAATTGGCCGCAGCATCAATATCCCAACCAGCAGATTTCAGCTCATCGATCATCAGCCTGACAAAGCTCCTGATGGATTTAACAGTGTGCCGAAGAACTGTATTGAAGTGGCTGGGACTTAGCCCTGATAGATGAACATTGTCCGGCATAACCAATTGCCCGCTCTGATTCATTCTCTTCTCTAATGCCTTGTTCTGTTTATTCGACTCCTCCAACTTCTCTTTCAAAAATATGATTTCCGAATCCTTGAGCTTCAACTGAGATTCCAACTTCTTCCCCATGATTTCGTATGTCTTCAAAAGAGACTTCAGCTCCTGAATTTCAGCTGAGACCATTGTTTTCTCCGGCGAAAAATCAAACTGTTTTTTCAAGTAACACTGCTTCAATTCGGACAAAAGCTTAAGCTCAGAAACCACCAATTGATCAGAATATTGAATCCCATCGGCATCATAAGGAGACTGCGCATGCTGTAACTGAACATAAGATGCTTTAACGGTTGAAATGCTAGCAAATAATTTAGCAAGAAAAGCCTCCAGGGATATTCTGTATTCAAGCTCTGTATCTTCTTTGCCGAATAGCTGAGACCAACTGACTTTAGGCGGCTTAATTGCAACGGCAGCAGCCTGATGATCATCCTTGAACTTATCTTTAGGCTTTACTGTATTATCCTTAACTTTATCAACTCCGTCAACCGGAGCCACGCCGGTGACTGCTCGTATGTGAAGCACTTTCGCAAACGTACGTGCTAGTCTACTCTTCGCCGGAGTCACAGCCGAGGGTTTTACAGATTCCATCTGCAGAAAGAACTACAAAATGATGAGATGAAGCTGATGATGGTGGGAGTAAAGGGCAAATGATTTTTTTTTAAGCGATCCCAAATTTAAAAAAAAAAAAACCACAAAAAGAGAGCAAATAAAGATATGAGGGTGATGATGACGATGATGAACGTGTTGAAAGAACGAAGAAAAAGCAATATGCTTTAAACACTTAGACCGAGGTGAGAGCCACTAAAGAACCCATTGGAATATCTTTTCTGTGTTTTTGAAGGGGTAAAAGGAGGACTCAACTTTTAACGGAGGCAAAAAGAAAAAGATGAACAGAAGCAGAAGCAGAAAGCAACTATAGCTGAACACGCTAAAACAGACGCGTTAAAGTTGGAAATTCGAAGTGCTTCTGGGCGTCGAGAAAAACAAGTTGAGTGGTCAGATATTCCTTCAAGTGGGCAGAAAGAGAAAATTGAGAGGAATTTTAAACAACTCGAGAAGCTTGTTTATTCAAAGCTTAAACTATTCTTCCCATTTTTTCTTTTTTCTGGGTCAAAGTAAAAAGAAAATGTCCCTATCAACCAATCTAATATTTTTATGCATTTAATCTTTTACCAACTACCCGTATTAAATTACACGGAGCTTTAACTAATATTAGAGACAGACATAAAATTATTTATTGCAAGGCCGTCTACTTCAATATTCTCAAAATTAATTTAAAATGGATTTTTTTTCCCTTATGATCCTTCATGTTTTAAATTAAGTATCCACCTATTTTTATTTAGTGTTACTTACAATGCTCAAAATTCTTTTTTCTTTTTGTTTTTAATAACAAAATCATCGTTGGTAACAAATTTTGAAAGAACACACGTATTTAAGACATGAGCTTGTCATAGTAACAATAAAAACAAAATTGTTACAAAAAAGCGTTTTCTAACGCAAAATAGAGATAAGCATTGCATATTACTAATGATGCAAAGAACCTGTGTAAGGGTGTGTTTAAAATTAAAGTTAGATTAAAAACTACAGTACTAAATTATTTAATAAACACTAATTATTGTAATTTAAAAATTATATTGATATAATATTTTATTTATAGATATAAAATTTATTATATATTTAATAATTTTATTAAAATTATTATTTAAATTTTATATTTACAACATATTATTAATTTTTATTTTATAATTATAATTTTTTGTCAAAACAGCCACAGCTTAAAAGCTACGGACACCTCAATACAAACATGACTAAAGGCGGTTGAGGTGGCATGCTCTCAACCAATCATGTTATATGAATCCCATAAGATAAACATCAATGACCCACTAAAATAGTCTTCTCTCGTCCAAAGGAGTATTTGGTAGAAATTGAAAAACCAAAAAAAAAATGTGGCAAACCATCAGGAGACACATAACTTAATTAATTAAATAAACCTACTCATCAGGCATACACAAGTTTATATTTATGGATAGGTCACTTATATAACTTACAGCTTAACTAAAATGAAAAAGTAGCTCCACCCCGTTATTCGTGAAAGAATGAGTTCTAAGTTACTAACATCTATGATTTAGCCTAATCTTCCCTCCCTCTATATAAAAGAAATATCTTTAATAAAATGACGGTTAAAAGTTCAAAACAAAAAGACAAGTGCTCGCAAGAGTAAAAGAATTCAATGATTTGATCCATTAACAACAGTGAAGCACGATTGTAAAAGTCAAAAACTCTCCCAGAAAATAATCAAAAGAGTTGCCATCAACAGGGAGAAACAGTATCCCTATAGATATTATAATGGTCTCATGTTCTGAAAATAGAATCTGTAGATTGCAGAGCCTGGGACAGAGACTTGAGTGAAATCAGATTTGATCATTTACTGCAATATTCAATACTTCAGGCAAAATCACGTGGCCCCAATTGAGTACCACTCGGAATATACAAAAACTGCTCTTTCACAGTAAAAGCTTTCAAAAGTGAGCCAGTACTCCCACATTTATATCCATTGGATTTTCAGAAGCACTCAAATGTTATTTTGGGATTCGGACCAGTTTAAATTTATTAGATTTCAATCACAACATCTCTTTCCTTTTCCGATAAAAATTTAATTTCTATCTGGTATCATCGCTCGTGAACTTTGTCAATAAATGGTTACATAACACAATACTATTAACAGAAATGTTACTTAACCAGTAACTAAAGAGAAAGTTGGTTAGGACTGCTGCCCGAGAAAGTTGGTTAGAACTGCTGCCTGCTGCTCGAACCCCACAAACACAATGAAGAAGTATTTTCTTCTTTAGTTATAATATATAATCGAGTAAAAATAAATTTTTTTATTTGAGTGTGAATAAAATAGTCATATAAAAAATTTAAACAAACCCAAATACAAATAGAGAACACATCTCTCAAATATTAGTAAGAATTAAAAATCTAATCAGAACCCAATAAGTTAACCCCACCAAATAGCCTGACTTATAAATGTCAATTATAAAAAAAAGTAAAACAGAAACGGTGACATAATACAACCGTTTTTCTTTAATTTTTTCTTCTTTAATGATTTTATACTAAAAAAAGAATAAAATAATAACATAAATTAAAATAAAAAAACAATCACCTTATTCTTTTTCAATTGCAATATTAAAAAATTCACTTTCTCTTAAGGACAGCCAGCCGAACAACCCATCGCCCACCAACAGTGTCGACATGGTGGTGCCGGCTCTCTAAACTCTATCATGGTCGTTGTGGTGGCGGTGGCCGTTTCCGTCACTGACGGACAGCTATTGTGCTAGGTGGGGGAAGAAGAATTTTTTTTTTTAATCGTGGGAATATGATTGAAAATGAATAGAGAGAGTGAGATTTTATCTTTTCTTTTGTTCTTTTTTATTTTATATTTGTTATTTTATTATTTTTGTCATTTTTTTTATAAAAATCATGAAAAAAATAGAAAGAACAGTACTATGCTACCGTCTCTGTCCTCCTTTCCTTTTTTTCCTAATTAAAGAGCATTTCTCTACCAAAAACCTGTAGCAAGCTACCCAAGTTAGCAATGGGGAACAAAGATTTTAATTTGAAGGCTACCCATATACATTACAAGTTAGTATCTTAAGAAAATTAAGGGTCGTCTTGAAAAATAAGATTTTTGGTGGGGGGGTGTCTTGAAAACTTTTCAATTTTTACCTTATTTTATAAAAATAATTAAAAGCTTTTCCGCCCTGTTGATTGGGAAGCGAGCCCGTTTGATTCCAATGACTTCATTGCAATTTAACGAACAAGAATTAGTCTTATATTTGGCATTTGGTTCTTGTTAGCTTATATTTGCCGTAAAATATAGCCCAGTAAAAATATCAGTAGCTGCCAAAGTTACTAATTTTTAGCTTTGTGCTTTACAGCAAAGATAAAGATCCCCTACGTGAACAGCTTATCATAGTCATGTCAACATCAATAACAGAAGTTATCATCACGAAGGAGACATGGAGCCCATCAAATACAAAGGCATTTAATCCCCATTTCTCTCCATTGGTGATAAGATGAATAAAAATCTGCTAATTAGTTGACAGTGTTCTTTTTTTTTTTTTTTTCCCTCATTGAAAGTTCAATAAATTTTTCTGAAAAAAGGATTTGTGAGCCCAACGCCACGTTAAACAAATAGCCCCTACACTACGTTCACAAATAGAATCCACTAAAAGTATTTTCTTATCTAATTATCACGTGTTTTATGATAAAAAAAAAAAATTGTCCCTTATAATTTGCTAATCACATGCTATTTTATTTTTTTATATATTTTAAAATGGTAAGTGAGATATAATTTGTTAATAACATGCTATTTTATTTTTTCATTTATTTTAAAATGGTAAGCGAGAGATTTGCAAATTAATGGTTTGACTACTAACTCCAAAAAGGAAATTACGTGTCAGAAATTAAAGCGAAACTACCATTTAGCGTGCATGCGTCTTAATCACACGAAATCCCCAAATTTAGAAGAGTTTTAATTAAAACAAAAAAAACAGTTTTTCTAAAAGCATAATGAATATTTTTATTCATGAATTAGAAATAGTTAATAAAATATTGCGACAGAGATTAGTGATAATTACCTTTAATTAAAACTGCGGAAATTTCGGAAGGCAATTTCAAAGTCTGAAATTGCGTTTACTTCATCGTAACGTGAATCTCAAGAAAACAGAGCGACAAAAGCACCGCAACAGCAAATTCAATAGCGACCTTTGAACCTGCAGCCCCTGCAAACTAATTCTAACAGCGCGAAAAAAAATTAAAAACAAGTTCCAAAAACGCACGAAACGAAATCAAAAACCTTATAAGAAACATGAAAAACAAAAACAATACTGAAAGCTTCAACGATCAAAACAAAGCAGAGCAAGGATTAAATCTGAAAACGGAAGCAAAAACTTGAAACATTTACGCTTTAAGACTCTAAAACGTTAACTCTTAATCAACTATTTCTGAAACAAAAGGATAGAAGATCGTTTCACAATGTAAACAAAATGAAAAGCGAATCAAGAGTTTCCGGACTTCATTCTTTAAACTTACCGTTTTCAGGGAATGTTGCTCTACTATGGGCTCCGAAATTTCAAAAAAAATTATAATATTCAAAACGAAATCTCGGGCTCTCCGCTTTGAGATTACTACAGCGTCTCCACTGATTCAATTAAAATCCTTTTTATCAGAATTTTCCTTTTGAGAGCTGAAGCAGAGAGACTTAAGGCTAGTTTTAAAGAAAAATAATAAAAAAAATTTGGGATTTAGAGAGAGAGAGAGCGGAAAATAAAAACAAAGCGAGTGCCGGAGGAGAGAGAAGAACAGGGATTTTAATTGGAAGAAATAGATCGAAAATGACGAAAAAGGACAAAGTCCGACGTAGCATTGGGACCTTAAAAATATAAGGTCTAGGTCGGGTCGCTTTCTCGTTACGCATTCGCCCCTGGTATTTGAAGATATCATGCGTCCGTTGTGAGGGTGATGGTTGGGGAAAACAGAAACTGGTGAGGGGTAATTTCGGGTTTGTGGTTTAAAAATCTGAGCGCGATTTTGCAGATCTTACGTGTGAACGGTTGGACTTTGCATAAATGGACGGCTAGAATTGAAAAGTAAAAAGGAGACGGGAGATTGTGTGCGTGGGAGATTTGTGTAGGGGAGCTGAGACACGTGTGAAGTAATTGTCGGACACGTGAGTGCTAGTGTGCCCCACTTATTTGCTGATTCTGAGGTAATTCAGAGATCCAGCTGGTGTATTTGTTTTTACTTCCTTGACATCTACAGAAAATCAATTTTGTTTTTTTTTTTTTTAAAGAAATTTATTCTTTTTCTTTTACTAATTTTTCTTCAAACGAATTTTCAATAAAGCATTCTTTTCAAGAAAAGGAATTTGCACTCCTCTTAAAAAAAAAAAGAAAAAGAATGTAATAAAAGGAATTTGCAATAAAATTGGGCTGAATTTTTACTAATCTTTTATTCAAAAACAATATTATATCCACAGAGCCTCAACGCCGTCATTTACAAAAAAAAATCAATTATACATGATCATCTAATTATACTCACACTGTATATTAGGGTTTTTTATAATCCACAATTTCAATTCTTTAAAAATATTACAAAATTTATTAATAAGAAACTTTTTAAACTTTAGAGAGATTTTTATAATGGGATAGTTAGGTAAAAGGCTTTATCAAGAAATTTAGTAGAAGGTGCATTCTATTAGTGTGCTAATGTGATACGCATGTCCAATTAGCAAAAAATTTCACTACAAAAAAATAATAAAATAGAGCTTTCAAACTAAAGTGGAGATAGTGTCCATTTGGTATGTATATCTATATAAAATCTTTACTATTTTCTGGATATTTAATTCTTCATAAAATAATTCTGATTCTCGACTACTTAAAAAGAGCTTCTGAAAATTATTTTTTATGGTTGTTTGGTTGCAAGAGCTTATGAAATATCAAGGAAAAAAATATTTAAATAATTTTAAACTTATGAGTGCAGGCCTTTTTTTTAAAAAAATAATAATATATATTAGATGGTCTTAGATAACTCATTTTTCCACAGATTTACTTAATTAACATCACATAACGTAACATCAAAAAACTCACTTTAAAGGTAATCAAACTGATTTGGTTTAAAATTGTGATTGACACCCAACAACAAATAATTTTTATTTTTTTCAAATTGTACTCATAAAAACTATACATAGTAGTGATTACCAAAAAAAGTAAGAAATTAAAATATTTATATAAAAATTACATGCATTTTTTATCATCATATAATGTGTAACAAGACAAAAAAGACATGATAATGTAACATAGTAGTGTGCTATGATAAGTTATTTTTTAGTACAGACATCTACACTATACATTTTAGGGTACGTTTGAAATTAAAGTTGGACAGCTGTAACTTAAAAGTTACATCGCTAAAGTGTTTGGTAAACACTAACGACTGTAGTTTGAAAGTTATATTGATATATTTTTTCACTTGTATAATAAAAAATTTATTATACTATTAATAATTTTGTAAAAATTATTATTTAAAATTTATATTTACTATATATTATTAATTTTTATTTTACAATTACAATTTTTTTTTTACAATAATTATGTTTTAAAAATTACAGTACCTTAATTTCAAAAATGATCTTGATATTTTATTATACCGAAGACTTTTTATAAATAAATTAAAAAAAAAAACAGAAAAGAAAGAAGAAGAAGATATCGATGTCTTTCTAGGCATGGCAAATAAGACAGCATGATAACGTTGTCCTTAATCAGTTTTGGGATTATAACAAATAGAGATTTATGTCTTAATCATACTTCCCTAGGTTAAGCATGCGTTAAGCCATCAAGAATAAGACATATAGCAATGTTCGATAATTAGTAAATACCACCGAATCTATATATATATATATATATATATATATATATATATATATATATATAGCGTGGCTCTGGCCAGGGAATGGGACAAGCAATCTTTTTCACTTCCTTGAGGGTCCTACAAAATTTAAGCCTAATATATACAATCGTGTATGACATTAGTTGGTAGAGAGTAAATGTATTTTTAGTAAATATTATCGGGATAATTTAATGCTTCAGTTTTGCCGCTGCCGAAAACGTACAAAAAAAATAAAAGAAAAGAAAAGAAATAATCTTTCTAGAAAAAAAAATCCTTTGAAATCAATTCTCATTTTGCATTGCAAAAAATAAATAAATACATCTCTCCATATCTAAGATTTGGAGAACAATTAAATTCGGATTGAAAATGACATGGGAACCAGAAAGTAAATAGAGAATCAATCAAGACTTTTGCATTTGCTTACGTATTGTATAATATTTTTCGTTGATTTTTAAATGTCAAAATTGTCAAGACATGAAGATGATGAGCCGTGAAGGTTTTTTTCTTTCTTTTTTTTGGTTAGCTTTTGGTATTTATTTATTTTTCAATTCCCTCGTTTTATTATGTTAAAATTGTCATGACTTGAAAAGGGTGTTTCCCTTGTATGAATGGACAAACGTTGCCTCAGAGGGTTTGACTGTTCTTTCTAGTTTGGCAGGAGTCATTTTACTTCATTGACATTCATTGGAGTATACGAGAAATTTTATAAATTGAGTATTAATTTTGATATATTCTTCGTAAATATTCTCTAATCCCACCTAAATGAGGTTGAACTGGCAATCTCATCATTCTTATTATAGAGTGGATAAAAAAATGTCATTAGCTTATTGGCAAATTCTTTTCTCGCGCACAAAGCTCATTCAAAGAATGAACAACCCAATAATCCAAACAAATATAGTTAGTTAGGTAGTTGAGACAATAATTAACCCAAATTTGTATATATATATATATATATATATATATATATCCAATGATTAATGCGCATAATTTGTTGGATGATTGGATTGGATGAATGTGCATGTACACCTTACCAAGTTAAATTAGGGAGCCCTCAAAAACCACGAATTTTATTAAATATTCAATCTTCATGCAATTTAGATTTGAGGGTATCTTCTAATTTCATGGAAAAAACTATAGCAAGTTGAATCCATATTGTCATGTTCCACGTCTTTGTTCCAATTAATTAAGAAGCACTTGACTATTTTTTCCGATTTTCACGAGGGCCTTTTGCTTTATTGATTTTTCTACATAATTCAGAAAAAGATAAAAATAATTTTCTAGCAAATTGCATCCAGATGTCATCCTCATCCCACTCTGCTGGCACTCGTGCAACATGTTTGCAATGTCCAGCTGCCCGTAAACATGGACACAGAAATTCAAAAAGCAAAATAAGAGACACGAGGAGAAAAACTGGCTTTGCCCGTAGTGAATGTGAATAGTGAATACCCTTGTTTAGGCCAAATTTTGTGAGGGCAACTGGGCCTCATAAAGGAAAAAGAATGATGTGATAACTGATAAGACGCTAGACGCTTGAGGTGAGACTTTGAAGCTGCAAACATCAGCTTTTTCTTTCAATTGTGCCAGTTGAGTGCGCACCATTGTGGCATTGTCCGATCCCGGGGCATCCTGAGTGTGGACATATAAAACTTCATCAAATTTCAGATTTATCACAAAATGGACAGAAATAACAAAAGAAGCAAATTGAACATTTCAAGTACAAGGCATAACACTTGATTGCATAGGTACAGTTTCGTGTGGTTTGATAAACGATGTTACATAAATATCCAAAATTTAATCGATAAGCAGGAAAATTTTATCCAATAATTAACTCAGAAAATTACACTCTGTTTTCCTCAATGTTCTTGTAAAATCCATCAAAGTACACTTTCTAGATCCATAAGATCGAAGAAATTTAATTTAAGCTCACCAGTGATAAGGCGAGAGGAGGAGACAAGGGAAAACAAAAAATTAGGAAAAAAAAAGCATTGTGTTTTTGCCCATTTGTACTTTCGTCGTTAAAAGACAATTACAACAAACTAATCCTAAATTCTAACTTGAACTCTGGTGTTAGCGAAGGCCTAAATACATCTCTCAGCTCTCCGAAAATTTTGCAGGAGAGCTCAATTGCCACGGCCAAACTACCACTCAAAACTGAGGGAGATATTAACCTTAAAAGCCAAAGAAGCCAAGCTCACTGGCTCTCTCCTTCTCGAAAGTCTCGAAGTACTGATAAATGATGGTGACGGCAAGCAGAATCCCAGTCCCTGAACCAATTGCCCCCATGAAATCTGCCAACACCGTGAGAGCACCAATGCACATGCCGCCAAATGCTGCAGCTGTGGGTATGTACCGGTTGAGCTCTTTCTGTAGGTTTGCCTCCCTATGTCCGGGCATAACCATTTGCTGTTCCTGTAAATAGAGAGAAAAATTGTAACATATGATGTGCCTGATATTACTCAGCAGATAATCTAGGAGAAAAAGCTCAATATTCATAATAACTGATTAGGACTAGGGCCAAATTGAATAAAGAACTAATTGAAACTTTCAGGTTAAGAAGAAACAATATGTTTCAGTAACTGCATCCAGATCCGAGGTAAAGAACCATGGACAATTGAACAAAGAAGAATAAGCACAATAACGCTTTTAATTCAGATGAGATGTATGAGAATAAAGCCAAGATTAATCCAGTAACTTTACAGTGAATTAAATTTCGGATATGATAGAGAAGGGTCCATCAGAGATCCAACGGGCAATGTGTTGCCATCCATATTAATTCAAAGAAATGCAATAACACTTCAATTTACATGAAAAGAACACAATGTTACTAAGTATGATTAAGGTAAGTCTGGGTGCTAGAAGGTTAAATTGGTCTAATCAACTCAAGTCCGATGCCAACAAATCATTCTAGTTTGCATAGCCACACCTTAACTCGATCGACCAACAATCCACTTCTTGAAACTTTAACTACACTACTAAAAGTATGCAAGATTATAACTTTTGTCAAATCTTATTTCCAGCATGTTCACAGCGGCAGAAATGCAATGCCACACTCACCAAAACTGCAGTATGCAACTACCACGCTTTTTTCTGACAAAGTAAAAACCGCAAACATTAAATCACATACCTTCAGCTGCTTCGCGACATCTCTAGCAGATGATCCAGAAACTTCAATCCAAGTTTTTGAAAATAGTGCGCAGGCCGACAACATAAACACAAGATAGAAAAGTGCATGGAAAGGATTGGCTGCCATATCAGCTAAGCTGCAAAAATACATGTCATGTCAATGGAACATCTTTGGTGTCATTGAACGAAGCATGAAACAAAACAAGATAATGTTACTTCCACCAATTGAAATGCCGCCAATAGTTAGGTAAGTAGCCAGATAAGAAAGGTCTTAATTACCTCGAGGGAGCAGTGATATAATATGCGATGCCACCCACAGGCACATATTGACCACCAGAGTACTCAGATTCCTTCCACTTACCTAAGAGATTCACGAAAAAGTTTCCACTGTATCTCCTGTACAGCAACTGTATAAGCACACATTATTAGTAAGATTGAATAAAATCAAAATCCTATTAAACAAAGCATATCACCATCAACCTCCAATACCTGAGAAATGAAATACAGGTTGGAGACAAGAGCAGACTGCAAAATGATGGGCATGTTAGAGGTATAAAACAATTTGATTGGGTATGATCCCTGCTGCCCACGGGCATTCTTTGATCTAACAGGCAAAACAACACGGAATCCTTGGAAGTAAATGACAATTAGGAAGATCAAGACTGTGGCAAGAAGGTTTGTCACATTTGGAAGATTCTGCCGGTAAAAGGCTTCCCGAAGAGCACGAACTTTGTCATTTCGAGTTATCAACAGATGGAATAAAGCAATTACAGCACCTTCAAATTCGGCTCCCCGTCCACTGTTAATGGTGGTGGGACTAAATGCTTTCCAGATGATGTTTTCACTGCAAAAAAATAGTAAAACCTCTTTAAGCATTGAATTTTCTATGTCAAATATTGCGAATCTATTAAGCTTTAAACAACAAAGTGCTCCTAGCCACAAGACAAACAAGAATCCTTAGTCCTCAAAACAATAAAGTAAATTTTCAACTTACCAAATATTGGTTGCAATGAATAGGGAGATACCGGATCCCAGGCCATAACCTTTCTGAAGGAGTTCATCTAAACAGATCACAATTATACCAGCAAAGCAGAGCTGAACAATGATTAGAATGGCATTCCCTACTCCAAGTTGGTTAACACTACCATACATTCCTGAGAGAACATAGGCAACTGCTTCACCAATAGCTATGATGATGCCCAGCAACTTCTGTGCACCATTTCTGGGAGGAAAAACAGTCATCATCAAGGAACATACATTCGGCAAAAGGAGCAAATAGTTTGACTAATAAATAACCCATAGTAAGTCAGAAGCCAAGATAACCGAGATAAACTTAGCCCGTAAAGAATACTTACAATAGGGCACGATCTTCGCGAACATTATTGTCCACTTCAATGATCTTTGACCCGGCAAGTAGTTGCATCACCAATCCAGATGTCACAATTGGGGTGATACCAAGCTCCATCACAGTCCCACGGTTCGAAGCAAGAATAACACGCATCCAATAGAATGGATCCGCACCAGTTGTCGAGTGTATGCCATACAGCGGGAGCTGACTGCACACCAAGAATATGAAGAGAGAGATCACAGTGTAGATAACCTTCTCTCTGAAAGGAACCTTCCTGTCAGCGCTCTGAACCTCAGGAAGGAATGCAAGAAAAGGCCGGACAAGATGGAGCACTCTGAATCCACCTCCCATCTTATTCAGTCCCAACTAGACCAACCTAATCTGCAAACCACGATATAAATATCCCAAGTCTATCAATACCATTCACACTAAACCGAATGAATAATAAAGAGAGGTTAATGATAACTGCTACCAAACTCGATTTCAACCACAAAAGCTTGAAAGCAGAAATTCAACTATATAATCTTGAACTCAACAAGTTATTAATATTCAGCTGTATAATCTTAAACTGAAACTAAAACAAAAATTATGAATACATTTAATTCATATCTGCATAATAGCATTATGAAAATTAAAAATTATCCTCGTAACATTCTGTTTTGTTAGCTCCACCGAATTACAAATAATCTTATCAGCTGCAATGCAATGATCTAAGAATTTTTTATTACTCCAGTAAGAAAAAAAAATGACGGCAAAATAAGCTGGCATAATTGTACCAATACACACATGCATGCGCACGGAAACGCAGATCCAACAACAACATTCTGTTTGGTTGCCTAGAAAGTAACATGAATCTCAATTGCAATTTTCAGATCTAAATACAGAATGCGGTTATGCAAAGCTAAAAAGGATGATTAAAATCGATGTTCATATAGATTCGTCAACAAAGTCAACATCATAATCTACACAAAGAAAAGTGGATCGATCGAAACTGAAGAACTAACCGTACGAACTCGCGGATCGGAGAACCGTAGAGAAACGTTACGTTAAATGAATCTGAATTCTGCTAAAACGGGACCGAAAATGCGAACGAACCTGTCTTCTTTGCGAGGGTTTTATATGGGGGTTGCCTGCGTGGCTTTGTGGACACGAGGTTGAACCAATGAGTAGTGAACGCGTGTGAGGGGAAGAGTGACGTGGATAACGAGAGAGTCAGACGGCAGGTTTGACCTTATTTGGTAATTTTCGAGTGTGGACTGCGGATGGGGTGTGGACCATTTCGATATTTTCGAATTTGTGGATACTTGTATCCTGTTTGTTGGGCTTGGGCCATCTTGGAGGGGTATTTCAGTAATGAGCTGAACTATTGGTATCCCTCTAAAATCTTCTTAAATTTTATTTATTTATTTATTTATACCTTGCTTTACACCAACAATACTATTTTTCTAAATAAACAAATTGAAAACTCTCTTTTCTCTGGCTTCCCTTGTTAGCCTTGGGTAGTCATCTTCTAAAACTTAAACAGATACACGCTAATAATTACTAATTATAACCATCTGCAAAATATAATTTAGGCAATAGAATTCAATGATTTATAAAACCAATTCTCAGTTTTGCGCTTTAAATAAAACTCTTGACAAAGGTTTTTTTTTTCCTTCTTATCTCCGGTATCGATATAAAATGACACAGACACCCAAAACAATGATGCTACTAAGTTATTAAAAAAATATATGACGGCCTGCAACTTCAAAGAACAACAAAATAGAATAAACCGAAAAAGGAAAAAGAAATTTAGGGAAAAAAAGAACATGCTATCCTAAGTAATTAGAAATAAAACACTCAATATAGTAGACATTGAGAAAGAAATATCATTTGATTAAACATTTTCTGCAAATTTTGACTGTAGAAATTGAATAAAGAGGGGGTGGGGGAGAGAGGTTATTTTGAAATAATAGTGGTGTCATTAGAATTAATTGAATTTTTAGATTTTTAATGGCACATCTTTAGGAAAAGGGGTTTTTCAAGACTTTTGAGGGTGTTAATTGCACTAATTCTATTCATAATTTTCTTTGAATGTAATTTTAATAGATTAGGGGTTTTATGGGATTAATTAAGATTTAAAGGGTGCGAACTCTTTAGTAATTTGGAGTGACAACAATTAGAGAGTGAACCTAGGATTGATAAGATAGTACATGTAATCCTCCAAAATTTATCAATAAAATTAATTGATATTTTAAAAGTTTAAACATTTAAATTCCACTCAATGATACATATGAGACTATCCCACTTTAGCTGAGAATGACTATCCCACTCGAGTTTTTTTTTTGGTTCAAATGGAACCTTATGTGCAAAACTCCTATAAGTATACTTTTATAATTTGTTAATAATCTAGTCTGATTACAGGATAAATAAAAATATTAATGAATTTTTTTTTATTCTAATTATGATTCATGCAGTAAATAAACAAGTCATTATAATCCTGAATGCTGCCCAACTTCATTGCATTATGCTTATAGTGTATTTACTTCATGGAATGAGAATGTGGTGTAATGAGAATGAGTTGGGAATGAGAATGGACTGGAATGAGATTCCAATGTTTCTTGACAAAAATAAATGAGAATGAGAATGTGCTGGAATGTCATTGATGTGTTTACTTGGCAAAATAAATGGGAATGAGGAATAGGAATGGGAGTCAATTTACTAAAATACTCATAGTATTAAATAATGTAATTTTCATTAACTAGATATATGTATAAATATTATTATAAAAATGATATTAATTAAAAATAAAATTAATAATAATAAATGATAATATTAATAACAATAATTAATAATAACTAAAATAATAAAGTTAATAAAATTCAATAATAATAATAATAACATTTAAACTAATAAAATTAATTGTGATTTGAACGAGGGTAATTCAGAAAATATGAAAAAAATCAGAGGGATACAAAAGTCAATTAAGTGAATATGAATTAGGGTTGGCAGAAAGCCCGGGCTGGCCCAGGCCCGTGTCGGCCCGGCCCAGGCCCGCGGGCTTTAAGCCCAGCCCGTGGCTTTAAATGAGAGACAAGGGCCTTTGACTTGTAAAGCCAATATGCAATGGGCTCAGATAAGGACTTTCTTTAAAAGCCCGGGCTTAATAATAAATAATATATATATATATATATATATATATATATATATATATATATATATATATATATATATATATATATATATATATATATATATATATTAAAGAAAAATATTTATAATATATCATAAAATTTAAATTAAAAAAAGCTGAAAAATTAAAAAAAAAAGTGAATCAAACAAAATAATTCGTTAGTTTTAAACAAAACCCAACTCAAAGTCAAAATCCCTAAATCCCTCGTTTCCTCCCTCCCTCCCTCACTCACCGTCACCTCAACTTCTCACTGTTCTTGCCACCGGCAGTCAACAGCGGGGCCAACAGCATCCAGCAGTGAGCGACGAGCATCCACCACCAGCACTCCAGCGGCCACGACTCAGCCAGCAGCAGCGGCGAGCATCTCCCGCCATCCCGCGCAACCCACCGTCCAGCTCCAGCCACCCAGCATCTCTCGCGCGACGCAGCAGCAACCCCAACCCACCAGCACAGCCGCGCGACGCTGCAGCAAGCACTTGAACTCGAGCGAGGCAGCAGCAGCAATTTGCAGTCTGTAGTACGCGAATTCAAAGCACACCAATAGCGAGGTAGCAAACCATCCAACTCCGGTCCGTTACTCCTCCTCAATTAAGCTTCAAACTTTTTTTTATTGTATTATCAATACAATATTATGTAATATGAGGACATCACCAGAATGTTAGATTATGTAATATGAGTTCACAGCAAGGCATAAATATATGTAATTGGTTAATCCGTTGAAGAATATTGTGAAGAATATTATGATTTTGAGCTATGAAAAATATTGTGGTTAATGTAGAAAATGTTGAATAATATTGTGCTGTTGGTTAATGATTTATTTTATGTTGCCTAATTATGTATTGGAGAATTATTTTTAAATTTTTTAGTCTATTGTAACATTATGTGGTTGATTTGTATGTTGTATACGGTACTTGTATTGTTAGTATTTTTATATTTTGTGTTGGCTAATCATGTATTAGAGAATTATATTTAAGTTTTTAGCCTATTGTAGTATTATGTATTGGTTAATTATGTTTTGAAAATTTATAATTTTATTTTTTTAAAAAAAATTAAAATTTCGTAAAAGCCCGGGCTTGGCCCGAGGCCCGGCCCAGGCCCGTCAAGGCCCACTCAACTTGGATGGGCTTTGAGAGGGCCTTGTTTAACATTATATGGGCCTGGTCCTGAGCTTGGCAAAGCCCGGCCTAGGCCCTTAAATTGCCAACCCTAATATGAATCCTCATTCCCAACTCCCCATGAGAATTAGATTTACATTCCTTATTTTCAAATTGTGTGGGATCCACACATTTTATTCCATTTTCCAATTATATTTTACCAAGTAAACATAAGTTTAATTCTCATTCCTTCATTCATATTCCCTAAACCCTCAAATAAACACACCATTAGTACCTAAACGTATCCTTATAGTAGTTTGTTTCTTAAATTAATGGAGAATCACAAGTTCACTCTTCTCTAATGTAACTAGGCTTTATGCGTGGTTAGTGTTCATGAGGATTGAATTAGGAGAAAGTCTGATCAGCAATAATCATATACAAATTTGAACTCATGATAATAACAATAGAATCCCAAGTAGCAAAATCATGAACCCAAATTATTCAATCATAATAATTTAAATTATGAACTTTGGTTTATTTGGGCCCCCAATCCCATTCTCAGAATGATTGTTAAGGTCCTTTGACGCGCAGGAAATTTTGTCCGTAATAATTGTTTTTGTAAGTCTTTTAATATACTTTAAAAAGATATTTAACGCTTTTTTTTTTCCAAAAATAGATATTCTTAATTCAAAGAGTTTTTTTTCCCTTAATAATAGACATACCAAACCAACCCGTCTGATAGCAATTTTATCTAGATGATTTTGCAAATTCCATCCTTTATGTGTTAAGTTTTTTTTTTTTTTTTTCAAGTTCTCTCACACAACAATCATGAAATAGAGATGGTAAAATATCAGGTTTTGACCAAGATTCATAAAACCTGAGTCTGATTTGAGAATATCTTTTTATCAAGCCTTTAAATTTTTATTTTAAAATTTTTTTAGTGGCTATTTTTGTGAACAGAATACGTCGCTGTTTCTGTGTATTTGGTTTAAATGACAAATTTAACCTTCTGATATTATCAATAATCTAACAAGATTATGACGAGAGTAGAACAATGATAACTTTGTAAACGTCAAGTACATTGTTGCCCCCAAAAAAAAATAATTTGTGTACTTTTAATAAAATGTGAAAATTAAGTGGTTGGTGAATTATGATTTTTTTATTTTTATTAGATTAAGCTTTAAAATCTATGCTTAAAATAATATTTTATTTTAATAAAATATATTTATTTTAATTTTTATTATTCATTGGGCTTGTAGACCTAACCTAGGTCCAACCGGTGTTAAGAAAACATATCAGCTCGGGCACGTCCCAAATCACGGGTCCAGTCAAGCGTTTTTGCCATCCCCTATCATGAAAATGGTAAACCCTATCTTACATGCATGTAAGATACATTCCCCTCACATGAATAGTGCATGTGTGAGACCCACATACCATTCATGTGAGAAGAATATATCTTACATGCATGTAAGATAGAAGGACCCCATGAAAATACGTCTACACTAATTTATGGGAAGTTGTGTATACTTTGATGACCTATTGGAAAAAGAAAAAAGGATGAAGTAAAAAAGGGCCGACCTCAGCACATCCAAATTCATCTAATTTTAATCCCAATAAATTTCTTAATTGGTTATAATGACATGGCAACAATTTGGCGGAGCTGCACCATACTTGAGAACTGAAACACGTATGTGATTTCAATCCAACTGTATTCAATTTTTCTTAATTTCACTTTTTTATCTTTTCCACCACATTATTTTCTTTTTCCTTGAAAAACCCACTTTTTATCTTTTTGGGTAAATAAAAATAAATAAAAAAGCAGACCTTTTATTTTCCATTTAAATTTTTTGCAAAAGAAAAAAAGACAAAAAATTAAAAAACCACAAAAAGCTGTTTTCAAGTGTTGTAAAACAAAATTCAGCAACCTGTAGTCCAGTACAAGCAGAGTGACCCACTTACTCCACAAACGACTGTCACTGATTTCTGTTTGTGTTTCAGCTGTTGCCCAGTTTCAGAGTTTTCACTAACACATGCAACAAAATAATTTAAAAAATAAGAAATTGTTCTTGAAATTCTAAAGCTAAAGAAACAAGTACTGATCTCTCTTTCTGCAAGTTTTTGGCTCAAAGAGCCATGAAAGGAACCCATCTTCTCCTCACTTTAACTCTTTTGATCGCTTTCACTCTTCAATTCCAAGCTCATGCTGCCCCTGCAGGTAACCCATTTCGCCGCCCTCTCTTTACTCTTTATATTTCTTTTATGATTCTGGTTTTTAACCTGTTTGGTTAATTGGTACTTATATACAAGCTTGATTGATTTTGCTTTACTAATATTCACTTGTCCTGCTTCTAGTTAAATCCTAGTTTATATTTGGCTTTGTTTGGTGAAGCCAATTTTGGGTTCTTTCACTTTTTCAGTTTTTTATTTTATATGCCAATATTCATTTGTTATGGAATTGGGTTCTTTCCATATTGTAACTTTATTGTGATATGCAGGGCCTTTGATAAAGCACTTGACTTCTCTTCTTAAGTGGACAACCAGGTCATCTTCCAAAGCACCTCAATCAGGTGAGTTCTTATGATTCTTTATGTTTTGGTATATGTTTACTTGAAATGGTTTTCTTTCAAGTGATCCTGTGTATACTATATCCGTTCGTGTTTTACAGATGGGAACGTTCTCCAATTTGAGAACGGTTACTTGGTTGAGACGGTTATTGAAGGAAATGAGATCGGGGTGGTTCCTTACAAGATCCGTGTCTCTGAGGATGGCGAACTATTTGCTGTTGATGAAGTTAATAGCAACATTGTGAAAATTACTCCACCATTGTCCCAATGTATGCTTGTTCCTTAATTTGCTGATCAAAAACTTTGATTTATTTCTGATTTGTTTTCCTTGGAAAATGTAGGATAATAACTGATACTAGCATTTAAGTCCTTGAATTCTTTGGTCCAGATCCTTAAAAGGAAATGCTCCATAAACTTGATCCTAGTGCAGCTTGTTGCCTGTGTTTAATTCAGATTTTTTGTGCTCTGAAGCAAAAATTAAATAGAACTACCTGATTGGGATATTATTTTCTCTAGTACTTGTTCTTTTATACCAAAAGTTCAGAGGATTTTTTTCTGGAAAGATAAAGACTCTAATTGTGTATCTGTGCCCAGTTTATATGTTTTATATTCTGAATGTCTTTATTTCCTGGATGAAATGTGAGCTGTTAACGTATGAGTTGATTGGAATATTTTGGATTGCACTATAGCTTGAAGATTTATTAATTGTCTTCTTGTTCATAATTTCTAATTTTGTAGATAGTCGGGGTAGATTGGTTGCTGGGTCATTTCAGGGTTACACAGGGCATGTTGATGGAAAGCCAAATGAAGCTCGTTTTAATCATCCAAAAGGGGTGACCATGGATGACAAAGGGAACCTGTATGTTGCTGATACTTTGAATCTTGCTATCCGAAAGATTGGAGATGCAGGTATGTTCAATTCATATTAGAAGCTAGGTTGGAAATTTGTCTTAGCCTCTGTGAAACTAGAATGGCAATGAATGTTGTAGTTTATTTATAACATTGTATCAGAACTTAAGTAGAGTTACAGTTGATAAAAAATTTTATTTGAGCAATACGTCATAAAATTTTGGACCTTTTCTAGGGATGAACAATTTTATTGTATGGCTGTGAAAGGCAATGATGGATATTATGAGATAGAAGGTTTTAAGTATCGAAATTGTTTGTAGGTGTGACAACCATTGCTGGAGGGAAATCAAATGTTGCAGGTTTCAGAGATGGACCTAGTGAGGATGCTAAGTTCTCAAATGATTTCGATGTGGTGTATGTTCGACCCACCTGCTCCTTATTAGTTATTGATAGAGGAAATGCAGCTCTTCGGCAAATCTCTCTCAATCAAGATGACTGTGAATATCAGTACAATTCCATTTCTCCCACAGGTTCAAAGCCATTTTATTTTCCTGTTTGTTTATTTTTGAATGTATCTACTTCCAGTTGTACACTTAAGCTGTGAATTTGTCCTTCAGGGCTTTGCGTGGGAGTTCCTACTTGTCATTTAAATATCATTGGTGGTGAACTTGTATTTCTCTTGAGGAAAACTGAATTAAAATAAGAACTCAAAACGATCTAGGAAAATTATTTGTCAGTCCATTATGCAAGGGGATGTTAGAGGCAATAAAGAATACATTTCATTTAACCTGATATATTTTTGATTTTGCTGTCTTCTTAGTTCTGGTTTGCTTGTGATGGCTTATAGCCACGTGGTGTTCCTGGGAACTATTAGTATGCTAGCTTTGAGACTAGGACATACATTTCACAATGGATATTGATGACTTCTATCAAGAATTCTGTCTTCAGAGTGTGCTTTGCACCCCAGATCCATTATGTTTCATGTATCATTGCATAGAGTGAGTAGCCAATGTACCAATATTCCTGAACTCTGTGATTTCCGTAGGTTAGTTTACCCTGTTTATCTTTGTGTGATCAAGTTGGGTTAAGCATGCATCCTAAGTGGCACCAGAGAGGAATTGGAGGAATTTCTTGAATGAGCCTGTGTTAACCATGATGACCTTTAACTCTTTTTATGAATGAAATGAACTTCTCATGCATAATTGAACCTCAGCTGGCAAAGTAGAGATCCTTTACTGATTGAACAAGAAAAGAATTAAATTTAGTGCTTGTTGCAATATTAATTTTGTGTTACAGAAGCAAGGAAAACGAAAATGAAAGAAATATTAAGTTGAAATTATCCCACTTAGTGGATCAGAATGTTGTGTTTCTAATTTGACAGGCAAAATATTGGTTACTGGTTTCATACTTTTAATCGACCCTAGCATCTAGGGGTAAATGGTTTGGAGGTTAGACCTTGTCCAAAATTGTCCTTTTCCACTTTTATTTAGGATATCCGTTCCATTTCCATTTTAGATATTCAAATTTCAAAATTCCATCCATGTATAGCTGTTCTTTTTTATTTTTGTTTAGCCTAACTGCAATCCAATCCCCTCTCCACCCAGGTGAGTGGGGTCTGAACTTTCTGTATGTAGCTCTTCTTCTATTGTTATCAACATTCTGATGTGCTTTCATGATCAACCATCCTGATCTGCATTCTAACTCTCTTTTCATATTTAAATTTCTGTTTTAGGTTGTTGGTCTTTCCTTGTGTAATATGTATTGTAATAGGTGTTTGTGTCATTGTGTATTTTCTCTATTTTGCCATCAATTAAGTTTTTGGTTCCATCTCATATAGTAATGCCCTTCAGTGACTGACACATTTACGGTTCTTTTTGTAGATATTCTTATGGTTGTTGGGGCTGTCTTGGTTGGATATGTGACCTGCATGCTTCAGCAGGGGTTTGGACCTTTTTTCTTCTCGAGAACGGTATACATCTTGCTCAATCATTTCACTTCTATTTCTTTGTTTGTGTAGAAATACACAAAATAGAAAATTTAGATGCTTTGAACTAGTTCAAGGATATTTACTCCAAAGTACTATTCATTTTATCTGTTCTCACATCAGCAGGTGGCATTATTGTTAACAACATTATTTGACTTTACTGGATGTTCTTTGAGAAAGCCTTAATAATTTGAGTAGAACTTACAAAGAATAATTTGCAAATATACAACTTATATATATATTTTTACCAGTTCATTTTCTATCTGTGGAAAAGTAAATTAATAGCCTTCGGTATGCTTTATTGCCATTCATTTTTTTTTTCTAGTAGTCTTGAAGGTCTTTGAAGGAGTAAGTACTTTTATTTTATCTGCCCGAATAAATTTTAACAAGCTGGTTCTTAACATTGTTTTTCACTGTTTGCTTAATCTACTGCTTGTTGTGGTGCAGCAACAACCTTCAGAGAGCGAATTCAATGAAGAAACTGAAATCAAAGAACTGTCAAATAAAGAGAAACCCATTCCAATAGTTGAGAGCATGAAAGAGGAACCAGGATGGCCATCTTTTGGACAACTGATTATTGATCTTTCCAAGCTCGCCCTTGAGGCGATGGGTAGCATGTTCCTTAATTTTGTCCCCTTTCGTTTTAGATCCAGTGGCACCAAGGGAAACCTTACACCACTGAGGGATACTCTCAGGATGCCTGAAGATGAAGCTGCGCCCCCAGTAGTGCAAAGGCAGAAGTCAGCTGTTCCTCTATCTGAAACCCATCAAGTCCGCACTCCTGGTACTGGTGATAAATATCCAGACATGAAGCCTCCGAAGATCAAATCTGCCAGTTTTAAGGATTCTTCTTTATCAACAAAGCACCGGTCTTCAAAAAGACAAGAGTATGCTGAATTCTATGGGTCAGGTGAGGTTCCTCCTCCTTACAGCAAGTCTAAGAGCCAGAAAGAAAGAACAAGACATCGTCAGCGTGATAAAAGTGGAGAGTTAGTTTATGGAGTGAGTGGGATGGAGCCAAAACCTGTCGAGATGAAGCCAGTAGATTATGACAACCTGAAGTTTGACCATTACAATATGAGGAGCAAGTATGGCGATGATTCCTACCGTTTTTGAATATAAGCTTAAACTCTTGGCGATCACTTGCATCTACCGGTTAGTTTACCTTCTTCATTTTTTTGTTTTGTCTTTCTTTCAACATGAATGTCTACCTGGTGTAGTTGAATCAAAACTATAAGCAAGATTTTGTGTGTTAGATAGATATCTACACAGATGAGTTCATCTCAGGATATTTTGCGGTCCGGGTACTGCAACATATGGAAGGAGCTGCATGAAATCCCCGAGTGTCTGAAGTGTAGCTAACTACTACCCAACTGATGTCAGAAGCATAGTTGTAAAAGGAGACTCAGTTGTGTAGACTTGTTTTTGTTTTCTTTATGTAGTTAAAGTAATTAAATTAGCCTTTCAGAATCTAGTTCCCATGTGATCTGGACAATTTGAAGAATCATTTTACTTTCACAGTGCATGGCCATTCATTTTGGGGCATGGAACCATATGACAATATTTTAACAGTAAATGCCTTAAAAAGATTGTATTTAGCAACATATTCAAGTGCAGTGGTGGGGGTGCCAAATTCTCCATTGAAAGCACATTTAAAAAGTGCTTTTAGATGGTGGATTCCACACTAGGTGGGGGAAAAATTATTATGGAGGGTTGTAGAAGCTGAATTTTTCAAATTAATAAAAGTTTAAGCTAACTTCAACTTTGGTTGTGACTTTTTACTTTGATTGCATCCCTCACATCACATGACATCAAGAGGTGTTTTTGACTCAAATGGGAGTGAAAATGATTTTTGCATTTCTGTGAGCACAATTCATGAGATGGAAATGTGACCAACAAAATTCATGAGCATGACAGTATTAAAAATGAACTTTACTTTACATTTATATAAAATCCGTGAGTGACTTATATAAAGTTGGAGCCTCTTTGTATCCTTTATTCATTTATCAACAACACCAAAAGCACTTTTCGTTCCATCTATCTAAGTGCCTGTTTGGTATGGCTTATTTAAGAGTCATAAGTGCTTATTTAATCATATAAGTACTTTTTAAAATTTTTTATGGTGTTTGGTTATTTTTTTAATAGAGTTTTTTTAGCTTAAATAAGTTAATTTACCTGTACTAGTAAAAGCCCAAAATTTGAGCTTTTGGGAGTAGAGGTTATAGAGCTTTTCTAAAATATATAATATAAAAAATATCATACAGTTTAATGGTTCAAAAGTGTTTTTTTTATTGACAATCAAACACCCAATGACTTTTTGTCCAAAAGCTCTATTGGTATAAGCTTTACTGCTATAAGCTCTATTTAATAAGCTGTACCAAACGGAGCCTAAGTCTAACTTGCAGTGCAACTTCTTTGATTTGGACTAAGTGATTATTGATTAATATTAACACAACCCCATCAGCATGACAAGGAAAAATATTATATGGTGAGCGTTATTGTCAGCACGGTGCAGACACTACTTCATGACCAAACACTATATTTATGGTGTTATGGAATAGTATTATGCTCAATAGTGCAAGTAATGTATGTATGTATGTATGTAAAAGATGATGTTACTAAAAGACACTATTTGGAAATTTATTAAAAAAGAATTTAAACAAATTTCCTAAGAAACCTTTTTTCTCATTTTAATTTTTTTTTTAAAATAAAAAATTAAAAAAGAAGTACTACGTGTTGGATATAACTTATTTAATAGTTATAATTAGTTATTTAATTTCAAAACCTTGTTTCAGAGTTTTTGTTATTGTTTAGTTGTATTTTGAGTGAAACTTTTGGGGATTAAATAAAATATTTTACCTCTACTAGTAAACATTAAATTTTAAACTCTTGAGAGTAAATGTTGAATTTTTTTTTTAAAATTAAATACTTAAAACACTTATTATTTATTTTACAATCTTATTTAATTACTTTCGTAGCATAACTTTAAAAACATATTCATTAAAATAATTTTATAATTTAAAAAAAAAAACTCCTATTAACAAGTGACAAATAACTAAAAGTTTTTTTTAATTAATATTCCACTTACAAAAGTTCCATTTAAAAAGTTAAGCAGTAGATTTTGATTCTCATTCACAAGTCAAAAAAAAAAAAACTTTTAGGTCCCAATCGTTTTTAGAATTGTTGATGTGGCAAAATTTTGTCAGTTATCACTGCCACAATCGATTCTAGATCTCGTTGCTGTCAATCAAGGGTTATTTTTACATACCTCCCCTGAGGTTTCACCTAATTTCAATTTAATAGAAAGTATCTCCGTATTTACACTCCCCTCCCCTGCAGTTAGTATAAAGTTACGTATGGCATCAGTACACAAGGCTAAAATTGTAAAAGCCCATTTAAAATTTAAACAAACTTAAAAAGTTCACTCTGCTAGTATGGGTAACCGCGAAAATAAGAGTAGCATCACTTTATTATCCGGTCCAAATCATTAACCAAAAAATAATGGCTTAACAAAAAGTGTAAAAATTTACATTTGCAAGAAAAGTTTATCCCCAAGTATCTCAAGTGTAAAAACAAGTAAATATTTGTGAGCTTGAAAATCAAGATTCATCATCAGTTTCAACTTACCCATGAACAAGACGAGTGAGTATAGACGACGACGTGGTTCTGGAACTGGCATTGGAGCTGAGAAGAGGTTAGTTTAATTTTTTTTTTTTTTGGAAAAACTATTGTAGTAAATCATAGTTTTGGTTTTGGTTTTCTTCGTTTTTGATATATAAGTTGGAAAGATTGGTGTTGCTGTATTTTGAATGTATGAGTTTTGGGGGGCTTTCGGGTCGTTTGACCCGAACCGAAATGAACCCGAAATTATATCCGGCTTTCAGTTCAATTCGGGTCAGGAAGACGAGAAATTCACAATTCATCCTAATAGCCACTTCCTTGCTGATTCGATCACCCTTCTCGGTGATTCCTTCATGCCGCACCATGTCTCACCGTTGCAGCCCACGATTTCGTTCCCCTAATTCCCAATTTCACAAAACAAAACAAGCCTTAAAAGCTACATCCTTTCTCATCCAGCCATTCCTCTCGATTCGTCAGTTCCTCCACACCTCTCCACCTCTGCACAGCTCGAAGTCGTTGCAAATGACTTCAGCTCCTGACTCTGTCTGTGTGTGTGTGTCAAATCGTCGTCGCTTGGTGGGTAATCCTCTACTAGTGCTGGTGGGTGGGCTGGTACGGATTCAACTGCCTCTTATATAATATCTTCTTCTTTAGTGAGCTATAGATTTTCTGATGTGTTCCGGTGACTTGCCACAACGGCTTTTGGTGGTATTTTTAACTTAATTTTTTCCCAATTAATTAGATTTTCAACTTAAAATTTGCTTAGAATTTTTTTTCGGTTCTGTTGGAGTTAATGGAATTGAGTGATGATATTATGCTGGCCTATTTTAATTTTATTAAAATTTCTCGCTTGATTTTCCATATCACTTTACTAAATCATTTTGTGTCAATAATCTGTTCTGCATTTTTGGCTCCTGGGATTGGCACAACATTGTCCTGGGCTAATAGTCAGTTGAGGACTACCTGTCCACAGAAAATCGAAACCCGCAACTGAAATTTGCATGGATAGGCTATAAGCCAGTATACAAATTGATACAGTAGTCTTCTGTTTCTTTTACATGTCACTCCAGCCAATATTTGGTTTACTTGTGCTGTTAGTCGTAAGCTTATGCTGAACTTTGATTTCTTTCTTTTAATAGCTTGCAATATTTGGTTCGATGGTCTGAATAAGACCTGAATATTAATTGAGCCTTTTGTTGTTAGTTGTACGCTTGTGCTGAACTTTGATTTATTATGTACTCAAATAAAGTTGTTGTAGAAGCAACATATTTGATGATGAGTGTTTCAGAGTTTTCCAACTTTTGTCATTTTTTTTTAAAGACAGCCTGAGAGATTGAGCATGCTAGGCTCGTTTATTATTGTTTTTTGACCTTTTTCTTTTTTCACAGTATTGATTATCCAATTTTAGCAATTCTTTAGTTAGAATTTAGTTTTAAGAATATTTAATGTCTCTTACAATTTAAATACAATCTTTTTTCCAGCTCTGTATACATGAATATAGAGGCTGTTGTAGGAGGTGACTTGCTCACTGTTGCATCAGTGATACCAGAACAGTACAGCTTAAAGAAGTTGTGGGCTGATATCAGGGATTTATGTTTTGATCAGCCTATTAAGCATGCTACTGAAGTCAGATTTCAACCTGGATAGGTATTACCTTTCTTCATTTATTTAGAGCTAACACTGAGCTACCAATTGATGTGCTTAGATCAGAGTTGTTTAGAAAATATGGGATAACATGTTGTAATCAGAGGCTGTATAGAGCCAAAAATAAAGCTTTAGAGTTTTTGGGCCAAGATCATAAAGCAAGCTATACAAAATTGTTCAGATATATGCATGCAATTATTGCTTCAAATCCTGGTTCTACAGTATCCTTAGATAAAGATTGGATGGGGGGTGGAGTTAGTCCTCATTTTAAGATATTTTTTGTGTTCTTTGATGCTAATAGAAAGGGTTTCTTTGGGGGTTGTAGGCAGTTCGTAGGACTAGATTGTTGTTTTTTAAAAGGGTTGTATAAGGGAGTACTATTATCTGCAGTTAGTATTGATGCCAATTATGGCATTTATCCTTTGGCTGTTTGTGTAGCAGAAAATGAGAATACCGAGTCTTGGGTGTACTTTATGGAGAGATTGTATGAGCAAATAGGCTGCAATGATGGAGAAGGCTTATGTTTTATGAGTGATAGACATAAAAGAATATTGAATGCATTAGAGAGAGTGTTCACGCAAGCTTTGAAGAGATATTGTTGTAAACAAAAGTTTCCAGGTCTTTTACTTAGGAAAGAGTTTTGGCAAGCCTGTAGAAGTGCAAATGCTACTCAGTTCAAGTGTCATATGGCTGAACTGTATAAAATTAGCCCTGCTGCCCATGATTGGTTGATGGGCATACCGGTGGTTTGTTGGGCTAAACACTGTTTTCCCACACACACCAAGTGCAGTCACGTCACCAACAACATGACTGAGTCATTTAACAATTGGATTGGAAATTTCAGAGCAATGCCAATCTTGAGAATGCTTGAAGAGATAAGACAGAAAATAATGACATTAATTCATAAGAGACAACAACAAGTTCTGTGTTGGAAGGATGAATTGCCCCCAATTGTAAGGAGAAGGATTATGGTAGTTAGAGAAGAGTCTAGGTCATTGCAAGTGATCTTTGGGCACAACCAAACTTTTGAGGTGATGGAAGATGTTTCTAAGAGAACTACAGTTGATTTGTTGAGCAAACACTGTGATTGTAGGGAGTGGGATGTGTCAGGGCTGCCTTGCAAGCATGCAGTATGTTGTATTGATGCCATGAGGTTCAATGTGGATGATTATGTTCACACTTTGCTCAAGAAGACCTCATTTAAGAACACATACTCTCACCAACTTTATCCGGTACCTGATGAAAGTAACTGTCCATTGCTTTTACATGACAATCTTCTACCACCAATGATCATTAAAACTGCTGGCAGACCTCAAACGAAGAGAAGGAAGGAAGCTGGTGAAGCGAAGAACTTTAAAAGGAGTTCAAGTGTGAAATGCTCTAGATGCGATCAATGGGGCCACAACAAGAGGGGTTGCAAAGAGCCTATGAGGTCTTTGAATGTCAACAAAGCTGAAATGAAGAGAAGATCGTCCAAGGTCAGCATTTATGTTGTTTCATATATTTTTTTTATCATTATCAAATTATTATGTATATAATACAAACTAATTATCTATACGTGTGTGTGTGTGTGTGTGTGTGTGTAGAAAAGAGAGGAATCCTCTGGCTCGGTACATTGTGATGATGGATCTGCTTCAAGGGCTACATTTGCTGGGAATATAAGCTCAACTCAGTCCAGTGTTGTTGGACCTGGTATTTTCTTTAACCTTTTTTTTTTTTGCGAATAATTTATGAAATAGTCGTAAATAAGAAGAAAATGAATGTCTTATTGGGTTCTTTACTTGATGAAGGACGAGTTATTCTAGAGTAAGCAGTATGAAGTTAATGCATTCAGCAACATGTCAAGAGTATCTATATATTTGCAAAAGGACAGCAACACCAAAGTTAATCCCATACAGCACATTTTTTTGAGGGATTAGATGATACTATATCTCTTCCACTGTAAGTTTTGCTATCAAGATGTTGTATCATCTTTTGTTACTCAACCTCGTACATAGGATTGAGTTTTTGTATGTTTTGTAGAAGGGTTATTTTTACAAACAAACTTACAATATTTTGACAAGGGCAAGCATGCCTTCTAACTTGTCTGATTATGGCAAACTAAGAAAATAGTTGCCTTTTTTTGTAAATATGGGTTGCTGCTGGTTGTAGAAGCTGATGAAATGCAACCATTTGTAATTGTCACAAATTATTGTTGTTGAAATGCATATAATTAATTACTATAGTTCAAACTCTTGTGAGTTATATTTTAATTTGTTAGAGTACTAGTTGTAACTGTGGTTTATACTTTATTATGTTGGTTTGAAGTTGATTTCACCTAGCACTTATATTTAATCTTGCTGATTTAATCTTGCTAATTTAGTTTTCAATGAGACACATGGTATATAAATAAGCTTGCTGGTTTGGTGCTGAGTTTTGAACTATTATTTATGGTTTACTTTGTTGGGTTAATGTTGATTTCATGTATATTACTTCAAAGCTGAGCTTGCAGGTTTGGTATTCATTTTATGTATACTACTTAAGGCTTTAAGCCTGCTGTTTTCTCTGTTTCATGAACATTGATATGTATTAGAAATTAACTACTTAAATTTTCATTACTCCATTGCTAAATTGGTGTACAACCAACTAGAAATACAACTTTAGGCATTATGCATCCTAAGCATCATAACATTTACTGCCAGTAAGACTACATTACAATACATCATTGTTTTCAATACATCTTTATAGTGTCCAGGTTTCATTAACTTCTTCACAATGCTCTTCACCTCTTTTACATTAATATCAATCGTATTTATGACATGAGAATCCACCATCGCAGCCGCATTCCCTTCTAAAACAGCCCCATTGTTGAAGTCGGTTCTGTCTGGTACCCACCACTTGAAGTAGCCACATTTTGGTTTGTTCATGCATGTGTAATAAAGCTTGTGAGGATTGTCATCAGACTCTGATATCTTCACTTCAGCTCTGGTTTGGCATCTGCATATACGATTTGGGAATCTGATTAGCCTGCCATTAACCCAATTTCTCCAAGCTGGTTCATATTCTACTTGCATGTCTGATCTGCATGATGTGTTTGAGCTTTGGGAGTCCATGTGTTTGTTGGTGTGTTATCTGTTTTTGGCTTGTATACTGGTTGAATACAATGATTCACAAGAATGTATAGCATGAACTTCCTGAGAATTCATGCACTGGCTTTTTTTTTCTTCAGAATAAATGTGAAATGGTGATGGAAGCTAAACATTGTTTTATTCAACTATTTATGGGCAAAGTTGCTGCCAATATTACCGTTGATTACAACGGTAATATTAGCAGGGAGAAGAAAATTTTTTGGACCCCAAATCTCCAACTTCTAAGCATTTTCGGCTTTTGAATAACTTTTGAATATGCTTGCACTGTCAACTTTGCTGGGAAATTGTACCTGTCAGCCTTTAAAGGGTATTTTCGTCCTCTTGTTAGTCCACTAATAGTCAACTGGCGGAAATACTAACTGCAAGGGAAGGGAATGTAAATACAAAAATACTTTCTATTAAACTGAAATTAGGTAAAACCTCAGGAGAGGTGTGTAAAAATAACCCATCAATCAAATAACAATTTAACCCGAAAGAGGAAAGAGGAAACATCTCATTCACATATCACAGCGAAGCAACTCACTTTACTGGAAATATCTAAAAAAAAAAAAAAAAAAAATTTCTCTTTACTGCTGAAAGTAAATATTATTGAGCAGGGCAAAACCGCCAAGCCAATTATGTCATAATTATTATTCGTTAAAAATAAAAAATTAATATAATTATCCAATCATAATCGTCGTGCACCTTTCTTGGGTTTTTGACCTTTTTTTTCAACTCACGGGGGAGGAACCGCAGGGACTCTCACCGGAAAAAAATATCTCACTCACGCACTCCACGTACAAAACTGAAATAATTTTTTTAAGAAAAAAAAAGAAATCTAAATTCAGTTGTCTTTGCATTCAATGAACCGCTTTCTATTGTGACGGAAGAAGAAGAAGAGCGGGAAAAAAAAAAGCATGGGGTGTGCTGGATCGTCGCAGAGCAAAGCCGACGGTGAAGTCACTTTATCATTTCTTTTCGTCTTCTTCATTCAGTTAAAATTTATTAATTATCATTGATTTGTTAAAATTTATTAATTATCATTGATTATTTTTGTAGGATTTAGCTATCTTCAAATCTTGTTTTTGTTAATTTTTTTTGTGATTAATTCTCAGTTGAATCCCTCTCTTTCTGTCATCTTTCCGCTGAACTTATGAACTGCTTGATTCGGTGTAGATTAAATACATTTTCGAGTTATGTGTAATTTGTGTCAAATTTTCGAATTAATTTGATATATACATGATAAATTGAAACCAAAAAAAAGAAAAAGAAAAAAAAGAAAAAAAGAGACAGGCTTAGCGAGTGTAGTGTATAGCAAGAGATTGATTCCAAGGCTTGGTTAATAAGGTGTAAAATTTGGATTTGTTTCCCTCAGGATGCCGCTTAAAACACATGCATTATATGGCTTGTTGTGTATTATTAAAGAGACCTGTCGGGTAAAATTCTTACCTTCTATGGCTTGTTGAATTTATAGAAAGTGATTTCTTTTGTATAAGTTAGGTTTGTAAATTGCATGATTTAGGTTGAGACCGTGTATGATTTGGAGTTGCAGTGCGCGCGCGCGCGCACAGTAACTAGTAAAATGCTGGCCTTCGTATAATTTTTTAGCTTCTTTAGCAAGCATGAATGAATGTCTGTCAATTGTGCTGAGTTGATGCTTCTGTTATTATTGTATATATTGCAAGAAGCTTGTAACGGTGCTGCTTGTGATGTACTTTTATTATCTTATTCTCAATAGAATGAATATATCAAATTTATACAAATTGAGTCAATTTCGGTGACTTTCAAGATTCCAATGAGTTTTTAATGGAAATCTTCCCGGCCAAAAAGGAAAAAGAAGCTAATATCTTGGATTATAACTATAGTTTGAATGTTTTAGATATAATATCATGGTTTTATTAAAGTATGCCGACCGAAAACATTGGTTGTATCAGGGACTGTGAAAAAGATTCGAAAGCCAAAACCCTGGAAGCATCCTCAGCCAATAACAAAGTCTCAATTGATGCAGCTACGTGATGAGTTTTGGGACACTGCTCCTCATTATGGTGGCCGGAAAGGTAGTCCCTCAGAATGTATGAAAACCTAAGTACTGTTTCTTTAATTACTTGAGAAAATGGAATTGATTGCTAATTTATCAGATATTAAAAAAAAAAAAAGGAAGAAGATAAAGAAAGAAGTTCGCTAATTTGGAATAGTTGAAGTGTGTGTTACCACCACAATCCATTTTTATAATAGTATGACTTCATTATAACTTTCAGAATTTGTTCATCTGCTGCTTTGTTGTGTGATTACTTATTCATTTTTCCTTGGATGATTACTTGTTAGATCTTTGAATAGATTTACCTTGAGTTGAGCATTTATATTTGTACGTTCATTTTCAGCGTCCAGATCTTGGCTTTGTAAATCTATTGTTGATCGTCTTGGAGTGTCTATAGCAAATAGCAGTCCTCTTGCTGCGCGTTATAGTGAAACTACTGTGTTAATCTCATCTCTCCTACAGGTGATGAATAAGTATGGAAATGATTCTTACCTGCAAGATAAATAGCCTTCATTGTTTAAGAAGCAATATATACAATGAATAGGCAGGTTCTTAGAAGAGTGAAAGAACCTGGCTACAACCTTCAGGTTACCAGTTTTTCTTTGCAGCCCATTGCTGCTTCCTTTTTCAGCCATTAACATAAACAAATAGGTCTTTTCCTTGTAATGAAACTTTCTTTTTGGTTTGATTTTGTAGCCGGACCAAAATAAGGGAGTGGTGGAAGTTTCGTTGGATGTGTATATTTATTTCATGTTCTATAAAGGATGATCATGCTTGCGGTGTTAATTTTACGCCTATCTAATTTCTTGAAAATTTCCTTAGAGGGTTTCTAGGGGGAAAAATCTGGAAATATAACCAAAAAATTACTAAAGTCAGGTATGCTATGACATAATGCTGTTTTAAGGGCTTTGCTCTCCTAAATTCAAGTTATTGTTGTATCATATGCATAAATTGCTTACAGTTTAAAGGTTTTCAATGTTGAAATGACACTGGAAGCTAGGAATGGTGAGAGTTTATTTTTAGGGTGACCCTAAACTGAGCATTTTTTCCTGAACAGACTATGCATAGTAGAGTTCAATACGTATGTTGTGCTTAAAGCCCCTGAGGGGGCAGCCCAGTTGGTTTAGGGCTTGGTTCTGGTGCTTGGCTTTATCGAGGTCTCAGGTTTGATTCTTTTGGTGGCTTAAAAATTCCACCCTTTGTTGTCTCATGAGTCATGGGCCTAGGGTGCCCAACTGAACCCCTAGGGGGCCTGGCCGAGGCAGACTTCTGGTCCAGGTTGTGCAGGAGTCTGGATTATCCTAAAAATAATAACAATAAAAAAATTAAAAAAAGAAAACACATGTTGTGCTTAAAAGTGTAGGATATATGAATCTTATGGTATGTTTGGATGATAATATATCTGTGAACATGAAGGATAAGAATCCAGTGGCTATGACAAGATTGTGGTATCAAAGCTTTAGCAGTCCTGACAACCTTCAGTTAATTTTGTAGCAGATATGAAATACTGTTCAAAGTCAAGTGATGATGCATTTTTGAAGGAATGCTAAGTAGAGTGGACAGCAATGGGAGATATTGAGTGGATAGTTTTCTTTTGTATAGATTTTGAGGTCCTGCCCAGGTAGATCTTTGTTTTTGTGGTTCCATACTGATTTTTTAAAAAAATTCAAGGTTAATTTCCTACCCATAAAAAAAGGGAGCTAGAGTTAAAAATTAAGACGATGGCCGACTTGATCTAAGTTGGCTAAGGCTACGGAGAAGATCAAGTAGAATGTCGATTATGAAAAACAATGATGGGGCATAGTAAACTACTATAAGTATTATGCCACTAGAAGCATCACCTTGTTTAGACAATTTTGTAAGAGCCACTGTATAACTATTACTGAATTGAGTGTTGGGCTATATATGCTCAAGTGTATATCCCCAATCATCTCAAGCTTCTGGGAAGCAACTGTAGAGCTGCATTTTATAAATTGGAAATCAAGTCTTGTAGAAAACTAGTTCTTATCACCAATTAAATTGCCAGCTACTGTGATTTGAATCAAACGTTTGAACTACAATACGGACTGTGAATTGTTGAATTAGTAGTATGCTTCGCAGAGGTTGAGGTTTCCATTAGTTAGTTATTTGGGAAGAAGTCATTGATATCAATATACTGGAAGAAGATCACAAAATGTATCCTCACAAGAAGCAAAATTGTTAATCTGTTTAGATTGCATGTAATTTCGCCGAAAAGGAAACATTTATTTTTATTTTTTTAACACTGGAAAGCAAACATGAGTGGGGAAAAATTAGTAGTTTCTCAGAACAGTCTCTTAAATTATTATTTTATTGTCATCAATAATCTGTACTACCGGTAGAATATACTTCTTGAGTTTTATAGTTATACTTCTAATTGTCACTGTCCTTTTTTTGAAAAATCAGAGATCTGGGATGCACTACGTGCTGCTGCTGAAGCTGATCTGAGCCTTGCGCAAGCTATTGTGGACAGTGCGGGTGTCATTGTTCAAAGCGCTGATTTGACTATTTGCTATGATGAAAGAGGTACTTTGCTGTTTATTAATTTTTTGAAGTATCAACACATCTTGTATAAATATGTTACTGAAGTTCTTGTTGAAACTTATGTTTTCCTTTCTTATTTCTACTGCTGTGCTTTACAAATCCATCTTGCAGGTGCAAAATATGAACTACCCAAGTATGTTTTGAGCGAACCGACCAACTTGATCCGAGAAGGTTAGGTTAAAGAATAGAGAGATACTGAGTACCTTGTTTCTGCAAAGATTGATTGTAAATCATGTATATTTCTCTAAATCTCCTCCATACTATTTTTCGTAAAGCCATGCTCTGATCCTCTTTATTTGTGGACTTTTTCTTTTAACTGTGTTTTGTAAGTTTCATTTGGATACCGAACAAGATCACCAGTGACCCATCTGGATATTGTGGGAAAAAAAAAAAGGGTTTTGGTGTCAACTTGTTCTCCTGAAAGGTTGCATATTGACTTGGTAGATATCATTAAGACTTGAAATTCTCTCTCCAATATGCACTTGCCTGAGAAAGGCAAGTTCTTCAGGCAATTTGAATATGTATAGTTCAATGTTTAAGAATCAGAAGAGATTTTCTGATGATGTAATTGAGGATGATTCTGTATCCCGTTGGGTAAGGTCTCTTGGATTGTATGAGACTGTTGCAGATTGAAGCTTTTCTAATCCACCATTTATGATTAAAACCAGGTTATCAGAATTATATAACTTTAAGAAGTTATTATGCAAGTTAATTTCGGTAAAATTTCCATATTCCTAATGCTAATCCACGTTGGAAATTAGCAAATAAAAGATGTGTTACATAATTCGAACAATGATTATGCATATCCTTGATGGCTTGTTTTAACAAGGGCTGCAAATTACTGTATTTTCCTTTAGAATATAACCGTTTGAGAAAGGTTCACAACCTAAATCTGCATAAAGACACACTCACAATGCAGAACCCTTCATCTTCATTTCATGAATTCTAATCCTATCAATGTACAAACCATAAGTAGTGATAGAACCAAACATTGAGTTTTAACGCTGGGACCACGAATCCCATTGTGAACTAGGTTGTTAAACCATTCTACAGAACCCAAAATGAAAACGTCAAATAGCACGAACACCATTTCATTCACTTCATACCCTCTTAAAGAAAGATAGAATGTTGCCTTGTTTAGGATCCTTCTGATTTCCAGCTTTCTTGTTTCCTGCTTTATTCCCTGCATTAGACGGTGCATTGCTTCCTAATGCTGGAGACTTTTTAGCTGCCGCCGGCCTGACATAATTACATAAATCCAACATTTAGAAGAGTATCTAGGCACAAACTGACAAATAACCACCATAAGAATACTCATATTTGAAATCTGGAATCTAATGCTAGCCACATATATAAATCAGTCTCCAAGACAGGCATGGCTTATAAACCAAGTGCCTACTGTAACTAGTATTAGCATAGACAAACATTTCACAATCAAAAGGAACTGATAAGCAAGCTTGATCTCTGATATGAAAAATTTTGTGCACAATATTTATTTTCACTTAAAAGCGTTTTGAAATAATCAAACTTACAATGGCAAAGAAGTAATATACTTGTAGGAAAAATATCATCCAACAACCTGACTTTGGGCTTAGTTTTACCCCAATGCCAGAAAAGTCATATTACATACTACCTCTATCACTAGCTCAGGTCTGTTAAATGTAACCAAGAAAGGATATTACCACGCTAATTTTGATGATATAAAGGAAACCACAATATCACTTGGAGAAAAGGTAACTTGACTATGAAAAATAGCAAAAGAAATCTCAAGGATTATTCATAAAAGAGTCAATAAGCTTTCCTTAGCAAACACCTAAACAAAATGCAAATCACAAACTGTATTTGGCAATTGAGAACCTACCAAACAGCAAACAGCAAACAGCAACCAGCAACCAGTAACAAGGGTCCCATAAATCTAACAGACCTCGGTTGATGGCAGAGCCATATGATAATTTTCAAACTATTATTCACAAACACTGTGATAATTTCAAACTAATTTATTTACGTATAATTAAACCAAATATCATAGGTGTTATCTGATGTTTTCATATATTTATTTGCATGGTTTTCCAGCTGATTGTGATGTTTGCACAGCACAGTATTCTAGTTATTCTTAGGCTTCCAATCATCACTTCTAAATACTTCTACTTTATGACATGTTTATTAGTTTCATTTGGTTTCTAATTTATTTTTTTTTGGCCAGAATAAATAATGGATCACTCTGGAATCATATTTAAGATCTATTCCATTAAAGGAAACAGATTTTTCACCAAATAGAAAATGAGGTTGACAACCAGCAGCCACCTGCGGGATACCAAAGTTTCCCTATGATTTGACGTGATCAGTGGGCATGTTGAACTTCTTGGAGTAAAATGCTAAACAATGATATCTAAGTGCAAATAATAAACGTAAAGACAGCTCTAACCTTTTAACATTGTCGGCGACAGTATTGCTCTCAGCTTTCTTCATCGTATTGTCCGCTTTCTGCGTCGTTCCACTGTCAGGTTTCTTCATTTCACTTTCCTCACCCTCCCATAAAACTTCAGTTACTGGACAGAAATAAAATAAAATAAAATAAAGATTAACCTGAATTTGTCCTAGGATAAAACTTTTCCCATCAGAAACAACATAAAAACACCACCAAATGTAACTCATGCCTTTTAGGTATACCTTCTCTCCCACGTTCATCGATCCGTGTCTTCACAACTTTTCTTCTTTTGGGTGATTGGGCTGAAGAATCAGCCACTTTATCCTTATGTACATCCTTCTCAGGAACACACTTCTGAATCTTCTCTGTAATGGAAGTTTCAGTGATTGTTCTTGTGCTGACAACTGAAGAGTCTTCTGAATGGTTGGGTTCCAGATCAGTTGCTTTCTCTTCCTTTACTTTTGGTTTATCTTCTATTAGCTCATCAAAAATCAAATTGGGTTTTTCAGTAACTAAAACTTTTTTACTTTGCTCTGGAGCTAGACTTGACTGTCCCTTTGGTAGATCAGGTGATGCCAAATTGACTGCATCTTCATACTCATCTTCATCTGAGAGATCAAAAACTACCTTTCTTTTCCTTTTGCCTTCCCCATTGGAGGCTCTTCTAAAATTTACATCTTCAGCATCATCTTCATTGCTCACATCCTGCACCACTCCCGCACTAGCTAATATCATGTAAAAAGTTGCAGAAGGGAAAAGGAAAGAGTTAGCTAAACGTATCCTAGATTGCGGACTTGGCAGAATATATATTTATTTAAAATAGGAAACAGCTAATTACTCCATTACAGTTAAGAGTATTGGATTAATCAGATAGGAGCCAACCAGTAGGACTTGGAAGTCAACATTACCATCTGCTGGTGCGCTATTGGGCTTCGACTTTGAAGATGCACGACCCCATAAATTTGCTAATGAACCTCCATTACCAGAAGAGCTTTCATTCTGTATATTTGCAGGCAAAGGCTGTAGTTTTTCTTCATGAACAGAAGGCTTGGTAACTTGATCATGAGCTCCTGTGCCATTACTTTGACCTTTGACCACTTTTACCACATTGGATGACATCAGACCCACCTTTGGGCTTGATTGCTGAACTTTATTTTGCAAACATGGTGGAACTGTATTGTTATGATGTGCAGTGTTAGTTTTTGTCAGGTCTGGGATCGCTGCAATTTTAAGCTGCAAAGAAGCATTGCTTACAGGAGTTCCCTCAGCACCGCGCTTGACAAAGGAATTTGAAATCCCACAGAACCTGATTAAATAATATTATGCAGTCAAGTAAGAGGAGGCAACATATGCAGAGTCATAGTCATTTACTATGTAAGTCTAACTATCACTAGTACAGAATGTTCCTGCAGAAATGTATATGGATGAAATGATCGTCTAATCACTTATCAGAAGATGCATAAAGGTTTGTTATTTTTCTCATCACCCCCTTCTTTTTGTGCGCAACCATACACTGGAAATTAAAGAAGTGTAACTATTTTCATATCTTACTCCAATGCCCTGAGATTTGAATATAAGGTTTACTGCAATAATGTTTACAGAGAAACAATTGAAGCTTCTCAGATGACAACAATCCATAACCAATCAATATCTTCAATGTCTATTAAGCTCTATTTTCTAAGGAATTTTGATTTAAGAAACTGTCAAAAATGAAGCTTCAATAGAAGCACAAGAAGAAGTGCTTCAAAATAAGGCAGTGAAAATCCTAAACCAGCAATAACCAAATTTTACAAAGAAACCGAGAACTTCTTGGATATTACAATTTCAAAAGACAAATGAATAAAGCTCTATTGAGAAAACTAAATGCAGTCCCAAATACCAAAATCTGAGGTGTCTAATCTAAAAGTGCAAACAATTATAGTTAATACAGAGGTATCATCATACCTATTATCTCTCAAGCAGTTATCAACTGCTGAAGGCTGCTTGAAGAGCTCTTCGGCTTGTACAAATTCAGCATTCCAAAGTGCTGCCGGATCCTTTGGGATACAAGCTTGCACACTATAGACCTGAATTGAGCAATTGCCATCAAATTCTTGCTTGGCTTCTGCATGGAAGACAAGATAATGGAGTCCCTCATTAATTCTTCTTAACTCATACAGCAGAGCCACATATTTCAAATATTATGGCACAAATAAAGGGCTAGAGTTAATGATAAGGCAACCTCTCTGAATTAAAAGATGTGGCAATTGATATCAATAATGCTTTACTCGAAGTATCAAAATGATTACAGAAATTTCTCAGTCTTGCTTTCCCAAGCTGTAGCAACGTTTAACCATGTAGTCCAATTCTCACTTATTAGCACAAGTGGAACCATAACATATTCAATGAAAAATCTAACCTGCAAGTTTAGGCTCAGAAACAAGCCTTATATTATAACTTGGAGGACTACTCTTCAACCAGCCGGATAAAGTGTATACTACTTCCAACCCATTTCCATGTTTCACAACAAACTCTTGAAGCAGCCTTTATTGAATCAGAAAAACAAAATATAAGGTAAAAGTATGTCCAATAGATAAGAAAAACCACTTATATGCTGGAAGGAGAAATTCTAACCTCTTTGCGGTATTTGAAGACACCAAAAAATTGCGACTCAGCCACTTATATGAAACCTGAAAAGTATTATCATTTATGTCAAGAATTTGCTCATGCACTTCCAGCTTTAGAAAAGGGTAGCATGCATAGCCTACAAGGTCTATATCATGAAATAATAAGACTACTAATCCAAAAAAGAAATTTGCATTTCTACATATAAATGTTAGCCAAGAAGCCAAATGTATACAACTTGCTTGAAGATGCTGTGTATGGGATATGTGAGCAAGTACAAAATCTAAGTGTTGACGAGTATAATCTCAGATCAATGAACAAGTGACATTTTATGAATTTAGCACAAAAATAAAACTAAAAAAGGGATAAGGGATGAAAAGCAAAAACAACCGACGTGTTTAATTATTGACAGAGGGCTGAATTTTGAACAAACACAAATCCTTAATGCATCCAATGAAGAATTTTCCACAATAAATACAGTTTTAGGAAATTTGAGAATGATTGCTAATCATGTACAGCAAAAACCCATCTCAAATTCAATGTCAAATCAACACTAAAAGCACTTGCAGAAAAATTTAATTATTTTTCAATCATTCATCTTTTAATTAGACGCATGATGTCTAAAAGTGTAATATTTTTTCACTAGAATTTTTAGACAATTAAGTATAAAGGCTCTATTTTTACCAAATACCCATAAATTATTTCACCAATCCAGCAAAATTTGAATAAACAGAAATACATTTAACAAAACCCGAGCAAAATTAGCATCATAAAGAGTTGAATCACAGTAAGAAGCAACATATCAGAGAAAATTTACATTAAATTTGAAATAAATAACCAAATGAAGAGAACGAGAAGAAGAATTGAAGTTACCACTTGAAGATGATCAGAGACGAGAGCCTGAATCTCGTCGAGAATACCTAGGGTTTCGATTTCGGGCATTTTTCCTGGGGATTGAGATTCTTCAAAGGGCACCAATTTTCCCGCCACTCCTCCGAATCGGCTTTTATAGGCGATGCCGGTGAGATTTTTTGGGTGGCATTTCAAGGTTAAAAATGTCTTTTAGCACATATGAACTGTTCAGGGGTAATCTTGTAAACTCACGTAAATACTTTTGTTAATAAATCGATTAGTATGAATTTTCATTTTTCACCAATTTGATTAAAATCACGTAGATACGTTGTTAATAAACTAAAGTGTGACAAAATATAAAATCACGGCAGGGCTACTAGGTTGTTTCAGTGATAATTTTGTCAATCTTTTATTTAATTCTAATTTATGTGACATCCTATTTCTAGCTACATCATGATATTAGTAATTAATGTTTATTTATTTTGTAAAATTATAATTTTATTCTCTCGCAATAAATAACTACCTGTTATGGTATAGTGACAAAATAAATTATTACAATAATTGAAACTTAATTGTTAAAATGATTTTTTTTTATTATTTAGGTTAATAGCAATTCAATTTCTTTCCACCTATATAAGTGGGATTCAAATTCTAAAACTCTTGTCTTCAATCAAATATTTTACAAATACAAAAAAAATTAAAGGGAGATTGCCAATTCCCCCATCTCCCACTAAAATCAATATATGCAATTTTTTATAGTTAAAATTAATATATATCATTTATTTTCCTATAGTTTTTATAATAGTCGATAATCCTCATAGTAATATAATTTTATAATATTACTCTTATTTTTAAATATATTTATATTTATATTTATTATAAATTATATAAATAAAAGTTAAAATAAAAAAAATTAAGTGCTAGAGAAAAGAAATATATATTTCGATATGAATAAAAAATTATTGATAAGATTTTTTTAATTTATTATTATTATTTAAATATTTTCTCATAATAAATATATCTTTTATATTTTAAAGAAAAATTCTTAGATAAATGACTTATTTATAATTTTTTTAAATTTTTTTAGATAATATAAAAATAGTAAAAATAAGTAGTATATATTAACAATCGCCTAAAATTAAAATAAAAGCTCTCTCCCTTATTTATTTATTTATTTTTTTAACAGAAAGAAAGAAATTATAAGGGAGAGCGGAGCCGACAATCGATCCTAGAGGAGTGAAACTTGAAAATATTGTTTAAAAATACACGTGGCAGCTTTTTATAAGTTCACTCATGGTAGTAAATTGTTTCTGAGTACATACAATCCAGGATATATATACACGGAGGCACATACACGTATAAAATCCCTAGTAATCACGGTTGTCGCTTCTCAGTCGCTAAAGCCTCCTCTCAACACAACGTTCAATCCGTTCACCGCAGCAGGTACTTCTCGTCGCCGCCGGTCTCCGGGATCTACTAAACTTATTTTATAATAATTTTTTTGTCTATCAGTATTTTTTTTTATTTTTTTATGATAAAATTTTATATATGTATTGTTGTTTGAAAAAATAGAAAAATTATTATTTTGGTATCTTTAATGATGCTAATGAATTTACGGTTAACGTTTGATTTTTGGATTAAAGTTTCATTGTCGTGCATTTGTAAGACGCGTATAATATATTTGGCTTGTAAAATATATTTTTCATTGCTTTGTTTGGAAAAGTATTTTGAAATTATGTTAGCATATCAATATAAACAGATTGTTGAATTTCAAATTTCTTATTTTCATTTTGGTAAATAGAAATTAATCAAAAAAAAAAATTATGTTAGCATATCAATATAAACCCATGCTCTGTGATTAGAATTTTTGCAGCAACAAGGACTGTTCTAGGTTCGTTAGTTAGAGAATCAGAAGTCATACCTTACAAGAATTAATCGTTTACTCGGCTGTTTCAAGTTTCATAATTTGTTGTGGAGTATTGCTACAGAATGTGACGATGTTTTTATCTTGATTTGAGTTTACTCGTGTGGGAATCTTACTTGTGTGGTTGATAAGGAATGCTAACTGCTAAGTGATTTTTATCGATGTAATGCTGTTTCTTGATCAGATATATGATGAAGTTGTGTTTATTGGCTTATTACTCTTGTGCAGGTCAAGATTTGAGGAGAAAATGGGTTCTAGAGTAACACTTAGGACCAAAGGCAAGGGCGTGAAGGGAGCAAAGGCATCAGAGGAGAAATCAATGGTCGATTCTTTCAAAGAGTGGAGCACTTGGACCATGAAAAAGGCTAAAGTGGTCACTCACTATGGATTTATTCCTCTTATCATCATTATCGGCATGAATTCTGATCCCAAGCCCCAAGTCTATCAGCTCCTCAGCCCCGTTTGATCTCCATACTTGACTCTTCCTTTTCTTTTGATGTCAAACAAAATAGTTATTATCATGCTGTGCCTTCCTATTTGTCGAATCTACATGAATTGAATGTTTTAGGAGTTTTGGTTTCTTGTGATCGTACTTCCTGCCTAGTTGTAAGCTTATGGATTGACTAGTATAAAATGTCTGGAATTTGAATTATATACCGTCTCCATTGAATTGGAGGCTTCTTTTTCTTTTGGTGAATTTGTTTGTATTTTTTTTCCTTTTAGTTTCTTTGTTTACCATAGATCAATATTATAAGCATATTTTAATATTATTGGATAGTTTAGTTTGGTGACAAACAGATTAAAAGGGATTTAGGAATGTGATATTTATAATCTTGAATGTTCCCCTTTTATGATCTTCGGTTGCAACATTTTTTTTAATATTTTTTAAACTCCAGTTGGTAATTAGCTTATGGAGTGATATGTTGTATTTTCTGTCATTGAGGGTTGGATTTGGGGCCATTTGGATTTCCTGTGTTTTATGATGTTAGAGTTGACTCTCAGTGCAAAATTAATCTGATATGTTGCATTTTCTTTACCTCTGTGTCGGTATTGTTATACTTTTTCTGTGGATGTGTTTTGAAATCATTTGGTTTAAAGAAACAAGAGTGCTGGCGGGAAAGCTTCAGTATTTCTATTTCGTTGTGAATTTGTTCACTTTTCAGCTAATCTCTTCATGTCATATCAGTTGGCACACACTAGTTTTTACAAAATCATTATTATTAGATGAAAAACGTAGGAGATGCTGTGCATGTGACTTCTCTACGGCTTGGTTTGCAAGAAATTTGATTGCATTTTTTCTCCGCCCCTGCCATTGATTGTGCATCAGTGCAGGGTACAACTCATCAATTTGATGTAAGTGAACTAGAACAAGTGAAGAGTCTTATGATTATGATCTTCCCTTGATTTGAAGCAATGGACTCTTGTAAACAATGTTTCACATTTGGTGGTGTTGCAAAAGAATTTCCACTGTGAGGTAAAGGATGTGGTGATTCCCCATCAAAGCTTCAAGTATCCTCTTCAGTTTCCTGCTCTGCTACCTAGCCAGTAACAACTACCAGCCCACACTAGACCAATAGCAATTATACCTCTTTGAAATCATGAGTGAGTAATTTAAAAAAAAAATTAAATCCTCATTGCAATATCTATTAATATATGTTGAAAACAAAGGTGCTAAATATTTTTCCATATTGGTTCCTTACCTACTAAAAACATAGCATGCTTTTTGAACATGACTAATTTAATGGTCATTAGTGTTCTTTTTATCATTTTTTTGTTTGATTTTTTTTGGTATAGTTTGTGAAAATAAAATAATTTATTTTGTTAGTAAAAATTTTAAATTTTGGGTTTTTGTGGAGTAGAGGTTGAAATTTTTTTTAAAATGTTAGAATATCTAAAATATATTTTACTTGTTTGATAATTTTATATATTTTTTATAAAATGATTTTAAAATTGTCAAAATAATTTTAAAATTTTTAATAAAAGTTTTTATTACCAACTGAATAAATAAATTTTTTTAATAAAAATTTTACTCCAAAAAGTCCTACATAAATAAACTGTACTTGAAAATTTTATCAAATGGATCCATCTCAACAGTGAATGTTGAGTTGTGGTAGAACTGCGGTTGTCTGCTCAATGAAATATAATCTCCAATTTAGCAAATGATACCTTGGAAAATATTACAGGGTTGATGTACGCTCAATGATCCTCATTTGACGGTCAGATATTTTCCTCCATACGATAAGACCCATTTTTTATTGTCATAGAGTTCATTAATATATATAATTTGGAAGCATACGTGGATGTGGGTTTCTTGATTGTTTCAGAAGTTTCGATGATGATCAAATTGTTACCTTTATTCATCGGTAATTGTTTGAGAGACTTAAGATCTAACACATTTTTTGAAAATAAATGCTATTGTATGCTGATATAGATTGTTCTTATTAAATCAAATATGGAGATTAATTGACAATGATTCTAGTCTATCTTACTTTCATTGTTACGGTCTTCACTCTTCAGGTTCATTTTTCGTAGTTTTTTTTTTCAGAAATAAAACTAAGTAAAATCTTATGTCGATAAATATTAGAAAATTGTTGTTTTTATAATTTCATTTAAAGTACAAGTTGTTATAAAATAAATAAATAATAGATTTTTTTTTTAACTAAACAAAGTAATAAATAATATCTTGTTATTAAGCTTATACTAAGTTAATTTTTACCGTTGCCAAAAATAATAAAATACATCACATATTTATAGGGTTCAAGAGCTAGGGTGGGGAAGTAACACTTCTGACGTGAGATTTTTCATTCTTCAAAATGGTGAAAGTTCACCACTTATTTACAACATTCCCCTTGAACTTCACCATTTAGGTACTTGATTAGATGTGCTTAATATTGTCTCGTTAAACCTTACCAGTAAAACTTGTGGGGAAAAAACTAGTTGAAGAAAAAATAGTACAATGAACATTTGTCGAATATAGCTGTTGGATTTCTTATTTTCAAAATATACTCTCCTTAATGAAATATCTCCTCAAATGTCATGTATCAATTTGATAATTTGTTGATTTGATGCATGTCAATATTATGGACTAATTTCTCGATCGGGCAGAGCTTAAGTAAAAAGATCAGCAAAATTATCAATGGAGCGTATCTACTTGACATTAATTTTCTTGTCCTACTGCAGCTTATGAGTTTAGAAAAACTTTAGTGAGATATGCTTAGTTCTATCTCCCTTGATGTATCCTCCTCTAATTTGAGTAATATGAGCAGCATTGTTTTCATGTATAATTGTTGGAATACTTGTGGGGGAAGTCAAATTGTATGTGCTTTGCCTATGATGGATAATAGATAGCAGTTAAACATATTCTTTGCTTAGTTCATGTAATGTAAGGATCTTTGAGTGATTGGAAGAGGTGGCAACAAAAGTATGTTTAGTAGATCGGCATGAAATTATTGTGCCATTGTAAGTGAAAATATATCTTGTTTGTGAATGGACTCTGATGGATCAAAAAGGCAGCCTAAGTTTGCATAAATGATAAGACCAGGATTCTTTGTTGGCTCATTTGAATAAAATAACTTCAATATGTCATTTCGCGAAGATGTTAGAAGATATGTTTGATGCCATCCTAATATCTTTGTGTTGGCACTAAGCTAAATCTTGCCAACAAATTCATAGAGGATGCAATGTCTGGCCCGGCACATCAAGCTGGATATAATAAAACAATGATTGAATTTAGATATGATACTTCTAGACCAAATGTCTCTTCATTATCCTCTTTGGTGTGGAATGAATCTTTTTTAGGATCGAGAAACCAGAAAATCATAGGAGTGCTTAGTGGATGAGCATGATCCATATTGAATCGTTTTAAGATTTTCTCAACATACGCTGATTAATGAATAAGTGCTCCTTTTGTTTTATGCTCGATTGCAGATTGAGACAATATTTTGTTTTCCCCAAATCTTTCATTTCAATTTTTTTTTAAATATTTAGCAATTTTTAAGAGCTCTTCAGAAGTTCTAATTAAGTTTATGTCATCAACATAAACTGCTATAATTGCAAATCTAGATTCAGATTTTCTAATGAATATGCATGGGCATGTATGATCATCTTTGTATCCTTCTTTAATCAAATATTCACTCAAAAGATTGTACCACATGAGTCTAGATTGTTTCAACTTCGTATAAGGGTCGTTGTAGCTTGATTGAACATAGATTACGATCCTTTGATTAAATGCTTCAGACATTTTGAATCTTTCAAGGATTTTTATGTAAATATGCAGTCACTATTTCCATGAGACACGTGTCAAGTCTTTCTAAGACTTCTAAGCTGATTAAATGTCGAAATGTAATGGTATCCATTACTAGAGAATATATATCCTTATAATCAATACCAGATTCCTGCGAGAAATCTTGTGCAACTAAAGGTGCTTTGTATTTAGTGTTTTCATTATACTCATTACGTTTCCTCATAAAACCCACTTGTATCAACGAGTTTGACGTTTTTAAGTGTCTAGACTACAGGTCCAAAAACTTCACACTTAGAGAAATCAATTCTGTTTGAATTACTTTTTTCCATTATGGCCAATCATGTCTTTGTCTACATTCATTGACAGTTTTAAGCTCAAAAGCATTTGTAATTTCAGTAGCTATTAAGAATGAAAATACATTGTTGATGTTTATTTCATTATGATTCCATATTTCCTTTGTATAAGTAAAATTTATAGACTTTTCCCTATTTTTATGTTTTCATACCTCTTCAAGAGTTTCTATTTCTTCAAGGACTTGTGTTTGTTTAGGGACCATAAGTTCTTCTGGTGATTCTAATAATGTGGGTTTATAGTTGAGCATTATTTTCAAAAAGGATCATGATCTTCATTTTCCTTTTTTAAGGAGTAGTCTTTTTGGAACTAAGTGGTCTACCACGTTTTTTACGTGTAACAGATACTCATTAACTACTTTTACACTTGATTGTTCAGCAGGAACAACCACCTGGCTAGTGTATTAGCAACACGTTTTGCTGATTTGGTTACCCTTTGCTGCATCTGTAAATGCATCTGGCAACTGATTTGCAATTTGCTACAAATATACTACTTTCTGTACTTTATTTTCACATTTACTAGTACAAGGATCTAAATGAGATAAAATGGAAACTTTTCAAAAAAAATTTATGCTTTACTTCAGGAGGCTTTCCATTCCCTAATGATGGAAAAACTATTTATCAAAGTGACAATCAACAATTGAAACATATGATTTGGTTACCCTTTACTGCATCTGTAAATGCATCTAGCAATTGATTTGCAATTTGCCACAAAAATATTACTTTTCGTACTTTATTTTCACATTGATAGTACAAGGATCTAAATGAGATAAAGTGGAAACTTTTCAAAAAAGTTTATACCTTACTTCAAAAGGCTTTCCATTCCCTAATGATAGAAAAACTATTTATCAAAGTGACAATCAGCAAAACGTGCAACGAAAATATCCCCATCAAGAGTTCAAGATATCTAACAATTGAAGGTGAGTTAAAATGAATATGAATCCCCAAACGACGTTGAGATCCCATCTTTGTGCGCTAAAGGAGTGATATAGGAACATGCACAACACAACCAAAAGTACATAGATGGAAGCTATTAGGTTGTTGACCAAGTACAAGCTGTGATGGAGAACATTGATGATAAGCGGTGGGTGTAAAATGAACTAATACCGCAACATGTAAAATAACACGAATTCATGCATATATTGGTAATTTTTTACGCATAAGTAAGTTCCTACAATATGTATATATATATATATATATTATTTAATCAACAATTCCACCAACCATTTTGTGTATGTACATGTGGAATTAGATGCTCAACGTCGATACTTATTAATGTACAATAATCATTAAACATCTTAAATGTAAACTCATTAGCATTATTTAAATGTATGATTTTGATTGAATAATCTAGAGATTGTGCATTTAATCTTATAATTTGGGCAAGCAATCTTGCATTGCAAATGCAATGTTGCAGGTGTACAATAAATAAACATGTGATCACCGTGCAAATGCATCAATCAAAATCATTAAGTAGCGAAATAGATCACATATATGTCCTTGAACTCTTTGCAGAAATAATAAAGATTCATGACCAACCTTAAATGGGGATGGTCTAACCACAAATTTTCCTTGTGAGCAAATGGTACCAACAATCTCATTGGACAACAGAATCTTCTAGTTCTTTAATGGATGTCCATGAGAATTTTCAATAATTCTACGCACTATTGTAGATCCAGTTGTCCAAGGCGATCATGCCATAACATAAATACTTTTGGATCTGTGAATCTTTGGTTCATCACTGCGTAGCATTCAGTCGTATTTATGATTATTAATTTTGAATATAAAGCAATTTGGATCTTGTTGAATATAAAACATTTTGGATTATTAATTTTGTTCCGCTTGCCAACAAGATTATGACTCTTCCAGAATCTTTTATCAAGTTTGTAGGACTAGATATAACATTTACTTTTCTTTCAAGTAATTTTATTTTTAAGAAATATTTTTTAAGCATAAATCCTCAGCTTTCGTTTCCAAAATAGATAATTTATTTGTAACATCCATAACTTTACATTAAACAAAAGTTCACGTTGGATATTAAGATTAGATATAAACATTAAGAACATTTGATGAAACTACAAAAGGACACAAAGTTAACATAATGGTAACTTGCATAATAATAAGAGCTTAATTAATATGGACATTTCCATCACTAATTAGTGATCGTTTTTGCCTTTGTGTCTTCAAAGAAATCAGAGGCATGAAGATGAATTAGATCAACAGGATCTGAGCTATCGATTAAATTAGTCTCAATCTTTCCTTTTCTTTTCTTGGATGCTTGGTAAAGGTCTATCAAATGTTTGTCAGTCCGATAGGTGCGTGACTAATGTCCTTTTCCTTGGCATCGACAATAAATTTTTTCATTATTATTTCTAGCATTATTCTTTCTTGCATGATCGTATTTATTAGTTCTCTCATAGATGCTCTACTTCTGGTGGCGTCAATTCTGTTGTTCACTGTCTTATGTGCATATGATTGCCACAATGGTAGTAACCACAACCTTTCTTGCCTCCTCGGTTATGTCCACTATTAATATATATATTTACATTCGCTCTTGGTAATGTTTGAGAGCCTATTAGACATAATTCATGGTTTTTCGTTATGAGCTCATTATTTTTTTTAGCAAATAAAAGAGCCATTATCAGCTTAGAGTATTTGTTGTATCTACACTCTCAATATTATTTTTGCAACACAGCATTTGATGCATGAAAAGTGGTGAGTGTCTTTTCAAGCATATTTCGATCAGTAATTTCTATTTCACATAATTTCAATTTTGAGGTGATGCGGAATAAAGCAAAGTTATAATCAGAGACTCTTGCATAATCTTGGAACATCAAATTAACCACTCATGTTTGGCATTTGAGAGGAAGATATCTCTTTGGTGGTCAAATCTTTCATAGAAGTTACTCTACAAAGTTAGTGGATCCTCGACCATTAGGTATTAAGCTTTTAGGCTCTCATGTATGTAGTGGTGGAGGAAAATCATAGGCTTCAATTTTTCTTGCCAAGATACCTCGTCTCTTTTTGCTATAGTGCCTTCTAGGCCCATAGCTTACAAGTGCATTTTGGTGTCCAATACCCAAGAAAGCTAGTTTCTTCTAGAAACTTCAAGAACATGGATTTGTAAATTCATAAGACTTGCCACTTTTCAAAAAATCTTATTAATAATAAAAAAGAAATAGTAATAAGTATCATAATATAAATATGAAATATTTAAATATAAACAAACAAAAATTATGAAATATGTAGAAACTTCATGCATATCTTTAGAATTTTAGGTTCTAATTTAAAATCATAAATTAGAACTTTAGGTTCTCACAATCTCATCTGTTTTGTAAACTTCAAGCTACAACAATAATATTCAAAGACATATATATGCAAGAACAAATCATAATTTATTGAAATTAAAATAACTTGATACGCGGTTAAACAAGCCATATAAATAAATTAAACAAGTTATATTAACAGAATAATAAACATATTAATAAAATAATAATAATATAGGCAGTATTATTGAACCACCTATTAAAATTATCATAAACAATAAACAATTAAAATAATAGAATAATAAAAATAATGATAAAGCATAAAAAAGTAAACATAAATAGTAAAAATTAAACTGCACATATCAAATCAGCCATCGTACTAATAACTTGTTATAAAATAAATAGATAATAGAAAACTTTTTGAATTAAACAAAGTACTAAATAGTACCTTGCTATTAAGCTTATATTAAGCTAATTTTTTTTGTTGCCAAAATAATGAAATAAATAACATATATATAGGTTTCAAGAGCTAGGGTGGGGAAGTAATATTTCCAAATGGGGATTTTTCATTCTTTTAAATGGTGAAAGTTCACCACTTAAATTTACAACACAAGCTATTTTCTCTTGTATGTGTAAATTTTCTCAAAATTTTCCAAATTCTAGTTCACAATACATTAGCATTCTCTGTATTAGTAGCTCTTATTGTTTAAAATATTGAGGACATTTCATAGTTGAAATTTGAAATAAATCATATCTAACTAACTAACTATATCTTGTGATCACGGGCCTGAATTAATTTAATATGGTGAAGAAATTCAGCTTTTAGTTAGTTAGTATGTATATAAATAAAATTTTTTGAAATTGAAGATTGCAATACAAGTTTTCCTTAATAGTTTTTTTTTTTTTTTTTTTTTTTCACTTTAGATTGAAGATGAGGACATTTCATCCTAGTAAGATTGTTCAAGGTGTAGCTACGACGTAGCATCTTGCGGCCTTTTGTTACAATGTTTCTTAACTGTGGTCTTTTTATATTTGAATGCGTCTTATCTAGCTGGTAGATACATGCTTTGTATATATTTATTTTGGTTTGGTTACTACTTTTGTGGCTATGATAGCTTTATATAATGGCTGTGATTTTTAATATTAAACATTCTTAAGACAATTTAATCATTTAACAGAAAAATTACTCTCTAAAAGTGAAATAATGATAATGTTATATGTGAATATAAGTGTTTTTTTTATAAGGATAAGACTTGAGTGCTTGTTTTGATACTATTTGCATCATGAAAATTTATACCTTTCATACTGTTTGATTTTTTTTAATTATTTTTAGTTTTGTCTTTATCTCAACTTACTAACATTGAATCAATTACTTTAAGAAATAGTGTTGGTGATGATATTTTTTTTCTTCCTCTCATATATTGTATGTCTTGGACTTTTATTCGCATATTTGTATACGTAAATCACAAATAAAGTATTGTTTTTATGGTTTTTATTTCTTTAGATTAGTGACAATGCCATACTCAATTAAGCAAAAACATTGAAGTTATAGCTAGCAAGTAAAATGATTAATTCCATTGCTTTTTTTCTTTTGTTTTACTCACCGTGTACTTTATTTGGATGGATTTTGTTTACTTTTTGTGGTGGAGTTAGCAACCCTTGTTCTTAATAGTTTTCTTTATTTACATATTTTATCTAGAATTATATCATGAGATTTTTGTTAGTGGATGCATGCTTTACATAGATTTCTTTTGGCTATGATAATTGAGATGAAATAAATAATTGTTATGAAGTTATAATCTAAAATTAATTAAAATTGGATAATTATGCAAAACAAAAGCTCAACATGAGCCAAATTTATATATAATCAATCTAGAGTAATTGAGTGAATAATAGTTTGAAGTAACAACTGAAAATAATTTTAATTGCCATCTAGTTTGTACTAAATGCACATGTAAAAGATAGGATATCATGGCCTCTACCAATAATTACCAATGTGGTGAAGCAAAATTTATTAATCATGGTTAATCTTGAGGAATTAGTTGAGCTGATTGAATTTTACCTGTTTCAGGGTTTAACAGCATGTGCTTCACTTGGTCGTGCCGCTGCCTCCTTGTCCTCCTCCACCTTCTTCGCAAATGCTGCTGCTGCTTCTGCTGCCAACTTTTGCGCCTCCTCCTCCTCCTCCTTTTTCGCCAATGCTGCTTTTGTTGCTGCCGCGGACTTTTGCTTCAGCTTCTCTTTTATTTTATTTTCTCTCTTAAAAATTGCTTCAGGAGATAAGAATCCTTCTTTCTTTACCTTCCAAATGAAGGTCTCCAGAATTACTTTAGCAGCTTGTAATTTCTTGTTATCATCTGCAATCTTAAGTTTTCCTCTTGTAAGACTACTAGTCAATTGATCATTTGCCCTCTCTACTTCCCGAGCAGTCTCTATATCGGAACATATAATTCTTGATTCGATAGAACAACCATATTCATTTATAAAGCAAAATGGTACCCCGTAATAGAATGGGTCAGAGTCCAACAAAGCAACAAGTGCTTTTGCATGTGGTTGGTTAAATTTTTTATTAAGAATTCCCTCCTCAGTTAGCGGATATTCAATCACTAAACCATAACATTTGTTATCCTCTTCTGACATCAATTTTTTTAGGATGTTGACAATACGTGGTAACTTATAATTCCCAACTGTTTCAACCTTGACTTTGCTTTCATCCCATCTAGCAGCCCCACATCCTCTATTGCCTGCATGAATAGATATCAGTTCAAGAATTTTTGGGTTGGTAGTTCTTTGTTTATCCTGCACATAGCATTTTGCCCTCCATAATCCATCTATGGTGAATTGTACGAGATTCTTGAGCTAATCAGGCATGTGGTTTTAATCTTTAGTTCATCTCATGGGTTTGAGGGATTACTTACTACAAAGTATGTGAAGTTAAGTGTAAATGGGGAGGTTCGATGTTTTATGAAGTTATACGAAATTTTTATTTTTATTTTTTCTATTATGATAATTGAAACTCTATCTTTTAGGCTTTATCCTGTTTGATTCAGGCTTATTTTAGTTATTAAAAATTTGGAAGAACTTCTTGAATGAATGTCTACTTGACAAGTTGGCTAAAAATTACTAGAATGCTGAAGTAAGTCTCGAAGGAAAAATATTTTGGACGATGCCATTGAAGTTGGCTTTAACAGTAGACATATCAGTGATTAAGGGGAATGAAAAGGATGCAGTTAATAATATTGCCAATCTAATTAACGATTCAGGACACAACTATTATGGAAGTAACATTCAGATCAATTAGTTTTAAATAATTGAAGATAGTGAGAACATGTCTCCTTGTAATAATTAACATACATAAAATTGCAATCTGATGATTTCTTTGTTTATTATACTTATTGCTTTTAATGATAAAAGTTGAAATTCTTATTGGATTCAATAATTGTTAATTTTACAAATTGAATGGCAGCATGGTTCCAAAATCATTTATTAATTTTTACATGATTTTACTCTTAACAAATAGCCTGGCAAAAAATATTTTGAATGCTGTTATTATTTTTTTTTTTGTAGTGTTTCTTGTTGTGAGCGTACACACACACACTCACGCACATACGTGCACACACCGCATACACCTGCACACACATACATGTGCATACACACACACACACTTGCACATGTGCACATGCACGTGCACACCCGCGGTCACGCACACCATTGTGCACACCGCGCGCGCGAGCGCACGCATGGATGCATGCACACACATCTACACTCACACACCCACACATGTGTGCACACGCACACCTTCAAACCACATGCGCGCGTGTGTGTGCACACATACGTATATGGAAATGAAATTCAATAATAATAATAACAATTGGCGCCAAAGATTCATTCATTCCCGCTAAATTAAACAACAATAGTAATAGCTGGTGCTAAAAAATTAAAAAAAAAATTTCAATTTTTGCCAAATTATTTATTTAAATTATAATTCATTTCCTCCAAAATAATTTAAAATAATCCCACCAAATTTATTTTTAATTAAGATAACAATTTTATGTTTATTTATATTTTAATTTTTAATAAGATATTTAATTTCATATGGCAAATAATAGTCGTGTATATGGTGTAACATATAAAAACCATTATCTAAAATTTGTTGATATCGACTTCAATGATGCTCAAGTGACCTTTATAGAATGCATGACAATGGTAAAAAATTGTGATTGTTTAGTCTTTTTCTAGTAATGTGAATAGGATTCTAACAACTTTGTGTTGGTTTGGATTGAAATCCAAACTTATTTGGTTTGATTGGGGTGAACTTAACCCCAACCCAAGTCAACCCATGACTACCCAAAGATAAGTTAAACTTTTAATAATACCAAATGATTGACCATATTCTATGCCAGTGATTGAAGCATGTTATAATGATAGTAATTCCCCCCAAAATGAGGTATAAAATTCTAAACTATTGACTTTGATATTACTTATATATGATTTGCTGCTATTGCTATTATTGTAATCACTAAGTGTACACACTATCATTATATGATGTCATAACTTTTTTGTAACCTAAATAATTTTTTATTCATTTTTTTGTTATTGTCTTGATCACCTTTTGTCAATCATAACCCGTTATTATTAATAATCACATTACACTCCAATTTTCAATTAATATCTTAATTTCCTTATTTAGCGTATCTGTCCCATTCTGCTTGGAAATTTCATTTGTTTTTCAACTAAAAATTCTTAGTGGTTGTCTCATTCATAAATAGAGCAGTCAATTTTAACTTTTTGGCATTTTACATGAATAACAAAGTTTTAACATATTTTGTTACTATACCGTAAACACCAAGCACTTTATAAATTTAATAGCTTGTGGTGCTAATATCAAAATTTCAATTTATCATCTAATAAATTTTTTTAACTCAAATGGACGAATTGCTATCATCTTTGAGACTCTGACCCTCTTTTGTATGTAAAGATATGTATTGCTTTTTAGCTATTTTATTTTGGGCAAAACTATAGTACCACAGTAGTATCGTACCACAGCTGGATCCACTATTGGATTCAACTCACAATTGTCACCATAGCTGGATCCAATGGCTGGATCCAGTTGTGACATGGTACCACTATGATACTATAACTGAAACCTTTTATTTTATGTGTTTTACTTTTGTTACACTATCCAAAAGAAAATCTTACCCTAATGGGCTCTCCTTAAAAACAAAAAAAAAAAAAAAACTATTGGGCTTGCATTCTAAAGTTTACTTTTTTCTAAGACCACCAAAATGCCCTTATAGATGAAAAAATAAAATAAAATGGCTAATCAGAAACTTAAAATCTTATCATAATTTAAATCCATTATTGGTTTAGGCTAAGTATCTTGTGTTAGAAGCTTAATCAAACTTGATTTATATTATTTCCTTTACATTTTTTCCTTTATAGACTAGTACAATTTCGATCATACTTACTATTCATGAATGAGTCCTATAGGAAATTGATGTGGTTCAATGTTATTGAAAGCGTTAGTCCATCTTTGAGTAGTAATAATATTTTAAAGATTGAAAGCGTTAGTCCATCTTCGAGTAGTAATAATATTTTAAAGAGATTTTGATATTCTTAGTTAGTTAGGTTGGTCATGTGGAATTAGATATATTTCTTGTTAATTTCATTAAATTGGATATCTCTCTAGTCAACTAACAAAACACATTGGATTTATAAATTTGTTTCTTGATTGCTTGGCTTTTGCTCTTTTCTTGCTATGATAGAGTGGATTTGGGTTTCAACCGTTAGCAAAAGGATTATTCTAGTTGATTGCATGGTCATATTGATGAATTTCCGAACATTTGAGAAATCTAACTATTAGAGATAATCAGTTACTTGACTTAGTCTTTCTCATCAGTTTGTATTATTCAAATATATTCAAATGTATTTAGCTGTCATTAGTAGATATAGGATTAAGTTGTAATCTTCCTAGTTTGTAGGATCTTCAATCACTCTTGGTTTTGTATTTATACGGTTGTTTATTCAGTGAGAATCAATTCAGTTTTGCACTCTGTTATGGTATCAGAGCAAAATCAGAGGTAACATATTCCATTCTTCTCCCCAATCTCTCTTCTCTTTAATCACAAACCATGGCTATCCCTTCCCCCTCCATTCTCAACAAAAATGACTCCTACAACACCCTTATCAGCATTAATGTTGCTACCCAAACCCCTCTAAAACTCACCTCCACCAACTACCTCTCATGGAAATTACAATTCCATACTCTCTTCATCGGATATGACCTCTTAGGATATATAGATGGCTTCAAGCCATGTCCCTCAGCCACTCTCACACTAAATGATACAACCAGATCCAACCCTGCTCACATCCTCTAGATCTGACAGGACCAATTGATCTTGAATGCAATCATTGGTTCCATCTCCCACACCATCATACCATTTCTTGCACAAGCCAAGACAGCCCGTGAAGCATGGACTATCCTAGCCACCACCTACGCCAAGCCTTCTCGTGGCCGCATCAAACAGGTCAAAAACCAACTAAAAATGATCACCAAAGGCTCTGACAGTGTCACAACATTTCTGCAAACCATCAAGGCAAAAGCCGATGAGCTTGCCATTCTTGGGGCACCACTAGATGCAGAAGATCTCACTGACTAGATACTTGATGGTCTTGGTGATGAATACAAAGAACTCACACGTGCTGTCCAAGCCAGAGACATGCCTATAACCTTTGAGGAACTACATGAGAAGTTGCTCAATTTTGAAGCCTCGGTGATCACCCCAAAACCAGACCTCCTTCAATTTCCTATCACTGCTAATCCTATGAGCAGGAACCCAGCACCTTGGCGCTCCCCTGCCCCATCAGGCACCAACACTCAAACACAGCGCCCCTCTAACAGCCCCCAAAACAGGTATACTCCTACCCAAACTAGCGGCCAACCCACACCTCAAGGTAATCGCCCATCTCGGCCATACTTGGGTTATTGCCAAATTTGCAGGATACAAGGACACACAGCAAAAAGGTGCCCCTCCTTTCGGCTAGTCCCAGTCAACACATCCAACAGCTCTTCTCCTGCTTCAACCACTCACTCTGCCACCCCATGGCAACCAAGGGCCTATTATGTATCCAATAACCCCAGCCACACATCTTGGCTCCTGGACAGTGGAGCATCTCACCATGTTACAGCTGACCTACACAATCTCTCCATGCATGCTCCATACAAGGGCTCCGATGACATTATGATCGGTGATGGCTCGGGTCTCTCCATTACTCATACCGGTCCTTCCTCTCTCCACACAACTCATAAAACTTTTAAATTGAACAATGTCCTCTATGTTCCTGCTATGAAAAAGAATCTCATTTCCATCTCTCAATTCTGCACCTTAAATAATGTCTCCATTGAATTCTTACCAACTGCTTTTCTTGTAAAGGACATTCACACGGGGGCAACACTTCTGAAGGGCAGAACTAAAGATAGCGTTTATGAGTGGCCGATATCTCCACCCTTGCTTGCTTTTTCCTGCATAAAAACAACTCTATCCGAGTGGCATCACAAATTAGGACACCCAGCTTTCCATATTCTGAAACAGATTGTTTCAAAAAATAAACTTGATTTTTCTTCTTCATTTTCCAACAATTTTTCATGTAATGCTTGTTTGAGTAATAAAAGCCACAAATTGTCATTCTCCCAGTCCACCATTATATCTTCTCAACCCCTTGAAACTATCTTCTCTGATGTTTGGACATCTCCAATTATATCAAATAATGGATTTAAATATTATGTCATTTTTGTGGATCATTTCACCCGATATATTTGGTTCTACCCTCTTAAACAAAAGTCAGAAGTCAAGGATATTTTTATTAGATTTAAGGCCATTGTTGAAAAACACTTTGATAAACCCATCAAAACACTCTATTCCGACAATGGTGGTGAATACATTGCCCTTGCCAATTTTCTTTCAACAAATGGTATCTCTCATCTCACTACACCACCTCATAGCCCTGAACATAATGGATTTTCTGAACGTAGACATCTTCATATTGTAGAAGCTGGTCTAGCATTACTCTCTCATGCATCTCTTCATTTAAGTTATTGGACTTATGCATTAGCCACAGCGGCTTATCTCATAAATTGTATGCCAACACCCACCTTGAACTTTTCTTCTCCTTATGAAAAAAAATTTGCAACAGCTCCCAATTACTCAAAACTCAAAATTTTTGGCTGTTTATGCTATCTGTGGCTGAGACCATACACTACTAGCAAACTGGACACCCGATCCAAACCATGTGTCTTCCTTGGCTACTCTTTAACTCAGAGTGCCTATTACTGCCTTGATCCATCCACTTCCAAAATATATATCTCTAGGCATGTCAGATTTGTTGAAACTGTCTTTCCCTTCACTAATCTCTCTGCTCCTGCCTCTTGTTCTCCATTACATTCCATTGCTACTTGGATTCCATCACCACTTCGAGTTCCCATCTTGCCTGTGATACCACCACTCAATTCGTCATCTGCAGTTGATGCCCAACAGCAATCCCCACGTAAAGCTTCACTACCACTAGACCTGCCCGCTACATTTTCTCCACCACAAACACGTGAACCTTCAAATGCCAGCAATTCTCCACAACAAGCACCACTTATAAGCCCACCGGAGCCTCAGCCACAACCCACCCACACCATGACTACTAGAGCCAAAAACAATATTCGCAAACCTATCACCAAAATGAATCTTCACACTCAATTAACCAAAGGTGATGATCACGAACCAACAACCTTAACCCAAGCCCTCAAAGACCATAAATGGCGTCAGGCCATGTCTGAAGAATATGATGCATTAGTGAGGAATGACACTTGGGCTCTCGTTCCACAAGATAGCAGTCAAAATCTGGTTGGCTGTAAGTGGGTGTTTAGAACTAAACGAAAATCTGATGGCTCTGTTGACAAGTTCAAGGCCCGATTGGTTGCCAAAGGATTCCACCAACGTCCTGGAATAGACTACCAAGACACGTTCAGTCCCGTTATAAAACCGATTACTGTCCGAATCGTTCTAAGTATAGCAGTCAGCCGTGGCTGGTCCTTAAGGCAACTTGATGTAAACAATGCCTTTCTTCAAGGACATTTATCAGAGAATGTATACATGTCACAACCACCAGGATTTGTTGATAAAGACAACCCCTCTTATGTCTGCAAACTCAACAAAGCAATTTATGGCCTGAAACAAGCCCCTCGAGCGTGGTATCATGAACTCAGAACCTTCCTTCTCCAGTTTGGTTTTCAAAATTCATATGCTGATACATCACTCTTTGTCTTTCATGCTGATGGCCACACCATGTATCTTCTTGTTTATGTTGATGATTTAATTCTCACAGGAGACAATGATACCACGGTTAATCGCTTCATTTCCATTCTTGCTCAGTGATTTTCCATCAAAGATCTTGGTTTCCTCACTTACTTTCTGGGTGTGGAAGTTATCCCAAACAAACATGACTTGTTACTCTCACAAAGGAGATATATCATGGATCTTCTCACTCAAACCAAGATGCAAGAAGCAAAGACTGTTCTCACTCCCATACCAACAAGCCCCACTCTCACGCTCACCTCAGGTTCTTCTCTTTCTGATCCCACTGAGTATCGCCAGGTAGTGGGGAGCCTTCAATATTTGCTAATAACAAGACCTGACATTGCCTTTGCTGTCAACAAATTGTCTCAATATATGCACTGCCCCACAACTGAACATTGGTCCTTTGTCAAACGACTACTACGTTATCTTGTTGGTACTGTTGATGATGGTTTGCAACTTTACAAAGACTCTAATCTTAGTTTACATGCATTCTCAGACACTTCTCTCAGTTTACAAGCCTTTTCTGACGCTGATTGGGCAAGAGACAAAGACACTTTTTGCTCCACCAGTGCTTATGTTGTTTATCTTGGTAAAAATCCTATCTCCTGGAGCTCTAAAAAGCAACGGACAGTTGCTAGATCCTCCACTGAGGCCGAGTATCGCTCTGTTGCAAATACAGCTGCTGAACTTAATTTCATTTGTTATCTCTTAACTGATCTTGGTATTTCGCTTTCCTCCTGCCCTGTCATTTACTATGATAATATAGGGGCAACTCAACTCTGTTCAAATCCAATTTTTCATTCCCGCATGAAGCATGTTGCCATAGATTTTCATTTTATCAGGGATCAAGTTCAAAATGGAGCTCTTCGTGTACCTCATGTCTCTTCTGAAGATCAGCTAGCAGATGCTCTTACCAAGCCACTTCCACGCCAACGTTTTCTTAACCTTAAACACAAGATTGGACTTCTCTCCCGAGCACCATCTTGAGGGGGCATAATAGAGATAATCAGTTACTTGACTTAGTCTTTCTCATTAGTTTGTATTATTCAAATGTATTTAGCTGTCATTAGTAGATATAGGATTAAGCTGTAATCTTCCTAGTTTGTAGGATCTTCAATCACTCTTGGTTTTGTATTTATACGGTTGTTTATTCAATGAGAATCAATTCAGTTTTGAACTCTGTTACTAACAAGTCCAGAGCAACTTTTCACAAACGAAAATTGATTCAAATATTAAAATTTTTCTCATTACCAAGTACAAGGATAATTCCAAATCAAGGCTCAAATTATCCTCTATAATTGAGTTTCATGTTGCCAATTACTATCAATTAAATCTCTTTGAAATCATGAGAATGAGTAATTATCAAAGAAAATTTTTCTCATTGCACAGTGTAGATGTTGAAAATTGAGTTACTAAATACTTTGTCATACACTTTAGCTGTTCAGCAGAGTAAATGTTAGTTTAGTTCTAATATTTTAGATTAAGTGTCTTTTTAATCTCTATATTTTAAAAAGTATCTCAAGATACCACTAATGTTAGATATGTTATACCTTTACTTTTTCTTAAATTTTACAATAATACTCTTACAACAATATTTTTAGGGATATTAATTAATTTATCTATAAAAAAATGAATTAATAGATTAACTAATACTTATTTATGAACAAATTAATCAATATCTTTTAGTAAATTAATCAATAATTATTTATTAGTAAATCAACCAATAATTATTTATTAACAACCAATAATTATCTGTATAAAAGAACCAGTAATTTTCATACGCTCTAAGTAATCTTATTAATAATTAATTATAAATAAATTAAAACTAGCCAACGACAATGTTAATTAACTGTTTTTTAGAGGTATACTCGCCATCCATTTTTGAACACAAGTTTATCTCTTGCTCTGCTAATCAGCTAGTATGAGGTGACACCAATCATATAACAATTATGTCTCTTATAAATCTCAGAAGTGTTATAAATTATTCGGTGCGGTGGATCTTCACCTACTGCCACATGAATTTATTACATGACCTCACTATTATTTCATAAATGAAATATCATTTGTAATGAAAATTTACGATACAATTTGAAATTTCTGGCATTAGTTAAACAAAAAAAAGAGAGTATATGTGGTAGTCAGCTGGCCATGAAATCTCCTTCAATCCTTTCGTTTTGAATCAAATACCACCCGGATTTGCAAAAAATCAAAGATTTAGAAAAAAAAAGAAAGAGGAAAAGTCCTCTGAATTATATGAAGAATTGACTACAGTTTCAAAATTGGATTTCTATCTCATTAATTACGCAAGTAAGGATTTTGAGTTATGTACGACTACGCAAGCACGCATTCTGAAAACAGTTCCAAAAATTTAATGCCCTTCATACTTTTATTAGCGTAAATATTTGCTGCTTGATTATGTTAGTATATGCTGAAATTATCTTTGGATTCTGAAAAGTTTAGATGAATAATTAATCGGACAAAGCTACAATACCTCTGTGACACTGTACCCCTCTTTTGTCTTTTTTTGATTGAATCCCTTACATTCTTTCTTATTTACAATTTAGTTATCAGTATAGCGATAATTTTATTTTCCCATTCTTCTTCACCTTTTCTCCATAATCAGTCCGATTTTCTTCATTTAACATTATTTTTGGACTGTAAGATCTGAGAAATAAGATTTATTTATAATAAACTAAAAAAGCTACATTTGGGATAGAGCTCATCTGATCCAAACAAAGTTTGAGAGGTAAAATATATTGTACAATTCTTTTTACTTTCTTTCCTTTTATCAAATTCATGGATTAAATTCCTCTTATCAATACATATACTTAATTAATTATATTTTACTTTAATCTTATCCTAATTTAAATTCAAAATTTATTTTAAGCTAAACGCAATTTCATTGTAAACAAATAATATTCATTCAAAAAGAAAAAAAGAAAAATAGTGTAAAAATTAATGGAACAAAGGAATCAAATTGAATTACCATCCGCATTTGCTGTTGGAAACCTTTAATTTAAGCAACTTTTACCATTAATTTTACGAGACATGAATTGGGCTTTTATGGAATCCTTCAGTAGAGGAATATTTAAAAATTACATAAGCACTAAAAGTGTATATATATGAAGAATTGCACAATGATCATGAATTAACAGTAAAACCAAAGGTAAATAGCACCAAAAAAAAAAAAAAAAACACACACACACACACAAAAACAAGATTTGAGCATCCTTTCTTCATATTCCCATTTAGGGGAAATTTACAAAAATAACCATAAAATTTTTATTATTTTCACAATTAACCCTCTCAACTTTTTTCTATCAACGCAAATTACCCTTCTTTAAAAACCAAAAGCAACATTTTTTTCTCCTCTTTCGTCAAACAAAGGCAGCTTCCACTCTTGAATCATCAACCAACGGCAACGGCAAAAGGCAACGATAAAAAGTGAAATTCGATCATAATTTATTCGGATCCAACACTAATCGGCATCACATAGTGGTATGAGTTATTTTCTTGCTCGTGAGTTTGACTGAACTGCGGATGATTTCGTGGGTGAATCTGGCGACAAGTTGTCTGTCGCACCAAAACTTGGAGCGATAGCGCCTCTCGCACCAGATCTGGTGCGACAGTGGGGTGCGCGCTGCTGCCCAGCGATGGGCGCGCGCGCGCGCCCTGCCCCCCTCCCTCTCCACCCCCAAAATTAAGCCACAACACTTCAAAATCGAAAAACAATACTCCCAAACACCACCAACCACCACAAACACCACCACCACCACCACCATTATTCTCAAGCTATAACTATTATTATTCTAAAATCTCATTTTAAATTAATGAAAATAAGAAAAATGACTAACCTAGGTTTTGTTGAAGGTTGTAGATCGTAGATCGGATGCCGGTGAGAGATGGAGCCGCCGCCGACGAGGGTTGATGTCGCCGCCGATGATGGGAGTTGGATCGGTTCGGGAGAGATGAGTAAAAGGGAGTGTTGGGGGAGAGATGAGGGAGGGGTATTTTGGTCTCAAAAGTTGTTTAATGGCTAATGTTGATAGAAATATTTTTGGGGGGTTAAGATGAAAAAAATCAAAACTTTAATGGTTATTATTGTAAATTTCCCAATATTTAGCACCAATCCCCATTTGAAAGTTGTAAGTTTGCAATTGATAACAAAATTGCAGAGAATTCATTTTCCATTACAAGTAAATAATAATAATAATAATAAAAGAGATAAATCAATGTTCATTGCTATCAAATTAAGAGTTGAATTTTTAGAAGCTTAAAGTACTTTTTTGTTCATTTTTATTGTACCCACACTTTGTAAGCTTATCTAGTCCATAAAAGATCAATTTTGATTAAAAAAGTAGAGGTGAATAATTTATTATTCAAAAAATAAATTAAATTGGGGTTTTTTCGTTATTAAGAGGTGTACAGTGTCTAATTTTAATTTAGGCTACTGGTTTTTTGATTGATTGGGTGTAGAAACTAATTTGGTGGGTTCAAATGACCTCATACTATAATTAAATACTAATTTGGTGAGTTCAAATGACCTCATACTATAATTAAATCTTAAAAAGATAATCATTCATTAAATTACTATTATGGACAAAGAATTATTGTATATTAAATAGATATTATGTTAAAAAAATATTTATTAAGGCATGTTAATTTTTCGTGCATTTTAAAAATTTTACATGAGATTACATTATTGTCCATACACTATACTGATGCTAATAGTCAAACTAGGTCAATAGATTTAAATGTAAAAAAACTTTGAAAAAATCTGGACATATATGTCAACATTTAGAAACTTTTACCTTTTCTAATTTTTCAACAAACATCAGGGATGACAATGTTAATAACCCGGCAAACTGATCTGCGCCGTCTTTGGTTAGATTTAATAGTTAAATCACTAAATGACAAAATAGGCGTAAGTTAAATCACTAATCATCAAACTTAATTGAATCGAATTGCAAATAATATTTTAAAATATTCTTTCGTTCTCTTCCACTTTTACTTGAATGATGCAGTTTTGAGGTTCCGGGGGTCGGTGAAATGATGTTGCGCCATTTTTCAAAGTAAACAAGAACGATAGACACGTAATTAAAAAGAGAAGATAAGAGTAAATCTTTGCTTTGACTTCATGGAACGTGTCATATACACCCAGCAAGTCATTTATTCTTGGTCAAGTAAAGTGTGTTGCAATGAATTTCAGTTGTTGCGATTTCTAAATGATAACTCAGTTTTTCTTCTCTTTTTTAAAAGTCTGTTTAAATATGCACGCAGTTCTTTTTTTCTTTTTTCTTTTTTCTTTTTTTTGGAGTATTGTATGTAATACAATCAATTTCAAGATAGATACGTAATCAAAGCCCAAGTCATTATCGGTAACATTGTATATACGATGCATGTTTTGTGTTATATATTTTTTAATCTTTTAACTTATATTTTTATTTTTATTTTTAAAATAAGAGATTTGCATTTTTTATTTTTTTTGTAGTCCAGAGGTCCGCATTTTATAAAATGTATATTCGGGTTTTACAAAGTTGTCAATGACTTTTTTCAAGTGTTTGTGATGTTGGGAAATATTTTACAATGTTGTAAAAGAGTGTGTCTGTACAAAATTTATGAGAATTTTTCTATAATAAAACATAGCACAACTAAATCTTGTCCACCCATGTTAGCCGGCCAGAATTAATTCAAGTCTCGGACTTTTTGATCGATCCAAAAAAAAATTATTACTAATAACAACTACGTTCCCTCACCGCAATTGTAGAAAACTAAAATCTAAAGTTATTAAGGAACCCTCCAGTTACTTATCTTTTTTTTTTTTTTTCCTATAAAGTAATAGAGTGAATTTGAAGGCAATCTCTATCTTACATACATGTAAAATAAGGGATCCCGAATTTGAAAGGTAATTATTGAGCATGTATCAATTAAATTAAAATACTTTGGATGTTAATTGGTTTAATTATTAAAATCTTATGGAGCCTTCGAAAACTTGTATAAGTATAAAACTTCTCAAAAAAAAAAATGGAGATAATTAAAAAAAATTCAAACCCTAATACAGTAAAAGTATAAAACTTGTATAAGTTAATATCTTTGAGTCCAAGAAAAATTTAATAATTAAGCAAATATACCTCAAATTAATATATTATTTAAAGGTACAAATTTATCAAGATTGTAGTATAATTTTCTCCTTACCATGATTATACTGCGATATCTTGCCAGTAGAAGGCAACAACGGGACCAATAAAATTTGAATCTGTTACAAAATTTGAAGCAAAGTGAGATCCAATGAAATTTCATGAAGCGTTTATACGTCATAAAGTTAGAATTTCTAGCTAGGATGCGGCTACAATTAATTAATTGGACCGACATTTATTACCGTCTTGGAAATTTTGAAGCACTTACCAAAGTAGTTATCGAGAAAATTTATTATTTCCCGAAACGTTGTCTTAAAATGGAAATTTTTATTTGAGGTTGCCTTGCTACATTTCAGATCAGGATCCAATCAAACCAGTTCAAACAATAAATTAATTGTATGGTTAACATTTGGTTTCATTTTTCTCTTTAACCCCACTATCAAGGAAAGTCAGGTCATAACATTGATATTTTCCAAACTTAAAGTACCGTTAATTCATTTTTTTGTGGCCAAAATTTTCAACACTCTTATACAGCTCCATGCCATCGTCAACCGCCTCGCCAGTCTGTATGTCTATTGCGTATATGCATGCTCATTCAATTACTTTCACAATCTTTTTAAATAAATATTTTTTTTCTACGCGTATGCACACACACACACATAGAGTAATTTTTTAATTAGAGATCTCTTATGTTATTAAAATAAGATATTTATTAAAAGACATAAAAAGTCATACTCTAATTTAATGTGTTTGAGCCAGTTTGGTAATAATATAATTATTAAAATAATTATTATTAGTTTTGCTATAGAAACAATTAAGAGAGTCAATTAAATATTTGGTAATATATATTTTTAAAATTATTATGGATTTTAAAAGCAATTATATGTATTTGATAATTCTTATTGTTAAACTACTGAAAAAATATAAATGATTGAATTAGATATAATAAAACTTATTTAAACATTTATAAACATGTACATAAAATATTTTTTAATTCATACATTTAATAATTGATAACTAAAAATAAAATATCTCAATATAATTGGTAATAATAATAATCTCTTAAAGTTGATGATTTTATTTCTTAAATAATAAAAATAATTTTTAATTTTTATAATATATATAAAATTTTATTAAGTACAAAAGTGATTTTCAAAATCAAACTTTGGAATAATACTCCTTCACTGCTTTTCAAAATTGTAGAACGTGGTGATTTTGTTAAAAGTAATTTTTTTTTAAAAAAACCAAAAATTAACTTTTAACTTTTTAAAATACTTTTAAGCCTCTCGAAATCAATTCAAAATGAGCCCTTATTTATATAGGATAATGGAATTTTTATTTTTCTATCTTTTAACTAATTTGTTATTTTAAAAATGTGATAGATTTTTGAAAGCAGAGCGTAGATAAAGAGAGATAATATAAGGAGGGGATCCAAATTTAATATGAATTTTATAAACTAAAGAAATCCTATATCATTTTTATTATGAGTTGAAGTTAGTAGGCCGATGGGAGTCTACAAAAACTAGTTTTAATCTGTAAAGATATTAAATAATCAATTTGAATCTAAAAAAAAGTCGTTTTTCAATCAAATGCTATTCAGTCAAACAAATCCCCCGCCGTACTGTTTTTTCTACCCCCAAGTTGTACTTTAGAAACAGCAGAAATAAATAAATAAAATAAAAAATCTCTCTCCTCTTGAAAAAAAAAAAAACTAACATTATCATCTTTCATCTCTTTCTTTGTTAAATAATCAATTTGAATGTAGAAAAGTCATATTTCAATCATGGACGTAATGACTAAAAGTATTAAAAATTAAGAGACGCAGGTTTCTCCAGGTTTCATGCATGCTCCTATATATATATATATATATATATGAGCGAAGTTTTAAGTGAGTGGCCTCAAGTGAAGATCTGCAACTTTTAAGTAAACTTATTTGTTATCAACTCGTTACAACAACATGTTGGTGTCTCTTCTTCTCCTTCTCCTTCTTCTTCTTTCTCCATTTCTTATTTTGCGCCTCAAGCTCAGTAGAAATAAAAGTAAACTCAACTTACCTCCATCCCCACCAGGCTTACCTATAATTGGCAACCTTCACCAGCTAGGCTCTCTCCCCCATCGCTCTCTTAAAGATCTATCCAGCAAGTATGGCCCTTTGATGTTCATGCACTTGGGTCATTCTCCAACTCTTGTTGTCTCATCAGCTGAGATAACTAGAGACATTATCAAAAATCATGATATTGTTTTCTCGAACCGTCCCAAAACCACAGCTGGAGATGTTCTCCTTTATGGAAGCAAAGACATTGGCTTTTCTTCTTATGGCGAATACTGGAGAGAAGCTAGGAAGACTTGTGTTCTTGGGCTTTTGAGTAATAAAAAAGTGCAATCATTGCACTATGTAAAAGAAGAGGAGGTTGCAATCATGATCAATAAAATTCGTTCTTCGTGTTTAAGCCGGGGCTCCGTTAGTTTAGCTGAGATGCTTCAAACTGTTACCAACAACATAGTATCCCGTTCCGTTCTTGGTCGGAGGGTAGAAGAAGAAAGTACTGCTGGGGGGAAGAGCAATAAGTTCGGGGAGTTATCAAAAAGGCTGTTGATTCAGTTAGGATCCATTAGTTTCAGAGATTTGTTTCCTTCTTTTGGATGGCTGGACGTTGTTACGGGACACATTGGTCGCTTGAAAGCAACCACTAGAGAATTTGATGCTTTGTTTGATCAGGTGATTGAAGAGCACAGGATATCAGCAATGAGCCATGAAGATAATGACCAGTCTGATAAAAAAGATTTGGTGTATGCACTCCTCAAACTTCAAAAGGATGGCAAGCTAGGGATCGAGCTGACTCAAGACAATCTTAAAGCACTTCTCTTGGTATCTCTCTCCTCTCGAATTAGATTTTTCTCCATATCTAATTTTAATTAACGTTTTAAGAATGTTATCAGATAAGCGCACGCACACATATGTATATTAGTCATACGCAATTTCTAGGTCAAGATGCCTAAATTCGAATTTTGTATGGATTCGCTCTTATGCTATATGGTCTTATAGTATTTTGGTTTAATTATGATGTAATAACAAATCTGCATTTAGACATCCGGACATAAGAATTTCTCATTAGCTCCACACACACATATACATGTATTTATGTGTGTGTGTATATGGAAAATAATTATTTAGTTATTTGTTTACTAATTGATTATCAATTACAATCTCTCGTACACATACACATGCATGCATGATAATATACGATACAGAGGTGGCTAATTGAAGTTTTCTTATTTGATCTTTTAGGACATGTTCACGGGAGGAACTCAGACAACTGCAACAACAGTAGAATGGGCAATGGCTGAACTAGCGAAAAATCCCAAGTTGTTGAAGAAAGCACAAGAAGAGGTAAGGAGGGTGGTGAAAAACAAATCAAGTATAAATATGGATGATGTCGATCAGATGCACTATTTAAAATGTGTTATTAAGGAATCTCTGAGATTACATCCGGCAGGTACCATTTCATTTCCTCGAGAAACTTCAACTAGTGTCAATCTAGGAGGTTATGATATTCCTGCCAAAACAATTGTGTATATGAATGTGTGGGCCATTCAGAGGGACCCGAAGGTGTGGGATAGAGCAGAAGAGTTTCTGCCAGAGAGGTTTATTAACAGCACGATTGATTTTAATGGCCAACACTTTGATTTCATTCCGTTTGGTACTGGAAGAAGATTTTGCCCCGGGATGTTGTTTGGAAAAGTTGCAGCTGAGTATCTGTTGGCCAACCTTTTGTATTGGTTTGACTGGAAGCTTCCTGGTGGTGCAGTTGATGCGAACTTGGATATGACTGAAGAATACGGGTTGGCTGTCACTAAGAAACACCCCCTTATCCTTATGCCAACATTGTACTCGCCTTAATATTGCAGGCATCAGTTTGCTATAAGGTGGTCGCTATCAAGTCGAAGTACCCTCTCAAGATCAATAATTTCCAGTCTTTGTCGTGTATCAAAGCTACTGATGATGTTCCTATACGTATGTCTTTGTCTGCTTAGTGTTTGTCTCCTGTTCAGTCAGTTTATGTTCAAGCTTTAGTTTCTCGGAATTCTCTCTCTTTCAATAAAATTTGTCTACCAGTCTGCATTATGCGCTTTGTCTTGGAGTACGTCCTTATGCTTTCTCTTGTACATGTACGTACTCCATCTACCACTGATGTCAATGTAATAATAGATAGAGTCATCCTACTGTTTTTGTTCTTAAAGCATGTACTCAGAATATGTAACAAGCATGCCTTGTGATATCAATAAAACCGACTTTTAATATATGCGAAAATTTTTAAACAAGGGAATAAGGGATCCCAATTTCCCAATTATATATGAGTAATTTTACAATAAGGGAATCCTTTACTTTAGTCAAAGGACAAGCTATACATATAAACATGCCCACTCTCTTTTTTTTTTTGTTTAAACCATCCGATTTCCGGCGACCGCATTGGGCCCCGACTAATTCGGATTCGGAGTGTAGTCACAGTTAAGGCTCTTTACCCCTCCCAAATGGTGTGTTTAGTGAGGATCGAACCCGAGAGCTCTTCCCACTTACCCAGCCTGCCCCGCCAACTGAGCCACAACCGTTTGGTCATTTTGATCATTTTGCCCACTCTCTTTAAAACAGTGTAATTTGATCATTTTGCCCACTCCTAACTCCAAGTGTTCAAAAAATGACAAGATGAACCCGTTTTCATTGGAATTTTTTTACTTCACAACTAAGTCAACCAACCATATTTTGGGAAGTTTAATCTTTCTTACAATATACAAAAACTTCCTATTTACGCTATAGAGCTAATTTATAGTTTAAGGCAGCTAAAAGTAATGAGTCTTTTCCTAATTAGGCATATTAGGGGTGGGCACGGGTCGGGTTGGGTCGGGTTGATAGCCAACCCGACCCAACCCGCATATAGAACGGGTTGAAAAAATTCAACCCAACCCAACCCATTAAATTTTTCAACCCAACCCGACCCAACCCGCAACTCTGCGGGTTGGGTCGGGTTGGGTTGATTGGGTTGAGCTTTTGAAAAAACCCATTTTTATTGTCTAAATAAAAATAAAAAATAATTAAAAAAATTAAAAGAAACACAAATACTAAAATTCTTACAACAAATCCAATATTTCAAAATTTAGCAATCAAATTATTAGTACATAACTAATGAAAAAAAAGTACATAAATTTAAAATCTTGTTTAATACAAAACATTAAAGTCCAAAGAGTGAAATTATAAGTCTTCCATACATAGGAAGAGAGTTTTCCCGAAACCATTGCTACACCAACCAACAAAAGTGTAATGAAGATCAGTCCAATGACATCAAAATCCAGATCAATCCAAATTAATGACGTCAAAATCTGATGCCAATCTTGAATCTATATAACAATAAAAATAAAAATATTAGGCATATATGTTATAACAAATAAATACAAGGAAAATATAAATAGAATAAAAATAAAAATCATAATATAAATATTTACCTGATGTAATTGATTCATAAAATGCCATATCTTCAACCGAAGATGTATCCTCTTCTACGGCAATACGAGAAGAACAAAGCCAATTTTGCCCACATATTAAGCTCTCTACCATTTTAGGACTCAAAAAAGCTCGAAATGGATCAAGAATGCGTCCTCCTGTACTGAATGCAGACTCAGAAGCAACTGTAGATATTGGGATTGAAAGAATGTCTTTGGCTACATTAGACAAAACTTTATACTTCCCACCATTTACCTTCCACCAGTTCAACAAATCAAATGAATCATCAAAGCAATTTTCACAATCATCTAATAAATATTTGTCCACTTCATTTTTCAACTCTACACCATCCTCTTCCAGCTGCTTCTTTTTCCATTTTGAAAGTTTTGCTACCTTGGCTAGTCTATAATCAATAATATCACTTTTTTTCCCTAACTCGGATGGACAAATGACAGCATTAACAGATTGGTTTTGGCTACCACTATCACATCTAGAGTTATTATTTGTGTAAAAGTCATACAAAGAAGATAATAAGCCCTTAATCACTTTTATGAGCTCACACACAACATTTTCATCATACAACTCCTCAAAACAAAATTTCACAAAACTCAATTTATAACGCGGATCAAGCACAACAGCAACAATTAACAACTTATTTAGAGTGTTGAGGGAACCCCAATATTTGTCATACTTCTCTTTCATCTTCTTGGCCATTGCACTCAAATAAGAATCATCACTTAGTATCAATCCTTTTAAATTTGACTCTATAGAATGCATCTCATGAAAATACAAATGTGATGTAACAGACAAAGAAGCACTAAATGTTTTTGTAATTTCATAGAAATTCTCCAAAAAATTATTCAACACACTTGCATTCACCCAATCTATATGTTCCAGTGGCCCAATCCTTTTTTTTCCACCCTCTTTCTCTTCAAAATAGGATCTATAAAATCCATCATCATCCTCCAATCGTTCAAAAGCTTTTTGATATACAAGAGCACTCTCTAACATCAAATATGTGGAATTCCACCTAGTAGGAACATCCATCACAACAATACGTTTAGAATCAAGTTTTTCATGCTCAACACATTTTCTAAACCTTACTAATCTAGCCGGTGATGATCTTATATATTTCACAGCATTGCGAATGCTAGAAACAAAATTATTCATCTCTTTCAACCCCTCAGTCACAATCAAATTTATAATATGTGCACAACATCTAACATGAAGGTAATCACCATTCAACACAAGCCCACCCCAATTATTCAGCTTCTTTTTTAAATAAGAAATGACCAAATCATTCGAACTTGCATTATCAACAGTAATTGTAAACACTTTATCAATACCCCATTCAAGCAAGCAAGACTCAATCAATTTTCCAATTGTATCTCCTTTATGATCATCGATCTGGCAAAAGTTTAATATCCTTTTATGAAGTTGCCACTCATCATCAATAAAATGGGCTGTAATAACCATGTAATTCAAATTTTGTATTGAAGTCCAAAAATCAGTTGTTATACAAACCCTATACTTATTACGAGCAAACACTTTTTTCAAATTATTCTTCTCATTTAAGTACAACTGATACACATCTCTAGCAACAGTTCTCCTAGAAAAACGATCAAGTTTTGGACAAGCTTTGCTCATAAATTTCAGAAACCCTTCTTTTTCAACAAAACTAAAGGGCAATTCATCAATAATTATCATCTCAATGCATGCTTTTCTAATGTCCTCTTTGCTACAAGATATTGCCACAAGATTACTGCCACCACCAGTTGTGTTATCCTCAAACACCAAGGTTTTTTGTTTTAAATCAACTTTCCTATCAGCATAGGCTGTGCATGCTGCCAAGTGATTCCATAAAGTACGGGTCCCAATAAATCTAGAATGATACGCATACACTTTAGAACAGTAGTTACACTTACATTTTGTATCATTCTCTAATTTTGTGTAATGTTCCCATACTTTTGACGCTTTTCCACCTTTTCCATTGCCTGCATTTGTATTAATAGCACTATCAGTTGTACTTTGAGTTGTTGAAGGTGTAGAGATATTAACTCCTGGATTACTGGATGAATTTGCTTCCATCTACAAGGAAAAAATTCAAGGCCAAGAATATTGTTATTATCCTATTAATAATTAACAAATAATCAAAAAAATAACAAATAGTGGTCACAGCAAGCTTAAAGCTCTTATATTAATACATTTAACCATGTTTGGATACTACAATAAATAAATATGATTAAAATAATTTTATGAAAAAAAAATCCATCGGAGATAGAATACATATGTGAATTTGAGAGCATGACTAGTTAATAGTAATACTGAATATATTTCTGCAGAACAATGCCCAGGAGATGTTTGTCGAAAAGCTTTTTCCCTAAGATTGTAATAATAACAATTATTTTATTTATGTTAATCCGATTGTTGATTAAGCTTGACACCATCATAACAACCAAAATTTGACCAACTTTTATCAATAACAAAATATTATAAAGCACCAAATCATGAAATCAAATGACCAACTTGTTTCAAAATAATAATAAATTAGTAAAATAGAAAGAAGAAAGAACCTAAGCATGTGACGATGTGTAGTTTGAGCAATTTGAGCAGCTTTTCAAGAAACGTTGAGTCGTGATGTTGTTGTGTTCTATGCGCGAGCAGATGAGCAGCTGCGGCTGTTCTTTAAACAAGAGAATTTGAGTTTAGGGTTCAGAGAAGTTGCTAAATATATATTCATATATACGGGTTGACGGGTCGGGTTGGGTTAAAAATTTACAACCCGACCCAACCTGCAAACAGTGCGGGTTGAAAATTTAACAACCCAACCCGACCCGTAAATTTTATCAACCCAACCCAACCCGCAAAAATTCATACGGGTTGGGTCGGGTTCACGGGTTGGGCGGGTTGGTGCCCACCCCTAAGGCATATGTTAGGTTTTAGGGATAAAACTATAGTCACATTTATTGCAAAATCCAAAAATTATGCAAGTAATTATTAGTATTATTTTGATTGTATGCAGTATGGTTGTGATTATTGATTTTATCAATTTTTTTATAATGTGATTACTATTGTTGTTGTTTTTTGTTATTACTATCAATATTAGTACTAGTATTAACATTATGGTGGTACTTTGACTTATTTGTTATTGGACCTAGTTTTAGTCAAGGCCATTTTAGTCATTTTGATCCAAGCCCATTAGCTTAAAAAAGGCCTAGGTATGGATAGATAAATTGAACCGAGAAAATGAGAGCTAGCTCCTTCGTCTCCTTTATGGTCGGCAATTTGAGATTGAAGAGAGAGTCGCCAAAGCTTTTTAGTGTTTTTTTTTAATTATTATAGTGACAAAAGTGTGGGATAATTATAGACATGCTTAAGGTATGAATATCTATGACATTAAAGCACTGTTTTTCTTGTATATGTTAGGAAATTGAGCTTCCTCTGAAGATCTCTCCAAGCAATTTATCAAGCAACAAATTAATAAGAAAAATTAAATGAAGAATATACCAATCACACAACATAAGATTTACGTGGAAAATTTCAAATTTGCAGAAAAATCAGGTCTTTGTCAAAAATACAACCAGAGAAAAAATATTCACTATGTGAAAAATTATTACAACCACACTCTCAGAAATAATTTTCTCTCACCCATAAGAACTGTATAATTTTAATTCCTTAAAATTACTCAAGCTCTAAACTTTGTTTCTTCACAAAACTGGATGCCCAAACCAAATGAGCAACACCCCTTTTTATAGCCAAAATTGGCTATTAAAATACTATTATATTTTCCACCGCTATTATCTTCTTCAACTCTTCATTTTTCTTCTTCCTTGTCAAAGTTGTTTGCTTCTTTTCTTCATTCAAAGATTTGAATGTCAACATTCAAATCTTTGAATGTTGACAATGGCTGGCACCCCATCTAGAAGGGCGGTTCCAGCTTACCTCTTTTCACATTCTCCCACTTGGAGATTTCATTGAGAACCAATCAATCTCCACAACAAGCTTACTATTTTCACCTTAGTCATAATCCTCACCATAGAGAATTATCCTATTTCACCATAAAGAGTATACAACTTAGAATTAATTACCAATTCTAAGAATTTTACATTGGCACATGTCGAAATATCATGCTGAAATTTATGGTGCAACTTCCATGTTGGCCTTCCTGGAAGTTTGTCAGCCATCGACATAAATTCCACCACACACCCTGCATCAATGCCAGCCATGCCTTGTGAGTAAATCTTGTGGACCCACTAGTAGTAGCATATCCCCTTTCATGGTACCAGCGGTATACCATGAGGATGTCATCATCATCCATTTTACAAGAGACCATCGTCTCCCACGATGATGAGAGACTTACCACTATCAATACTATCAGTATCTGATATGGAGCCACTTGCCAATCCTGCTCCATTTCTACCATGACAATCTCTTTTTAAGTGCCCCAATTGTCCACACCCCCAACAAACTCCTTTCTTCTTAGATTTATCTTTCTTTCAATTCCCTACAACTGCCAAAGTCGAGACATCTATAGTTTCAGTACTTTCACCACTCAGTCTTCTTTCTTCTGAGAGTAAAGTACTAGTAACTTCTTCAAGATCTACTATCTCCTTCCCATACATCAAAGTAGGTAACATGTGTTTGTAGGAAGTTGGAAGTGACCATAGTAATCTAAGCGCCTTGTCCTCATCTTCAATTTTAACTCCAATGGCTTCTAGTTCTGACACAATACCATTGAGAACACTGAGGTGATCAGAAATTTTTGTACCTTCAGCCATTCGTAGTGTGTGAAATTGCTCCTTCAGGTACAATCGATTTGAGATGCTCTTTGTTTGATACAACTTTTCTAGCTTCTCCCAAAGTTCTTTCGCTGTAGGAATATTTCCTACATTTGCAAGAACATTCTTTGCCAGACATAGTCGTATGGCACTTGCAGCTCTATCATCTAATTCTTCCCAATCTTCATCACTCATACTAGCTTTTCCAGAGCCACTATTGGAAGCAGGGGATGGCTTCCCCCTCAATGCCTTGTGTAACCCAAATTGAATCAACACATCTTTGACTTAAACTTGCCACAAGTCAAAGTTAATTCTTCCATCGAATTTTTCCATTTCAAATTTTACCAGACTTGAAAATTTCAATCCTGACATATTTGCTTTGCAGATAAGCTTTTACTCTTCACCACAGACTGTTTGGATTGGCTCCCACAGCTTCACATGAATAGTACAGTATACGTGAACAATACCGTATACGTGAATAGTGCCTCGACACCAAAACTTCAATCAATGGCTTTGATACCATTGTTAGGAAATTGAGCTTTCTCCTAAGATCTCTCCAAGCAATTTATCAAGCAACAAATTAATAAAAAAAATTAAATGGAGAATATACCAATCACACAACATAAGATTTACGTGGAAAACTCTAAATCCGGAGAAAAACCACGGTCGTTGTCAAAAAGACAACCAAAGAAAAAATATTCACTATGTGAAAAATTATTACAACCACACTCTCAGAAATAATTTTCTCTCACCCACAAGAACTTTATAATTTTAATTCCTTAAAATTACTCAAGCTCTAAACTTTGTTTCTTCACAAAACTAGATGCCCAAACCAAATGAGCAGCACCCCTTTTTATAGCCAAAATTGGCTATTAAAATATTGTTATATTTTCCACCGCCATTATCTTCTTCAACTCTTCCTTTTTCTTCTTCCTTGTCAAAGTTGTTTGCTTCTTTTCTTCATTCAAGGATTTGAATGTCAACATTCAAATCTTTGAATGTTGACAATGGCTGGCACCCCATCTAGACGGGCGGTGCTAGCTTACCTCTTTTCACAGTATATACTTAGAATTTTTGCATTTGATCTCTATGATTAAGATTTGGAGATTTTAATTCTTGAGGATATTGCATGATTTCCACGGGGAATCATTGATTAAATGAAAACCATGAGGATTAAGGACGTGTAAAGGGGGACTGCTGGCATGTAATTTATGGGCTATAAATACAAGGTTAACTAAGGAATAGCTAGTGCCAAGCTCGAAAGAGACAAGGGTAGACTTTTGGCCAAGAAGTCTTTGTATGGGCTAAAGAGTTCTCTATAGCTGATGTAGATGGAGTTTGAGGATTAGGTGCTCAAGGAGTGCCGTAGCAATCCATCTAATGAACCACACTTCATCCTAAGGAGAATATTTTGATAGTGGAGATTGTTTAGGGAATGCTGAGCAAGGTGGAGCTTTCTATCTGCTGTTGTATACATATGAGATGAGAGGCTGAATTGTAAGGATCTAGATGGAAAAATAAGCTGAGGGTGCTGCTAAATAGTGTAGTGGGCAGCTTAGGTTACTATGATGTGTCCTGGTGTGGAGAGCTGGTTCGTAGCTAATCTAAAAGAGCATTGGGAATCTGTCAAAGGATTAAGGGAATACCTTAGTAGGACAGAAAGCAAAGTTAGTGTGTTTTAGGAATTGAGTGTAACTCAGGTACACCAGGCAAAGCACATATATGCTAGCAAAAGGACAATGCACTTGAAGAGATTCTGCATTACACACGTTAATTATATTGCAACTTGCACAGCATTGAAATCAGGCAGCCATGAGTAGTAGTATTGCTGTTTATGTTGTTCCGTTTCTTGAATTACTTGCCGGAAGCTCGTGTGTTGTCCATGGTGGTCACAGCTACCTAACAAATTAAATACATGCATCTGCTACTGGATCTGAAGCTTCTGATGGGTCTAAGTTGTTAGGTATGATAGCTTATTGTTTCCTTTGTTCTTTTCATATTTTGACGGGATCATTCAGCTTCCTAGTTAGTTGATCATTTGGGATTTGATTTATTTCCTGTTTAATTAACTTGGATATTGTTGAGTATGAGCACAAACTCAGAGATAAGACAAGTCGTCCTGAGTAATCGAGATCTGATTATAACTGTCATCTGCAGCATGTATGAAGATTGCGTAAACCTCAAACCCCTGAGAAACGACAGACTCAAAGTTGTTTTGGCCAATTCACTAAAGAGGCTCGTCAGCAGCACATGAGAAGTGAAAGCTGTTAAAACCGTTACGCTACGTGGCTCAATACTGTGCAATGTGGGTCTACAAGTTGCAGCTGTTTCTGTTATATAAGCTGGTTTATGTAACAATCGAGGGGGGAGAGAGAAAGTTCCATTCTTGTAATCTTGAAATAGTCTCTATAGCCTTGTAACTTCAATTCTTGATATAGTGAAAGCACTAAGCAATGTTTCTCAGTGCACGTAGGCACCAGTACGTATCAGGTGCTGAACTGCTTAAATCTCTGTGTTTTTGATCTGTTTTCATTTATTTCTTGATTCAATTCGCGTTTGATTCTTTGTTTGTTAATCTTGCTCAAGACTTGAGATATTACTAGGGTCTTGGGGGTAATTGAATCCAGTCTTATAAAGGGAGTGAAGATAGCTCACCTTGTTGAAGTAAAGAAGAAAAGCAACAGTCAAGTGTGAAGAAATGTAGCAGCACTGCCGAGATAAACAAGTCAAATGCCAATATTGATGAGTCAGCTACTGCAGCTCAACAGCAATGACAGCTCAGCAAATTCTGTCATGCATGCTCTCCTGCATGTGCTTACATTTAGCTGATTTAGATTAGCTTAATACAGTTAGTAAAGCATTAATTTCTTGTAAGACGTATAAATATCTAAGATCTGGACACATTCATTAATTAGAAATAAAAGATTCATTGCAAAGAATATTCTCTCAAATTTTCTCAGTTGCCAAACAACAGCTTTCAATCAATTTTTCATATTTGTTTCATGGTATCAGAGCCAGAATGGCTAGCACAAGCAATTTTAATACAAATTCTAGTACATTTACTACAAATCCAGCACCACGAACAACATTTTCTTTCATCACTTTGATCAAATTAGATGGATCTAATTACATCATTTGGCGTAATCTTGTTCTATGCCTCTATAAGAGGAAATCGTCTAGAAGGCTATATCACTGAAGAGAAAACAGCTCCAAATCGATTCATCACTTCATCAAATTATGCTGGAGCAGCTTCTGGATCTATGTAACAAATTAAGAATCCTAATTATGTTACTTGGAGATCTCAAGATCAAATGCTTCTGAGAAGGTTACTCAGTTCCGTCAGTGAAGGTGTACTAAGTCTTCTACTTCCTTGTAATACTTTTTTTGATGTTTGGAGAAATTTGGACAAAAAGTTTGGTGTGCAGTCTGAAGCTGGGTTCTTCAACTTAGATATGAGATGTATTTTTTGAGAAAAGAGTCTCTAAGTATAAAAGAGTATTGTTTAAAAATGAAAATGATAGCAGATAAATTGGCTTGTGCTGGCAGTCGAACATCTGAGAAGGATTTGTTGCAGCAGATTCTAAATGGTTGGAGCTGGTTATCTAGATATAGCTACTTTCATCACTGGAAGTAAACTGGATTATGATGATGCTTATGCTTTACTTCCTACTCATGAGACTAGACTTGAGCAAAGTCGGAGTGAAAAGCAAATGTTCAATGTTAATATTGCAAACTTTCCGACTATAGCAATTCTGGCATGATGAATGCTTACTCTGCACAAATAAAAGGCAATGCTGGAAGAGGAAGTTACACAGGAGGTTTGCAGGGACATTAAAATTCAGGTTGCAGAAATGGTTCATTAATGGGAAGTAATAATTTTGCTCAGTTTGGAAAGAATTCATTTGGCGGTAATCTTATTAGCAGTGGCAATATGTCTGCTATTGAACCACAAACTAATCAGTGCCTATCTGCCAAATTTGCTTCAAATCAGGGCATACAGCTGCTGAATGCTGGCACAAATATATTGAAATTACATACCTCAATCCCCAAGGCACTTTCATAAAGAAAGCCTCTTGGATATTTGATGAATCAGAACATTTTTTTACAGGCATTAAGAAACTTCCGTGGAAGAATCTTGAATATCTTGACTTTCGTTCCAACTTGCTTCAAGGATTGTTTCTAGATCCATCATCTAATATGAAAGTCTTTTTGATATCAAACAATAGGTTCACCAGAGAGACACCTTGTTTGATCTGGAACTTAAGTACCATTGAATTTCTTGATCTGCCCAGCAACAGCTTGAGTGGCACCATTCCAGAATGCATTAATTGGAAACTTTAGCAATACTCTGCGTGTGTTGGATTTGAGGAAGAATAGATTCCATGGCCAATTCCTGAAACATTGTCAAAGGGCAGTAATTTGAGAACCCTTAACTTCAATGGCAATGAACTTGTAGGGTCAGTCCCAAGATCTTTGCTCAATTGTGCAAATCTTCAAGTTGTTGATCTCGGCAACAACAAGATAGAGGATATATTAATTTACACGTTGGCTACAGCTTCAGTTTCTTGTTCTACATTCGAATAAATTACGGTCCTTTAAGGCTGATTATTTGTTCTTTGAGTTGCAAATCTTTGATGTCTCGAACAACAATTTTATAAAAAATTGTTGAAATGAACTGTGAGCAGGTAGTACTTGTGTTAACTAAGCAACAGTGGCGGCTTTACCACTAGGCTAACCCAATATTTATGAAAGGCCAAATTTTTGTATATCTATTTATTAGTTAGTATAATTAATAATTTTTTTAATTCAAAATTATTTTAAGTTTAGTATATATTGTAGGAAAGCCTAATTTCTAGGCATCTCTCTATTATTAAAAATAAGAAATATTTTTACAGTTGAATAATGACTTTAAATGTTACTTCTTTATTTCAAAAAAATTCAATGCCTTCTCTTTCCAAAATTACTCTATTAAAATTATTAACCTTATATTTTAGAATTAACTCTTAGTATTCTATCAAAATCTATTTAAAAATCCAAAACAAATAGACAATGAATCAATGATATTCTCAACTAAACACTTTGTTACTCTCCTCTCTACAAAAAAAAATTTTTTGTACAAAATTTATTGTCATCATCCGATCATTATATTCATCTCAATTAGTCAACTTGCTAGGTGGTATCAATTATTCTATTTTTAATTGTTATTATTCTTATCTTTTTTAAATTTGATTTATTTTTATTTTTTGTATTGATATATGGCTTGAATAATCTAGAAAAGAAAACTTGTGTTTGTTTATTTATTTGTTATTTAAATTTGAAAAGCATGTCAACTAGAAAATAAGCATTAGAATATGAAAAGCTACAAAAATTTAAAAAAAAAGAACAGAAAAATTAGTCAAATCTCAAAAACGAGCTCTTGATAAATTTCACAACTAGTAGAAAAAGATATGTATTTAAGTGAAGAATTAGTTATTGAACAATTAACTTCGAATGAATTAAACAATAATGAAATAGTGAATGAAATAATCAACTTTGAAGATGATCAATATATATATATATATATATATATATATATATATATATATATATATATATATATATATATATATATATATATATATATCTTTTTTATTATTTTTCTAGATCAAGTTGATAATTGTTGAAATTCAAGATATTATTAAAAATAGTTGAATTTTAAGCTATTTATTATTCCTTTGGGAATTGATGTTGTTTAACGTAAGAATGTCTTTTAAAAAAAAAAGGTTCACCAAAGGCCTCGAATCAGTTAGACTCGGCCTTTCCTAAGCAATCAGCAACCGAATTACCCTTCAAAATATGACTACGAAACTACATATGACTGATCTGTTATAGACAGTTCAACCGCTAAGTACGAGTTGCCACGGCAGATGAAAAAGCGTGTTCCGCAAATAAACAAGAGTTAGCAGATTTGAATCCCTCTTCAGCCAAACAAATTGCCGTCCCATGGAAAAAGCAATATCAACAGCTTGAATGGCATATATCTTTGCATAACAAGGCCCAGAGCCACAGTAAAGCAGCTTCGTAAAAACCCACAAACCGAGATTCTGAGATTACCCGTAGCCAAACCATCCGTATTTATCTCAAGCCAAGGTGCCCCTGGAGAACGCCAAAACACAGTCTTGATAGAAGAAGAGTTGCGACTAGTATTTTGATTAAGAAGAGGGCTAATAGGCATGAATATGATAGAACACCTGGACAACGAGTTAATCCTTAATAATATATTGTAAATCAATCAAATAAATTAAGCATCAAGGATTAACTCGTTAAACAATCATAATCATTATAATCGTAACATTTTTTTCCTGGTAATTGTAACATTTCCGTTTTAATATTTTCGTTCATGCTTGATGCTTACAAAAATCAATTGTTATCCTTATCTATACTATTTATTTTCAACAATTAGTAAAAGAAAAAAATTGAAACATATTAAAATCTTTTTAATGTAGGGGGTTATGATGTGATCATATCGAATGTTATGGCCTAACTCATATTAAAAAGTCAGAATAAGAGTTAAGAGCTGCCTGAAGCTCATGTCATTAGACCAGAAACTATTTTCTAAGTGAAGCTATTGGTACCCTTTTACTATCCTTATAAAACCCCACTTTAAATAAAATTACAGTTAAGACAAATAAGAATCAAATACACAGTATTTTTTTTTCCAACAAATTCTTGAATTCATAATCAATCCTTCTTTTTAATTTTTTATCTGTCACTTCCTATCTAATTAAAATAGGCTTAAAATAATTTTTTTTTCCCATTTCTTACTGGTTATATATTTTTGTGTTTAAGTTCCTTCCAAGTTATAATTTAAAATAGTTTAATTTAAACCAATGATTGACATCCAAAAATTCATTACCTAGAAAAATTTTTAATTTGTGTGTAGACAAACAACAAGATTGCCCCCAAACATTAAAAAAAGATAAAATACTACTTTGAGTTTTAACAATAAAAAAATTAAATTAAAAGCTAAAAGAATGTATTAAAAAAAAGACATTTTCAGAAATAAAATAAATACAAATAAAAATGGGGTTGTATGATGAGATTGCGTGGGTGCCAATAGTCCAACTCCTATATTCTAGCTTAAAATCGGTTTGCAAGGGAGATAATATACCCAGATATTTGGTGTTTGAAGCAACGTAAAAAGGACCACATCGAGATGTTAAATATCATTTTCAATCAACAATAAATTTGTGTGTTCCATCGTAGTATAGAAGTCCATAAGCCCATATGCTCCATTTATGCCAAAAGCTAGGTCAAGAGTTGATAGTTACCTTAAACTTATATTATTAGCCCAATACTAAAGGTGGCAAAATAAATTGGCTCCACCCTAGCCTTTTTTTTTTTTTAGGAGAACTATTGCTCATGATATTTACAACCATACAAATTACTGAGATCAGTTTACATTAATTCTGAAATGACACAGCTTATATTTTTAATTCTTTCAAATATTCAAGGGACGCTCACTCCTCTCCTGGAAGAAAGACTGCCTTCACTTAAGCTTTGAGACTTTAAGGAAAGAAATTTAAAATTAAACCTCTGCAATGTATCTGCGGGAGTTCGAACCACTTCCCTCACACTTAGAGGGAGTGACTCTAGCCAATTGGGCCAAGCCCTAGTGGTTGGCTCCACCCTAGCCTAGGTAGCCCGCCCTGAGCATGTTTTCTAAACACACTTATGTTAGGCTTAGGTTTCACCTAAAAATGAACCCAACTTAAAACAAGAGAAATGCTTGAAAACAAAAAGTTAAAATATATATTTTTGTATCTATTTAGCCCATTCATAACAACATTTAAATCCTTCTAAAGCCTAATATGATAAAAATAAAATGTTATAAACTTTAAAATATATTAAAAGGTGTTTTATAAATAAAATTTAATTTGTAAAACAACTTGGTAATTGATGGTTGTCGAAGCCAACAAAAATAATTTCCTACTCTGAATAAATTGTGTATAGTGATTTAGCAGGGTCGTGTCCACAGAGATCGGTAATTATTTAAATCATTTTAAAACGTAAAACATAAAATGGTGGTTTTGTTGACAATAATAAAAATCAAATTAAAATAACAAGAATGCAAATTAAAGTTGTAATTCAAATTGGAAAAAACTCTGGTTGAAGGAATTAACTCAGCTTGATTCGACTACTAATTATTGATTCAAATATAGATTATTATTACTTATGAATAGACCGGTTATAGCTATTGAGACCCTCTAATAGCCAATCTCTCCTTAACTAGTCGATAACCTAGGTACGACCGTTGGTTATTTCCCTAATCAATAGACAACCATAGATACGATCATATGATTTAATCAATTGATAGCCTGAAAAACCAGAGAGACCCAAATCCTAATCAACACATACGATGATTCATTTAAATTAGATTGTTTATTCTCATAACACAACTCACTGCTATGTTATTTATCACAAACATTAAAATCTTCATACGATGAATCCTTTAATTGACAATAGATTAAATTGATAATTAAATAGTGGCCAATTACCTAATTAACAAGCATAATCATGAAACTAATTCAGAGAATAAATAAATACCCAAAAAATAATAAAACAATTAAAGCATAAGAAAGATCTCACAGTAGTGATGAATCAAAGCTTCATTAACCTTCAACCAGAAAAAAATAAGTTTAGTTCTTCATAGAGAGAAGAGAAAAATTAGATCTATGGTTTCTTTCTTTTTCTCCAATCCCCCATTTTCACAATAGATTTCTCCCTTAAATACTCTCTCTCTCTCTTCTCCTCTAGAGTTCTATTTCAAATAAAATACTAATATCTAAAATATTAAATTCGTAATTACAAAAATAACCAAAAATATAAAACACATTAAACTAAAAACTGCAGGTCCGTAGTTGACAGCATGCGCCTACGCCTTATCAACAAAGTTCTTCTGACACTCATAATTTCTCCAAGAGAACAATCATTCTTAAATATCATCTTGTAGCTTAATTTTATCACCAATCAATAGAATTGCACCTACAAAAGTAAAACACAAATAAATCATTATTATTAAGTGCAAAACATCGATATTAAGGGAAGTAAACAATGCAAAACTAGTGCATAAATTGCACTCTAACAGTAATTTATAAAATTTTGTTTTTCTTATATTAGAATTTAAAAGTTGGGTTAAAGGATTTAGAACTTCAAATATATATTATTAGTGAGGTAAATAAATATTAAAATGTGTATTCTAATTTTAAAAAAATATGTATTTCTATTGTAAAGCATTTTTCTAGCTTTCGGGTTGGTATCAAGCTTTTAAGGTGAGGCATGAATGTAGCCGAGTGTTTGAAAAATATGCGCAGGCTAGTTTATTAGGGATAAAGTCAAGTTGAATTCGTTTTTGTCATCCCTATTATTGGACTAATAATATAAGCTTGAGGCAACTTTCAAATCTTAAGCTAACTTTTGAGGATGAGTAGATCCATAGGAAAATTCTAATAAAATAAGTGAGAAAGAAGTTACTGGTTTAAAATATATAAAACTATACTAGCTAAAAAAAAAAACTCAAATACAAATAAAAAACAAGGCAAATTCTAATAAAATATTTAAGAATGATCTGCCTTAAATACTATATATTCTAATATATTTACCCCTATGAATCCTAGTTAAGAATTGGAGATACCCTGTACGTTACATTCACTAACAAGCGGTCCAAAATATTAGCAAGATATTACTCATAATTATTTGCATCAAGACAATTGAAATGTGTTCAACTACACGGTTTTGTTCATTGTCTTAAAGCATGTTAGTTGGGATAAGATCCACCATTGTGATGTACAGATATTTGAATAAGCTGATTGTCACAACTTTTTTTTAACTGTAATGCTTAAGCCTATCACTTGAAAGAATATTAATTTTTCAACTTAGTTACATGAATATGCCTATGAATATTGTCATGGTTGATTGAAGTATTTCATTTTTTTTTCAAATAATTTTTTTTATCCCTGTCAAGGTAGCTTTTTTCCCCCCAAGATATAACTCCTCAGTCATAACTTTTTTTTAACTGTAATGCTTAAGCCTATCACTTGAAAGAATATTAATTTTTCAACTTAGTTACATGAATATGCCTATGAATATTGTCATGGTTGATTGAAGTATTTCATTTTTTTTTCAAATAATTTTTTTTATCCCTGTCAAGGTAGCTTTTTTCCCCCAAGATATAACTCCTCAGTCATAACCAAAGCTCTAAGAGATTAAACAGTCAAAATTCGCCACTTTTATTTCGTTCAAAGGTACATAGGCTAGGGAGACATTTCTTAGTCACAGGAAAGACTTTAATTGATGTTACTTCTTTATTTAAAAAAAAAAATTCAATGCCTTCTGTTTCCAAAAATTACTCTATTAAAATTATTAACCTTATATTTTAGAACTAACTCTTAGTATTCTATCAAAATCTATTAAAAAACCCAAAGCAATTAGATAGTGAATCAATGATATTCTCAACTAAACAATTTGTTACTCTCCTCTCTACAAAGAAAATTCTTTTGTACGAAATTTATTGTCATCATCTAATCATTTTATTCGTCTCAACTAGTCAACTTGCCAAGTGGTATCAACAATTCTATTTTTAATTGTTACTATTCTTATCTTTTTTAAATTTAATTTATTTTTATTTTTGGTATTGATATATGGCTCGAATAATCTAGAAAAGAAAATGTGTATTTGTCTATTTGTTTGTTATTTAGATTTGAAAAGCATGTCAACTAGAAAATAAGCATTAGAATATGAAAAGGTACAAAAAAAAATTTAAAAAAAAAAGAGAACAGAAAAATTAGTTAAATCTCAAAAACGAGCTCTTGATAAATTTTTCACTGCTAGTAAGAAAAGATATGTATTTAAGTGAAGAATTTGTTATTGAACGATTAACTTCAAATGAATTAAACAATAATGAAATAGTGAATGAAATAATCAACTTTGAAGATGATCACAATAAATATATATCTTTTTTTTTTTTTTAGGATCATGTTGATAATTGTTGAAATTCAATATATTATTAAAGATAGTTGAATTATAAGCTATTTAATATTCCTTTGGGAATTGATGTTGTTTAACGTAAGAAAAAAAAAGTTCACCATGGGCCTCGAATCAGTTAGACCCCGCCTTTCCTAAGCAATCAGCAACCGAATTACCCTTCAAAATTAATATGACTACGAAACTACATATGACTGATCTGTTATAGACAGTTCAACCACAAAGTACGAGTTGCCCCGGCAGATGAAAAAGAGAGTTCTGCAAATAAGCAAGAGTTAGCAGATTTGAATCCCTCTTCAGCCAAACAAATTGCCATCCCATGGAAAGAGCAATATTAACAGCTTGAATGGCATTAATCTCAGCATAACAAGGCCCAGAGCCACAGTAAGGCGGCTTCGTAAAAGCACCATTAAAGCCTTGAAAAAAGCCCACAAACCGAGATTCTGGGATTACCCGTAGCCAAACCATCCGTATTCATCTCAAGCCAAGGAACCCCTGGAGAACGCCAAAACACAGTCTTGATAGAAGAAGAGTTGCGACTAGTATTTTGATTAAGAAGAGGGCTAATAGGCATGAATATGATAGAACACCTGGACAACGAGTTAATCCTTAATAATATATTGTAAATCAATCAAATAAATTAAGCATCAAGGATTAACTCGTTAAAAAATCATAATCAGTATAATTGTAACATTTCTTTTCCTGGTAATTGTAACATTTCCGTTTTAATATTTTCGTTCATGTTATAATTAAGTTAAGCCTTGACGCTTACAAAAATCAATTGTTATCCTTATCTATACTGCTCTTTATTTTCAACAATTAGTAAAAGAAAAAAAAATTGAAACATATTAAAATCTTTTTAATTTAGGGGATTATGATGTGATCATATCAAATCTTATGGGCCTAACTTATACTAAAAAGTTACAACAAGAGTTAAGGGTTGCTTGAAGCTCATATCATCATACCAGAAACTATTTTCTAAGTGAAGCTATTGGTACCTCTTTATTATCCTTATAAAACCCCACTTTAAATAAAATTATAGTTAAAACAAATAAGAATCAAACATACAGTGATATTTTTCCAACAAATTCTTGAATTCATAATCAATCCTTCTTTTTTATTTTCCATCTTTCACTTCCTATCTAATTAAAATAGACTTAAAATAATTTATTTTTTCCTATTTCTTACTGGTTACATATATTTTTGTTTAATTTCCTTCCAAGTTATAATTTAAAATAGTTTAATTTAAACCAATGATTGACATCTAAAAATTCATTACCTAGAAAATTTTTTAATTTGTGTGTAGACAAACAATAAGATTGCCCAAAAAAAAAAAAGACAAAATACCACTTTGAGTTTTAACATTAAAAAAAAATTAAATTAAAAGCTAAAAGAATGTATTAAAAAAAGGACATTTTCAGAAATAAAATAAATACAACTAAAAATGGGATTGCATGAGGAGATTGGGTGGGTGCCAATAGTCCAACTCCTATTTTCTAGCTTAAAATCAGTTTGCAAGGGAGATAATATACCCAGATATTTGGTGTTTGAAGCAAAGGAAAAAGGACCACATTGAGATGTTAAATATCATTTTCAATCAACAATAAATTTGTGGGTTCCATCGTACTATAGAAGCCCATAAGCCCATATGCTTAATTTATGTCAAAAAACTAACTCAAGAGTTGATAGTTGCCTTAAACTTATATTATTAGCCCAATACTGAGGATGGCAAAATAAATCGGCTCCACCCTAGCCTAGGTAGCCCGTCCTGGGCACGTTTTCTAAACACACTTATGTTTGGCTTAGATTTCACCTTAAAAAACCTGAACCCAGCTTAAAGCAAGAGAAATGCTTAAAAACAAAAGGTTAAAATATTTATTTTTGTATCTGTTTAGCCCATTCATAACAACATTTAAATCCTTCTAAAGCGTAATATGATAAAAATAAAACGTTATAAACTTTAAAATATATTAAAAGGTGTTTTATAAATAAACTTTAATTTGTAAAACAGCTTGGTAGTTTATAAAATTTTGTTTTTATTAGATTAGGATTTAAAAGTTGGGTTAAAGGATTTACAACTTTAAATATATATTATTAGTGGGGTATATAAATATTAAAATGTGTACTCTAATTATAAAAAATATGTATTTTTATTGTAAATCATTTTGTAGCTTTCGGGTTGGAATCAAGCTTTAAGGTGAGGCCTGAGCATGAATATTGCCGAGTGTTTGAAAAATATGTCCAGGAGAGTTTATTAGGGATAAAATCAAGTTGAATTTTTTTTTTTGCCATCCCTATTACTGGACTAATAATATAAGACTTTCAAATTTTAAGCTAACTTTTGAACACGAGTAGATTCATAAGAAAATTCTAATAAAATAAGCGAGAAAGAAGTTACTGGTCTAACATATATAAAACTATACTAACTAGAAAAAAAAAACTCAAATACAAATAAAAAACAAGGCAAATTCAAATAAAATATTTAAGAATGATCTGACTTAAATACTATATATTCTAATATATTTACCCCTATGAATCCTAGTTAAAAATTGGAGATACCCTATACGTTGCATTCACTAACAAGCGGTCCAAAATGTTAGCAAGATATTACTCATAATTATTTGCATCAAGACAATTGATATCTGTTTCACGGTTTGGTTCAAGACAATTGAAATGTGTTTAATTACACGGTTTTGTTCATTGTCTTAAAGCATGTTAGTTGGGATAAGATCCACGATTGTGGGGTACAGATATCTGAATAAGCTGATTGTCACAATTTTTTTTTAACTGTAATGCTTAAGCCTATCACTTGAATGAATATTAATTTTTCAACTTAGTCACATGAATATGCCTATGAATATTGTCATGGTTGATTGAACATTGAAGTATTTCATTTTTTTTTTTCAAATAAATTTTTTTATCCCTGTCAAAGTAGCTTTTTTTCCCCCAAGTAATAACTCCTCAGTCATAACCAAAGCTCTTAAGAGATTAAACAGTCAAAATTCGCCACTTTTATTTAATGCTACTACAAGTTTCCGTTCAAAGGTACACAGGCTAGTTAGCAATGACATTTTTGTTTATGTTATAAGCGTCAAGGAGCTAGCCCGATCCATTATTTAGAGTAAGGATACAAGGGCATTCAAGATGCACATGAGGCTGATCTCTCATTAGCGGGGACTAGAACAACAGCAAGCGCGCGCCCATTAGTAAGAGCCAAACGTCGAGCATGATCGTGAGAAACCCCAACATCATTGCATAAAGATACACAGGATTCGCAAACGGAAGGACAGTGAACAATCTTGTACGTAGCTGGAAAGAGCAAGGATACAGTAATATACAATTTTGTAAAGTAAGTTAAAAAAAAAAATCAATACAAGATAAGTGAGATGGTTTTGTCGTATTTTGTCATTATTTGTCTCTTCAAACTTTGTGTTCAGTTATCATTATTACTTACGGTAAATATTTATTTATTACTTATATTTTGAGTTAAATATTTATTTAATCTCTATATTTAAAAAAAATTCCAAGACACTTTTATTGTTAAATAAGCCACAATTCCATCCTTATTTTCTTTTTATAATAATATTTGTACAACAATATTTTTGAAATATTAATAAAAAAATTATAATATATCAAATTAAGTTATGTCATTAAACGAAAAGAAAAAAATAGGATAAGAATGTAATGTAATATTATCATTATAAGTTTTTGAGGTATTTTTTAAAATATAAGAATTAAATAGGTACTTAAATCAAGAAATATAGGTATTTTTATCCCTATTACTCACCTCGATCTCTTCCAATTCTCTCAAACTTAAACCAGTTTTTCAAAGTTTGAGCTCCAGGGTTTCCTTCAACACCACCAGTTGATATAAACCATTTTCCTCTCGATGCATCATAGCTGTCGACTCTCCATACTGTTGGTTCGTTGCAGCGAGTCTCTGTCGAGAATCTCACGTTCAGATCCACTTCTTCATTGATCATACTAGTGTTATCATACGTTGCGAATCTTAAACGGGTTCCTCTTTCTGAGTCGGAACTTAGTTGGACAACATCAAGTGGGCAGAGTTCGTTTCTGCCCCTGAAGAGGGTGAGGCCGCCGCCGCCTGCTCCTCGAATTGCTGAGACCAAATAGTAGTCTCGGGATGCTTCCACCTTGTTGCCATTGACATCAACCAAAGGATCAGCGAGTCCCACAAGCGGTTTTGTAAGGCAAGGAGAAGAAAGGAGACTCCAGTCACGAAAGGAGTATTCATTTTGTTATCTTTCAGAGAGCTGTTTGAGTGAGTTACTTGATCAGTTTGGCATGGAAGAGTTCGAATTTATAGAGCTCTAGAGACTAAGCTCAGATGAGGATAAGATCGAATTGTTGTATGCAAAAAAAAGTGCATAATTTAAGTCCTTTTTTATCTTCAGTAGTTCTTTTTAATCTTGTCCCTTTGGCATGATTTGTTCTCCAAAGTCATCATCGTGATTTGACAAGTGGGGTCAGTCCGGAGTCGCTCCTACTTCTATTATTGATTTTATGATTTATACATATTCAATCAAATTTTTAAACTTGCGAAATTACTATTTTTTTTTTTCACCTTATAGATGACAAAGGCCAAAAATATTTCAACAGTAACAAATTTATCATCTTTATACCCAAGTTTCTAAAATTAACATTTTTACACCTTACCGTTATATTTGTTACTGGATTTATATAAAATAGACAGTTTTTCTCTTGTAATGTAATTTAATATTATGATGCAGGATATTTTTTGGTATTGTTAGATAGGGCAAATGATATCAGATTTGATCATATAACAAGTCTTTTTGTACCTCTCAACGTGAGGAATAGAACTAATTAGAAATGTATGCCAAATTTTGTCATTTATTGCATCAAAAATCTATATGAAGTCTTTTTTAAATATTCAAATAAGTTTTTGACGCACAAACAAGGAAAAAGAACACTTACACTTAAAGTTTGGGAAAATAGTTATGTACCCTCAAGAATTCAATAAGGGACACCAAAATCCTCTTTTGACTATAATATCCTTTGTAAATAGTAACTAAAAAATTGGTTTTTAGATTTTTCTAATAAAGACAAATATAATTTAAATAATCTAATTTATCTAATAGAATATTAGAATATTTTATAATATATAAAAATAACTTTAGAATACAAATAATATTTTATTACAAAATTTTAAATAAATCTTTAGGTGCTGTTTGGTTGGGAGTAGAGAATGGAGGAGAGGAAAATAATTTAAGTTCTATTTTTATTTTCATTGTTTGGTTTGACAAAATATATAAGAATTAATGTATAATTTGATTTCCAGACTAAAGAGTGAAGAATTTAATTTCGTCTTATATTGGAAACCAAAACTTCCAAAATTACCCTTCAACTTTTTAGCTTATTTAATGCCCTTAGTAATTATTATTTATAATTTTATTTCATCAATTTAATGTTATAAATAATTTTATATTAATTAAATTTAATGAATGATTTAAGAAACTTAACAAAATAAATAAACTTATTTATTTATTTAATATGAAAATATAGAAATATAAATTAACCGTCGCCAGAACTCTGGCAAACCGTCGCCGAACATCTGCCAGACTATCACCGAAACTCTGCCGAACCACTACTGGAATGCTGTCGACCGCCACTGATTTCCGTTGAAACGTCGTCGATTGCCGCTGGACCTCCGTTTTATTTTATATATATATATATATATATATATATATATATATATATAAAGGGAAATGGTTAAAATCAGGGTAGCAACTGCATCCTGAATAGGGTTATTAAACTCATCAAGAATGGGAGCACCATTCTCATCAGTTTGGATGGCATTAAAAATGTCTAATTGCTGCAATTTAGTGAGAAGATGATCCCACCATCCTTTGAGTTGACCAGTAAAACCGGCAATTAGGATTTCTGCAATGGCTTTGTCAGAAGTTCCTGATTGGGTTTTATAGGCATTGGCTGCCATGGTCATTTGCTGCAATACACCTAAAATGTTATACTCAGACATTCCATCTATATTCCACTCATAGACAGAGGATGCATTATATCGAGCTTGATTTAATGCACTAGGCCTGTTGTCTATAGTCAAATCAGGTGGAGATTTGGAAGTAGGGATAGCAAGTTCCCAATGGATTTTATTGGCTTTAGAAACAGGTTCTTCGGTAAAGGCTTCTAAGTCAGAAGAGGCAATAGAAACCTGGTCTTGTTCTAATACTCCAATCTTGCTAGATTGAGGAGTATCAGGAGCTATTTGAACCTTACTAGATGAGGAAGAAGCAGCTTCTATCCTATCTAGTTGTTCTCTAATGGCTTTGGCAAAATCCGATTTTGATTCATGGACAAGCTTTTGGCTAGTTTTCGAAACCTGGAAGGGTTTGAAAATAGGTTCCTTAAGCTTTTTATCAGAATCTGATTTTGAAAGGATAGGCTTTTGACTAGGAGAAACAGATATGGTTGACTGTTGAAATTGGTTTTCTATTCTAGTCAACTGTTTTCCTATAGTATTTAAGTTAGTATTACAGAAATTATTCTGTTGAATAATACTACTTAAATTACTATCAGTATCATTTGGTTTGGGGATTTTGTAAGGTGAAGCTCTAATTTCTATAGGAGGTTCGCCGTGGTCAACGGTTACACTCCGGAGGGGTGGATGCTCAGAATCGACAGTTCTATTACTTTCGGAGAGTTTCCATCCAGTGGTCTTTTTCCTAATAGTAATAGGGTTTGACTCTTTGAAGGGGTAAGAGATATTGTTATCAGAAGAATATATCTCAAACCAATCAAAAAACAATATATGAACTTGGTGAAGATTCACAAATTCATAATAAGTTTGTTGGATTTCTTTTCTTTGATTTAAAAAATGTTTGAAAAACCAAAGTCTTTTCTCTTTGTTTAAATTAGAATAAAAATCATTATGTAAAAGAGTTTTATCCAATTCAAATTCTTTTTCGATGACATTAATGACATTTTCTGTGACAGCAGAAAATGTAGGGGATGTTGGAGGAGAAGGTTCCTTCTCTTCCTGACTTTGAATATGTTGACTACTAGTGTAGATTGGATGTGGAACACTAGTGGTGTAATCAACTGATCGGATGGAGGTACTAGGTACATCTGAAGTAGAGAACCTAGGTTGACTTTGAAAAGGAAGATTTATTACTGAAGGGACTTTTGTAAATTTCTTTTCTAAGGAAGGAATACTTGAGCATGAAGCTTTATCAGAAAATCTGGATGAGGTAGATCTTCTGAACGATAGTTTGACTTTACCATCGGAATACTGAGTCACATTTTGCAACTCTGTATTGGGCTCAAGTTGTTTCGGAATCGCTGGTGGAGCGGCTCCTTCAAGGATCCATTCCTCTGGAAGATTTACATCTTTCCATTGGATTGGTTTGGGAATGACTGTGTTTGCTTTGGACAAATCAGTCTGCAAGAGAAGAGTCTCATCTCTCTTTGACTGGAATTTATGTTGTGTACTGAATGCAGTGATCATTGCCTTATACGAGATTTTAAAAATTAAGGCAACTGGGATGGAACCCTCAATCATATTATAATTGTGGGTTTTGATTTGTAAAATCATGCTTTTCAAAATATTTTTGTCTTTAAGTGAAATTGTTATGTTTGGATAACAATCAAATGAAATTGGACCTTTACACAGACTGGATTCGATGCTACTTAGCAAGGAATCATCAAAAGAGATGAATCGCCCATCTCTTAGGACAGCAAGGATAGAAGTGTCCAAGCCTTCTTTGGTTAAGGGTTTTATTCCGACCTGAATAAGACCGATGTGAACATAATTGAAATTCTTTTCTTTTAATTTCTTTAAAGAATGCTCAGAAAACAATTGAATTGTTTCAAAAGGATTTGAAAGGGTTATGTCACGTTCTTCAGTCTTTATAATATAATCACTCTTTAAAAAATCAAGCTTTTTTGTTTTGTAAATCTTTTCTTTAGAAATTTTTGGAAGTTCCCAACAATCAATTGCTTTATCAAAGTTCTCAATAAAGAATTCTTCTGAACTCACAACATGCTTTGACTCACTAGTCTTCCCGGAAGAAGAGCTAGAAAAGGATGATGTTCTACAGTGTATAGGATCCATGAATAGAAACCTATGGTCTATCTATGGTCTTGTCAGAATGGCTACAGGTATGGTTTTACAGCCCTAAACGGATGTCCTTATCCTATGGCGGGACTTACTACCAGTAAGGATTCACCACACAACAAAACTTCAAAATAAAACACAAGTCTTTAAACACAGAATTATAAACTGCTTTACACTATCCTCCCCTTGGCTCTGATACCAGAAGGAAATAGGATCGAAGGATGGATGTGCTTTCGTTAGATCTCAATATTAAAACTTTAAATAAACCAATTAATGGATCGGCTTTTCCAAATTTTATAAAATAATAAATTACCAGCTTTGATTATGCAATTCTTTGGATCATACAATGTTCAAACGAATTTGAACGCGGTTAGTCAATTTTAATAACTAATTGATACGTGGCGTTGTTAAACCAGATCGATGCTAAACGGTTATCTTTGTGTTGAAGAAAAATAACCAAGAGTGGGATTTTTTAGGGTTTTGGATAAAGAAGGTGTTATACCATGCTTGTTGGTAATCCCAGTAGGAAAAAGTCCGACAATGTGGTAAACGGGTTTCAAAATTTAGAGGGAAGGTTTTACAATTGTGGAGTAGGTCACCCCACTGATTAGGGCTCAATACTTTGAGGATTGTGGCCGTTGAATAAGCCGGTTCTGGATGGGCTTTGTCAAGAAAGAAATGTTTGAATTTAACTGATTCAGTTATTTCCAAAATGCTTTGATAATAAGACTGGGGTTTTGTCAAATCCCATGGTTTGAAAAACCAGCCTTTGGGAAAAAACTTTGAAATGCTTTGAAAAGGATCAGAATGGTAAAATCCATCTTCCAGAGAAAGAATGTTTTGAAAATGGGTTTTATCAAACCAATCGGAGGTTTTCTTTGAAGGTGTTGGCTGAGAAAGCACAATTTGGGAGGATGAGCTTTCAGTAGAGACAACAACATTTTGGGAAGAGGGTTTTGATATTTCAATTTCTTTTTGGGGAGAAATTTGGCTTTGAGAAAGGTTTTGGAGGGCGAGCATGAGCTCAGGAGATTTTGTAATGGAACTCATCCATTGCTTTACTTGGTCATCAGAAGAAATAGATTTGTATTGGGCTCCATGTTCTTCAACCATTTCAATCCAAGATTTAATGAGCATGGCAGAAGAAAGTAATTTTTCTTTAGAAGGGGTTGACTGGGGTTCTTTGGAAGGTTCATGGGAACCAGTGTCTTTGAGAACTGCTTTACCTTTATTCTTCTTTGGCGGCATTATCTGTTTTGAAGAAATTCCCGAGTTAGAAAATCAGGAACAGAATTTTTGTCACCTTTAATAAACTCAATATCAAAATCAAAAACACTTAAAATAGCTTGCCATCGTGCAAAAATCTGTTTTGATGCAATGTTTTGAACATCCTTTTCTAAAACATGTTTTGCAGCTTTGCAATCAATTCTAAGTAAAAATTTTTGATTTAATAAATCACTTTGGAATTTTGTAATGCATAAAACAATGGAAAGGATTTCTTTTTTGATAGTAGAATAGTTTTTCTGGCAGTCATTCCAATGAGCAGAAACATATTGAACTATCTGTTCTTTATCATTATCCCTTTGTTTCAAAATTCCTCCATAACCTATGTCAGATGCATCGGTTTCAACAATTTTAGGTAATGCAGGATTTGCAAGAAATAAACAAGGAATGTTTTTTACAGATTGCTTTATTAATCTAACCACTTTGGTATGCTCTTCTGTCCATGCAACAGGATTCTTTTTTAACCTATCATGCAAAGGTTTAGACATCCTATTGATATTAGGGCAGAAATCAAGAACATAATTTAAACTACCAAGAAATCTTTGTAATTGGGTTTTGTCAAGAATTTTGTCTGGGAATTTATCCGCAAATAAAAGTGATCTCTCAATAGGGGTAATAGTGCCTTTGGAAATATGGTGACCAAGGAACCTGACTTTTGTTTGAAATAATGAAATCTTTGTACTTGAAAGAGCCAGGCCAGCCTTTTTTGTAACAAGATGAAAAGTCTTTAAATGTTTGAAGTGTTGATCAATACTTTGAGAAAAAATCAACACATCATCAATATAAACTATACAAAACTCGGAGTAGGGGTTATAAATGTCATTCATGATTCTTTGAAATTCCGAGGGTGCATTCTTTAAACCAAAGGGCATAACAGTCCATTCGTACTGTCCAAATGGAACAGTAAAAGCTGTTTTGTAACGGTCTTTAGGATGGATTTGTATTTGCTAAATTCAGTTCTTTAAATTTTTAAAGTTCAATGTAATTTAATTTTCGCAATTTACTTTAAAGCATTTACTTTAAAGCATTTACTTTTCTGCAATTTAATTTTATGCACATTTAAATTCCAGTAATTTATTTTTAAAAGCACTTTTCTTTTTCAAGCATGCTTGCAGACTGATCTGTATCAGATCTGCCATATAAATCCTATTTCTTTTTTTTTTTTTTTTTTTTTTTTTTTTTTTAAGTAAATAATCAAATAATTATTTACAATGCTTTATTGGAGAGAAAATGCCGAAACAGTCATCTTCATTAACCACCATTTGACTTTAAAGGTTCTTTGAAGGATGACTTGGGAATCTTGGTTGTGGAAACGTAGGTTCCACGAACAAACCCAAGGAAGAAAGAAATTTGCACAAAAGCAAAGAAAGGGGGGAAATCTTTTTTCTGAGACAGAGGGTAAATAATGGGCTTTGAAGAGGTTTAGGCAATTTGTAGCGTTTGGTGATAAGATTTGTGGAATTGGGCCAAAATGATTCCACCAATGTCAAAATTTGATGAACAGTCCAAATTGACTGTCAACATAATCAAAGATTGGCTCTCCTCTAAAAACCTCCTACAACCAACCCCGGAAGCCTCTAAAGCCCAACAGACCTTCCTAACCCAAAAATCCAAAGCCCAGTCTCTTTTGGCAAACGCCAAAACGGAAGATGAGTATTTCAAAGCCATGGAACAGCTCCTCGCCTCTCGATCAAAGTCCTCAGCTGCAGATTCCTCTGAAGATGAAGATGAAGATGTTGATGATGATGAAGAGCCTTTTATTTCTCTCGGAGACGATAATGAAGATGACTGTTTCGGCATTTTCTCTCCAATAAAGCATTGTAAATAATTATTTGATTATTTACTTAAAAAAAAAAAAAAAAAAAAAAAAAAAAAAAGAAAGAAAAGAAAAAAAAAAAAAAAAAAAAAAAGAGATGTATTTTCGGGTGGTCCCCTGGACACAAGTGAGAGCGCACATGTCTCTTCACCCGTATTGTATTTTTCTACAAAGAGTCTACTATTCAAAGCTACGATCCATTTGTTACTGTGCACTTAAAATCCCGCTACAGTGAACAGTGCAACTTTCCAGAGTTTACTGTGCACTTAAAATCCCGCTACAGTGAACAGTTTAAAGATTTTGTATATAAACCGAGAGGAAGACTTAGACTCCTCAGGTTTTTCATTTTCTCTTCTTCTCTTCCTTCTCTCTAAACACACTCTCTCTCTCTCTCTAAAGTCCGAAGAGTTCAAAGAAATTTTCTGCTTACACAATAGTTCTATCACAGAGCTTTGGGTGATCAGACTAGTTCTTTATCTTCAATCTTCCCGTCTTTCAATCTTCCCTTCTGGAAAGATTTGAAAATTTGTAAAGCCAGAAAGCAAAGATGTATGTTTAAATTCAGTTCTTTAAATTTTTAAAGTTCAATGTAATTTAATTTTCGCAATTTACTTTAAAGCATTTACTTTAAAGCATTTACTTTTCTGCAATTTAATTTTATGCACATTTAAATTCCAGTAATTTATTTTTAAAAGCACTTTTCTTTTTCAAGCATGCTTGCAGACTGATCTGTATCAGATCTGCCATATAAATTCTACATTCCTCTGAGGCAAAGAGACCGGATCTCGATCCTCAGTCTACTATTCAAAGCTACGATCCATTTGTTACTGTGCACTTAAAATCCCGCTACAGTGAACAGTGCAACTTTCCAGAGTTTACTGTGCACTTAAAATCCCGCTACAGTGAACAGTTTAAAGATTTTGTATATAAACCGAGAGGAAGACTTAGACTCCTCATTTTTAGAGAAACTATGTTTCTTATAAGGCCTCGAAGGTTTCTTATAAGGAAGTTTTCTAAACTCGTGAAAGGGTTTCCTATGGCTTTTAGATTTGTAATATTTCTTGTAAGGTTTTGTAGAACACTTACCATTACAATCTTTGGAAGTAGAAGCTTTAAAGGGGTCATAATTGAATTGTTTACAAAAACCGCCTAATTCTTGCTTAGATCTCCTAAGCTCCTGCTTCAGACGTTTTTGTAATTTCAAATCTTGACAGATCTTTAAACCTTCTTTATTGACAAAACTGACTAGTTCACCATAAGTGAGCTCGTCATAAGGAATACGATTGTCATAGAGAGCTTTGATGGAATTTCTAACCTTTTCTCCCAATAGGGTAGGTAAACCTGCAAGGAATTTTTCCTTCCAAGTTACATGATTTGCATCATCCCTAAGGAAGAGTCTAGTAAAGAAAGTGGTTTTGTATTCTTGGAAATCACTGAGTTTCCTACATCTTAAGTTGTGTAGTAACTCGGCGTTTTTGTCTCTAAGGTGAGAAGGGTCACCTATGAAGTGAAGGGAAATGGTTAAAATCAGGGTAGCAACTGCATCCTGAATAGGGTTATTAAACTCATCAAGAATGGGAGCACCATTCTCATCAGTTTGGATGGCATTAAAAATGTCTAATTGCTGCAATTTAGTGAGAAGATGATCCCACCATCCTTTGAGTTGACCAGTAAAACCGGCAATTAGGATTTCTGCAATGGCTTTGTCAGAAGTTCCTGATTGGGTTTTATAGGCATTGGCTGCCATGGTCATTTGCTGCAATACACCTAAAATGTTATACTCAGACATTCCATCTATATTCCACTCATAGACAGAGGATGCATTATATCGAGCTTGATTTAATGCACTAGGCCTGTTGTCTATAGTCAAATCAGGTGGAGATTTGGAAGTAGGGATAGCAAGTTCCCAATGGATTTTATTGGCTTTAGAAACAGGTTCTTCGGTAAAGGCTTCTAAGTCAGAAGAGGCAATAGAAACCTGGTCTTGTTCTAATACTCCAATCTTGCTAGATTGAGGAGTATCAGGAGCTATTTGAACCTTACTAGATGAGGAAGAAGCAGCTTCTATCCTATCTAGTTGTTCTCTAATGGCTTTGGCAAAATCCGATTTTGATTCATGGACAAGCTTTTGGCTAGTTTTCGAAACCTGGAAGGGTTTGAAAATAGGTTCCTTAAGCTTTTTATCAGAATCTGATTTTGAAAGGATAGGCTTTTGACTAGGAGAAACAGATATGGTTGACTGTTGAAATTGGTTTTCTATTCTAGTCAACTGTTTTCCTATAGTATTTAAGTTAGTATTACAGAAATTATTCTGTTGAATAATACTACTTAAATTACTATCAGTATCATTTGGTTTGGGGATTTTGTAAGGTGAAGCTCTAATTTCTATAGGAGGTTCGCCGTGGTCAACGGTTACACTCCGGAGGGGTGGATGCTCAGAATCGACAGTTCTATTACTTTCGGAGAGTTTCCATTCAGTGGTCTTTTTCCTAATAGTAATAGGGTTTGACTCTTTGAAGGGGTAAGAGATGTTGTTATCAGAAGAATATATCTCAAACCAATCAAAAAACAATATATGAACTTGGTGAAGATTCACAAATTCATAATAAGTTTGTTGGATTTCTTTTCTTTGATTTAAAAAATGTTTGAAAAACCAAAGTCTTTTCTCTTTGTTTAAATTAGAATAAAAATCATTATGTAAAAGAGTTTTATCCAATTCAAATTCTTTTTCGATGACATTAATGACATTTTCTGTGACAGCAGAAAATGTAGGGGATGTTGGAGGAGAAGGTTCCTTCTCTTCCTGACTTTGAATATGTTGACTACTAGTGTAGATTGGATGTGGAACACTAGTGGTGTAATCAACTGATCGGATGGAGGTACTAGGTACATCTGAAGTAGAGAACCTAGGTTGACTTTGAAAAGGAAGATTTATTACTGAAGGGACTTTTGTAAATTTCTTTTCTAAGGAAGGAATACTTGAGCATGAAGCTTTATCAGAAAATCTGGATGAGGTAGATCTTCTGAACGATAGTTTGACTTTACCATCGGAATACTGAGTCACATTTTGCAACTCTGTATTGGGCTCAAGTTGTTTCGGAATCGCTGGTGGAGCGGCTCCTTCAAGGATCCATTCCTCTGGAAGATTTACATCTTTCCATTGGATTGGTTTGGGAATGACTGTGTTTGCTTTGGACAAATCAGTCTGCAAGAGAAGAGAGATAAAAGAAATCAAATGTGAAATCAGAGATTTAAAAGAAAAACAAAAAAGTGATTCTGAGACTATCCAACTTCTTTTACAAAAACAATTGCAAGAAAATTCAGACAATGAATCCAATCCTGATGATGGTGAGGATATTAAAGTAGAAAACATAGAGTCTGTACCCAATGATTTTCTATTTGTTTTAAAGCAAATCACCACAAGAAAGTATCTGATTAAAGTCACTCTCATCTTTTCTGATGATTTTGCTATGGACGCCATTGCCCTTTTTGACACTGGCGCTGATTTAAATTGCATCAGGGAAGATATCGTCCCCAAAAGATTTCATGAAAAAACAAAAGAAAGACTTTCTGCCGCTAATAATTCAAAATTGAATGTTAGTTCCAAAGTTGAAGCCTCGGTTTATAATAATAAAATTGAATTTAAAACTTCTTTTGTTCTTACAAATGATATACACCATGCTATCATTTTAGGAACCCCTTTTATAAATCTTATAACCCCGTATGCTGTCAATTATGATGGTATATATTTCAAAGCAAAATCCAAAGACCTTGTTTTCTCGTTTATTGAAAAACCCAAAACAAGGAATTTGAATATTGTCAAAGCTTGTTCTGTTTACCAAAACAAGATTAATGCCATTCTTAAGTCCAAACAGGATGATTTATTTTGCTTACAAAAAGATTTAAATTTCCAAAGAATTGAGAATCAACTTCAAAATGATTCTATACAAAGAAAAATTCTTGATTTCAAAAGCCTTATTGAAAAAGAAATATGTGCTGATTTACCATCTGCTTTTTGGAAAAGGAAACAACATTTGGTAGATCTGCCTTATGAAAATTCTTTTGATGAAAAACAAATACCCACCAAAGCACGTCCAATCCAAATGAACATGGAGTTGGAACAACATTGTAAAGATGAGATTAATGATCTTGAAAATAAAGGACTTATTGTAAAATCAAGATCACCTTGGTCTTGTGCCGCTTTTTATGTCAACAAAAATTCTGAAATTGAAAGAGGCGTTCCTAGACTTGTGATAAATTATAAGCCCTTAAATAAAGCCTTAAAATGGATTAGGTACCCCATACCTAATAAAAAGGATTTGCTCCAAAAATTGTGTTCTGCTCTTATTTTTTCAAAATTTGACATGAAGTCTGGTTTTTGGCAAATACAAATCCATCCTAAAGACCGTTACAAAATAGCTTTTACTGTTCCATTTGGACAGTACGAATGGACTATTATGCCCTTTGGTTTAAAGAATGCACCCTCGGAATTTCAAAGAATCATGAATGACATTTATAACCCCTACTCCGAGTTTTGTATAGTTTATATTGATGATGTGTTGATTTTTTCTCAAAGTATTGATCAACACTTCAAACATTTAAAGACTTTTCATCTTGTTACAAAAAAGGCTGGCCTGGCTCTTTCAAGTACAAAGATTTCATTATTTCAAACAAAAGTCAGGTTCCTTGGTCACCATATTTCCAAAGGCACTATTACCCCTATTGAGAGATCACTTTTATTTGCGGATAAATTCCCAGACAAAATTCTTGACAAAACCCAATTACAAAGATTTCTTGGTAGTTTAAATTATGTTCTTGATTTCTGCCCTAATATCAATAGGATGTCTAAACCTTTGCATGATAGGTTAAAAAAGAATCCTGTTGCATGGACAGAAGAGCATACCAAAGTGGTTAGATTAATAAAGCAATCTGTAAAAAACATTCCTTGTTTATTTCTTGCAAATCCTGCATTACCTAAAATTGTTGAAACCGATGCATCTGACATAGGTTATGGAGGAATTTTGAAACAAAGGGATAATGATAAAGAACAGATAGTTCAATATGTTTCTGCTCATTGGAATGACTGCCAGAAAAACTATTCTACTATCAAAAAAGAAATCCTTTCCATTGTTTTATGCATTACAAAATTCCAAAGTGATTTATTAAATCAAAAATTTTTACTTAGAATTGATTGCAAAGCTGCAAAACATGTTTTAGAAAAGGATGTTCAAAACATTGCATCAAAACAGATTTTTGCACGATGGCAAGCTATTTTAAGTGTTTTTGATTTTGATATTGAGTTTATTAAAGGTGACAAAAATTCTGTTCCTGATTTTCTAACTCGGGAATTTCTTCAAAACAGATAATGCCGCCAAAGAAGAATAAAGGTAAAGCAGTTCTCAAAGACACTGGTTCCCATGAACCTTCCAAAGAACCCCAGTCAACCCCTTCTAAAGAAAAATTACTTTCTTCTGCCATGCCCATTAAATCTTGGATTGAAATGGTTGAAGAACATGGAGCCCAATACAAATCTATTTCTTCTGATGACCAAGTAAAGCAATGGATGAGTTCCATTACAAAATCTCCTGAGCTCATGCTCGCCCTCCAAAACCTTTCTCAAAGCCAAATTTCTCCCCAAAAAGAAATTGAAATATCAAAACCCTCTTCCCAAAATGTTGTTGTCTCTACTGAAAGCTCATCCTCCCAAATTGTGCTTTCTCAGCCAACACCTTCAAAGAAAACCTCCGATTGGTTTGATAAAACCCATTTTCAAAACATTCTTTCTCTGGAAGATGGATTTTACCATTCTGATCCTTTTCAAAGCATTTCAAAGTTTTTTCCCAAAGGCTGGTTTTTCAAACCATGGGATTTGACAAAACCCCAGTCTTATTATCAAAGCATTTTGGAAATAACTGAATCAGTTAAATTCAAACATTTCTTTCTTGACAAAGCCCATCCAGAACCGGCTTATTCAACGGCCACAATCCTCAAAGTATTGAGCCCTAATCAGTGGGGTGACCTACTCCACAATTGTAAAACCTTCCCTCTAAATTTTGAAACCCGTTTACCACATTGTCGGACTTTTTCCTACTGGGATTACCAACAAGCATGGTATAACACCTTCTTTATCCAAAACCCTAAAAAATCCCACTCTTGGTTATTTTTCTTCAACACAAAGATAACCGTTTAGCATCGATCTGGTTTAACAACGCCACGTATCAATTAGTTATTAAAATTGACTAACCGCGTTCAAATTCGTTTGAACATTGTATGATCCAAAGAATTGCATAATCAAAGCTGGTAATTTATTATTTTATAAAATTTGGAAAAGCCGATCCATTAATTGGTTTATTTAAAGTTTTAATATTGAGATCTAACGAAAGCACATCCATCCTTCGATCCTATTTCCTTCTGGTATCAGAGCCAAGGGGAGGATAGTGTAAAGCAGTTTATAATTCTGTGTTTAAAGACTTGTGTTTTATTTTGAAGTTTTGTTGTGTGGTGAATCCTTACTGGTAGTAAGTCCCGCCATAGGATAAGGACATCCGTTTAGGGCTGTAAAACCATACCTGTAGCCATTCTGACAAGACCATAGATAGACCATAGGTTTCTATTCATGGATCCTATACACTGTAGAACATCATCCTTTTCTAGCTCTTCTTCCGGGAAGACTAGTGAGTCAAAGCATGTTGTGAGTTCAGAAGAATTCTTTATTGAGAACTTTGATAAAGCAATTGATTGTTGGGAACTTCCAAAAATTTCTAAAGAAAAGATTTACAAAACAAAAAAGCTTGATTTTTTAAAGAGTGATTATATTATAAAGACTGAAGAACGTGACATAACCCTTTCAAATCCTTTTGAAACAATTCAATTGTTTTCTGAGCATTCTTTAAAGAAATTAAAAGAAAAGAATTTCAATTATGTTCACATCGGTCTTATTCAGGTCGGAATAAAACCCTTAACCAAAGAAGGCTTGGACACTTCTATCCTTGCTGTCCTAAGAGATGGGCGATTCATCTCTTTTGATGATTCCTTGCTAAGTAGCATCGAATCCAGTTTGTGTAAAGGTCCAATTTCATTTGATTGTTATCCAAACATAACAATTTCACTTAAAGACAAAAATATTTTGAAAAGCATGATTTTACAAATCAAAACCCACAATTATAATATGATTGAGGGTTCCATCCCAGTTGCCTTAATTTTTAAAATCTCGTATAAGGCAATGATCACTGCATTCAGTACACAACATAAATTCCAGTCAAAGAGAGATGAGACTCTTCTCTTGCAGACTGATTTGTCCAAAGCAAACACAGTCATTCCCAAACCAATCCAATGGAAAGATGTAAATCTTCCAGAGGAATGGATCCTTGAAGGAGCCGCTCCACCAGCGATTCCGAAACAACTTGAGCCCAATACAGAGTTGCAAAATGTGACTCAGTATTCCGATGGTAAAGTCAAACTATCGTTCAGAAGATCTACCTCATCCAGATTTTCTGATAAAGCTTCATGCTCAAGTATTCCTTCCTTAGAAAAGAAATTTACAAAAGTCCCTTCAGTAATAAATCTTCCTTTTCAAAGTCAACCTAGGTTCTCTACTTCAGATGTACCTAGTACCTCCATCCGATCAGTTGATTACACCACTAGTGTTCCACATCCAATCTACACTAGTAGTCAACATATTCAAAGTCAGGAAGAGAAGGAACCTTCTCCTCCAACATCCCCTACATTTTCTGCTGTCACAGAAAATGTCATTAATGTCATCGAAAAAGAATTTGAATTGGATAAAACTCTTTTACATAATGATTTTTATTCTAATTTAAACAAAGAGAAAAGACTTTGGTTTTTCAAACATTTTTTAAATCAAAGAAAAGAAATCCAACAAACTTATTATGAATTTGTGAATCTTCACCAAGTTCATATATTGTTTTTTGATTGGTTTGAGATATATTCTTCTGATAACAATATCTCTTACCCCTTCAAAGAGTCAAACCCTATTACTATTAGGAAAAAGACCACTGGATGGAAACTCTCCGAAAGTAATAGAACTGTCGATTCTGAGCATCCACCCCTCCGGAGTGTAACCGTTGACCACGGCGAACCTCCTATAGAAATTAGAGCTTCACCTTACAAAATCCCCAAACCAAATGATACTGATAGTAATTTAAGTAGTATTATTCAACAGAATAATTTCTGTAATACTAACTTAAATACTATAGGAAAACAGTTGACTAGAATAGAAAACCAATTTCAACAGTCAACCATATCTGTTTCTCCTAGTCAAAAGCCTATCCTTTCAAAATCAGATTCTGATAAAAAGCTTAAGGAACCTATTTTCAAACCCTTCCAGGTTTCGAAAACTAGCCAAAAGCTTGTCCATGAATCAAAATCGGATTTTGCCAAAGCCATTAGAGAACAACTAGATAGGATAGAAGCTGCTTCTTCCTCATCTAGTAAGGTTCAAATAGCTCCTGATACTCCTCAATCTAGCAAGATTGGAGTATTAGAACAAGACCAGGTTTCTATTGCCTCTTCTGACTTAGAAGCCTTTACCGAAGAACCTGTTTCTAAAGCCAATAAAATCCATTGGGAACTTGCTATCCCTACTTCCAAATCTCCACCTGATTTGACTATAGACAACAGGCCTAGTGCATTAAATCAAGCTCGATATAATGCATCCTCTGTCTATGAGTGGAATATAGATGGAATGTCTGAGTATAACATTTTAGGTGTATTGCAGCAAATGACCATGGCAGCTAATGCCTATAAAACCCAATCAGGAACTTCTGACAAAGCCATTGCAGAAATCCTAATTGCCGGTTTTACTGGTCAACTCAAAGGATGGTGGGATCATCTTCTCACTAAATTGCAGCAATTAGACATTTTTAATGCCATCCAAACTGATGAGAATGGTGCTCCCATTCTTGATGAGTTTAATAACCCTATTCAGGATGCAGTTGCTACCCTGATTTTAACCATTTCCCTTCACTTCATAGGTGACCCTTCTCACCTTAGAGACAAAAACGCCGAGTTACTACACAACTTAAGATGTAGGAAACTCAGTGATTTCCAAGAATACAAAACCACTTTCTTTACTAGACTCTTCCTTAGGGATGATGCAAATCATGTACTTGGAAGGAAAAATTCCTTGCAGGTTTACCTACCCTATTGGGAGAAAAGGTTAGAAATTCCATCAAAGCTCTCTATGACAATCGTATTCCTTATGACGAGCTCACTTATGGTGAACTAGTCAGTTTTGTCAATAAAGAAGGTTTAAAGATCTGTCAAGATTTGAAATTACAAAAACGTCTGAAGCAGGAGCTTAGGAGATCTAAGCAAGAATTAGGCGGTTTTTGTAAACAATTCAATTATGACCCCTTTAAAGCTTCTACTTCCAAAGATTGTAATGGTAAGTGTTCTACAAAACCTTACAAGAAATATTACAAATCTAAAAGCCATAGGAAACCCTTTCACGAGTTTAGAAAACTTCCTTATAAGAAACCTTCGAGGCCTTATAAGAAACATAGTTTCTCTAAAAAGAAAGAGTTTAAAGCCAAACCTAAAACCCCATTCAACTTCAAAGATGCCACTTGTTTCAAATGTGGTATGAAAGGTCATACTGCAAAGTTTTGTAGAATGAACAAGAGACTCCAAGAGCTTGACCTCAATGAGGACATCCTTTCCAAAATAGCCCCTCTTCTTGTAGAGTCTTCTGACTCTGAGTCTTCCATGTCAGGAGACAGTGCTCCTCTTCAGGTCGATGAGTTATTTGACTCAGATACCTCTGCATCTAGCAGTAGCGATTCTGATTCGGATTCCTATTTAAAGAAAATCAATGTTTTGACTAAAGACCAAGAAATTTTTCTTGAACTTGTAAAGCATATTTCAGATCCAAATCTTCAAAAAGAATATCTTGATAAACTTTTGAAAACCATGGATTCTGACAAAGCCGGAACCTCAACTGAGATTTCTAAGGTTCCAATTATTAAGAAGAATTCTTATGATCTTACTCAAATTTTGGATAAAAAGAAAACAAAAAAGGCAGTTCCTAATATCCAAGATCTTCAGAAAGAGATAAAAGAAATCAAATGTGAAATCAGAGATTTAAAAGAAAAACAAAAAAGTGATTCTGAGACTATCCAACTTCTTTTACAAAAACAATTGCAAGAAAATTCAGACAATGAATCCAATCCTGATGATGGTGAGGATATTAAAGTAGAAAACATAGAGTCTGTACCCAATGATTTTCTATTTGTTTTAAAGCAAATCACCACAAGAAAGTATTTGATTAAAGTCACTCTCATCTTTTCTGATGATTTTGCTATGGACGCCATTGCCCTTTTTGACACTGGCGCTGATTTAAATTGCATCAGGGAAGATATCGTCCCCAAAAGATTTCATGAAAAAACAAAAGAAAGACTTTCTGCCGCTAATAATTCAAAATTGAATGTTAGTTCCAAAGTTGAAGCCTCGGTTTATAATAATAAAATTGAATTTAAAACTTCTTTTGTTCTTACAAATGATATACACCATGCTATCATTTTAGGAACCCCTTTTATAAATCTTATAACCCCGTATGCTGTCAATTATGATGGTATATATTTCAAAGCAAAATCCAAAGACCTTGTTTTCTCGTTTATTGAAAAACCCAAAACAAGGAATTTGAATATTGTCAAAGCTTGTTCTGTTTACCAAAACAAGATTAATGCCATTCTTAAGTCCAAACAGGATGATTTATTTTGCTTACAAAAAGATTTAAATTTCCAAAGAATTGAGAATCAACTTCAAAATGATTCTATACAAAGAAAAATTCTTGATTTCAAAAGCCTTATTGAAAAAGAAATATGTGCTGATTTACCATCTGCTTTTTGGAAAAGGAAACAACATTTGGTAGATCTGCCTTATGAAAATTCTTTTGATGAAAAACAAATACCCACCAAAGCACGTCCAATCCAAATGAACATGGAGTTGGAACAACATTGTAAAGATGAGATTAATGATCTTGAAAATAAAGGACTTATTGTAAAATCAAGATCACCTTGGTCTTGTGCCGCTTTTTATGTCAACAAAAATTCTGAAATTGAAAGAGGCGTTCCTAGACTTGTGATAAATTATAAGCCCTTAAATAAAGCCTTAAAATGGATTAGGTACCCCATACCTAATAAAAAGGATTTGCTCCAAAAATTGTGTTCTGCTCTTATTTTTTCAAAATTTGACATGAAGTCTGGTTTTTGGCAAATACAAATCCATCCTAAAGACCGTTACAAAATAGCTTTTACTGTTCCATTTGGACAGTACGAATGGACTGTTATGCCCTTTGGTTTAAAGAATGCACCCTCGGAATTTCAAAGAATCATGAATGACATTTATAACCCCTACTCCGAGTTTTGTATAGTTTATATTGATGATGTGTTGATTTTTTCTCAAAGTATTGATCAACACTTCAAACATTTAAAGACTTTTCATCTTGTTACAAAAAAGGCTGGCCTGGCTCTTTCAAGTACAAAGATTTCATTATTTCAAACAAAAGTCAGGTTCCTTGGTCACCATATTTCCAAAGGCACTATTACCCCTATTGAGAGATCACTTTTATTTGCGGATAAATTCCCAGACAAAATTCTTGACAAAACCCAATTACAAAGATTTCTTGGTAGTTTAAATTATGTTCTTGATTTCTGCCCTAATATCAATAGGATGTCTAAACCTTTGCATGATAGGTTAAAAAAGAATCCTGTTGCATGGACAGAAGAGCATACCAAAGTGGTTAGATTAATAAAGCAATCTGTAAAAAACATTCCTTGTTTATTTCTTGCAAATCCTGCATTACCTAAAATTGTTGAATCCGATGCATCTGACATAGGTTATGGAGGAATTTTGAAACAAAGGGATAATGATAAAGAACAGATAGTTCAATATGTTTCTGCTCATTGGAATGACTGCCAGAAAAACTATTCTACTATCAAAAAAGAAATCCTTTCCATTGTTTTATGCATTACAAAATTCCAAAGTGATTTATTAAATCAAAAATTTTTACTTAGAATTGATTGCAAAGCTGCCAAACATGTTTTAGAAAAGGATGTTCAAAACATTGCATCAAAACAGATTTTTGCACGATGGCAAGCTATTTTAAGTGTTTTTGATTTTGATATTGAGTTTATTAAAGGTGACAAAAATTCTGTTCCTGATTTTCTAACTCGGGAATTTCTTCAAAACAGATAATGCCGCCAAAGAAGAATAAAGGTAAAGCAGTTCTCAAAGACACTGGTTCCCATGAACCTTCCAAAGAACCCCAGTCAACCCCTTCTAAAGAAAAATTACTTTCTTCTGCCATGCCCATTAAATCTTGGATTGAAATGGTTGAAGAACATGGAGCCCAATACAAATCTATTTCTTCTGATGACCAAGTAAAGCAATGGATGAGTTCCATTACAAAATCTCCTGAGCTCATGCTCGCCCTCCAAAACCTTTCTCAAAGCCAAATTTCTCCCCAAAAAGAAATTGAAATATCAAAACCCTCTTCCCAAAATGTTGTTGTCTCTACTGAAAGCTCATCCTCCCAAATTGTGCTTTCTCAGCCAACACCTTCAAAGAAAACCTCCGATTGGTTTGATAAAACCCATTTTCAAAACATTCTTTCTCTGGAAGATGGATTTTACCATTCTGATCCTTTTCAAAGCATTTCAAAGTTTTTTCCCAAAGGCTGGTTTTTCAAACCATGGGATTTGACAAAACCCCAGTCTTATTATCAAAGCATTTTGGAAATAACTGAATCAGTTAAATTCAAACATTTCTTTCTTGACAAAGCCCATCCAGAACCGGCTTATTCAACGGCCACAATCCTCAAAGTATTGAGCCCTAATCAGTGGGGTGACCTACTCCACAATTGTAAAACCTTCCCTCTAAATTTTGAAACCCGTTTACCACATTGTCGGACTTTTTCCTACTGGGATTACCAACAAGCATGGTATAACACCTTCTTTATCCAAAACCCTAAAAAATCACACTCTTGGTTATTTTTCTTCAACACAAAGATAACCGTTCAAAGCCTTCCAAATTGGTTTCAACATTGGTGGAATCATTTTGGCCCAATTCCACAAATCTTATCACCAAACGCTACAAATTGCCTAAACCTCTTCAAAGCCCATTATTTACCCTCTGTCTCAGAAAAAAGATTTCCCCCCTTTCTTTGCTTTTGTGCAAATTTCTTTCTTCCTTGGGTTTGTTCGTGGAACCTACGTTTCCACAACCAAGATTCCCAAGTCATCCTTCAAAGAACCTTTAAAGTCAAATGGTGGTCAAAATTTGATGAACAGTCCAAATTGACTGTCAACATAATCAAAGATTGGCTCTCCTCTAAAAACCTCCTACAACCAACCCCGGAAGCCTCTAAAGCCCAACAGACCTTCCTAACCCAAAAATCCAAAGCCCAGTCTCTTTTGGCAAACGCCAAAACGGAAGATGAGTATTTCAAAGCCATGGAACAGCTCCTCGCCTCTCGATCAAAGTCCTCAGCTGCAGATTCCTCTGAAGATGAAGATGAAGATGTTGATGATGATGAAGAGCCTTTTATTTCTCTCGGAGACGATAATGAAGATGACTGTTTCGGCATTTTCTCTCCAATAAAGCATTGTAAATAATTATTTGATTATTTACTTAAAAAAAAAAAAAAAAAAAAAAAAAAAAAGAAAAAAAAGAAAAAAAAAAAAAAAAAAGAGATGTATTTTCGGGTGGTCCCCTGGACACAAGTGAGAGCGCACATGTCTCTTCACCCGTATTGTATTTTTCTACAAAGAGTCTACTATTCAAAGCTACGATCCATTTGTTACTGTGCACTTAAAATCCCGCTACAGTGAACAGTGCAACTTTCCAGAGTTTACTGTGCACTTAAAATCCCGCTACAGTGAACAGTTTAAAGATTTTGTATATAAACCGAGAGGAAGACTTAGACTCCTCAGGTTTTTCATTTTCTCTTCTTCTCTTCCTTCTCTCTAAACACACTCTCTCTCTCTCTCTAAAGTCCGAAGAGTTCAAAGAAATTTTCTGCTTACACAATAGTTCTATCACAGAGCTTTGGGTGATCAGACTAGTTCTTTATCTTCAATCTTCCCGTCTTTCAATCTTCCCTTCTGGAAAGATTTGAAAATTTGTAAAGCCAGAAAGCAAAGATGTATGTTTAAATTCAGTTCTTTAAATTTTTAAAGTTCAATGTAATTTAATTTTCGCAATTTACTTTAAAGCATTTACTTTAAAGCATTTACTTTTCTGCAATTTAATTTTATGCACATTTAAATTCCAGTAATTTATTTTTAAAAGCACTTTTCTTTTTCAAGCATGCTTGCAGACTGATCTGTATCAGATCTGCCATATAAATTCTACATTCCTCTGAGGCAAAGAGACCGGATCTCGATCCTCAGTTGTAAATCTTCTCTTCTTCCTCCATTCCTTCAGAGCACCATTTCCGGGAACCGGATCTGGTACTGTGTATGTACCCAAGCCCTTTAAAGAACTTAATTTAAATCTGATAATAGCCCAATAAAAAGAATCAACCACGTATAAAGCAACTTAACTTTATTTGGTAAACTAAAACTGATTTGGTATATCGGCTGGAAACCCGAACGTGCGGACTATTGATCTGTTCTAAGTCAGATCTGGGTCCAAAGGCTTCACTCTGTGTAGCATCGATCTGGTTTAACAACGCCACGTATCAATTAGTTATTAAAATTGACTAACCGCGTTCAAATTCGTTTGAACATTGTATGATCCAAAGAATTGCATAATCAAAGCTGGTAATTTATTATTTTATAAAATTTGGAAAAGCCGATCCATTAATTGGTTTATTTAAAGTTTTAATATTGAGATCTAACGAAAGCACATCCATCCTTCGATCCTATTTCCTTCTGGTATCAGAGCCAAGGGGAGGATAGTGTAAAGCAGTTTATAATTCTGTGTTTAAAGACTTGTGTTTTATTTTGAAGTTTTGTTGTGTGGTGAATCCTTACTGGTAGTAAGTCCCGCCATAGGATAAGGACATCCGTTTAGGGCTGTAAAACCATACCTGTAGCCATTCTGACAAGACCATAGATAGACCATAGGTTTCTATTCATGGATCCTATACACTGTAGAACATCATCCTTTTCTAGCTCTTCTTCCGGGAAGACTAGTGAGTCAAAGCATGTTGTGAGTTCAGAAGAATTCTTTATTGAGAACTTTGATAAAGCAATTGATTGTTGGGAACTTCCAAAAATTTCTAAAGAAAAGATTTACAAAACAAAAAAGCTTGATTTTTTAAAGAGTGATTATATTATAAAGACTGAAGAACGTGACATAACCCTTTCAAATCCTTTTGAAACAATTCAATTGTTTTCTGAGCATTCTTTAAAGAAATTAAAAGAAAAGAATTTCAATTATGTTCACATCGGTCTTATTCAGGTCGGAATAAAACCCTTAACCAAAGAAGGCTTGGACACTTCTATCCTTGCTGTCCTAAGAGATGGGCGATTCATCTCTTTTGATGATTCCTTGCTAAGTAGCATCGAATCCAGTCTGTGTAAAGGTCCAATTTCATTTGATTGTTATCCAAACATAACAATTTCACTTAAAGACAAAAATATTTTGAAAAGCATGATTTTACAAATCAAAACCCACAATTATAATATGATTGAGGGTTCCATCCCAGTTGCCTTAATTTTTAAAATCTCGTATAAGGCAATGATCACTGCATTCAGTACACAACATAAATTCCAGTCAAAGAGAGATGAGACTCTTCTCTTGCAGACTGATTTGTCCAAAGCAAACACAGTCATTCCCAAACCAATCCAATGGAAAGATGTAAATCTTCCAGAGGAATGGATCCTTGAAGGAGCCGCTCCACCAGCGATTCCGAAACAACTTGAGCCCAATACAGAGTTGCAAAATGTGACTCAGTATTCCGATGGTAAAGTCAAACTATCGTTCAGAAGATCTACCTCATCCAGATTTTCTGATAAAGCTTCATGCTCAAGTATTCCTTCCTTAGAAAAGAAATTTACAAAAGTCCCTTCAGTAATAAATCTTCCTTTTCAAAGTCAACCTAGGTTCTCTACTTCAGATGTACCTAGTACCTCCATCCGATCAGTTGATTACACCACTAGTGTTCCACATCCAATCTACACTAGTAGTCAACATATTCAAAGTCAGGAAGAGAAGGAACCTTCTCCTCCAACATCCCCTACATTTTCTGCTGTCACAGAAAATGTCATTAATGTCATCGAAAAAGAATTTGAATTGGATAAAACTCTTTTACATAATGATTTTTATTCTAATTTAAACAAAGAGAAAAGACTTTGGTTTTTCAAACATTTTTTAAATCAAAGAAAAGAAATCCAACAAACTTATTATGAATTTGTGAATCTTCACCAAGTTCATATATTGTTTTTTGATTGGTTTGAGATATATTCTTCTGATAACAACATCTCTTACCCCTTCAAAGAGTCAAACCCTATTACTATTAGGAAAAAGACCACTGAATGGAAACTCTCCGAAAGTAATAGAACTGTCGATTCTGAGCATCCACCCCTCCGGAGTGTAACCGTTGACCACGGCGAACCTCCTATAGAAATTAGAGCTTCACCTTACAAAATCCCCAAACCAAATGATACTGATAGTAATTTAAGTAGTATTATTCAACAGAATAATTTCTGTAATACTAACTTAAATACTATAGGAAAACAGTTGACTAGAATAGAAAACCAATTTCAACAGTCAACCATATCTGTTTCTCCTAGTCAAAAGCCTATCCTTTCAAAATCAGATTCTGATAAAAAGCTTAAGGAACCTATTTTCAAACCCTTCCAGGTTTCGAAAACTAGCCAAAAGCTTGTCCATGAATCAAAATCGGATTTTGCCAAAGCCATTAGAGAACAACTAGATAGGATAGAAGCTGCTTCTTCCTCATCTAGTAAGGTTCAAATAGCTCCTGATACTCCTCAATCTAGCAAGATTGGAGTATTAGAACAAGACCAGGTTTCTATTGCCTCTTCTGACTTAGAAGCCTTTACCGAAGAACCTGTTTCTAAAGCCAATAAAATCCATTGGGAACTTGCTATCCCTACTTCCAAATCTCCAAATTTCCAAAGAATTGAGAATCAACTTCAAAATGATTCTATACAAAGAAAAATTCTTGATTTCAAAAGCCTTATTGAAAAAGAAATATGTGCTGATTTACCATCTGCTTTTTGGAAAAGGAAACAACATTTGGTAGATCTGCCTTATGAAAATTCTTTTGATGAAAAACAAATACCCACCAAAGCACGTCCAATCCAAATGAACATGGAGTTGGAACAACATTGTAAAGATGAGATTAATGATCTTGAAAATAAAGGACTTATTGTAAAATCAAGATCACCTTGGTCTTGTGCCGCTTTTTATGTCAACAAAAATTCTGAAATTGAAAGAGGCGTTCCTAGACTTGTGATAAATTATAAGCCCTTAAATAAAGCCTTAAAATGGATTAGGTACCCCATACCTAATAAAAAGGATTTGCTCCAAAAATTGTGTTCTGCTGTATATATATATATATATATATATATATATATATATATAATTCTAATAAATCATGAATTATTTTAGGACTTTTTGACATTAAAAAAGTTTGGTATTGAAATTAAATTTTATTTCATTGCTAATATAGATAGTATTTAAGGGAAAGAATAAATTTGTCCAAAGAAAAAAATTGTAATTCTTTTTCCTATCAAATTTTATGTCAAACCAAACAATGAAATTTAATTTTACTATTCTCCTTCACTCATTTCTTCTCCCTTCCCTTCCATTCCACTCTTTTCCTCTCTTCCCCTTTCTTTAAACCAAACATCCTTTGGTTAAATAGATTTTACAATTAATGAAATAAATCTCATAAATTAATAATATTAAAATTATTTTATATAATCTTGAAAAAAATTTAAATATTTAAATATTTATTTTAACATTATGTTTCTATTTATTATAATTTTTTAATGTAATACAAGATAGTAAAATATTAAAATATTTTTTAAATATAGAAATTATTTTAAAAAGTATAAATTGTTACATTTATTTTAATATTATATTTGTATTTACTCTAAAAAATTGGAGTCATTTTTTTTGAGTAAATAAAACTAAAGGGTATTAGAGTCAACAAGGGATCTTGGCATCCTTTATTGAAAACTCGAGGGTCTTGGAGATACAGGTGTCATTTTCCCCACAAACAATAGAACGTGGTAAAATATTTACTTAGATTTTTGTTCCTCTCATTGAGAGCTTTATATATATATTTGTTATACATTCGAATTTGACTTCATTTCCTAAAAATATTCTACTTCAACATATTAAATTACATTTCAAGGATAAAAACATCTTTTCAAATAAATTCACTAACGGATTCCTTGTTAACAGCAAAGTGTAAAAATAGTATTTTACAAATTTAGTTTATAAAAATGGTAGATTTCAAAGTATTGTAATATTTTTTTCTTTTTACCATAGAAATGATATATGCACCCTTCATTAACACCCCCAAGTTTCCAAAAAGGGACACCGAGAACTTCTTTTGATCATTATGCACTTTACCTCTATTATCCCAAAAAAATGACTTTAATTTTTTTTTATAAATGCTAATATTATATAAATAGTGTAATCTATGCAAAAGACTAGCAATATTAGAATATTTTAATAAATTTAAAAATGTAAATTATTATATTTATTTTAATAATATATTTTTATTTGTTATAGATTTTAAATAAAAATTCGCATTAAATACATTTTACAAGTAAAAAAAACTCACATACTAATAACATTGAAATTATTATTTTACATAATATTCAAGATAATTTAAATTTTAATACATTTATTTTAATATTATGATTCTATTTATTATAAAATTTACATTAATATAACAAAATATATCTAGTAGATTGTAAAATATTAAAATATTTTTAGACATTAATTTTTTTAAAATGTACATATTATTACATTTATTTTAATGTTATATTCCATTTATTATAAAACATTAGAGTTAAGTTTTTGAAGATAATAGAGATAAAGGGAATTATGGTTAAAATGGGGTCTTGGTATCCCTTTTTGAAAACTTGGAGCGTTGACAACTATTTTTACAAACTTTAGTGGTGTAGATGTCTTTTTCCCTTTACCATCTGCAGGAGGGAAAATGGTAATTTTCCTTTAACCTTTTGTAAAGCATAAATTGAAACTAGATTTCACTTGTTATAAAAGTAGATATCTAATATCTTCTTAGTATTTGATAAATAAAATTTTGATCAAGTGTTGATGTGATTTTCTTGGTAATAAGAATCTTAACTATGTAATGATATAAATACACATGTAGTACAAGATAATTAAAAGATAATCTAAAGAAATCTATCTAAATTCACAAAGCTTTCTTTCCTTTAGCAAGTTGTATATTTCAATTTTACTTTATAAAAAAGAAATTGATATTTGTAATTTATTTTTATCTTTCGGGTAAATTTTCATTTAGGCACTAGCGCATTGGTTAATAATTCAGATAAAACTCTAAATTTAAAAATTACTCAAAACATAATTGTTGGATCCAACTTCTCAAGGCTAAAAAATATTTTTTATCTAAGACATGTAACTTAACATTTAAATCAAATCCAACATGCAGCAGCAAGTAAAGTAAAGAGTAAGTAAGTAGCTTTTAAATGAAATAGATATGTAATAAAGATGATTTTAACCACAAGGGCCAACTAATGGTGCGTTTGGATTTAAATGAAAATATAAGTGGTCGAGTGTTGTGCCGCTGCCCTGAATGCACCCTAAGTAATTGGCTTAAATTTCCAAAAAGTTAAAGAAACATTTAGTTTTAGCTTTTTAACTTACACCATAAACCGAGCATTATATTATACAAGATATTTAGGATTTTACTTAATTATATATATTATAATTAAGCAGGCGTTTGATATTTTATTTGAAATCGGAATAAATATATATGACTTTGAACAGTTTGTAATGTAGTATTGAAACCATTTATTTTTCAAAGTTTGTTTGAACTTTTATTATATAGAAGATAAATACCCCCAAATACTAGCTTGCCCATTGAGTAAAATACATACCTTCGGGCTGTACAAGGCCCTAGGCATTGGGCATAATTTTGATTTCTAAAGAAAGTTGAACTATTGGCACCCCCTAATATCCTCATAAAACCCCCATTTTTTTTTTCAGTTATATTTATTTTATTTCAAAAAATTTCTTCTTTTTTTAATACACTTCTAATTTTTTATTTTGTTAAAACTCAAGGTCTTATTATGCTATTTTTCTTTTATTTTGTAGTCTTATTGTTACCGGACACACAAATTAAAAATTTTTTGGGTGATCAAAATTTTCAATGTTTATCATTGGCTTAAATTACATATATTCTAAATTTTAATTTGAAAAGCAATTTTAAGCATAAAATATATTAAATAAATAAGAAATATGAAAAGAATAATGAATTATTCTAAATTTGTACAATTTATCTTAGTTAAATAGGAAGAAACAAGTAGAAAATTAAAAAAAAAAGAAAAGGATTGCTTATGTTTTCTTTTTTCTTTTTTTTTTAGGGGGGGGGGGGGGGATTTATGTATGCTTAATTCTTATTTGTCCTTCACTATTATTTTTTTAGAGGTGAGATTTTATAATGACTATAAAGGACTACCAACAACTTCACTCTTTTTAAGAGAATAGTGATGTTTGACCTCCACAACTTATCTCACTAACCCCTATTTTTCTCATTTTAACTTAAAATATCTAAAATAATTATTAAAATATACTTAGTAAAATAGTGTTTATTTTCAAAAAGTGCCCATTTTTTCCTCCCTGCCTTCTCTCATTCTCCGCCACTTTCCTTCATTTCCTCCCCTGCCAAACGCCCACCACAACAAATGATTTTCTAAATTAAAGATTGAAAATTGGCGCGTTTGCTTGCCAAGACAATACCGACACCAACAATCCAACAACTCAGCAATCTTTCTCCAAGGTTTCTAATATTTTCGGCGGTTTTATTTCCCCTGCTTTTTGTTTGCAATTTGTATTGATTTATTTATTTTAGTGAGTTAATATTTGCACTAGTGTCTACATTATATTATGAAAAGTCATATTCTCAGTTCCGAGACCATTGTTGGCCAACACTAGAATTGAAATTAAGTTTGGAGCTGCAGAATTAAACTTATATGAACAAGGGTACTTTTGGAAATGATTAGAGATAATTAATTATTGAGTGGTTGAAATATATTTAGGGGTCACATATCATTATTCTTTTCAGCCACATCAAACATTACTTTATTTTTTCCGCCCCCAAAAGATGATCCGATTAATTACTTGACTTTTATCTTACTTTTTCAAAGTATTATTCTGGTTGTTTAATAATTCTATAAAGTCGCCCCCAAAAACTAATAATTCTATAAAGTCGCTCTCATCCAAATCAATTCTCGTAATTGTGACAAGAGGCGCATGATGAACACAGCCCGTGAAATCTCTAGCAAATCGGACGTTGCCTTATCATTAACTCATATTACGGGCGAAAACACAATCGCAATTATCGATCTGATAAGATCAAGCATTTTTATCACCGTACGAATTGTCATCTTGCCAAAACCTATATATATAAATTACAAGATGATTATTGTCGTATGTAATTATCTATCTCGCTTTTGCTTTAGACGTGGAAAATCTTTTTCCACTTTTGATTTGACTTGAGCGGTTGTTTTGTGAATAAAACAAAACAAAACAAATAAAAAAAAAAGAAATGAATAATTGTCGGCCATCTCTCAACCATAATTAGCATCGCGTCTCAATGTATCAACATGAAATATAATTTCGAGCGGTATCGGCAAACTCAGAGAAAATGATAAACACATTGTCTTATTTTCAGTATTTTACAAGGCCCAACGTGGTTCAATATGCAACATGAATTGCAGTCCGCAGAAAATTTAGAGCTAGAAAAATGGTGTTCCGCCATATTCAAAATATAATTCTCTGAAATCGTTCTCATAATCCAAATCAGTCTTCGCATAAGATGCAAACAATAGTAATAAGACACGAGATAAAATGCCCTTAAAGTCTAGACCGCATAATTGTATCAAAAAGAAAAAAAAAGACTAGACCGCATAATCGGACGATGCTTTATCAGTCAGTCCTATTGTGCGGAGAAAACACAATAAACGGACCAGTCATATTGTCAAATGAATGATCCAAGTAGATTACCATTAGAAATAACAAGAAATCATGCGTGAATTTTCCGTGCTTTTGGGACTAAACAGTCGATTTAGAAAAGAGCAAATTAAAGTAAACCAGTTGATGTGTGAAATTATAGAAAATTGGATAATTCAGATGAATTTGACAAGAAAATTATGACGGTCTTCTAAAATCTATATGCACCATAGAATGCAACGATTTCTAATCCTTTGTGGCATGATTATTTAAAGGGAAAAAGACACCTGTATCTTCAAGGTTTGAGAAAATGGTCATAAAAATCTGTAAATTTAAAAAAAAAGGACATCAAGACTATTTTTTATCCATAAAACTCTTTAACTATAGTAATTAAAAAATTGACTTTAAAGGTTTTTAATTAACACAAATTTAATATAAATAATATAATCTGTCTAGTAGACTAATAATATTAAATTATTTTTTATATTTAAAATAATATTAAAATTTTAAATTATTATATTTATTTTAATAATATATTTGTAATGTTTTAAAGATTTTAAATAAATTTTTGGGTTAAATAGATTTTACAATTAAAAAAATCTCCCTATTAGCAATATTAGAATTAAACTTTACATAATATTCAAAATAATTTTAGTTTTAATTTATTTATTTTAATATTATGTTTCTATCTTATTAAAAATTGCTTTTATATAATAAAATAGGTCTAATAGGTTGAAAAATATTAAAATATTTTTAAATATTAAAATTATTTTGAAATGTATATATTATTACATTTATTTTAATTCCATATTTCCATTTATTATTAAATTTTAGAGTTATTTTTTTGGGATTTATAGAGTTGAGGGACATTATGGTCTAAAAGGAGTTATGGTGTTCCTTATTGAAAATTGAAGGTCTTTTGTGACTATTTTCCTAAATCTTGAGGGTATATATGTCTTTTTTTCTTATTTAGAAGTTCCATATCTCAAGTAATTTAGTTTTCATAAAGAAGATCTGTTGTGAATGGTTTTATTTTTTTTTATTTTCTGGGATGAAACTTGGGTCTCTAATATACTTCTTATCCACTCAAGTTACAAGAAAAAAGGCCTTTATGTGACCGTCGTCTTGCCATCACAAGAAAGAGGTCTTCCAATTTTAGTTAGATTTTAATTTTTTAATTAACCGTTACATACCAAATATAAACCATAAGGAAAAATAACAACTTCTGAATTATTTTAGTTTAATTATTAGAGATAGAAAATTTTTGTACGAAGGGTCCAGATTCCATCTTTATATTTCTAGTTACCCTTACCGTCCATCTTTATATTGCAAAGGTCATCTTTATACCCGAGTTTATGAAATTAGCATGTTTACACCTTGCCCTTGTATTTGTTACTGAATTTATGTAAATAGACGATTTTTCCCTTGTAATGTAATTTGGTATTATGACATAGGATTTTTTTGGTACTGTCAAATAGCTCAAATGATATCGATTTGGTCATATAATATATTTTGTTGAACCTTTCAGCCAGAGGAATATAACTAAGTACAAATGTCTGTCGAATTCTGTCATTTATTACATCAAAAATCTATTCGAATTCTTTTTTAGATATTCAAACAATTTTTTGAGGCGCAAACAAGGGAATAGGACATATACAAGGTTTGGGGAAATGCATGGCTATGTAGATCCTCAAGTTTTCAATAAGAGACATCAAGACTCTCTTTTAATTATACCATTTATAAATAATAATTGCAAGTATGAGCTTCCTTAACATCCCTCCTCAAGCTCAATGGCCTGTTGATGACATTGAGCTTGGATCAGAAGTAGTTGAAGTTAAGAAATGACAAAGGCTTTGTAAGAACATCAGCAACTTGTTCTTCAGTAGGAATGTATCTCACATCCAACTCATTTCTAAGCACTTTGTCTCTAATGTAGTGAACATCTAATTCAATATGCTTAGACTTATAGTGAAGAATATAATTCCGAGCTAATTTTCAGCACTCTGATTGTCACATCAAAGAATTGGAATTGGTAATTGCACAATATTAAACTCTGACAGTAAGAATTGTAATCAGGACAGTTCTGAGATTGCTTAAAATATAGTCCTATATTCACTCTCACTACTTGACTTAGCCACAATAGCTTACTTTTTAGACGACCAAGAAATCAAATTATTATCAAGGTAAATACAGTAAGCTCAAATAGATTTTCGATCATCAACATTACATGCCCAGTCAGCATTAAAGTAGCATGTTAAACCAATATATTCAAGTGTTCCCTCCTTTTGAAGATATAGACCATGGGTGATTGTAACTTGAAGATACTTGAGAACTTTTTTGTATTGCAACCAATGATAAAGTGTAAGATTACTGAGATACTAACTAAATTTATGTGCAGAGTAAGCAATGTCAGGTCTAGTGAGAATCAAATATTAGACCCCCAACAATGCTTCTATAGAGTGCTGTGTTGTGCAAATTTTATTGAACTCGCAAGCGCACGAATCTATTGTAGAATAGACTAATGGTGACGAGTGTCGATCCCACGAGTAGGTGGATTTTAATTGTGTGTAGAATTAATTTTGTAAATGGGTGGTTGGATTTGTGGTGAAAATGGTTTGGATTATCCTAAACTTGGAATTGAAATGACGAGAATAAATTCTAAAATTGGAATTGAAATGACGAGAATAAATTGAAGAGAAATCTATTGAGATGACGTACTTGGGTATCTAGATCCGTATCAACATGCATCATAGGCTAAATAACCCTTATTAATGCCAATTAAATCATGAGGGAGGAATCCACACCTCATGAACCACGCTATAATCAATATGGTGATAAGGGCTTATCGTGCCAAATAATAATAACCTTGTATTAGGGAGCCGGTGAAACCAAGGCGGTACTAAACAAGATTATTATTATTTGTCTACGAGAAGTCAAAACATCCACAAAAACTAGAGGGGAAGAGAAAATAAATTTATCAAATAAAGCCCATGACACATGTTGAGACTTCACCTTCAACCCAAGCTTGAAAGAAAATTAGCTACTCATAATTGAACTAGGGGCAAAATGAGAATTTATTAAAATACGTAGAAAATACAAGATGGAGAAGGAATTACAAAACATGGAGTCCAAAAATGAATTCAGAGATATCAAATTAGGGGGGGGGGGGGAGGAGGCCCCCTTTTTATAGATACATTGAGTAAATCGTGGCCATCAGATTAAAAATAGTTTGAACGCTCAGGATTGTGCTACGTCATCAGTCAACAGTATGCGGTTTAACCACGCGGGTGAATAGTAACACGGTTTGACCCGGGTGAACAGTGACGCAGTTTGGTTGAAAATAATCTTGTATGATGCATGTTCCGTACGCGAGATTTTTGGTCCACTGATATGCTGCCACGTCACTATCAACAGTACATAAGAATTTTAGTCCAACAAGATTGTGACACCTCATCAGTCAATGCCACATCATCGGTCAATGCCACGTCATCGATCCGTCTATGTGAACAGTGTCGTGAACAGTACCGTACACGTGAATAGTACCGTACATGTGAACAGTGCCATTTTTTCTTTTATGCTCCTCCTAAGGTTTTCGACCGTCCTGAGTTCAAAAATGATGTCTGTTTTGCTGTCTGATCTCTCGTTTACTATGAAATGACCATGATGCCCCTAAAATACATAAAATACTTAATTAAAATAAAACACACAATTAAATTACAAGAAGCTTAAATACATAAAAGTAAGAGTTGTTAGTAAGACGTGAAATGTAAAATGACGATTTTCTCCTTTATAAATATACATTTTCTAACACTCAACACACCTCTCAACCAGCTTATTGATAGTCCCTAGCATATAAAGCGAAAACAAAATTCACATCCAAAATGATTTTTTTTTTAAACACTCTTGTTTATTCAATCAGACTAATGATAACAATCAAATAAAAGTATAAGCATTATCTCAAGTCTAAAGAAACATCACACCCACATCAACCATCCACATGAATCAGCCTAGTAGATTTGTTATAGCTACCTTCAAGAATGACATGTCAAACCCCAAAATCTCACTGGAAGTAGTGACACTCTCACAAAGAAATTAAACCCAATAAAAATAGTCACTGCAATGAATGGTAATTGAGAGAAAAAAAAAGAAATGATATCACATGCTCTCACCAAGATGAAAGAAATATGCCCTCAGCTTAGAAATAATATGATCTCAAGTCAAACAAAAATGCTAGTCAACCCACTTTATTTATCTTTTTTTTCTCTCTTTTTTTTATTTTTTATTATGCATCACTACATCTTTTTAGACCATATAATTAGCTTCTACTTCAGATTATAGTTCCCTAAAATCAAGAAGGACTTTTATTAGGACGTAGCGTAGGTTAGGGACATGGCTAGCAAAGAAGGGAAATAAGGAAAACAAAGTGTATGTTTGAAAAAAATGCAGAGAAATTTTTTTGTTTTGGAAGTTGCAAGGTGGATTTCACCTATTATTGTTATTTTTTTTCTTTTTTTTAAACAATTTTTTTTTGCTTTTTTTTTTGGTGTAACTTTACTATACAAAATATTTATTTACATTTTTCTCAAACATAAATAGGTGATGGAACTTGTAAGATATTGGGTAATACTCAAAATCGGAGTGGGTCAAGATGATAAGTTTGACAAAGAAAAGTTTTTATTTTTTTTATTTTTTTATTTTTTTAAAGGCTCAAAAGGGTTAACTATGGATATTTAATAAAAGGGATGACTAGAAAGGCTCAAACGGATCAAAGATGGGATTTCCATTGTCTTTTAGGGCTCTAAATAATCTTCCATATCTACTAGTTAGATGGGCCTCCAAATGTAGCTACACACATTTTTTTTAATTTTACAAATATTTTTTTTTTAAGGTTAACTCAAAAGAAATCTAGAGATCGTGTATAAAATAATAAACTGCTAAGCTGTATAAAGAATGGGCAAAAGGGTTACTTTCTAACACAACTTAAAAGTAATTTTTTAACTCCCAAGTATAAGAGTGTCTTGTTGTATTATAACTCGGTGAGTCCGAGGTCGATCCACAGAGAAAAGATTTAATTAGTTTATTTTATTTTATCTATAAATTGAAATTAAAACTTGAATATAAACAACTTAATTTAAATGAAACTATGGAATTGAACTAGTTAGGGTTATGGATCCACTCTTAGAAATAAATAAAACTTAATAAATTCTTTTTGCCAATTTGTTTTAGATTTATTACCCAAAAGATTAATTAAACAAATTATTATTATTTTCCCTTTAATTTTATGATGGATTAAGTATTTGTTGTGCCAAAATTTAATTTGTCTACAATAAGTCAAAATACCATTTCACCATGCCTTATATTAAGATCTTAAGAATTTATTGTGCCAAATTCATTTGTTTGTCTACAATAAATCAAAATTTCAAAATATAAAACATGTATAAAATTTAAATACAAAATAATTTAATTTTTAAAATTAAAAATAGAATTTGATTAAATCATATTTATTTCCTAAGAGTTTCACCTTCCCCTAACTAATATTATTTAGTTAAGCATAATTAAAATAAAAAGAAGTAGTAAAATTGAATTACTTATAATTAAAAGAAATAAAAACAACTAAAATTGGAAATAAAACTAATTTTATTAATGAAAATAATTATACAAAATATTAAAAACACACTTGGAAATTAAGATTACAAGGAGATGGAGCAAATTTGAGAAGAAGATAGTTGTAGAGAGATGATTAAAACATAAAAATGAGGCTCTATTTATAGAAAAATAAATTCATAATCCAGTGCTTTGCGGTCCATCATAGGCTTCATGCATGTGCTCTTCACAACCCTTAGATCAAGATCCAATGGCTGGTCAAACTTCAAAAGTCAACATCACACATGGCATCATTTGACTCGTCCGATTTGCTCAAAGAACGGTTGAGATTTGGCGTGTTAATGGGTGGATCGGGTCGACTCGAATACAAAGATTCGGATCCTCCAACTTGCTTCACCAACCATTGCCACGTGGCACATTCATGGCCATTGAATCATGAACGGCTGAGAGTTAGTCAAGATTGCCAGCTATCCCATGCACTCATATCTATTGTAAGCTCATTTAATCATTCAATCAGTGCTTGGTCAACAGAAAAAGTCAACTTTTTTACACAAGCCCAATTTTAAGCCGATCTTGACTGATCTTAAGGTTTTCGGACCTCCGGAATCCAAATTTGACCTCTGTTTATCTGTTTGGAGCCTCGAAATACGTGAAATTAATATTTTTCCTAATAAACACATAAAAATACACAAAATTAAATATATTTAAAACATAATTAATAATTCATAATATATTACATAAACGCAAATATAAATTATAACATAAGCATAAAATAACATATTATCGCTTGATAATTAAACAATTTTTAATACTAATCACACACCCCAACCAGCTTATTGCTAGCCCTTTAGCAATTAAAGCTTTATATTAAATTAAGATTTATAAAATTCACATGCAAGTTAATAGTTGTTCATCTATCCTCTAAATTACCAAATAAATGAACTCTCCCAAATTCCTTTACCACATTGATGTTCACTCATTATCCAGAATATCATCAAACCTTCTTTTGTGCTCAAGTAATTAACACAATACTAATGGGGCTTCATTAAAAGAAAAACAACATTTTCGTTCCAAAATTCATTAGAAATTATATCTTTAGACAATAGATTATTCACACATTTGTTTTTAAAATATTACATTTCTAACCCGTGTAGCGAGCTTTAGGTCAGTGACTCCCAGACCAGTTGGCCTTAGGGCACTAGGTGTTGAAGCACCCCTTCAGACTTAATTACTTAGGTTTCTAATAAACAAACAATATATCTATTACCCATGTAGCGAGCTTTAGGGCAGTGACTCCCAGACCAGTTGACCTTAGGGCACTAGGTGTTGAAACACCCCTATGGACTTAATTACTCGGGTTTCTAGATATAACAAAATTAAAAACATTTTTTTCTTCTTTTTTTTGTTGTTTTTTTTTCAATATACACTTTCTACTACCTTAGATACTATTCCTAATAAATCAAAAGAACTAAATGCTGTAAAATTTTAACTTACAACCCACTAGTATGTGTCATAATGTGTGTGTGAAGAATGATTCAATAATACCTGTTAAATGAGTAAACAATTAAATAACTTAATAACCAAGTGGAGAGTTCACAAATTTGAGTAATTCAAAGAAAAGGGAACAAAAACAACTTACTATGAATCTCAAAATCAAAATATAATACAATAAGATTATTAGGATGCGTCTCAAAAGTCGTGACTCTTTACACAGCAATCCTAGACAAAAACAAAATTTTTTTTTAAACAAAGAAAAGAAAAGAGAAAAGAGAAAAACCACACACATATTTAAAAACATACGTTAATTATCCACACCCCACAACCTAATCTAAACATTATCTTAGCATTTTATAATTTTACAAATATGCAAAAAAATAAAAATAAAAGAGAATAATAAAAGAAGAAGAAGAAAAAGAGATCTCACCCGAACTTGATGCAGAAGCTTAAAAGCGAATAACAAAGATGAAGAAAAAGTCAAATTTTTTGTTTTTTGTTTTTTTTTTACAACACCTTTAAGATTAAGAAGATGCGTTTCTAGAGGAACTACATTCCCTATATCCTGCCATCTTCGACTCAAATTTGTCCTAAGTTAGTCTTCACAGAAAAAAAAAAATTTTTGTTTTTGTTTTTTGTTTTTTATTTTTTGTAAAGACATCACCAAGACTAAGACATTCCACAATTATCAACTATTCCCTCCCCCCAACCTGAAAAAGACATTGTCCTTAATGTTTTAAAAGGAAAGAGAAAGAGTTTAGAAGACAGCACATAAATACTGCAACAAAAAATATTTATAGACGGAGAGTTAAATCTAAATCGCACTTCTTATTACGGCTACTATTACCGCTACCATCATCAGTCGACCAATTCAGTGCAAAAGTCTTTGGATCTGGCTCCGGTGTATAAGCTTGTAAAAGATCAAGTAACTCATTAGCAGTAGAAGCACAGATAAAGAGTGTTTTTTTTTTTACAGAATATGGAATAAAATGATTCTTTATTGCATGGTTAATAAAAGTTAGCAAGCCGTCATAAAAATTATTAACATTTAACAAACCGATAGATTTTTGATGAATGTTCAAGTGGGCCCAAGATGCAAATGTAATTAGTACCTCAAAAGTTGCAAGATCTCATGGCAAGAAAATAAAAGCATCAGCATGATTCATCATTTTAGATATTCTCTCTTGCATACTTGATACCACTAATTCTTCTCCAATTGGTGGGCCAGACATGCACACTAGCGGTTTCATGGTTTTGGGATAATGCCGAGTACTTGGCTTCCTCTGGTAAAAACAGCTTCTGAGATAAGTCTTGATAACCCTCGTTCACCTCCTCCATATACAAGATGCAGTTCCCTCTCTGCTATGACACGACCAAGATCTACAGCTGCCTGAACGAACTCTTTGTACTTTCCATAGTGAAACCCAGAAAGCACACAAATGTTTTTGAATTGTTTACTCGAAGATGCTGCCATTAGATTAATTTTTCAAAAACAAGTTGTGAATGTTTGAAAAAAGAGCTCATATTTAAAGATCTTGGTGACATAAATAATGAGAAACAGCTGTAAATGGGTTGGCAATATTTGTCAAATGACGAGTAAAGCTCGTGGCTCAATAATTCAAAAACAAACAGTAAAAAGAAAATAATGATTAGAAAAAGCAAACAGTAAAAAAAAACAAATATTTATTAAATACAAAATCACATCACTAAATGCAATAATGCAAATGATAAAATAATAGTAAAGTAAAATAACAATGAAGTCAAAGGATATTTACTGGTAGTTGTGATTGTGGCTCACATCTTCCTCTGGTTTTACGTCCAGTAACGGCTTGAACGCCATCTATGGGTCGAGGATCGGCTTCCCATCCAGTTTTCTTATAAACTAGCAACCAGGGTCTTTTTGAGTCAGATTCCCAAGATTTAATTGTGCACTTTGTTTTTGGAATAGTATCCACAAATTGTAAATCTCACATTGCACAAATCCGCTTCGATGCGTCTCAAGAGATCGTAAGATATCATCCAACGATTCTTTACTCATGCCATCTTTAACGAATTTAATTTTATCTTCACGAGTATCAGAAACCATTCTTAAAGATTTACAATCCGGTCGTTTGCAACCAAGTCTTACACATTTATGACATTTTGAGCCAAGTCGTTTAGCTCTCCTTTTCTTAGCAAACGTACTTTTACCAAAACCAGGCATGTAAGAAACAAATGGACCAGAAAACTCACCTCCTAATCGGACCTTTGCTTCAATTAACCAACGAATGTCAGAAGGAATGCCATTGATCATTAACAAACGCAGTTGTTCACAACGAGCTTTGTAAATTTTCCTGAGGGCATTCTGAGGGAGAGAGGGAAAATGCTTATGGAGTTTATGTTGTATTTCTTCCATGTTTGATTTTGGGGTTCAGTTATTGTGGGAAACTGAAGATACCGACTTAAGAAGTCACGGAGTACCGTTATCCACCATTTATATGGGAAAATAAATCAAAACACACCAAAATCAAATATGCAAAATCAAATCAAGCGTGAAAGCGAGCAAAAAGAAGCACACAATATAAAAGGAAAATGAACTTACATTCGTCCTCTCATTGAGTTAACCTCAAGCTCCATTTGAAATTCATATATGCCACTCTCTACTGTTCTGAGTTGTCCCTCTAGATTCTCAACATAGGACACGAATTCTGGTGGTTGTAGATCCCAAAGTGGATGTGATTTATAGCTTTGTATCAGGCCTCTTAAGTGAAATTTTATACGCAGAAATCTTTTAAGATGTGCGAATAGGAATTTTCTCATTGAGGTGCTCATGATGTAAAATGAAAATTGATGAGAGAATGTACAACTGTCAAACAAACACGCTTACACAAGAAAAACAATGTTAAAAAAAAAAACTATGTACAGTGCATCAATCTAGAGAAAAAAAAAATCAAACAATTAAACGGTAAAATAATAGTAAAACAAAACAAAAAAAAATCATTAAAGACTTAATCAAGAACTGGTGGGTCACCCAAATTAATTTCGGTGTCCTCGTCACGTGAGTGATGTTCCAGATATGGTTTTAATCTTTGACCATTAACTTTAAATGTGACACCATTATTTGGATTCTCAATTTCTATGGCCCTATATGAATATACATTTTTTACAACAAATGGGCCACTCCATTTTGACTTTAACTTTTCTGGAAATAAATGAAGACGAGAATTATAAAGCAACACTTTTTGACCAATCTCAAATGTTTTTCGAAAAATTCTTTTATCATGAAATGCTTTTGTTCTTGCCTTAATAAATCTTGAATTTTCATATGCATCATTCCTTAATTCCTCAATTTCATTCAATTGCAATTTTCGCACATTACCAGCATCATCCAAATTTGAATTAAAAGCTTTAATAGCCCAAAGTGATTTATGTTCAAGTTCAACAGGTAAATGACAAGGTTTACCATAAACTAATCGATAGGGTGACATTTCTAATGACGTTTTAAATGTAGTACGGTAAGCCCAAAGTGCATAATTAAGTCTAAGAGACCAATCTTTTCGGTTTGAGTTAACCATTTTTTCCAAAATTTGTTTTATCTCCCTATTTGCTAATTCAACTTGACCATTTGTTTGAGGATGATAAGAGGTAGTAATTTTATGTGTAATTCCATATTTCTTCATTAAAGACTCAAAGGACTTATTACAAAAATGCTTACCTTCATCACTGATAATGGCTTGAGGGATTCCAAATCGACTTAAAATGTTTTCTCTTAAAAATTTAATCACAGTTTTACTATCATTATTTCAGCAAGAAATTGCTTCAATCCATTTTGAGACATAATCAACTGCAACTAATATATACACAAATCCAAAAGATGATGGAAATGGACCCATGAAATCAATTCCCCAGCAGTCAAATATTTCAATTTCAAGTATGGGATTTAAGGGCATCATGTTTCCTTTTGTAATTGATCCCAATTTTTGACATTTTTCATAACTTTTGCAGAATTCATATGTGCCTTTAAACATAGTAGGCCAATAAAATCCACACTGTAAAATTTTAGTAGTAGTTTTTCTTCAAGAAAAGTGACCACCACATGCTTCAGAATGACAAAAATTAATGACACTACTTACCTCATTATCAGGAATACATCGCCGAAAAATTTGATCTGGGCAATATTTGAACAAATAAGGGTCATCCCAATAAAATTTCTTTACTTCAACAAAAAATTTCTTCTTCTCTTGAGCATTCCATTGCAAAGGTATTTTACCTGTAACAAGAAAATTAACAATATTAGCATACCATGGCATTGAAGTAACAGAAAATAAAAATTCATCAGGGAAAGAATCACTTATGGGTGTTATATCATTGCAGAATTCGGATGTGAGTCTTGATAGATGATCAGCAACAACATTTTCAGCACCCTTTTTATCTTTGATGGTAAGGTCAAATTCTTGTAGTAACAAAATCCAACGAATTAGTCTCGGTTTGGCATCCTGTTTACTCATCAAATATCTCACAGCAGCACGGTCAGTAAACACAACATATTTAGAGCCAAGCAAATATGAAAAGAATTTATTTAATCCAAATACCACAGCAAGTAATTCTTTTTCAGTTGTAGAATAATTCATTTGAGCACTATCTAAAGTCTTACTCGCATAATAAATCACAAAAGGTTTACCATCCCTTCTTTGTCCTAAAACAGCACCAATAGCAAAATCACTTGCATCACACATTAATTCAAATGGCAAAGACCAATCAGGAGATTGCATAATAGGTGTAGATGTTAAAAGACAAATTACTTTTTCAAAAGATTTTTGGCAATCATTATTCTATTCAAACAGTGCATCTTTTAATAAGAGGTTACAAAGTGGTTTAGATATGACACTAAAATTTTTTATAAACCTCCTATAACTACATGTCCTAAAAAAGATCACACATCTCTAACTATTTTTGCTTGTGGCAATTTAGATATGACTTCGATATTTGCTTTGTCAACTTCAATTCCTTTAATAGAAACAACATGACCCAAAACAATTCCAGAAGTAACCATGTAGTGACATTTTTCCCAATTCAACACGAGTTCTTTTTCAACACATCTTTTTAAAACTTTCTCCAAATTATCAAGGCAATCATCAAAAGAATTCCCAAACACAGTTAAATCATCCATAAAGACCTCTAAACAATGTTCAACCATATCACAAAATATGCTTAACATACATCTTTGAAATGTTGCAGGAGCATTACAAAGCCCGAATGACATTCTTTTAAATGCAAATGTTCCAAATGGACATGTAAATGTGGTCTTTTCTTGGTCCTCAAGTGCTATAGGAATTTGATAATAGCCCGAATATCCATCTAAAAAACAGTAGTAGGGATGTCCTGCTACTCTTTCTAAGATTTGGTCAAGGAATGGTAATGGAAAATGATCTTTTCTAGTGGCTTAATTTAATTTTCTATAATCAATGCACATGCGCCAACTAGATGTAATTCGTGTTGGAATTAATTCACCTTTTTCATTTTTAACAATAGTGATTCCAGATTTTTTAGGCACTACTTGTGTAGGACTTACCCACTTACTATCGGAAATAGGGTAGATAATTCCCACATCAAGCAATTTAAGGATAATTCCCGCATCAAGCAATTTAAGGACTTCTGTTTTGACTACCTCTTTCATGTGTGAGTTTAATCTTCTTTGAGGTTGTTGACATGTTTTAGCATTTTCTTCCAGATTAATTCTATGTGTGCAGATTAAGGGATTAATGCCTTTAATATCATTTAAAGTCCATCCTATTGCATTTTTATGCTTTTTAAGAACAGTAAGTAACTTACCTTCTTGGTCGCTTGTTAAAGTAGACGAAATCACAACAGGATAGGTTTGTTCTTCTCCAAGAAAAGCATATTTCAATCCTTCAGGCAAAGGTTTCAATTCCATTTTAGGTGCTTCTTGTTGTTATGTCTTTTCAATATTTCCAAGCTCCTCAAATTTTGGCTCGTCATCATAATTTTGTGAAGTCTGCACAGAATCAAGCAACGAATTTATATTAGAAATATCAAGTTCAAATTGCTTATTTGACTCAATTGAATTAACTAAACAAACATTAGAAAGTTCAGAAAAATTCCCTTTTTGAATATTTTCCTTGATACAAGATTCAAACAATTCCTTTTGTTCATCAGTATCATCTTCATTCTCATTTTCTTCATTAGGTTGCCTGCACATGTTGAAAACATTCAATTCCAAAGTCATATTCCCAAAGGATAAATTCATTAAACCATTCATACAATTAATCAAAGCATTAGCAGTTGCTAAAAATGGTCGACATAAAATTATAGGAGTTGGTTTGTAATTATTCACAACAGGTTCAGTTTCCAAGACAATAAAATCCACAGGATAAATAAATTTATCAACTTATACTAAAACATCTTCCACTATTCCTTTTGGTACTTTAACTGATCTATCGGCAAGCAAAAATGTAGTTGAAGTTGATTTTAACTCACCAAGATTAAGTTGAAGATAAACTGAATATGGAAGCAAATTAACACTAGCACCAAGATCTAGTAAAGCATGCTCAATTTTGTGGTTACCAATAATGTAAGAAATGGTAGGACAACCAGGATCTTTATATTTCAACTTATTATTAGTAGACAGAATTGTACTTACCTGTTCGGACATGAAAGCACTCTTTCTTACCTTCAATTTCCTCTTAACAGTGCACAAGTCCTTTAAAAATTTGGCATATGAAGAAACCTGCTTGATTGCATCTAATAGAGGAATGTTAACTTTCACTTGCTTAAAGATTTCATAAATTTCAGAAGAGTGGTTTGATTTCCTTGGTTTATTCAATGCATGCGGAAATGGTGGTTCAGGTGGAACACTAGTTATTTCTTCATTAGGTGTAAGTTCATTTAGTCCTTTCTTACCCTTTGAATTTTCATCATTTTTCATAAGGTTCAGGCATAGGTCTATCAACAACCTTACCACTACGAAGACTTATAACTGACTTGACTTGGTCTGTGCGTGGATTTTATTGAATTTTAGGATTTGGTTGTGGTTGGGCTGGAAATTTTCCTTTTTCTTGAATGGTGAGTGCAGAAGCAATTTTAGCAAGAGTATCTTTCAAATCAGAAAAAGTTAGTGCATTTTGATTGTTAATAACATCTTGCTTTCTGATGAATGAATGCATTGTGTCTTCCAGATTTTTCCAGGGTGGTGGAACATATGGTGCATAAGGCTGAGGATTTTGAAAATTTTGTGGAGGTGGTGCTTGTGAAGATTGTGCATTATTATTATTCCTCCAACTGAAATTTGGATGATTTCTCCAACCAGGATTATAAGTATGTGAATATGGGTTTGGTTTATTGAAAGTATTAATGACATTAGCTTGATCATTTAGACATTCTTTAAGTGCAGGCAAAGTGGGACACTCTTGAGTGAAATGATCATTCGAACTACATATGTTACATGCAATTTCTTGAGCAATTTTTACTTGATCACTCTTTTTATGCTCCAAAGCTTCAACTTTCCTAACTAGGGATGCAAATTTTGCTTGTAAATCATGATCTTCCCTAAGGTTATGGATTCCTCCACTAGATGGAGATGATTGTTGCTTATTTGTCAATTCAAAAGTTCCAACAGTATCCCAATGTTGTGCATTTTCAGCTAATTGGTCAAGGTAATCTAGTGCATCTTCAGGATTTTTATCCCTAAATTCACCATTACACATCATTTCAACAATCTGTCTACTTTGGGGTATTAAGCCCTTATAGAAGTAAGTGACCAATCGCCAAGTTTCAAAACTATGATGTGGGCATATGTTAAACAACTCTTTAAACCTATCCCAACATTGGTATAATGTTTCTCCATTTTTTTGAGTGAAAGAAGTGATTTGCCTTTTAAAAGAATTTGTTCTATGAGGTGGAAAGAATTTTTTCAAAAACTGTTCTTGCATGTTATTCCAAGTTCTTACTGATCCAGATCTAAGGTTTTGTAGCCAAGTTTTAGCTTTATCTTTTAATGAAAAAGGAAAAAGCTTTAATCTAATTATGTTCATGCTACAATTTTGATCCGTGTATGTATTACAAACTTCCTCAAAATCTCTTAGATGCAAGTACGGATTCTCAGATTCTAAACCATGAAATGTTGGTAAAAGTTGGATAATACCTGGTTTAAAGTTAAATCGAGATGCTTCTGGAGGAAATACTATACACGACGGTGCTTCGGTTCTGGTTGGATTCATGTAGTCTCTCAGAGTCCTTGGTTGATTCTGATCATGCCCATGTTGAGATTGGTTGTCTCCCTGATCAATTTGAGGGTTAAGTTCGCCCAAAACGTTTTCGCCTTGATTCTCATCCATGATTGGTGGTGGAGATTGAGATCTACGAATTAACCTGCCACTTGAAGATCGAGACCAACGTCTCATGCAATGGTTATGTTATAAAGATAATATTTACACAAATTGATAACAAAATAAAATATAAAAAAATAAGTAAGCAAACAATATAAGTGTACAAAAGAAAATTAAATAACAATTTTGGTGGTTGAACCCACCAATTAACAATAAATTAAGTATAAAATAAATGCAAAAGAAAAAAAGAAAAAGAAAGAAAAAAATAGTGGTTGAACCCACCAATTAAAAAAAATAAAAAATTAAATAAATTCTGAAAATTAAATAACTGAAAATAAAAGTTAAGAGTTAGTAGTTAGTTTGGTGGTTAAACCCACCAATAAAGCAAAAATAAATAAATACGAAATTAAATAAATGCAGAAAATTAAATAACTGAAATTAAATAAAAGTTAGCAGTTAGCAGTTAGTAAGTTAAGAGTTAGTAATTAGAGTTAGTAGTTAAAGTTAGTTTGATCCAAAATAAGTCCAAATATGTCCAAAGTATGTCCAAAGTATATTCAAGTCTTGATTATTTTGAGGAATTTCGTCTAGGGATTCTATTACAAATTATTTTTAATTTTATGGTCAAACTGTAATTTTTAGAAGTTTAGAATTAGCAATTTTATGAGAAGAGTTAGGGACAAAAGAGAATTTAAGAAAAGGAAAAGGGGGTAAACGAAATTTTACATATAAGAGAAAAATAAAAACAGAAAAACAAACCAAATAAAAAATTTTTCCCCGGCAACGACGCCAAAAACTTGACACAACTTAAAAGTAATTTTTTAACTCCCAAGTATAAGAGTGTCTTGTTGTATTATAACTCGGTGAGTCCGAGGTCGATCCACAGAGAAAAGATTTAATTAGTTTATTTTATTTTATCTATAAATTGAAATTAAAACTTGAATATAAACAACTTAATTTAAATGAAACTATGGAATTGAACTAGTTAAGGTTATGGATCCACTCTTAGAAATAAATAAAACTTAATAAATTCTTTTTGCCAATTTGTTTTAGATTTATTACCCAAAAGATTAATTAAACAAATTATTATTATTTTCCCTTTAATTTTATGATGGATTAAGTATTTATTGTGCCAAAATTTAATTTGTCTACAATAAGTCAAAATACCATTTCACCATGCCTTATATTAAGATTTTAAGAATTTATTGTGCCAAATTCATTTGTTTTTCTACAATAAATCAAAATTTCAAAATATAAAACATGTATAAAATTTAAATAGAAAATAATTTAATTTATAAAATTAAAAATAGAATTTAATTAAATCATATTTATTTCCTAAGAGTTTCACCTTCCCCTAACTAATATTATTTAGTTAAGCATAATTAAAATAAAAAGAAGTAGTAAAATTGAATTACTTATAATTAAAAGAAATAAAAACAACTAAAATTGGAAATAAAACTAATTTTATTAATGAAAATAATTATACAAAATATTAAAAACGCACTTGGAAATCAAGATTACAAGGAGATGGAGAGAATTTGAGAAGAAGATAGTTGTAGAGAGATGATTAAAACATAAAAATGAGGCTCTATTTATAGAAAAATAAATTCATAATCCAGTGCTTTGCGGTCCATCATAGGCTTCATGCATGTGCTCCTCACAACCCTTAGATCAAGATCCAATTGCTGGTCAAACTTCAAAAGTCAACATCACACATGGCATCATTTGACTCGTCCGATTTGCCCAAAGAACGGTTGAGATTTGGCGGGTTAATGAGTGGATCGGGTCGACCCGAATACAAAGATTCGGATCCTCCAACTTGCTTCACCAACCATTGCCACGTGGCACAATCATGGCCATTGAATCATGAACGGTTGAGATTTAATCATGAACACATGGCATCATTTGACTCGTCTGATTTGCCCAAAGAACGGTTGAGATTTGGCAGGTTAATGGGTGGATCGGGTCGACCCGAATACAAAGATTCGGATCCTCCAACTTGCTTCACCAACCATTGCCACGTGGCACAATCATGGCCATTGAATCATGAACGGTTGAGATTTAGTCAAGATTGCCAGCTATCCCATGCACTCATATCTATTGTAAGCTCATTTCATCATCCAATCAGTGCTCGGTCAACAGAAAAAGTCAACTTTTTTTACACAAGCCCAATTTTAAGCCGATCTTGACTGATCTTAAGGTTTTTGGACCTACGAAATCCAAATTTGACCTCTGTTTATCTGTTTGGAGCCTCGAAATACGTGAAATTAATATTTTTCCTAATAAACACATAAAAATACACAAAATTAAATATATTTAAAACATAATTAATAATTCATAATATATTACATAAACACAAATATAAATTATAACATAAGCATAAAATAACATATTATCGCTTGATAATTAAACAACTTTTAATACTAATCACTCTCCAAGAAAAATGATAAGCTGAAAAACTCACTTGGTACTTACTATGACATGTTCATTCCTTCAAGCAACTCATATTTGTCTCCGACATCAACATGTAGAGTAGCAAATATAGTGTAACATCACTTAAGATCAAAGATAATACAAATACTAAAATTTGAAATTAATCATGTCATCCAATGTTAAAACAAATCACAATTTTTTTTTTAAACAACATTCTACCCCCCAACCTATTCTAAACATGAAAGGAAAATATGCATGTAGAAATATGAAAATGATGCAGAAAAATTAATTAGAAAAGTTACACTTAAAATGATAGAAAAAGAAATATTTTTTTTAATTTTTAACTAAGAAGATGTGTTTCTAGAGCTACTACACTCCATATTCAGCCATCTTCGACTCAAATATTTGAAAATGTATATTTATAAAGGAGAAATTAAAAAGAAGAAGAAAAATGAACATCAAAACTTAATAAAAAAAAAGAAAATGTCTGAATTTTTTTTGAATTTTTTTGAATTTTTTTTTCAAACGATGAAGATGCGTTTCTAGAGTCATTACACTCCATATTCAGCCATTTTCAACATAAAAAGTTAGCAACAATTAGTTTCTACAACAAAAAATTAGTAAAAACTTAACCAAGATTCCACAATTTTCGACTATTCCCTCCCCTCAACCAGAACGAAACATTGTCCTCAATGTTTTAAAAGAAAGAAGTAGAGTTTAGAAGACATCACTTGGGTGATGCAATACAGAAGAAAATATTTACAGGTGGAGAGTTAAATCTAATTTGTACTTCTTACTGCGGCTACTGTTACAATCATTATTTAGACGCTCCAACACAAAGGTCCAGGGGTCTGGCTCCGGTCTATAAGTTTGCAACAGATCATGTAGCTCATTAGCAGTGTGAGCACAAATAAAAAGTTTTTTTCGCATTGGAAGGAATGAAGTAGTTTTTTATTGCATGGTTAAGAAATGTGATGAAGCCATCATAAAAGTTATTGACATTTAACAAAACGATGAGTTTCTGGTGAATGTGCAGATGGGCCCAAGATGCTAGTGTGATAAGTGCCTCTAGTGTTGCAAGATCTCCTGGAAGGAAAATAAAAGCATCAGCATAATTAAGCATTTCAGTTATCCTTTCTTGCATACCTGAGACGACTAACTCTTCTCCAGTCGGTGAGTCAGACAAACTGCCCAAAGGTTTTAAGACTCTTGGGATGATCCCTAACACTTGGCTTCCTCTGACAAGAGCAGCTTCTGAGACCAATTTTGATAACCCTCGGTTACCCCCTCCATACACTAAGTGTAATTTTCTCTCTGCTATACTTCGACCAAGATCTACGGCTACCTCAACGAACTCTTTATGTTTGCCATAGTTAAATCTAGAAAGCACACAAATGTTCTTGAATTACCTATTGGGAGTAGCTGCCATTGGAATATTTCTCAAAAATAATTTGTGAATGCTTAACAAAAAGTCATATTTAAGAATCTTAGTGACAGTGGGTCACAACTGTGTATGAGGTGGCATGTCAGTGTCAAATAACGCATAAAACACATGGCTAGCGAGTAAAAAAGGAAACAGTAAAAAGAAAAAGAAACAATGATAAAATAAAATTATTAAAGACGATAATGCAAATCGTAAAACAACATTGAAATAAAATAACAGTGAAGTAAAATGATATTTACAGGTAGTTGCGACTGTGGCTCACATCTTCCTCTGGTTTTACATCCAGAAACGGCTTGAACGTCCTCTATGGGTCGAGGATAGGCTTCCCATCCAGTTTTCTTATAAACTGGCAAACAGGGTCGTTTATAGTCAGATTCTCGAGACTATATCGTGTATGCTCTTTCTGGAATAATGGCCATAACTGGAGAATCGCTCATTGCACATATCCACTGAGATGCGTTTCAAGAGATAGAAGGATATCATCCAATGACTCCTTATTCAAGCCATCCCTAATGAATTGAATCTTATCTTCTCTGTTATCAGACATCATTCATAAAGAACATGGTTTTTTTATCGCAACTCATTCTGGCACACTTATGACAAGCAACAGAAATTCTTCGAGCTCGTCGTTTTCTTGTATAATTTCCTTTACCACAACCAGGCATGTATGCAATAAATTTTGGAGGTAACTCACCTGCCAATCATACTTTAGCCTCGATTAACCAACGAATGTCAGCAGGTATGTTATTCCTCATGAGCAATCGCATGCGTTCGGACCGGACTTTATAGATTGTAAGGAGGGCATTCTGAGGAAGTGAAGGGAATCGCTTGTGAAGCTTTGCTTGAATCTCATTTCTATCCATACCTTCGCCTCAGAATATCAGTTATTATGGGAAACTGAAGTAACCAACTTGATTGTCACGGAGTACCGTTATCCGCCACTTCACCGGGGTAACAAACTAAAGCACACAAATAGGAAAACAAATTAAAACACACAAAGAAAATTAAAATCATTCTCTTATTGAATTTAACTCAAGCTCCAACTGGATGTCGTAAACACTTCTCTCAATGTCTCTGAGTTGACTTTCTAAACCCTCAACATAGGATACTAACTCTGGTGGTTGCAGAGCCCAAATACGATGTGTCTTACAAAATCGAATCTGCCTTTTGAGATGAGATTTTACACGTTGAAGTGGTTTAAGAATGTTCAAGAGGAACAGTTTAAGTATGGTACTCATGATTAACAATGATATGAAAAAACTTAATGGTTAAACAAACACACTTATGCAAAAAGAATTTTAATTAGCAAAAGAATAATAAAAGAAAGAAAAATAAATCAAATCACCGAAAAGAAAAAAAAATCAATTCAAATCTGGTGGGTCACTCAAATTTATTTCGGTCTCCTCTACATGTGGTTGGTACTCTAGATATGCCTTTAATCTTTGACCATTAACTTTAAACGTGACACCGTTCTTTGGGTCCTTAATTTCAATTGCCCCATGTGGAAAAACAGTATGAACAATAAAGGGGCCAGACCATCGAGAGCGTAATTTACCTGGAAATAGGTGCAAGCGAGAATTGAATAAAAGCACTTTCTGACCTAGAGTGAACGATTTTCTCATAATTGGCTTGTCATGGAAGACTTTCATTCGTTGCTTGTAAATCTTGACATTTTCGTATGCATCATTGCGAATTTCTTCAAGTTCTGCCAGCTGTAATCTTCTTTCTGAGCTAGCTTGCTGCATGTCAAAGTTGAATTTCTTGATGGCCTAATATGCACGATGCTCGAGTTCCACAGGTAGGTGGCAAGCTTTTCCATACACTAGCCTGTAGGGTGATATCCCAATCGGGGTCTTGAAAGCCGCTCTATATGCCCATAATGCATCATCGAGTCTTAATGACCAATCTTTTCTATCTGGCCTCACCGTCTTTTCTAATATGTGCTTTATTTCTCGATTGGAGATCTCAACTTGGCCACTGGTTTGCGGATGATATGGGGTTGCCACTTTGTGAGTGATTGAATACTTTGTCAAAAGAGCTTTGAATGCTTTGTTACAAAAGTGGGCACCACCATCACTGATTATTGCTCGAGGGAATCTAAAGCGTGAAACAATGTTGCTTTTCAAAAATCCTATCACCACTTTATGATCATTGGTTCTACATGGAATTGCTTCTACCCATTTCGATATGTAGTCAACAGCAACCAATATGAATTGATGGCCAAAAGAAGGGGGAAAGGGTCCTATGAAGTCGATACCCCATATGTCAAAAATCTCAACCACTAAAATTGGATTTAGTGGCATCATGCTCCTTCGTGTAATGCTTACCATTCGTTGACACCTATCACATGAAGAACAGAAAGTGTAAGCGTCTTGAAATATAGTTGGCCAATAGAAACCACATTGTAAAACTTTAATAGCTGTTTTCTTAGCGTTGAAATGGTCTCTACAAGCTTGTTCATGACAGAATGAAAGGATATTCTGAATTTCACTTTCTGGGACACATCACCTAACAATTTGATCTGCACAATACTTGAACAGATAAGGGTCATCCTAAAAGAAATTCTTTATTTCTACAAAGAATTTAGCCTTGTCTTGCTTGGTCCAATGCTCTAGAAGTTGACATGTAACAAGATAATTCACGATATCAGCATACCATGGTAATACTTCCACACTCATCAACTGTTCATCTGGAAATGACTCATTCAATGTTAATGGCTCTGTAATTGTGTCAAAATGGAGACGAGAGAGATGGTTTGCCACAACATTTTTTGTGCCTTTCTTATCTCTGAATTTCAAGTCGAATTCCTACAAAAGTAACACCCAATGAATTAGTCTAGCTTTTGCATCTTTCTTCGTGAGAAGATATTTAAGAGCAGCATGATCTGTGAACACAATTATTTTACAACCAATGAGGTAAGATCGAAATTTTTCCAATGCAAACACTACTGCTAGCATTTCTTTTTCAGTAGTTGAATAGTTCAACTGTGCATCATTCAATGTCATACTAGCATAATAAATAACATGGAGAATTCGATTAACTCTTTGTCCTAACACTACTCCTACTGCATAATCAAAAGCATCACACATGAGCTCGAATGGTAAGCTCCAATTTGGGGGCTGGATGATGGGTGATGATGTCAATAATTGCTTTAATTTTTCAAAAGCCACAAGACATGAATCATTAAAAATAAAAGGTACATCCTTAGCAAGTAAATTGCATAAGGGTCTAGAAACTTTGCTAAAATCTTTAATGAAACGTCTATCTAAACCAGCATGTCCAAAGAAATATCTTACTTCTCTGACTATTTTGGGTGGAGGAAGATTAGAAATGAGATCCACCTTGGATTTGTCAACCTCAATACCTTTGCTCGAAATGATGTGACCGAGAACAATACTTTGTTTTACCATAAAATGGCACTTCTCCCAATTTAAGACTAAGTTCTTCTCGATACATCTCTGCAGAACTGGTTTTAGATGATGTAAACATTGATCAAACGAGTCACCAAAGATAGAAAAATTATCCATAAAGACTTCAAGGAATCGTTCAACCATATCAGAAAAAATGCTCAACATGCATCGTTGAAATGTAGCAGGTGCATTACATAATCCAAATGGCATCCTCCTATATGCAAAAGTGCCAAAGGGCAAGTGAAAGTAGTTTTCTCTTGATCTTTTGGTGTTATGGGAATCTGATTATATCCTGAGTAGCCATTTAGAAAGCAATAAAATTCATGGCCTGCTAATCTATCAAGCATTTAATCGATAAATGGTAAAGGAAAATTATCTTTACGTGTGACAGAATTCAATTTTCTATAATCAATGCATACACGCCATCCTGTAGTTACTCTAGTTGGTATCAATTCATTATTAGCATTGGTAACTACTGCGACTCCTGACTTTTTAGGGACAACTTGTACAGGACTGACCCATGAACTATCAAAAATTGGGTAAATGATACCTGCGTCTAATAGCTTAAGGACTTCAGTTCTAACAGCTTCTTTCATATTAGGATTTAACCGATGTTGTGCAAATTTTAATGTACTCGCAAACGCACGAATCTATTGTAGTATAGACTAATGGTGACGAGTGTCGATCCCACGAGGAGGTGGATTTTAATTGTGTATAGAATTAATTTTGTAAATGGGTTGTTGGATTTATGGTGGAAATGATTTGGAATATGCTAAAACTTAAATTAAAATGGCGAGAATAAATTCTAAATTTGGAACTGAAATGGCGAGAATAAATTGAAGAGAATTCTATTGAAATAACGTACTTGGGTATCTGGATCCGTATCAACATGCATCATGGGCTAAATAATCCTTATTAATGCCAATTAAATCATGAGGGGGGAATCCACACCTCATGAACCACGCTCTAATCAATATGGTGCTAAGGGCTTATCGTGCCAAATAATAATAACCTTGTACTAGAGGGCCGGTGAAACCAAGGCAGTACTAGACAAGATTAGTATTATTTGTCGACGAGAAGTCAAAACATCCACAAAAACTAGAGGGGAAGAGAAAATAAATTTACCAAATTAAGCCCATGACACATGTTGAGACTTCACCTTCAACCCAAGCTTGAAAGAAAATTAGCCACTCATAATTGAACTAGGGGCAAAATGAGAATTTATTAAAATACGAAGAAAAGACAAGATGGAGAGGGAATTACAGAAAATGGATCCCAAAAATGGATTCAGAGATATCAAATTAGGGGGGAGAGGCCCCCTTTTTATAGATACATGGTGTAAATCATGGCCATCGGATTAAAAAAACAGTTTGGACGCTCAGGATTGCGCCACGTCATCAGTCAACAGTCCACGGTTTGACCACGCGGATGAACAGTAACACGGTTTGACCGGACTTTGAACAGTAACGCGGTTTGACCCGGATGAACAGTAACGCGGTTTGGTTGAAAATAATCCTGTGTGATGCATGCACCGTATGCGAGATTTTTCGTCCACTGATATGCTGCCACGTCACCATCAACAGTATATAAGAATTTTAGTCCAATAGGATCGTGACACCTCATCAGTCAATGCCACGTTATCGGTTCGTCTATGTGAACAGTAACGTATACATTACCGTACACGTGACTAGTACCGTACAAGTGAACAGTGCCATTTTTCCTTTTATGCTCCTCCTAAGGCTTTCGACCGTCCTGAGTTCAAAAGTGATGTCCGTTTTGCCATCTGATTTCTCGTTTATTGTGAAATGACTATGATGCCCCTAAAATACATAAAATACTTAATTAAAATAAAACACGTGTAATTAAATCACAAGAAGGTTAAATACATAAAAGTAAGGGTTGTTAGTAAGACTTGAAATGTAAAATGACGGTTTTCTCCTTTATAAATATGCATTTTCTAACACTTAACAACCGACGTTGCATTTCCTTAGTAGATTTCGCTTTTTCATCGAGGAATGTAATGCGTGCAGTCTACTGGGTTTATACCTTTGATGTCTGCTATGGTCCATCCTAATGCTCCTTTGTGCTCTTTTAAAACATCCAACAACTTATCTTTTTGTTCGTCATTTAGGGATGATGAGATGATTACCGGTAAAGTGCTTTCTTCTCCCAAAAATGCATATTCTAGAGTGTTGGGCAATGGTTTGAGCTCGAGTTTCGGTGGTGATTCTGATGATGGGATGCATTTTTTCTCTGATGGTGCTAGTTATTCAACTCTTGACTTTCATTTATTAGTGTCCATAGATGGTGCTGAGTCAAGTAGGGCGTTGACCTCATCGACTGATCTGTCAATATCAAAATCCAAATCAAAGTGAGTTAAACATGTTTGTAAGGGATCATCACTAAGGTTTGAAAGAAAAGTATTATCAACTATTGTTTCTATTAAATCCACATCAACAATTCCATCATCTGCATTGTGAGGTTGTTTGGCAATGTTGAAGATATTCAGCTCCATAGTCATGTTGCCGAAGGACAACTGCATATTTCCAGTCCTGCATTGAATGTGAGCATCCACAGTTGCCAAGAAAGGTTTGCCTAGAATAATGGGGATGTGCTTCCTTGAATCTTATATTGGTTGAGTGTCAATTACAATGAAATCAACAGGAAAATAAAACTTGTCTGCCTGGATAAGCACGTCCTCCACAATACCACGAGGTATTTTCGTGGACCGATCTGCAAGCTGTACACCACTGGAGTTGGGTGTAATTCTCCAAGTCCAAGTTTCAAAAATACTGAGTAAGGCAATATATTTACACTAGCACCTAAATCCAACAAAGTATTCTCAATTGTGTGGTTCCCTATGCTACATGAGATAGTGGGGGAGCCTGAGTCTTTACATTTTATAGGAATTTTGTGTTGGAGTATAGAACTAACGTTTTCTGTTAAAAATGCATTCTTTTGAGCATGAATGTTTCTCTTTTTAGTACAAAGGTCTTTAAGAAACTTGGTATAAGATGGAACTTGCTTTATAGCATCAAGTAAAGAGATGTTAACACTTACCTATTTAAAGATTTCGAGAATCTCACCTGTGGATTTTCCCTTCTTTACTTTCGCTAACCTCTGAGGAAATGGAGCTTTCGGAACGTATTCTCGTGGTTTGGTTTCTTCTCTCTCCTCCGGTGATGAGTCCTCAACACTCACATGTACAATTTGATTTTCTTTTGTCACCGGCATCTCCACTTTGTTATCGACTTCTTTTCCTTTTTGCAAGGTCATGACTGTTTTGACCTCTCCATGCTGCTGTGGTAAACTGGTACTTGCTTCATGCACTCCTTTAGGATTAGGCACTGGTTGACTTGGAAATTTACTTTTCTCAACAGTCATTGACAAGGTCTGAATTGAAGAAGCAAGTTGTCCCACCATTTTCTCGAGGTTTGAAACTGATTAGGCTTATGAGTTGAAGCATGCTCTCAACTCATTTCGTAGTCCATCAATAGTGCGGTTCTATTGCTAAATCGTGAAGTGAGTAAGATTCTTGAGATTCTAGAATGAATCCTCCCATGGTCTGGGTTAAGAGTAGTTCTGGTTCTGATTATATGGTCTAAATGGTGGCTAAGAGGCTTGAGGAACTTGAGGAATTTATTGCATTGGTGGAGTTGGAGCTACTGGTCCATTCTGTTGGAATCCTTGAGACCATGAAAAATTGGGGTGATCTCTCCATCCAGGGTTATATGTGTTGGAGTATGGGTTGTAATTCGATGGTTTTCTCATTACACCTATGGCATTGGCTTGATCTGAGTATGAGTCATGGTCATGTGCCTCTGTTGATTTAGCAGTCGATAAAGATGCTATTTGTCGAGCGAGACCTTCAACCATCTCCTTGACTTCTTTGATTTCTGAAGTTGACTCGCCAATGTAAACCTCATTTACTCCTTTAATTCTTCTAGTGTTTTTAAGTGATCGACTCCGTTGTTGGGAATTATCTGCTTGTCGCTAGAAGAATTCCCAAATCTCTGATGCACTTTTTGACATTAGCTCTCCTCCACTTGTTGCCATTAGCCATTCTTGCACATTCGGCAATAATTCCTCCAAAAAGTCTTGGCATTGGTGCCATTTCTCGTACCCATGATGTGGACACTTCAAGAGTAGCCCATTGAATCGCTCCCATGTTTCAAAAAACTGATCATCTTCTCTCTGGGTAAACTCTGAAATTTCCCTGCGAATAGCATTGGTTTTATGCACTGGGAAATATTTATTCAAAAATTTTGTAACCATTTATTCCCATGATGTAATGCTATTAGCAGGCAATGTATTGAGCCATGAATGAGCTCTATCCTTTAAAGAAAATGGGAATAGTCTAAGTTTAACATCATCATCTGAAAAATTCTCATATTTAAATGTTTGACAAATAGCATAAAAATCATTCAAATGATTATATGAGTACTCATTTTCTAGGCCATAGAATGTTGGGAGACAATTTAGCACACTAGGTTTTAGTTCAAAACTCCCAGCAGCTACATTTGGGTATCTTATGCATGATGTGCTCAAATTAGCTAAAGGACTGAAGTAGTCCTTAAATGGCCTCTCATGTGGATGCAAATCCAGTTTATTTTTAACTTGCTTGTGTGTGCGAAGTGTTTTTTTTTAGTTCAAGGTCTATAGGTTCAAGATTAGGTAATAATGACCTACGACCATGCATGCAAGAAACACAAAGATAAATGGGAACAAAACAAATAAAAATAAAGAAGAGAAATTATGTTACTAACCTTATCACGCTGTTAAAACCTTTCTATAAAAATACACAAAAATAAATACGTGAAATAAATTAACTAAAAATAAATTAATAAGATAAACTAAAAAAAATTTACAAAGAAAAATAAATTACAGAATTTTAAAGAAGAGAAAAAGAAAAGAAATACTAACCTTTAAATGTAGATTCACATTTTTTTCTTTTTTCTTTTTTTTTAAAGAAAAAAAATACAAGAAAACAATAAATGGAATTATTCACAAAAATTAATTCTATGAATTAAAATTACTTACCTCCCCGGCAACGGCGCCAAGAACTTGTTGTGCAAATTTTAATGAACTCGCAAGCGCACGAATCTATTGTAGAATAGACTAATGGTGACGAGTGTCGATCCCACGAGGAGATGAATTTTAATTGTGTGTAGAATTAATTTTGTAAATGGGTGGTTGGATTTGTGGTGAAAATGATTTGGATTATCCTAAAATTGGAATTGAAATGGCAAGAAAAAATTGAAGAGAAATCTATTGAGATGACGTACTTGGGTATCTGGATCCGTATCAACATGCATCATGAGCTAAATAGTCCTTATTAATGCCAATTAAATCATGAGGGGGGAATCCACACCTCATGAACCACGCTCTAATCAATATGGTGCTCAGAGCTTATCGTGCCAAATAATAATAACCTTGTATTAGGGAGCCGGTGAAACCAAGGCGGTACTAAACAAGATTATTATTATTTGTCGACGAGAAGTCAAAACATCTACAAAAACTAGAGGGGAAGAGAAAATAAATTTACCAAATAAAGCCCATGACACATGTTGAGACTTCATCTTCAACCCAAGCTTGAAAGAAAATTAGCTACTCATAATTGAACTAGGGGCAAAATAGAAATTTATTAAAATACGTAGAAAATACAAGATGGAGAAGGAATTATAGCAAAAGGAGTCCAAAAATGGATTCAGAGATATCAAATTGGGGGGGGGAGGCCCCATTTTTATAGATACATTGAGTAAATCGTGGCCATCAGATTAAAAACAGTTTGGACGCTCAGGATTGCGCCACGTCATCAGTCAACAGTACGCGGTTTGACCACGTGAGTGAATAGTAACACGGTTTGACCCGGGTTGAACAGTGACGCGGTTTGGTTGAAAATAATCCTGTGTGATGCATATTCCGTATGCGAGATTTTTGGTCCACTGATATGCTGCCACGTCACCATCAATAGTACATAAGAATTTTAGTCCAATAGGATCGTGACATCTCATCAGTCAATGCCACATCATCGGTCAATGCCACGTCATCGATCCGTCTATGTGAATAGTGTCGTGAACAGTAACGTAGACAATACCGTACACGTGAATAGTACCGTACATGTGAACAGTGCCATTTTTCCTTTTATGCTCTTCTTAAGGTTTTCGACCGTCCTGAGTTAAAAAATGATGTCCGTTTTCCGTCTGATCTCTCGTTTATTGTGAAATGACCATGATACCCCTAAAATACATAAAATACTTAATTAAAATAAAACACACATAATTAAATAACAAGAAGCTTAAATATATAAAAGTAAGGGTTGTTAGTAAGACGTGAAATGTAAAATGATGATTTTCTTCTTTATAAATATACATTTTCTAACACTCAACATGCTGCCTCTTCAAATTCTTGCCCCAAAGGTCCTTTAACATTTTTCTCCAGTTTAAAACCAGTGTTGAGAGGTGTATCAGAACCCTTGCAATCCTGCATTTAGGCTTTACTCAATAGATCCTTAATGTACTTTGTCTATAAGAGATGCATACCATGAGTTGTGTAACAAACTTCCACATCTAGAAAATAGGCTAGTAATCCCAGATTCTTGAGAGCAAAAACCTTATTGAGTTTAGTATTGAAATCTTTAAGTAATGCTGAGTCAGGATCAGTAAGCAAAATGTCATCAACATAAATTAACACAATGATCATGCCTCTAATATCATGTTTGAAGAATAGAGAAGTGTCAGCTTTAGAATTAATGAATTGCCAAGTGGTAAGATAACTTTTCAGTTGATCATACCATGCTCTTGGAACTTGTTTCAATCCATATAATGCGTTATTAAGCTTGCATATATAGCCTTCTTTAGAAACAAAACCCTCAGGATGAGTCATATACACATCCTCTGATAAATCCCCATTTAAAAAAACATTATTAACATTAATTTGTCTAACCTTCCAACCTTTCATGACAGCCAAACTTAGAATTACTCTCATTGTCGAGGACTTTACTACAAGACTAAAGGTTTCTAAATAATCAATGCCTGCAGTTTGATAAAATCCCTTGGCCACCAATCTAGCTTTATACTTAGAGACTGAGCCATTTGTGTTGTACTTGGTTCTGAACACCCATTTGCATACCATCGGTTTATAAGATGGGCATACAGGCACAAGATTCCAAGTATTATCTTTAATGAGAGCATCATACTCAATCTGAATTATTGCTTTCCATTTTCGATCAGACAATGCCTCTAAGACGGTAGATGGTTCTAGGCTATTGTGATATGTTATGTAGGCTTTTGCCTTGAATATTCCAGCCTTTGCTCTAATAATAATTTTATGTGTAGAGAGGATTGGTTTGGGCTGAGATGAAGACTTTAAAGTGTTGGTTGAATTTGAAAGGAAGAGGTGAGAGGCTGTAAAGAAGATGTATAATGTGTAGGCGATAGGCAAGATGGTGCATCAGTTGGAGGTATAGAGAGCTGCATTTATGGGATACAACTTTCTCACTTGAATATAATATAATTAACTTTAAGCTATCAAGCCCTTGAATAATAATAATAATAATAATTTAATTCTAAAGTAATGATAACATAAACAATGACATAAGTGATGATGTAAGAGAAATTTGTAGAGATAATTAGGAAATCTAGAATTTAGTAAGATATTTATGAAGAATAATCACAACCATTAATCAAGAGTTATGGTGGCAAAATTCTAACAATCCATTAACCTTAAGAAATCCTATAAATACCCTCTAGCCCTGTCATTTTCAATACAACCCTGGAAATTCAAGCCTCTTCTATTCTAAGTCATAATATCAAGAGTAGAGAAATCCTCAAGTTTAAAAGGTATAGAGAAGTCAAGGTTAAAAAGTAAGTAACGCTTCAACTGCAATGTAGGGGCAAAATTCTTATTATACTTAACTTCAGTTTTAACTAATTCTTTATCTTGTGATAGCTACTATAATGTGATTAGTTATGATCTAAATTTTACATGGACGACTATGCTACCTATATTACAGTAATTTCTTATTTATCCTTATATGGTTGGCTATGATATTTTCTTATTTACGCCTTGTATGGTCGGCTATGCCGCTTATTCTGTAATACTTAATTATGCTATGGTCAGCTCTGCCACCTATACTATAATCCCATGTTGTTTAATCTTTGTACAGATGACACTGCTGCCTATATTAAAGATTGTTGTTCTTAAATAGGGTTGTATGTTGATTCTGTTCTACATCTAGAAACTTCAAATGTTATGACATCATTTGCATTAGATGCATCCATTTCATGGATTACTTTATAAAGAAGACGTTTTATAAAATGAATTTATGAAAAATGAGTGGTTGTACTACCAGGTGGCATAGTTCTGAAGGAGGGCAAGCCCTCTAAACATAGTAAAAGTTAAATCTTTTGGGGACAACGATATGTAACACCCAAAAGATCAACTAATTAGGCCCAAGGGCATGTTATTTTAAAGAATAAGAATGCTAGCCTTGTAATGCAACATACCTAGGTCCCTAATAAAGTTGTTTTGTATTTTCTAAGTTTCTTTTGAAAAATTAATATGGTTATCTATATGTATAATAATTTATACATTCATCAAAGTGTTAATTTACTGGGTATTAGCTCATAAAGTCATTACATTGCAGGTAACCATGAGCAAGGTAAGCTTACGCCAAGTCCCAACCAAGGCGAGGTGCATATAAGTATAACAAACCTTAGGTTTTAAGATGGGCTCAACTTTGTTCTATCAAAAATAAATATCTTAGCTTTTTATAATAATAAAGTTTTTGAGAAATATTTGCATGTCTCCTATATTTGTAAAGAAGTTTTGTTTGCTATGTAAAACGTTTTTTTGAATTCGTATTCATATTAAACAAGTAACGAGATTTTTAAATATTTCCAAAATAAATCATTTTTTTAAAAGTGGAGTGTTACAACACTAGTTGTGTTTGGAAAGAAAGTATAGTTGGCTGGGAGAAAGTAGTAGGTGGTAAAGACTGAGATGATGTGTTGTGAGAATGTGGTGAAGATATTGTATCAACTTTAAAGGTGCTTTGATTATTATTGGAAACAAGAATAGTATACAATTGAAGAAGATTGTATTGAAAATCAGAAGATTGAGATGGAGAAGATGAACTGAAATTGATGAATATGGAAATGAGGTTTCATCTAATATAACATGGCTAGTTACATAGATTTTACCAGAGGGATGGAGACACATGTAACCCTTATACAAAGGATTGTACCCCAAGAAAATGCATTTTGATGTGTTAAAGTGAAACTTGTATTGACTGTAGTTTCTAAGGAAATGAAAACATGAACATCCAAATGTTTTTAAAAACTTGTAATCTAGAGGAAGATGAAAGATAGATTCATAAGGGGATTTCATTGACAAAACTTGGATAGGTAGTATGTTTATACTATATGTTGTGTATGGAAAGAATCCCACTAGAATTTGATATGTAAACTTGCTTGCGCAAGTAAAGTTAGACCAAGTTCAATAATGTGTCTATGTTTTCTATCTATTATACCATTTTTGTTGTAAGTATATTAACATGAATGTCTAAAGTGGATTCCCTCTGTGTGAAGATAGTTAATAAAGGATCTAAATTCTCTACCCCAGTCGGATTGAAGACACTTTATGGATTTGTCTAGTTCTTTTTCAACTTGAGTTTTGAAAATTTTAAAGACTGAAAGTGTTTCATCTTTGGTTTTTAAAGAAAATATCCAAGTAATTCTTGTGAAATCATCTACAAAGCTCACACAATATCTGTAGCCTTGTAATGAAATCATAGGGGCTGGTCTCACAGATTAGTGTTCAATATTTCCAAAGAAGACTTTGTTTTTATATCAATAGCTAGAAAATGAAGTTTGTGCATTTTTCCCAACTTACAAGTATCACAAAAATCAAAGTTTTTATTTTTATTAATAGGCTTAAGAGATGAACATGATTTAATATCTTAGAAGATGGATGTCCCAATCTTTGATGTAATACAGATGTGCTCAATAAACACTTAGAGTTTCTATAAGAGGTTGCTGCAGTAAGCAAGCAAGAGGTGTTATTTGAAATAGTAGAATTGATAGTTGAAAACATTGAAAGAGGAGCACCTGGTAAAACAAACTCAATAACATAACGTTGACTAGAGGTTGGAGACAATGTCTTATTGGATGGAACCAATTGCAATCTATATAAACCTTTTTCAACCTTGCCCAGCAGTATGATCAAATTCTTCACCTTGTCCTTCAGAAAACAAAAATTATCAGTAAATTCTATCACAACATCATTATCTTTTGTAAGATTAGATATGCTGATAAGGTTTTTGGTAACTTGCGGTACTAAAAGTATATCATTAAGTTTAAAAGTATAAGAAGTATTATCATTAGAATTATATAATTTCAATGCAGTGATTCCTATATGTGTTATATTCAATCCAACACCATTGCCAACAACAAGTTTAGATGTACCTGCAAAGGTTTCAGAGATGTGCACATTATTTATATCATTTGTCAGGTAGTGTGTTGTTCAACTATCTAGATACCAATTGGCATCAGAAGGCCCTTCCATATTAGCCAAATATGCAGACTTTGGATTTCTATTTAGTGGTGGTCTGTGAGCTCCAGATGCAGTGAACTTTTCAAGTGTCCAACAAATATTGACAATGTGACTTGTTATGAAACAAATTTGACATGTTGGATTAGAGGCATTCCACTGAGACTTAGTGTTTCTAGTTGATATGTCATTATTATATCCACAATTTTCAACATTTTGATTCCAATTACCTTCTCCACCTTTTTGGTTATCTACTTGATAGGCTTTGAACATAGGATTGTGAAATATAAGTGTGCAACCCAAGAGGGGGGGTGAATTGAAAATTTAAAAATTATCCTAGCAAATCCACACAACAAGCAATCTAATGCCTTAATAAAAATTGAAAGCAATAAGTTTAATAAAGGCACAATAATTAAAGAGTAAGGGAGAAGAGAAACAAACACACAAATTTTTATGTGGTTCGGCAATCCCCGCTTACGTCCACGCCTCAAAGCGATCCAAGCTTGAGGATTCCACTATCCAAGCCTTTCCAAGGCTTCAACGATTATAATTGACTTCGAGGTGTCAATAAACCTTTACAACAAAGAGATTATCTCCCAATCTCTTCACTCAAGTGTCTCACACACTCAAACTCTTACAATTGAGATAAATAAATGACGGTTACAATGAAACCACTCAATGAGTAAATATTCAAAAATGAAGAACAAGAAAAGATTCAATGTTTGTATTTCGCAAGTTTGAAGGCTCAAGATATCACTTGTGCTTTTTGTTTTTGCTTGTTGGAGAGATTGAAAATGAGTTGGATTTTAGTTCTTATAGTTTGAACTCAAAAACTAGCCGTTATGCACATTTTGGTCGTAACCGGATTACCGGTTATGGACATCTGAAATTCCGCTTAATGTTACCGTTACAGCCACAATTTTGAATTTCTGAACATCCGGATTGCCGCTTTGTCACATCCAGATTTCCGCTTATGCTCAGTAGCTTACTGCCTAACAACCAGATTTCCGTTTGTCAGGATCCGGATTTCCGCTTTCAATTCGGATAGATTTTGCATAAAATCTGGACTTCCGTTTGTCAAAATCCGAATTGCCGCTTGCTACAGTAACTGCTACAGTGAAAATTTTCCTAAATTTATAGTTTGACACCAAAACTTTATAAAATTATAGTGTGGCCCAAAATGTTATAAAAGTTTGCAAAAAGGTCCAATTTCAGAATTTTAGAATAATGCTTTGTCAATCCCACAATTTTATGAAATTATGACTTCGCCCAAACTTTGTGAAATTAAAAAATAGCCCAAAAACATTTAAATAGTTTTAAATAGGTCTAAATCCAAAATTTAAAAAACACTATCAAAGATTTTAAAAATACTTTCATTTTAGTTCAAAATACTTTAATTCCATAACATCATTTTCTTATTATAAAAGCACAATTCATAAATCTTTGCTTAATAATTACATGTGGTTTGTTATCATCAAAATCAATATTTATAGCTATATAGGCTAACAATCTCCCCTTTTTTGATGATGACAAAACACATAGAAAAAATTTAATCTAGTTATGAAAAGCTCCCCCTTAATCAAAGCAAGTTAAAAATTGATTTGAAAATTGTTTAACAAAAACTCCCCCTGCATACATGCATACTCCCCCTAGATACATGCATATTTTCATAACACTTTTTATAACACTTATCATATTAAATCATTCTCCCCCTTCATCATAAAAAAGAATAAAAGAATAAGAGAATGAGAGCTCCCCCTATCAATGATCAAAATCGCAACATAAGCACATTAGGAAAAAAAATATCCATAAGCATAAGAAAATCCATATAATCCATAATGATCAGTCAAAACAAATCCATAATATCCAATATAAATAGTCACAACAAATCCATATCATCCAAAAACCATAAATCGAAAATCATAATAACCATCCATAGAGTCGAAGATAAAAGAACACACAATATAGTAAATGAAATGTAGGTGTGTCTAAATACAAGCATAAGATACTACTCAGGTGGTGAGGATGGAGGTGCAAATGGATATGGAATGCCGAAGTGCTTAAAGAGGAGGCGCTGTCCATGAATGAGTTGCTGCTGCAGCTGCCGCTGCTACTGCTGCTCCTACTGAAACTCAGTCTACCACACCGAAAGTGTCCGCACCTCATCCATAAGTTGCTGAAGAGTAACATCTCCAGAGGTAGGAGGTCGTGGAGGTGATGAAACGGATGCAGAGACAACAGGATCTGAAGCAATCACGGGAGGATCACGGCGTCTACGCTGCCCCCGAAATGATAGTGAGAAAATGGGTAGCTGATCGGCTGGAACCACGACATTAAGTGGCCGATCATCACTTGGAGCAAGGAAGGTAAACTTGTTTTCAGAGTATTTGACCCAAGTGCCATTTTTCCACTCAAAGCCTAAGCCGAGAATAGCATCATCTCTGATACCCTTAGACGGCCTACACGATGGTTCTTTAATAGGTACATCAAAAAATTTCAGGATTCGGGTAATGAAATGACCATATAGAAGGGAGCGGGTAATCAACTTAGGTATACTGAGCATGTTTCGGACAATGGTATATCCTAAGTCAACTGGACGATGTCTAAGAATACAATCAATCAAGGCGACATCCATATGAGAGACCTCATCCAAATGGCCTGATCTAGGAAGGGCAATACTCTGAATAAAACGAAGTAATATCCGAGATTGAAGACAAAGACATAGGTTGTGAAAATGGATAGTACAATCTTCATCGGAAAGGTCGACACGACGACATATATTCTTAACAACATCAATATAAACATAGTCATCAATGTCAGGAGGTTTCCTAAGTGAAAAAATTTCTAGGCCATCATCGGAAGATCCTAGGATGGAGTTCAACTCCGAATCATCAAACTCAATCAAAACTCCTCCAACTGTGGTGATTACTCGATTCTCTTTCTCCGCGGAACAATCCATATTCCAGTAAAATACTCTCACCAAGTCAGGATATACATTTTCCTCAACAACAAGTGCATTAAGCCAACCAACATCTTCCAACAATTGTAATAAAGTTCTATTGCTAATACTAAGATGATTCAAACAATCCGATAAAACAAAAAATGTTTGGAGTACCTCACGAGTCATGAATTGTTGATGAAAACGTTTGGCTAGATGTTTCTTGTTTTGAAAATGTGTGGACTCAAAATTGGATTGGTTGGTGATGCCCCTTGCTTCCCGTGGCCGGTCGGTTTGTTGAACCGGTTCTTTGCCTTTTCTTCGAACCGGCCGAGAGCTTGACATTGTGATTTGGTTGATTTGGGCTTGAAAAGGATAAGGAGAATGAAGATGATGAAGATTGAAAGTGATTTGGAGAAACAAATTGGATCAAAAAATGGCTTGAGAGTGAGAAATCTAAAGAGAGAAAAATCGGCCCAAAACCTAGGTTGAAATTCGGATATAGGGATTTGGAGGTTGAGGATGAGTTTTGAGTGTGATTTTAGGTATAAGAACGGATGGGGATCAAGATTTATGGATTGATTTGTATCAAAACCGAGTAGAAATGGTGGATTTTGGAGTGAAAAATGAGAGAGAGAAACCGATTTTTAGAGAGAGAGCAAGAACCGGATTTCCATTTGAAGAGGGAAGAAGAACAATTGAAATAGCTTCCAAAACCGGCTTGCCGGATGAGATGAACCGGAAATCCGGTTTGCTCCAGCAAGGTTCCACGCGAAACCGGCTTTCCGGTTTTGATAACCGATAGTCCGGTTTGAGGTAGAAAGTTGCCTCTTGAATTCGGTTTTCCGGATTTTAAGAACCGGTTATCCGGTTTTGAGGCAGAGAGGAGGCTTAGCAAATCCGGTTTTTCGGATTGAAAATCCGGTTATCTGAATGTTGTCCCGAGAGCAACCAACGCTAATCTGGTTTTCCGGATTGAAAATCCAGTTATCCGGAATTTGTCCCGAGAGAAATCAATAAAAAAAATGGTTTTCCGGACGAGTGGAAAGGGAATATTTGCTAGCTCTTATACTTGTACTACACACACCATTTTATTTCCGGCCTTAAAAATTGATTAATTTTAAATCATTTTGAGATTTAAAATTTTTCAATAAGTCATTTAATGCATGAAACACAAAATCATAAAATCATAAATTTACAAGCATATCATGCTATCTAATTCATGAAGCATAAAATCATATGATAACAACCATATCAAGTCATGTAGTAAAACATGAATTAAGATTCAACATTCGTCATTCCAAGCTCATGTCTTATCTTTATAAAAAGCTCTTCGCTAAGAGGTTTTGTAAAGATATCCGCAAGTTGATTTTCAATGGAAACAAATTTAATTACAACATCTCCTTTTTGAACATGATCTCTAAGGAAATGATGTCTAATTTCTATATGCTTAGTCCTAGAATGTTGAATAGGATTCTTAGAAAGATTTATAGCACTAGTATTGTCACATAAAATAGGAATTTGATCAAGCTTAATACCATAGTCTCTAAGGGTTTGTTTCATCCATAGAGTTTGTGCACAACAACTACCTGCGGCAATATATTCTGCCTCGGTGGTTGAAAGCGCAACCGAGTTTTGTTTCTTACTAAAACCAAGAGATAAGAGAATGGCCTAGGAAGTGACATGTTCCACTAGTACTTTTTCTATCAACCTTATACCCAGCAAAATCGGCATCCGAATAACAAGTTAAATCAATATGAGTTCCTCTAGGATACCAAAGGCCAAGATTAATGGTGCCAATTAAATATCGAAAAATGCGTTTGACAGCAAGCATGTGAGACTCTTTAGGACACGATTGAAATCTAGCACACAAGTATACACTAAACATAATATCAGGCCTTCTAGCAGTCAAGTAGAGTAAGGATCCGATCATACCTTGATATGTCTTGATATCAACTTCCTTACCTTTCTCATCTTTGTCCAGCTTGATAGTAGTACTCATAGGAGTGCTTTTTGCCGTTCCATTATCATAGCCAAATCTTTTGAGTAGATCTTTCACGTACTTGGCTTGGTTTATGAAAATTCCTTCCTCGTTTTGTTTGATTTAAAGTCCAAGGAAGTACTTCAACTCTCCCATCATACTCATCTCAAACTCTTGGCTCATACATGATGAAAAATCTTTACATAACAACTCATTAGTAGAACAAAAAATAATATCATCAACATAAATTTGAACAATAAGTATATCTTGGTTCTTATTGTTAGCCTAAAGGGCTATACATAATGTAATTTTGATGATAACAAACATATGTATTGAGTGATTTAATAAATATTGTATTTCACATTTTTACTAGTTTTTGAAGGATAATATTTATACAAGTAAATCAAGTGAAATCAAGATTGAAGACACTCAACGGACAATGGCGACATCAAGAATAGTTTAGAGCTCAACGAACAAATTAGTGCAATAAATTCTTGTAAAGCCGGTATGATTTAATTGATGTTTGATTTAGCATTTGAGAAGCTCAAGAAATTAATTTAATTAAATACTTTTCATAAACTAAAATATTTTATTTTTATAAAGTAAAGTATTTTGTGGATTTGAGTAAAATTGGACTTAAATGTTAAGATTTGAAATCTTTGATTTTAATAAGTATCAAATTTCGGAGTTGGATGTTTTTACAAACATTTTAATTATTTTGGGTCATACTATAATTTATGAATATTTTGAACTAAAGTGAAAGATTTTGAGAACTTTGAAAAATATAGGTATTATGTTGAAAAGGACCTTTGTGTGAAACAAGAAAATCTTTGGGGCCATATCATAATTTCAGAAAGTTTGAGAAAGACATCTATTTTTATGAAGTTCTGAAATTGGACCTATTTGCAAAGTTTTCTGACGTTTTGGGCCATAGTATAATTATAGAAAGTTTTGGGCTAAAGTGTAATTTTAGTGAACAGTAGTACTGTAGCAAATTCAAAAATAACGGTAATATTACTGTTCCTGAGCGGCTAGCCGGATAATCAAGCGACTAACCGCTTGAGCGCTGGAATTTGCCTATAACGGCTAGTTTTTGGGCTTTCACTATAAAAACTCAACTCAAACTTCATTTTAAGAACTAACACAAGCAAATATAAGATCATATAACATATATTGAGCTTCCATTTCGTAAATCATCATTTGTTGAATCATCATTGAGCTATAATTTGTTATTCACTCTTAAAGAGAGTTTTATTGTTGTGAATTTCATTTCTCATCAATTTGTGAGTGTACAAGTGTGGGAAACACTTGGGGTGAAGAGATTGGGGATATAATCTCTTGTTGTAAAGGTTCATTGACACCTTGGAAGTCAATTGTAAACATTTGAAGCCTTGGGAGGCTTGGATAGTGAAATCCTCAAGCCGGGTGAGCTTGGAGGCGTGGACGTAGGCGGGGATAGCCGAACCACGTAAAAATCCTTGTGTTCGTTTTCTCTTCCCTTACTCTTTTAATATTGTACTTGATTGAATTTATTGTTTTTGATTTGATTAAGGCGGTAGATTAAATTGTTGTGCGAATTGTATTGCATAAAATTTAAAATCCCAATTCACCCCCCCTCTTGGGTTGCATAACTTGCATTTCACTTATGCTTAACAAATAGAGTTGTGTCCGCTTTTCCCATCGAAAAATCATTATCCAACAAGAAGTTTTTAAGCCTATCATACCAAGCTCTAGGTGCTTATTTTAAACCATACAAAGCCTTGGATAACTTATACATATGATCTGGAAATTTTTCATTTTCAAAACCAGGAGGTTGTTTCACATAAACTTCCTCCATAATATATCCATTTAGGAAATCACTCTTGACATCTATTTGATATAAAATAAAATCCTTACGACATGCATATGCTAACAACATCCTAATGGATTCTAACCTTCCTACAGGTGCAAAGGTTTCATCAAAATCAATTCCTTCTTCTTGGTTGTAACCTTGAGCCACTAATCTAGCTTTATTTCTTACAACCACACCAGATTCATCCATTTTGTTTCTAAATACCCATTTAGTACCTATAATGGATTGATGTTCTGGATTAGGAACTAATTCCCACACATTGTTTCTCTCAAATTGATTCAACTCCTCTTGCATTGCCATAATCCAAGATTCATCATTTTCCGCATCCGCAAAGGATTTTGGTTCAATTTGAGAAATAAATGCGGCATGCTCACATGTGTTCCTAAGAGATGACCTAGTGGTAACACCTCGTGAGGGATCTCTTAAAATTACATCATTAGGGTGAGAGGATACATACCTCCACTCCATGGGGAGTATTTGTGAAGTACCTTCATTTTGCTCTGCATTTGTTTCTTCATGATGTTCCTCTTGAATTCCACGTGGTGCGTCTTCTTGGTTGTCATTCGATGCTTCTTCTTGTTGTTGTTCTTCTGCATTATCATCAATAACAACTTTCTCCGTAGAGGAGGAGTTAGACTCATCAAATGTAACATGCATAGATTCTTCCACAACTAAAGTTCTTTTATTATAAACTCCATAAGCTTTGCTTGAATTTGAATAACCAAGAAAAATGCCAACATCAGATTTTGGATCAAATTTACCAAGAATATCTTTTGTGTTCAAAACAAAACATTTACATCCAAAAACTTTAAAATAGCCAATGTTGGGTTTTCTATCTTTCCAAAGCTCATATGGAGTTTTATTAAGATTAGGTCTAATCAACACCCGATTTAAAACATAACAAGCGATGTTGACGGCTTCGGCCCAAAAATACTTAGGCAAAGAGTTTTTATTCAACATAGTCCCAGCCATTTCTTGAATGGACCTATTCTTTCTCTTTACTACTCCATTTTGTTGTGGAGTCCTAGGTGATGAAAATTGATGTTCAATGCCAAGGTCATTACAAAAATTTTCAAATGCATGATTTTCAAATTCTCCACCATGATCACTTTTAATACAAGTAATAGAATAGCCTTTTTCATTTTGAACCATTTTAAAGAAAATTCGAAATGCATCAATGGCATCATCCTTATTAGCTAAGAACAATGCCCATGTGTATCTAGAGTAATCATCCACAATTACAAATGCATAAAATTTGCCACTAGCATGTCTAGAAGGTCCAAACAAATCTATATGAAGCAATTGAAGTGGTTTTAAAGTAGAGACATGATTCTTGCTTTTAAAGGAAGTTTTGATTTGTTTCCAAATTGGCATGCTTCACAAGTTTTATCTTTTTGAAAACTAATTTTTGGAATATCTTTTACTAAATCATTTTTCACGATTTTTGAAATCAAATCCATGCTTGCATGACTTAATCTTCTATGCCACAACCAGCCATCATCATGCATTGCGGAGAGACATTTATCATGTTTTGATGCACAATCTATATTAATGGTATAGACATTAACACATCTATTTCCTACAAACACGACTTTTCCATCACATGCATTCTCAATAACACATTTTGATTCATCAAAGATAACTCTATATCATTTATCACATAATTGACTAATACTAAGCAAATTGTGTTTCAAGTTTTCAACCAAACACACATTCTCAATGAGAGTAGAGGATGCATTACCGACATTTCCAATTTCAATGATTTTTCCTTTTGAATTATCCCCAAACGATACATCTCCACCATTTTCGATCTTGGTAAAGCTTGAAAACCAAGAATAATTCCCTGTCATGTGTCTTGAACAACCGCTGTCCAAGTACCACTTATTATTCTTCTTCTTTGAGCCCTAAAAAAAATTTCAAGTTTTAGGTACCCAAACCTTTTTGGGTCCTTGAGAGTTAGCAATGGTCCCTTTCGGAATCCAAACACATTTCACACCATAATATGCATTTCTCTTCACTGTAAATCTATTTTTCATATGGCCATCTTGATTGCAATAATGACATACAATTTTATTGTTAATAGATGTATTCTTCACAAAATAGCTCTTGTAAAATTTTGTTTCAAATTCGGTTTATAACCTATGCCACTTTTGTCAAATACACATTTTTGTGAGTTTAGCAAATTGTCTAACATCTTTTGTCCATTTGTGAATTTTAGCACAATTTCATTTAGTTCATTGCTTTTCTTTCTAAGCATTTCATTCTCATTTTTCAAGTCATTCATGTGTGACTCTAAGTGCTCATGTGAGGTGCTAGAATTCTCAAATAATGCAATATTATCATGCAATGTTTTATTTTCTAATTCTAGACATATAATCTTTGCACTAAATGAATCATTTTCATTCTTAAGCTCTATCATCTTCTTTTTAAGGCATATATTCTTTTTGCCAATCTTCATCAGCTCATCATGCAAATCCTTAAAGGCATCATGTAATTCATCATATGTAGGAAGAACACTTACCTCATCAAGTTCATCACATGATTCTTCCCCAACGGCCATGAGAGCTAAATTTGTCATTTCTTGTTGCTCATCATCGTCACTTGTTTCCTCATCGCTATCATCCCATGTGGCCACCATAGCTTTCTTCTTGAGTTTGTTGATAAGAGGACATTCCAGTCATATGTGTCCGGGCTTCTTGCATTCATAACACGTGATTGGCTCCTTCTTCTCCTTCTTATTCTTGTAGCCTCTGAACTTTCTCTGCTCATTATTCTTTTTGTAAAATTTTCTGAATCTTCTAGCCAACATAGCCAGCTCTTCATCATCCATTTTGCTTTCCTCATCACTCTCACGTTTTGAAGCCTTGAGAGCAATATTTTTCTTCTTTTCCTCATGCCCTTTTTCAGCTGCCAAATCTTCTTCATATGAAATGAGAGAGCCAATTAAATCATCAATAGGTAATACATTTAAATCCTTGGCTTCCTCAATGGCAGTCCTTTTTTTTCTCCATTCCTTAGGTAGAGACCTAATGATTTTCTTGACTTTTTCGCTATTTGAAAAAGTCTTTCCTAGGGCTCCTAGAGTGTTCACTATGTCCGTGAATCTAGTATACATAGAGTACACATTTTCATTTTGTTCCATTTGGAACAATTCATATTGTCGAGTGTACCTACTTATTTTAGATTCTTTCACTTGGTTCGTGCCTTCATAGACAACCTCAAGTTTGTGCCAAATTTCATTAGCACTTTCGCAACTAGACACTCTATGAAACTCTTTCTTATCTAGTGCACAAAACAAGGCATTCATCGCCTTGGAATTTAAAGAAGCTTTTCTCTTTTCAAATTCATTCCAATCCCGTGAAGGTTTTGGAATATCTTTTCCTACTTCATTTTTAGTCAAAGGCATGAAAGGACCATCATTAACGATTTCCCAAATCTCATAATCTAAGGCTTGCAAGTAAATTCTCATCCTAATTTTCCAATATGGGTAATCGTTTTCATCAAAGTAAGGTGGTCTAGTGGTGGACTACCCTTCCCTAAATGTGGAATCATTTTGAGTTGCCATTGATCTTTAGCTCTAGATGGTTAAATCTAAATAAGAGCACCTCGCTCTGATACCAAATGAAATATAAGTGTGCAACCCAAGAGGGGGGTGAATTGGAAATTTAAAAATTATCCTAGCAAATCCACACAGCAAGCAATCTAATGCCTTAATAAAAATTGAAAGCAATAAGTTTAATAAATGCACAATAATTAAAGAGTAAGGGAGAAGAGAAACAAACACACAAATTTTTACGTGGTTCGGCAATCCCCGCTTACGTCCACGCCTCCAAGCGATCCAAGCTTGAGGATTCCATTATCCAAGCCTTTCCAAGGCTTCAACGATTACAATTGACTTCGAGGTGTCAATAAACCTTTACGACAAAGAGATTATCTCCCAATCTCTTCACTCAAGTGTCTCACACACTCAAACTCTTACAATTGAGATGAATAAATGAAGGTTACAATGAAACTCACTCAATGAGTAGATATTCAAAAATGAAGAACAAGAAAAGATTCAATGTTTGTATTTCGCAAGTTTGAAGGCTCAAGATATCACGTGTGCTTTTTGTTTTTGCTTGTTTGAGAGATTGAAAATGAGTTGGATTTGAGTTCTTATAGTTTGAGCTCAAAAACTAGCCGTTATGCACATTTTGGTCGTAACCGGATTACCGGTTATGGACATCTAGAATTCCACTTAATGTTACCGTTACAGCCACAATTTTGAATTTCTGAACATCTGGATTGTCGTATTGTCACATCTGAATTTCTGCTTATGCTCAGTAGTTTACTGCCCAACAACCGGATTTCTGTTTGTTAGGATCCGGATTTCCGCTTTCAATTCGGATAGATTCTTCCTAAAATTCAGACTTCCGTTTGTCAGAATCTGGATTGCCACTTGCTACAATAACTGTTACAGTGAAAAATTTTCTAAATTTACAGTTTGATCCCAAAACTTTATAAAACTGTAGTGTGGCCCAAAACGTTATGAAAGTTTGCAAAAAGGCCCAATTTCAGAATTTTAGAATAATGCTTTGTCAATCCCACAACTTTTTGAAATTATGACTTTGCCCAAACTTTGTGAAATTAAAGAATGACTCAAAAATATTTAAATAGTTTCAAATAGGTCCAAATCCAAAATTTAAAAAGCACTATCAAAGATTTTAAAAATACTTTTATTTTAGTTCAAAATACTTTAATTCCATAACATCATTTTCTTATTATAAAAGCACAATTCATAAATCTTTGCTTAATAATTACATGTGGTTTGTTATCATCAAAATCAATATTTATAGCTATATAGGCTAACAGATTGATGCCATAAACATTTCTACTATTAGCAGTAAATCCAAAACCTCCATAACCTCCCTTGTAGCTACCATTATTAGTGTTTCTATTATTTCCATAGCCAGAATTATATCCAAAGCCCCTAAAACTTTTACCTTTTGACATATTTCCTCTTTTATATCCTGTGTTGTGAGCAAGATTAGCTTCAAAATTTGTTTCACATCTGTACCAACTAACATATGAGTTTGTTGTTCAATCCTGGCATCTTGAGTCAAGAGCAAAACATAAGCTTCATTCACATTCATCTTTCTCACACCTACTTGTCCAGTGATATAGGTAATAATAGAATTATATTCTAGACTTAAGCCATAGAGTATATGCAGGATTAAATCATTATAACTTAAAGCACTCCCTGCTGCAGCCATATTATCAACTATGTTTTTCATCTTAATAAAGTAATCAGTAATTTTAGATCATCTTTCCTAATTGAGTTCATCATGTATCTTGAATGCAAAAGCCTGGATTTAGATTGTGATCCAAGCTGAACTTCAATAGCTTTCCATACCTCACGAGAAGTCTTTAGATTAAAGACCAGACTAATAATACCTTTACTTATTGAAGAGAGTAGCCAGCTAAGAAGCACATGATCTTGTGATCTCCAAATCACAAAGTCTGGATTCTCTATTGATTTTAGATCATCACTAATCCTTTAAGCAATGTGTGAAGGAGGTGAAGTGATGGAATCATCAATGAATTTTTGAAGTCTATTGCCACGTATCGAGGCAAGAATTTGAGATCGCCAGATCAAATAATTGGACTGATCTAGCTTAACGGGAGCATTGAAAGTAAATGTCACATTTGTTGAGTTAACAGCTGTGTGATTGACTAGCGTTTGAGAAGGAGAAGCTAGATGTATTGAGGCCATTGCAACTAGCTCTAATACCAAGTTAAAAAATGAACACATTGTTTGGCAACTGAGAAACTAGTGAGAAAATTGAAAGAAAATAAGAACTGGATCTGAGAATTCTCCAGAACATCATTTTTATTAACCACACACACTGATATGTACAAGAGGTTCCTTTATATAAAAAGATGAAGCTCAGCTCAAATTTTTGTAACTAACTATAACTAATTAACTACTTCTAGTTAATACATGCACAATCGATTACATAATCACTAGGTGCCAGCCGGCAAGCCACATCATCAATTTGTAACTGAATGTTACTGCTGTTGTGATCCTCTGCTCTGCTATGTTGTTGCTGCTACAGTGATCCTTTGCTCTGCTGACCACATTGCAAGTATGAGCTTCCTTAACACACCTATGATATGCAAACTACTCGACTCCTCGAGGGTGTTCATACAAGGGTTGACAAAATTTGTCGAAGATTTATTTGGAGTGGTGTTGCCAATGAGCGTAAGATAAGCCTGATTAATTGGTAAACAATTTGCCAATTTTAAAGACCGAGGGGGCCTTGGCTTGAAAAATCTCTTGCACATGAACACTACCCTGTTAATGAAAATTGATTGGGATAAAGTTGCTTCACCCTAAAGTTTATGGATCAGAGTTCCTCGAACTAAGTATGGTTTACACTTCTATAGAATTCGAACTAATTTAAAATTTAAACATGGTTCCCATTTGTAGAGGGCAGTTAGTTTGTAATGTTTGGCCCCATGTTGTGAAGGGCATTAAATGGGCCATAGGGAACAAGAAAAGTGTTAGTTTCTAGAAGGATAATTGGGTGCCTGAGGTTTGTAATCTTGGATCTCACGTACAATAAATTCCTTTAGGGATGGCAAACATGTGTGCAGCTGGCATGGTTAACCTAGACAGGTTATTACGATGGGATGTTTTTGGCTACCTTTTATCTAATAAACATATCCTCCAACTTGCAGTGGTTAAACCCCCATCTAGCTTAGAAGGTGAAGACGAATCATTCTGGGGTTTTTCACGTAATGGCAATTTTACTACAAAATTAGCCTATTAATCTATCAGTGACCAAGTCTTTTATGGGGATAAAAATGATTGGCAGCTTATCTGGAGTTGGAAAGGCCCACAACGAGTAAGGGTATTTATTTGGCTCTTAATGCATGAAAAAATCAAGACAAATGTGGAACTTTTTAGGAGGCACATTTATAGTAATTCTGTTTGTGATATCTGCAGAGCTGACACGGAGACTATTTTGCACACACTCCGTGACTGCATTTTGGCCAAATGGGTATGGAGTTCCTTGCTTCCTATTACTTAAAAGAATGGCTCTTTAACAACATTTCTATGTGGGAGAGTGTGGAGATGAGAGATAGCTGGTCCTTGGTTTCTGAGATCACTGTATGGAAAATTTGGCATTAGAGGAATCAGTTTCTTTTTGCCAACCCCATGCAGCCTTCATGTAGTGTCGGATATCAGAGCATGGGTGCATGAGATACAACAGATTTTAAGGCTAATATACAACAGAGACATTGTGTCAGTTGGTATTGGCTGGACAACCCCTAGATGGAACAAGAGAAATTAATGGAAAAGCTAATGTAGGTGGCTTAATTCGTGACGCAAATGGAAATTGGATTCGGGGCTTTGGGATGAATATTGGATCTTGTCCCATTAGTATAGCAGAAATTTGGGGGCTATACCAAGGTCTTAATCTTGCGTGGAATTACGGCATTAGATTTTTAGGGGCAAAGGTTGATAGCCTTTGCATACTGCATATGATGGAGTCTAGAGGTCAGAGCCCGAATGTGCACACCCCTTTGATAAATTCGATCAAGAATCTTCTCATGAAGGATTACACGTATCCTTTCGACATATCTGTCACGAAGCCAACTTTGCAATTGATTTTTTAGTTGGGAATGCAATATCTTTGCCTCTTGGATTTCATGTTTTTCAGGAACCCCCACCAGAACTTGGTCCCTAGCTTTCTTATGATATGTACGGGACGAGAATTTCCTGATTTGTAATTTCTTAGCTTGGCTAAGCCTTTTTGTACCCAAAAAAAAAAAAAAAAAAAAAAAAATTGGCAAAGGCATGTTTTTTAGTCTTATCCAAGAGGTTTTCCCCCTAGTACTAGTACTTTTGGTAATTTTGAAAGAGGTCGTATAATGGGAAGTAACAAGTCTGCTCAGTTTGGAAAGAATTCATTTGGCGCTAATCTTATTAGTAGTGGCAATATGTCTACTATTTAACCACAAACTTCAAATGGTGATAAATTAGTGCCTATCTCTCAAATTTGCTTCAAATTAGGGCATACAGCTGCTGAATTCTGGCACAAATATATTGAAAATGACATACCTCAATCCTCAAGGCACTTTAATAAAGAAAGTCTCTTGGATATTGAGACAACTTAAAAGTAATTTTTAACTCCCAACTATAAGAGCGTCTTGTTGTATTATAGCTCGGTAAGTGCGAGGTCGATCCACAGAGAAAAGATTTAATTTGTTTATTTTATTTTATCTAAAAATTAAAAATAAAACTCAAATATAAACAACTTAATTTAAATAAAACTATGAAATTGAATTAGTTAGGGTTGTGAATCCACTTTAGTAGTAAATAAAACTTAATAAATTCTTTTTGCCATTTTTTTAGATAAAGATTAATTATATAAATTATTATTATTTTTCCTTTAATTTTATGATGGATTAAGTATTTATTGTGCCAAAATTTAATTTGTCCAGAATAAGTTAAAATACCATTTTACATACCTTATATTAAGATATTAAGAATTTATTGTGAAACTCCCTTATTTGTCTACAATAAATCAAAATTTCAAAATATAAAATATGTATACAATTAAACAGAAAATAATTTAATTTATAAAATTAAAAATAGAATTTCATTAAATTATATTTATTTCCTAAGAGTTTTACCTTACCCTAATTATTATTATTTAGTTAAGCATAATTGAAATAAAAAGAATTATTAAAATTAAATTACTTATAATTAAAAGTAATAAAGGCAACTAAATTGAAAATAAAACTAAATTTATTTATAAAAATAATTATACAAAATATTAAAAACACACATGAAAATCAAGATTATAGGGAGATGGAGAGAAATTGAGAAGAAGAGAGATGTAGAGAGATGATTAAAAACATAAAAATGAGGCTATATTTATAGAAAAGTAAATTAATAATCCAGTGCTTTGCGGTCCCTCATAAGCTTCATGCATGCGCTCTTAGAAACCGTTAGATCAAGATCCAACGGCTGGTCAAACTTCCAAAGTCAACATCACATGTGGCATCATTTGACTCGTCTGATTTAGCAAAAGAACAATTGAGATTTGGCGGGTTAATGGGTGGATCAGGTTGACCCGAATACAAAGATTCGGATCCCACAACTTGCGTCACCAACCATTGTTACATGGCACAATCATGGCCATTGAATCATGAACGGTTGAGATTTAGTCAAAATTGCCAGCTATCCCATGCACTCATATCTATTGTACGCTCATTTCATCATCCAATCAGTGCTCGGTCAATAAAAAAAAGTCAACTCTTTTTACACAAGCCTAATTTTAAGCCAATCTTGACTGATTTTAAGATTTTCGGACCTCCAGAATCTAAATTTGACATCCGTTTATCTGTTTGGAGTCTCGAATTATGTGGAATTAATATTTTACCTAATAAACACACAAAAATACACAAAATTGGATATATTTAATACATAATTAATAATTCCTAATCTATTGCATAAACACAAATATAAATTATAACATAAGCACAAAATAATATTATTATCGCTTGATAATTAAACAATTTTTAATACTAATCACATCCCCCAACTAGCTTATTACTAGCCCCTAGCAATTAAAGCGTTATATTAAATTAAGATTTACAAAATTCACATGCAAGTTAATAGTTGTTCATCTATCCTTTAAACTGCCAAATAAATAAACTCTCCCAATTTTTTTTACCTCTTTGATATTCACTCATTATCCAGAATATTATCAAACCTTCTTTTGTTCTCAAGTAATTAACACAATACTTATGGGGCTCCATTAAAAGAAAAACAACATTTTTGTTCTAAAATTCATTAGAAATTATATCTTTAGGCAGTAGATTATTCACACATATAAATTAAAAATATTACATTTTTTACCCATGTAGTGAGCTTTAGGCCAGTGACTCCCAGACCAGTTGGTCTTAGGGCACTCGTTGTTGATACACCCCTATGGACTTAATTACTCGGGTTTCTAATAAGCAAACAATATATCTATTACTCATGTAGTGAGTTTTAGGCCAGTGACTTCTAGATCAGTTGACCTTAGGGCACTAGGTGTTGAAACACCCCTACGGACTTAATTACTTGGGTTCTAGACATAGCAAAATTAAAAACATTCATTTTTTTCTCTCATTTTTTAGTTTTTTTAGTTTTTTTTTTTTGTTTTCTGAAAATATACACTTTCTACTACCTTAGATATTATTCCTAATAAATCAAAGAACTAAATACTGTAAAAAATTTAACTTACAACCCACTAGTATGTGTCATAGTGTGTGTGTATGAAGAATTATTCAATAATACCTGTTAAATGAGTAACAATTAAATAACTTAATAACAAATTGGAGAGTTTATAAATTTGAGTAATTCAAAGAAAAGGGAACAAAAACAACTTACTATGAATTTTAAAATCAAAATATAATATAACAGGACTATTAGGATGCGTCTCAAAAGTCGTGACTCTTTACACAGCCATCCTAGACAAAAAAAATGTTGTTTTTTTGGGTTTTTAAAAAAAAAAGAAAAGAAAAGAGAAAAACAAACACACATATTTAAAAACATGCGTCAACTATCCCCACCCCCCAACCTAATCTAAACATTATCTTAACATTTTATAATTTTACAGATATGCATGATAAAAGAGAAAAAAATAACAATAAAGAAGAAGAGTAAGAGATCTCACATGAACTCGATGCAGAAGCTTAAAAGCAAATAACAAAGAACAAGAAAAAGTCAATTTTTTTTTAATAAAACTCTAAGATTAAGAAAATGTGTTTCTAGAGGTACTGCACTCTCCATATCCACCCATCTTTGACTTAAATTTAGTCCAAAGTTAGTTTTTACAGAATTTTTTTTGTAAAAATATCACCAGAATTAAGACATTCAACAATTATCAACTATTCCCTCCCCCCAACCTGAAAGAGACATTATCTTCAATATTTTAAAAGGAAAGAAGAAGAGTTTAGAAGACAACACATGAACATTGCAATAGAAAATATTTACCGACAGAGAGTTAAATCTAATTTGCACTTCTTATTATTGCTACTGCTACCATCATCAGTCAACCAATCCAGTATAAAAGTCTTGGGATCTGGTTTTGGTGTATAAGGTTGTAAAAGATCAAGTAACTCATTACCAGTAGAAGTAGAGATAAAGAGTTTTTTTTATAGAGTGTGGAACAAAATGATTTTTTATTGCATGGTTAATAAAAGTTAGTAAGCCATCATAAAAATTATTAACATTTAATAAATCGATGAGTTTTTTATGAATGTTCAAGTGGGCCCAAGATGCAAATGTAATCAGTGCCTTAAAAGTTACAAGATCTCCTGTCAAGAAAATAAAAGTATCAGCATGATTTAGTATTTTAGATATTCTCTCTTGCATACTTGATACCACTAATTCTTCTCCAATTGGTGGACCAGACATGCATATTAGAGGTTTAATGGCTTTTGGAATAATGCCTAGTACTTGGCTTCCTCTAGTAAAAACAACTTCTGAGATAAGTCTTGATAACCCTCGTTCGTCTCCTCTATATACAAGATGCAGTTTCCTCTCTGCTATGAGACGACCAAGATCTACAACTGCCTGAACAAACTCTTTATACTTTCCATAGTGAAACCCAGGAAACACACAAATATTTTTGAATTGTTTACTCGAAGATACTGCTATTGGAATAATCTTTCAAAAACAAGTTGTGAGTGTTTGAAAAACAAGCTCATATTTAAAGATCTTAGTGACAAAAATAATGGGAAACAATTGTAAATGGGTTGGCATATTTGTCAAATGACGAGTAAAGCTCGTGGCTCAATAATTTAAAAGCAAATAATAAAAAGAAAAAGAAAATAATGATTAGAAAAAGTAAATAGTAAAAGAAAACAAATATTATTAAATACAAAATCACACCACTAAGTGCAATAATGCAAATGATAAAAGAACAACAAAATAAAAGAATATTTACTGATAGTTGTGATTGCGGCTCACATCTTCCTCTGGTTTTACGTCTAATAACAACTTAAACGCCCTCTATAGGTCGAGGATAAACTTCCCATCCAATTTTCTTAAAAACTGACGAACAAGGTCTTTTTTAGTCAGATTCCCAAGACTAAACTGTGCAATTTCTATTTGGAATAGTATTCACAAATTATGAATCTCACGTTGCACATATCCGCTTCGATGCATCTCAAGAGATTGTAAGATATTATCCAATGATTATTTACTGATGGTTGTCGAAGCCAGCAAAAATAAATACCTGCTCTAAATAAATTGTGTGTAGTGATTGAGCAGGGTCGTGTCCACAGAGATCGGTAATTATTTAAATCCTTTTAAAATGTAAAATGAAAAATGGGAGATTTGTTGATAATGATAAAAATCAAATTAAAATAACAAGAGTGCAAATTAAAATTTTAATTCAAATTGGAGAAAGCTCTGGTTGAAGAAATTAACTCAGCTTGATTCGACTACTGATCATTGATTCAAATATAAATCATTACTACTTATGAATAGACCGGTTATAGCTACTGAGACCCTCTAATAACCAATCTCTCCTTAACTAGTCGATAACCAAGGTACGACCGTTGGTTATTTTCCTAATCAATAGACAACCCTAGATACAATCATAAGATTTAATCAATTGACAGCCTGAAAAACCAAAGAGACCCAAATCCTAATTAACAAACGCATACGATGGTTAATTTAAATTAGATTATTTATTCTCACTGCTATGTTATTTGTCACAAACATTAAATTCTTCATACGATGAATCCTTTAATTGATAATAGATTAAGTTGATAATTAAATAGTGGCCAATTACCTAGTTAACAAACATAATCATGAAAATAATTCAGAGAATAAACGAATACCAAAAAAGCAATAAAACAATTAAAGCATAAGAAAGATCTCACAGTAGTGATGAATCAAAGCTTCATTAACCTTCAACCAGAATAATAGGTTTAATTCTTCATAGATAGAAGAGAAAAATTTAGATCTAGGGTTTCTTTCTTTTCTCCAAAATCAGTCTTTTTCACAATAGATTCCTCCCTTAAATACTCTATCTCTCCTCTCCTCTAGAGTTCTTTTTAAAATAAAATATTACTATCTGAAATATTAAATTCGTAATTACAAAAATAACCAAAAATACAAAACACGTTAAACTAAAAACTGCAGGTCCGTAGTTGACAGCACGCACCTACTCCTTATCAACAAAATTGTTCTGATGCTCATAATTTCTCTAAGAGAACAATCATCCTTAAACATCATCTTGTAGCTCAATTTTATCACCAATCAATAGAATTGCACCTACAAAAGTAAAACACAAGTAAATCACTATTATTAAGTGCAAAACATCGGTATTAAGGGAAGTAAATAATGCAAAACTAGTGCATAATTTGCACTCTAACAAATTTCCCCACACCAAGATTATGCTTGTCCTCAAGCATATAACTCATGGCTAATCTCAAATCTTCACTCAATTCTCATCTCAACTCATCCAAAAACAATCTTAAGCAAGCATACCTCAAGAATTTAAGTCAATCAACATTCGAGAGATAAGGATTTTAAAGCATAGAATCTCATAAGGTAGAATAAAAGAAAAACATTCAACCACCAAGAAGATCCATTCAAAATTCAAGTGCAACAAGATTTAATAGCCCTCTCATTGACTTCACTCCATGCACTCAAAGTGTTTAGGGTATCATTTATGCACTCAAATCAAATCAAAGAATGCTATTACCATAAGCTTGCTCATATATCACATCTCAATCCACAAAACATGAATAAAATGCAAAAATCTAAGGGTCTTAAAAATGGCAATGGGGTTAAATAGGTTAAATGAAAAGAGTTCAAAATAAGAAGAATGAACTCATTGAATGAACCTTATGATATCAAAACGCTTATTTCTACTCAAGTCGCCAAGAATGTAAACATTTTTTTCTCTCTTTTTTTTTAGCGATTCTTTTCTTTTCTTTTCTTTTTTTATGAATCAAACAAAAGAAATGAACCTTGCACAATTTAATTCAAGCATAATGCTTGTTGATCTAATTGAGAAACTTTAATACAAGGTAGAAAAAGCAACAAAATATATACAAAATATATCCACACAATGAGTCCAAAAATCTCTTTAAATTGAGGCTTAAAAAGAAGAAAAATGGTTAAGTAGACAGAGAGAATTAGAAGGGAATTTATTTAAGGCTCAAACAAAGATAATAAAGGTTTTCGGGTGGAGAAAAAGAAGAAAAATGGGGGAATAGAAAAATGGAAAGTGATTTGCCCTTATTATTTTAATGCATAAAATCCCGTAATGCGGCTTCAACATGCATAACAAAGCAAGTTCTAGAATAAACAAACTAAGATTGATATTCACATAACAAAAATAATTACAGCAAAGTGGTTGCTCCTAGGCTCAAATCCTCACAAAGTTGGTAAATTTGCCGTCAAATCATGTACACTCTTCAAATGAATCAACCATCAATAGTGGTGTAGAATAGGAAGAAGGTAGGAGTGATATATAAAAGGAAAGGTAAAAATGATAAGAAGTGAGAAAGATGTATGTAGTAATATAAAAAGTGAAAGATAAAATGTGAGTGATGAAATCATTTAAGGATGAGTAGAGTGAAAATAAATGAGTAGAGTGAAAATAATACTTCCAGACATCAATAATGCAAAAATCCCTCCCCCACACCAAGAACTTACATTGTCCCTAATGTAAGATAATCAAAGCTCACATATAAATTAAAGTGTAAGGATAAAAGATTAAAGGCAAAAACTTCCCTGAATTATGAGCTTTGATCCTCATAACGTCTATGGGCTTGGTGAAAATGGTGGGATAAATCCCACACTCTCGAAGTATGCGGCCAAATTCTGCTCCATCTTGTTCAGCTTGTGCTCCATTTTCTCTAACTGAATGCTTAAAGGTGGTGCTGATGTAGAAGGAATAGTCGGCGGGGCAGCAGTGTTGTCGTCAAACTCGTCATTAGAGGTAGCACCACTCCTAGCATAGAGCTTCTTTGGAGGTTGAGTGGGTCCTGGTTCAGTAAACTGAAATCTCCCCTCCTTGAATTCGACCACACATGTTCTTTCAAACACAGACATATCTAAAAATTCCTTTTTGCAAGCAGGATGCAAATCATTATTGTCAGGATCAGGCACACATAGGTTTATAGCTAACAGAGTAATGTATGGACCAAGAAATAAAGTCCTATACCGTTTAAGCACACTTTGAAATTGATCTGCTAACCAAAAACCTAAATTAGGCCTCACATCATTTAACATGCACCAGATAAAATAAAATTCAGTTTTAGAAAAAACTCCTAAGTGAACTTTCTTTCCTAAAAAATTATATGCTAAGAATCGATGCACACATTTCAAAACAGAATCACGTAAGAAAGAACTCTTTGATTTACTCGAGTTATAGGCATTGTGATCAACAGATAAATTACGCCAAAGACCATAAGGCTCAAAATTTTTGCTAAAATCACAAGTTGTTCCTAAATATGCATCACTAGAAGAATAATCATCATCAATAAATCCTAAAGCTAGGTTAAAATCTGTGATAGATTGTGAAAAGTTTCGTCCCATCAATGAATCCTAAAGTTAACCTAAACTTTATAACATCCGGAGTATGCAAAGTAAAATCATTCGGTATATTAAATTGAAAAGTAGCATAGAACTCCCTAATCAACTCAGCATATCCCAAACAATCAACATCAACAAACTTACGCAAATCAATCTTATCTATCAAAGAGTCAAAATTATCCTTAACATTCAATTTTTCAAGAGTCGAGTAATGAATATACTTAGCTGGAAATATTTGTCGTTTGGAAATATCTTTATACCTTTCTTTCTCTTGTTGAGTCGTGAATATGAAGCACCCTCCGAGATTGGATTCTGCAAGTGGCAAAACACTCATGCCATTTCCATGTTTCGATCTTTGTCTCACGACTTGACATGAATTTGAAACTGTGTTCCATGGGACCGTAGTGGGAGCGGCAATCTTGGATTTCTTTGCTACGGGTGTCTTTTTAGATGACTTGGAAGTTGATGCTTTCCTCTTCGGCATTGTTACAATAATTTCACTCACGGATTTCAATTCACGCGGCTGGAATGCAGGGGGTGGGTTGGTTGCGAACAATTGCTGCTCGGCTGGAGCTTGCGGGTACATGGCTGCTGGTTCAGGTTGCTCGCGGATGGTTGTGCTGTGCGCGCGGGCTGGGTCTGGTTGCGCACACGGTTGCTGCTGCTGCTGGGGATGCTCGGTGAAGGTTGGAGCTGCTGGTTGCTGCGGGAAAGAAAACGATTTTTGTTTTTTTTAATTAGGGATTTTGTGAATATTGATTTTTTTGATTTTTTTTCATTTTTTTAAATTAATAAATATATATATATATATAAGAAAAAAAAAACCTCTTTTTTTTCGTTTTCATTTTTTTTTCAAATAAATAAATAAATAAAATTAAATTTTTTTTTTATGAATCACTTTGAGACACTAAAAATTTCAGAAGTACTTTTTTAATAAGCACGTGGGCACTCCTTAAAACCATTTTACGTTAAAAATTACAGAAGTACTTATTAGTTAAGACGTGGGCATGCCTTATCAAAAATTTTCTTCTGGCCAAAATAAGTAAAAACATTACTTTAAGAAAAATCTGAATCAAAATTAAAAGAAGATATAACAAAAACCAAAATAAATAAATCCTTTGGGTTGCCTCCCAAAAAGTGTCTTTGTTTTATGTCTTTGGCTAGACACATTCATGCATCAATCTCCATAAATGGGATTCTCGAGAGCCACTTCCTCTACAATATTCACCGAAAAACGTTCATAAAAAGATTTTAAGCGATGACCATTAACCTTAAAAACTTTATCAGAGGTCGGACTCCGAATCTCAACTGCACCATGAGGAAAAACATTAGTAACAATAAAAGGTCCTACCCAACGAGAATGTAATGTACCAGGAAAACGTTTAAGCTTAGAATGAAAAAGAAGAACTTTTTAACCAACAGAGAACTCCTTTCTCAAAATCATTATGTCATGAAATGTTTTTGTCTTTTCCTTGTAAAATCGCGAACTCTCATAGGATTCGTTTCTAATCTCCTCCAACTCTTGCAGCTGCAACTTTCTCTGCTTTCCCGCTTCATCCATCCGTATATTGCATTGCTTAACCGCCCAGTATGCTTTGTGCTCAAGCTCTACAGGTAAATGACAAGGCTTACCAAATACTAAATGATAAGGAGACATACCTATGGGAGTTTTGTAAGCGGTGCGATACGCCCACAATGCATCATCTAATCGCAAACTCCAATCCTTTCAATTTGGACTAACTGTCTTTTCAAGAATAGACTTGATTTCTCCATTTGATATCTCAGTTTGTCCACTTGTCTGTGGATGATAGGCGGTAGACACTCGGTGGGTAACATGATATCTCTTGAACAAAGCCTCCACCATTCGATTACAGAAATGAGTGCCTCTAACACTTATCACTGCTCTCGATACACCAAACCTAGCAAGAATATTAGACTTGACAAAATCTACAACAACTTTAGCATTGTTAGTTCGGGTGGCCTTAGCCTCTAGCCACTTTGAAATGTAATCTACTGCTAAAAGAATGTAAGCATTGCCAAAAGATGAGGGAAAAGGTCCCATAAAATCAATGCCCCACACATCGAATATTTCACACTCAAGAATATGGGTAAGTGGCATTTGATTTCTATGACTTAAATTACCAGTCTTTTGACAATTCTCACACGACTTACAAAACATGTATGAATTACGAAATAAAGTAGGCCAAAATAAACCACATTCTAACACCTTGGATGCTGTCCTTTTGGGACCAAAATGACCACCACATGCATATGAGTGACAAAACTGAAGAATAGAAGGAATTTCAAACTCAGATATGAACTTTCTGATGACTTGGTCAGAGCAATGTTTCCACAAGTAAGGGTCATCCCAAACATAGTATTTAGCATCGCTCTTAATTTTATCTTTTTGAGCCATCGTCAGATCACTAGGTAGTGTTCTTGTAACTAAGTAATTGACAATGTCAGCGTACCAAGGAACCATGCCTTGAGTTACAAAGAGATGCTCATCTGGAAAATCATCCTTCAAAGGTGTTGCTTCTTCACTCGTGGTCAATCTACTAAGGTGGTCTGCAACTAAGTTTTCTGCTCCTTTCTTGTCACGGACCTCCCAGTTGAACTCTTGAAATAGTAGGATCCAGCAGATGAGTCTCGGTTTCGCTTCCTTCTTGGCAAGCAAATATTTGAGAGCTGCATGGTCAGAAAAAACAATCACTTTAGTACCCAATAAATATGAACGGAATTTTTCTAAAGCAAAAACAATAGCTAAAAGTTCTGTTTCCGTTGTTAAGTAATTGCACTGAGCACTATCAAGTGTTCTTGATGCATAATATATCACGTGAGCAGCTCTTCCAACCCTTTGTCTGAGAACAGCACCAACAGCATAATTACTGGCGTCGTACATTATCTCAAAAGGGAGGCTTCTGTCGGGTGGCTGTATAATTGGAGCTGAAGTCAATAGCTCCTTAAGCTTATCAAATGCTACCTTGCATGCTTCATTAAAATCAAACGTCACATCTTTCTGTAGAAGCTTGCATAAAGGCTGGGCTATCTTCGAAAAATCCTTGATAAATCTTCTATAGAAACCTGCGTGACCAAGGAAAGAACGAACTTCCCGTACACATGTGGGATAAAGTAAAGATTTAATAACATATATCTTAGATTATCTACCTCAATTCCTCTAGCAAAGACTACATGGCCCAAAATAATGCCTTGATCTACCATAAAATGACATTTTTCATAATTCAAGACAAGGTTTGTTTCAATGCATCTTTCAAGCCATTTCTTCAGATTATAGAGACAATCATCGAAAAAATCAGCATAGACTGTAAAATCGTCCATAAATACCTCTATAGTATTTTCTACATAGTCTGAAAATATACTAACCATGCACCTCTGAAAAGTGACGGGAGCGTTACAAAGACCAAATGGCATACGTCGGTACGTAAAAGTTCTAAAAGGACATGTGAAGGTAGTCTTCTTCTGATCCTCAGACGTAACTGGTATCTGATGAAAACCTGAATAACCATCAAGACAACAAAAGTGAGATTTTCCTGCCAACCTTTCAAGCATCTGATCAATAAAAGGAATAGGAAAATGATCATTCCTAGTGAGTGAATTAAGCTTTCTAAAATCAATACAAACCCTCCACCCATTCGGAATCCGGGTGGGTACTAACTCACCATAAGAATTCTCAACAATTGTTATACCAGTTTTCATCGATACCAATTGTACCGGACTTACCCATTTGCTATATGAAATTGGATAGATTATACCTGCATCAAGAAGTTTCAGAATTTCTTTCTTTACTAGTTCCATCATGAGTAGATTCAAACGGCGTTGAGCTTGAATTGAAGGTTTGGCATCTTCCTCCAGCAGTATTCTATGCATGCACGTGGACGGACTTATCCCTTTAATATCTGCAATTGTCCACCCAATAGCCTTTTTATAATCCTTCAGCACTCTAATAAGCTTTTCTTCCTCTAAAGTACTAAGCTTTGAAGAGATGATCATCGGAAGTGTCTCATCATCTCCTACAAACGTGTACTTTAGATGACTCGGCAATGGTTTAAGCTCTATTTTCAGTGCCTGCAGAATAGATGGAAGAAGTTTTGCATGAGATGAAGGTAATTCAATATTAGACATATGATGAGTTAAAGTTCTCAAAGAATTTAATTCATAAATTGTCTCTTGCAATACAGAATTTAAAACAAACTAATTTTCATCATTTTGCAATCCTTTGAGGCCCAAACTGTTATTTAAAGCAGCTACCAATGAATCTTCAACATCCAAATAAAAAGCTTCCTACACTATAGGGTTAATAACATCCATAGAAAATTTCGAATGTTCATCACTAGGATATTTCATGGCATCATACATATTGAACTCTATAACATCTCCATCAAACTCCATAGTGAGAGTCCCTTTATGTACATTCATTTTAGTTCTAGTAGTCTTAAGAAAATATCTTCCTAATAAAATTGGGACAGAATTAGAGGAGTTATCCTCTTCCATATCAAGTATATAAAAATCAGCATGAAAAACTAACTCATTAACTTGTATTAAGACATCCTCTAATACTCATCAGGATATGCATTAGACCTATCAACTAATTGAATTATCACGCCAGTTTCTTTTAATGCACCAACATTCAAAGACGAATAAACAGAATGAGGCATGACATTAATAGAAGCTCCTAGATCTAACATAGCCTTCTCAACTCTAACACTACCAATTTTACAAGGGATAGTAAACATACCTGGATCCTTGTACTTAGGAGGTAGTTTCTTTTGGAGAACTGCTGAAACATTCTCCCCCATGTGAACTCTTTCATCTCCTCTTAATTTTCTCTTGGAGGTGCACAGTTCCTTAAGGAATTTAGCATATCGAGGTATTTGTTTTATAACATCTAATAAAGGAATATTTAACTCAACCTTGCGAAATGTCTTAAGGATGTCTTTCTCTTGTTCCTCCTTCTTGGATTTTACAAACCGGTTTGGAAAAGGAGGAGGTATCACCATAGGTAAAGGTTTCGCTCTGGTGGGTTGCGCATCTTGAGATTTAGGCATCAATTCATTCTTTTCAAGCTCATCTTCTACATGCTTTGTCACTTTCTTACCAGGTGATTGACATTCACATGAAAGATAAATGTTACAGTGATGAGGTTGATTACTCCCCAGTTTATCAATGTTAAAACAATCACAGTTTGAATATGTGAAATTTATGCTACCCTTTTTTTTTGAAAAAAAGTATATCACTGCTGAAATTTCTGCAGTACTTTGGTGATGTTACAGCATATCTGGAATTCAATCAAAGAAAGCACACACTCACTATGGACAGAAAGAAGCTTAAGTCTAGAACTGATTTACTATGGGCATTTTGTTTGATTAGGATGGTGTTCTGAAGGTGGAAGAATCCTTGCAAATTTGATAAAAGAGCTTAAGTTGTGTGCATGTTTGTTTGCCAGGAATGTTAGTATGTGTCATTACTTGAAGGCAAGTAATGGTTTAAGTTTGGGGGTGTGATAACTCTAGGAAATGAGAGTTATTACATCAATTCTAGACTTGAATCAAGGTCACTTAGAGAACAAATAAGGTGTTTTTATTACATTTTGGGTACCTTTTACATAAACATTCATTGTAGTTGAGTTTTAATAAGTTTTGATTGAATCATAGTAATTTGTTCTAAAAACATATTTTAAATTGTAGTTTTTAAATTCGTGAGAGGATGTTGAGGCATTAGAAGAGCAAGAGGAGGAAGGAAGATGGCCACAAAAGAAGTAAAGCACAATCGGGAATAAAACGGTGTTGTAGCAACTGTTAGAGCAACCAGTGTTGTAGCAATTTGGGAGCAATGCGGGAGAGAACTTAGGCACAAGTTAACAATAAAATCGCGATCTGTATGTTTCTTAATTCAAATATATGCACGCTCATGGGCTTTGGTTTTAACCTAATTTGCAATATAAAAAGGAGGCGTGCACCACATAGAAAGGCGGCAAGGAATTATCATCAGAAATAATTACAAAGGCAAGAAGAAGGAGATCAAGATTGGAGAGTGCTAATCGAAAAAAAAAAGAAGAGAGCCGTGCAGAATTATTTGCCTTTCATCGTGCTCAACTTATATTTTCTCTTTTTCCTTGAATTGTTGGGATGTATTCCGAGTTCAATTTATTTGTGTTTATTTTTCTCATCCAGATTATGAACTAAATTTACTCGTGGTTGAGTGACAAATAATCCAATGGGTTCTTGACTGTTCTTTTATGTGTTTATGGTAATACTGTAGCATTATAGTCTAGTAGTTTTTATGAATACAACTGTTATTTCGGTTAACCACCCATTTAATAATTTCAGTTAAGATAGAGTAGCAAAAGGGCATGTCTTAACGGACATTATTAGAGTTCTTAAGTCGAGTTTCTTGGATTAGGTTATCTTGAATCCCATAAGGGCAATACTTGAAGTTAAGATTTGTGACACTCTAGACATAGGTGTTCACCTTGTAGGGTAGAGAGATTAAATGTTATAATGCCATACCATAAATATATGAGCAACTGGTCATTGTTAGTAGATTTAAAGGTATGAGATTTCCAACATTCGATAGCTGAGGATGCAGATTTATTCTATCTATTGCTGCAGCACTTATTTTAACAACTGGTGCTAATTTGGTAAACAACAGTCATCCCATTAGGAGAGTTTGATCATTCAACTACTATATTCTCAATTGAATCTTAGACACATTTAACCTAGTTTATTTCATTATAGTATTGTTTTATTTTCATCCCTCACAATTATTAGTTATAATAGAATTATTCGACAATTGTTTGTTTTGGTCTTTGGTTGATGTGCACAATTGTGATTGCTTTAGCATTTTGAGTAACATCAATCCCTGTGAAGACGATCTTGAATACTTATCACTTTATTACTTGTTGTGTATACTTGCACATTGGCATTGATAATAATTGCTTATTGAAATCTACCAACAAGTTTTTGGCGCCGTTGCCGAAGATTAATTGTTTATTTTTGAAGTGTCAAGTAAATCTTGATAGCGCCAAATCTAATTTGATTTATTCTATTTATTGGCAGATCGGTGCATGCATGCGCAAAGACAGATCTGTGGTATTCCAACTCGATGCTGAGATTGAAAGGACTGTCCGGAGATTGCGAAGAGAACAAAGGAATTCAAAAATTGCTTCAAGTATGAATAATTTACAAGATGCAGGAAATGTGAATCCTCACGGGCCCTTACAACCAGTGAACATTCAAGAAGAGCAGAATGACCATGCTAACAGGAGATAGCCAGGCAATAACAATATATTTACATGGCTGATGACAGGGACAGAGCTATAAGAGACTATGCTGTGCTAACTCCTTAAGTTGTACATCATGGCATCATCAGACCTGAAGTAGACGCTGCCAATTTTGAGTTGAAGCCAGTGATGTTTCGAATGTTGCAAACAATTGGGCAATTCAATGGATTGCCAAATGAAGATCCTCATCTCCATCTTAAATTATTCTTGGAAGTAAATGATGCTTTTAAAATTGCTGGAGCAACAAAAGATGCCTTTAGGATACGGCTTTTCCCTTATTCCTTAAGAGATCGAGCAAGAGCATGGTTAAATTCGTTACCATCTGATTCCATCACTACATGGAATGAATTGGCTGATAAATTCTTAATGAAATATTTCCCACCGACAAAAAATACAAAGTTGCGGAATGAGATTACTTTCTTCCATCAACCTGAAGATGAAAGTTTGTACGAGGCTTAGGAAAGATTCAAGGAATTGCTCAGAAGGTGCCCTCATCATGGTATCCCTTGTTGCATTCAATTGGAAACTTTCTACAATGGGTTGAATCCGAGTACTAGGTTAATGGTGGATGCTTCAGCAAATGGAGCTCTCTTGTCCAAATCTTACACAGAAGCTTATGAAATTCTGAAGAGAATTGCCAATAATAATTACCAGTGGCCTGCAGCCAGGCAACCAGCAGCAAGAGGATCAGCAGGGTAACATAACATTGATGCAATTACAGTCTTATCAGCACAAGTTACTTCATTGACTAACATGGTAAAGGCCATGACAGCTGCTCCAGCAACAGTAAAGCAAATTACTGAACTTTCTTGTGTCTACTGTTGAGTGTTAGAAAATGTATATTTATAAAGGAGAAAATTATCATTTTACACTTCAAGTTTTACTAACACTCTTACTTTTATGTATTTAAACTTCTTGTCATTTAATTATGTGTGTTGTATTATAATTAGGTATTTTATGTATTTTAGGAGCATCATAGTCATTTCACAATGAACGAGAGATCAGACGATAAAACGGACATAACTTTTGAATTCAGGACGGTCAAAAACCTTAGAAGGAGCATAAAAGGAAAAATGGCAATGTTCACATGTACGATACTGTCTACGTTACTATTCACGACACTGTTCACATATACGGATCGATGACGTGGCATTGACTGATGAGGTGTCACGATCCTGTTCGAATAAAATTTTTATGCACTGTTGATTGATGACGTGGCAGCATATCAGTGGACCAAAAATCTCGCGTATGGTATATGCATTACACATGATTATTTTCAACCAAACCGCGTCACTGTTCAAGTCGGGTCAAACTGTGTTACTGTTCACCCGCGTGGTCAAACCGCGTACTGTTGACTGATGACGTGGCGCAATCCTGAGCGTCCTAAATGTTTTCGATCTGATGGCCATGATTTACTCAATGTATCTATAAAAAGGGGGCTCTCCCCCCCTAATTTGATATCTCTGAATCTATTTTTGGACTCCATTTTCTGTAATTCCTTCTCCATCTTGTATTTTCTACGTATTTTAATAAATTTCCTTTTTGCCCCTAGTTCAATTATGAGTAGCTAATTTTCTTTCAAGCTTGGGTTGAAGGTGAAGTCTTAACATGTGTCATGGGCTTTATTTGGTAAATTTATTTTCTCTTCCCCTCTAGTTTTTGTGGATGTTTTGACTTCTCGTCGACAAATAATAATAAGCTTGTCTAGATACCGCCCTGGTTTCACCGGCTCCCTAGTATAAGGTTATTATTATTTGGCACGATAAACCCTTAGCACCATATTAATTAAAGTGTAGTTCATGAGATGTGGATTCCCCCCTCATGATTTAATTGGTATTAATAAGGAATATTTAGCTCATAGTGCATGTTGATACGGATCCAGATACCCAAGTACGTCATTTCAATAAATTTCTATTCAATTTATACTCGCCATTTAAAATCCAATTTTAGGATAATCTAAAGTCACTTTCACTACAAATGCAACCACCCATTTAGAAAAATTAATTCTACATACAATTAAAATCCACATCCTCATGGGATCGACACTCGTCACCATTAATCTATTCTACAATAGATTCGTCCACTTACGAGTTCAATAAAATTTGCACAACATCTACTGTAGTAAAGAACATGATTTTGATAACTGTCCTGGAAATCCAGCCTCACTAAACTATGTAGGTAACTTCAATCGACAACCTCAGAACAACCCATATTCAAATACTTACAACCCTGGCTGGAAGCAACACCCAAATTTTGCATGGAATAGTCAGAATCGAAATGCTCCAGCATTAAATGGACAAAACAGAAACACACAACCACCTGGTTTTCATCAGCAAAGTCAAGGGTAAAAGCATATTAGTCAGGATCCAATCACTTCACTGGAAACACTAATTAAGGAGTATATTGCAAAGAATGAAGCAATTGTGCAAAGTCAAGCTGTATTTTTTAGAAACCTTGAGAACCAAATGGGACAATTAGCTACAGTAATGAGCAGCAGAACTCAAGGAAGCCTACCTAGCAACACAGAAGAACCTAGGAGAGAAAGCAAAGAACACTGCAAAGTAATTAGTTTGAGATCTGGAAAGAATGTTGATATCCCAGTTGAGGTGACCAAAAATGGGATGGAATGCAATTCAGCACAAAAACCAACTCAAAAGGGAAGCCTGTTACAGTAAACTCCTCTTTAAGACACTAGTTATATGGGCCAAGCTACAGCAACTGCAGAGGAACTTCAACCAAAACATGCTGACAAAGAATTTACAACACTAGTAGTTACAACTTGCACCAAATCAAACAAACAAATTTTGATATCCCCTGATGATACCCAGTAGTTCAGACATCCACCACCTTTCCCACAAAGGTTCCAGAAGCAAAAACAAGGCAAGCAATTCAGTAAATTCCTGGAAGTGCTGAAATAATTGCACATAAACATACCTTTTGTGGAAGCTCTAAAGCAAATGCCAAATTAGGTTAAATTTTTAAAAGATATCTTGGCACGAAAAAGAAAGCTGGGGGAGTTTGAAACTGTTGCTTTAACACAGAAAAGCAGTCATATGCTCCAGAGTAAAATTCTCACAAAATTGAAAGATCCAGGGAGTTTTACAATACCTTATTCTATAAGAACTAGATATGCTGGCAGAGCACTTTGTGACTTGGGAGCTAGTATTAATCTGATGTCATTATCTGTATTTAAGCAGCTGGGAGTAGGGGAGTGCAGACCAACAACAGTCACTCTGCAATTAGTTGACAGATCTCATGCATACCCTGAAGGAAAGATAAAGGATGTATTGGTGAAGGTTGACAAATTCATCTTTCTAGTGGATTTCATTGTGTTGGACTTTGAAGCTGACAAAGAAGTACCATAAGGATGTATTATACTTGGAAGACATTTTCTAACAACTGGAAAAACTCTTATAGATGTGCAGAAAAGAGAGCTCACCATAAGAGTGAATGATCAGCAAGTCACATTTAATGTGCTAGAGGCTATGAGGAACCCTGATGAAGTAGAAGATTGTAATTTCCTAAGTGTAGTGGATCTTGTTGTAGCAGACAGAATAGACAGATGCTGTAGTAATGTACTTGACAAAGTCATCACCTTTGAGGATGTTGAAGAGGAAGATGTTGCAGCAATCCAAACCGATTGGATGGACAAACAGCAATCTGATAGGCACAACAGGTGTATTGAACACCTGAATCTTTCAGACAGAAAAGTAAAAATAACTTTACCATTTATCGAATCACCTCATAGTTTTGAATTAAAACTGCTACCTTCACAGTTAAAATATGCTTATCTTGGTCAAAACGACACACTTCCCGTAATCATTTCTTCTACTTTGGATGCAGGTCAAGAACAAAGTTTAGTAGATTTGCTGGGAAAATATAAAAGAGCAATTGGATGGACCATGGCAGATATAAAGGGGATAAGCATATCCATCTGTATGCATAAAATCATGTTAGAGGATTGTTCCAGCAATTCGGTGGAACACCAGAGAAGGTTAAATCCTATTATGAAAGAAGTAGTGAAGAAGGAAATCATCAAATGGCTAGATGCTGGAATCATATACCCAATATCAGATAGTTCATGGGTAAGCCCAGTTCAATGTGTTCCAAAGAAATGAGGGATAACAGTAATAGCTAATGAAAAGAATGAACTTATTCCTACAAGGACAGTGACTGGATGGAGAGTGTGTATGGATTACAGGAAGCTCAACAAAGCCACAAGGAAAGGCCATTTCCCACTTTCATTCATAGATCAAATGTTGGACAGACTTGCTGGAAAACAGTACTACTGTTTCTTAGATGGGTATTCAGGCTGCAACCAGATTGCTATAGCTCCAGAGGATCAAGAGAAGACTACATTTACTTGTCCTTATAGAACATTTGCCTTCAGAAGAATGCCATTTGGGCTATGCAATGCTCCAGCAACTTTTCAGAGATGCATGATGTCTATATTTTCTGAAATGGTAGAGCAAACTTTGGAAGTTTTCATAGATGACTTCTCAGTTTTTGGAGAAACATAGAATGATTGTTTACACAACTTGGAAGTTCTTAAAAGATGTGAGATGACCAACTTAGTACTCAATTGGGAAAAGTGTCATTTCATGGTGCAAGAAGGAATAATGCTAGGTCACAAGATATCCAAGGATGGTATTGAGGTAGATAAAGCCAAGATAAAGGTAATAGATAAACTGCCACCTCCAACTTCAGTAAAGGGTGTTAGGAGTTTTTTGGGTCATGCTAGATTCTACAGAAGATTCATTAAGGATTTCTCCAAGGTAGCTAAGCCTCTGTGTTCATTGTTGGAGCATGACAAACCATTTCACTTTGACACAGAGTGCCTTAAAGCATTTGGAGAACTAAAGAAAGCTCTGATCATTGCTCCAGTAATTATATCTCCAGATTGGACTTTACCATTTGAATTGATGTGTGATTCTGGTGATCATTCTGTGGGGGCAGTATTGGGGCAAAGAAAGGATAAGGTTTTTCATTCCATATACTATGCAAGCAAAACGTTCACTCCAACTCAGATCAATTACACCATTATAGAGAAAGAGTTGCTAGCAGTAGTTTTTGCTTTTGACAAATTCAGAGCTTACCTGGTGGGTACCAAAGTAACTGTTTACACAGACCATGCAGCCATCAAATATTTAATTTCAAAGAAAGATGCCAAACCAAGATTAATCAGATGGATCTTATTGCTTCAAGAATTTGATCTGGAAATTAAAGATAGAAAGGGGACTGAGAATCAAGTGATAGACCATTTGTCACGGCTGGAAGCAAACACTAGTACATTGAAAAGGAAGGGCATCAACGAAACTTTTCCTGATAAACAGTTATTGGTAATACAGCAATCACAGATGCTGCAACAGTCAGAATCTCCATGGTATGCAGACTTTGCTAACTACTTAGTAAGTGGGTTGCTAACACCTGAGCTGAAGTTTCAAGAGAAAAAGAAATTTCTTCATGATGTTAGAAGTTATCAGTGGGATGACCCACATTTATATAAGCTATGCTCAGATCAAGTAATAAGAAGATGTGTTACAGCAAAAGAAATACCTCAAATACTGGAGTCATGTCATGCTGCAGCATATGAAAGACATTTTGGTGGTCACAGAACAGCTGCCAAAGTTATGCAATCAGGTTATTATTGGCCCACTATCTTTAAAGATGCTTATGAATTTGTTAAATGTTGTGACAGGTGTCAAAGGACAGGGAACATAACTAGCAGACATGAGATGTCATTGACTAACATACTGGAAGTGGAAGTTTTTTATGTTTGGGGAATAGATTTCATAGGACCTTTTCCCCCACCCGTTGGGAACTTATATATCCTTGTTGCTGTAGATTATGTCTCCAAGTGGGTAGAAGCTACAACATTACCTACCAATGATGCTAAAACAGTGGTGACTTTTCTTCAAAAAAATATTTTCTCCAGGTTTGGCACTCCTAGAGCAATTATTAATGATGAAGGCACATATTTTTGCAACAAAATCTTTGCTGCAGTAATGATGAAATATGGAGTCAGACACAAGATAGCAACAACATATCACCCACAATCCAATGGTCAGGTTGAAGTGTCCAACAGAGAAATTAAAAAGATCTTAGAAAAAGTGGTGAACCCAATAAGGAAGGATTGGTCTTTACATTTGCATGACTCTCTATGGGCTTACAGAATAGCAAACAAAACTCTACTCGGCATGTCTCCTTACCGAATTGTTTATGGCAAAGCATGTCATTTGCCACTAGAGCTAGAGCACAAAGCCCATTGGGTACTGAAGAAATTAAATTGAGATATGCATGCTGCAGCAGAGCATAAGAAACTTCAACTTTGTGAGCTTGATGAATTACGACTGTTTTCATATGAAAATGCAAGAATCTATAAAGAGAGAACAAAACACTAGCATGACAAGCATATTCAACACAGAAAGTTCACCCCTGGTCAATTAGTGTTACTCCACAATACAAGACTAAGATTATTTCCAAGAAAGCTCAAGTCAAGATGGTCTGGCCCATTTAAGTTGTTAAAATCTTGCCCTCATGGAGCTGTTAATCTTCTAGATGAACAAACAGGCCACGAGTTAAAGGTTAATGGACACAGGGTTAAGCATTACATACATCTAGCAGCAGAATGTTCCAAGGAGGTGTTACTCCTTAAAGAACCTAGCTATTGAACAAAGAAGGAAGGTCAGGCTGAAGGATCTTAAATCAAACGCTTCATGGGAGGCAGCCCATTGAGGAGATAGCCACTTCAAACCAAGTTTGATATCCTTTGGTTTTGTAGATAGCTTTCCCTATTTACCATCTTATTTAATTTTTGTTTTTCTATGATTAGCCCTTATTTTCATCCATTTACATTATTGCATTCTTTACTTTTCACTTTAATTTGCTATATCTATTTCTTTTAATAAATTTTTGACTTAATTTTAGTAAGTGTGATAATTGAATTTCATATTGACAAGTGAGAGTGAATGGTGGCAGAATTCAGAGGTGAACCACGTGTCAGAAGCTTTTAGTGGGGAGTATGTATCCGTTGTTAGAATAAGCGACTGGGTACTGCAGCAGCTAATTTTACCGTTACAGTAAATCAAAAGCTGGAGCCTTTCACTTACTGTTGGAGATAAAATCGTGACAGATGGATGCATGGATATGGATAGAAAATTGAGGAAACAAATCTCCGAAATTAAAGCTTTAATTTCATTGGTCGATAATTTTGGGGATATGCACATTTAATTCAAATAATTTATTCCCTCAATTATCTCTAGTTACCATATTTATCTTCAAATTAAAGTCCATTATAAAAAGGAATCATTGTGCTTAGTGCTCTATGCCACTATTCCCCATCTCCTTCGCAAAGACTACTCTAAAAACTCTTAAACTCTTTTTCTCTTTTTATTCTCAAGAACAGTAGCTTTAATTTGTTACTGCTACAGCAATGCCGAGATACAAGAAAACAGACAGCCGCCTGAAAGATCCATCACAATTCCAGAGTTACCACGTTGAAGAAAAATATGAAGAATTCATAGAGCCGTGTCGGATTCTAGAAGAAAAAGGGTTTCAATTTCCAGACCAACTCACGGGAATTGTGCAAACCATTCATAATGCTGTAGCAAAGCGAGGATGGTTAGAGTTTTGCAACCACCCTCGAGAGCCTGTGCTGCCTGTAGTCAAAGAATTTTAAGCCAATTTGGTAAGCCCTAATCAGCACAACATTTGGGTAAGAAATACACTTGTCCCATTAGACTCTCGTGTCATCAATGCTTTCTATAACTTACCTGCTGAAATTGCCTGTGAGTATGCTAAGTTGCGTGATAAGTTGACCTCGAAAAAGTGGAACACCATTTTCAAAACTCTTACCATCGAAGGGGCATCATGGGTTAACGAGGCAGGGCATGTAGTTAATAGGATAGATTTGAAACCTATTGTTAAGGTGTGGGTGAAATTCCTGAAATCTAGGCTTATGCCCACCACTCACACTACTACAGTTTCGCAAGAAAAGTTGGTTTTGTTATATGTCATAGTTCGAGGACTTCCTATAGATGTCGGTGGCATCATTGCACAAGAAATTCTAGATTGTACAGTTAAAACTCACCGAACTGCTGCCTTGCTATTTCCCTCTCTTGTCACTAGCATTTGTGTAGTTTCAGGTGTTCGTCTTAACACAAGAGATGAATATGTAAAAAATAATGGTGCCTTTACGGCACGTACCATTGAGAGAGTTGCTGGTGAGAGTGCTGGAACAACCACTGAACCAGCTGTTGTCACTGGAGCAAGACGAGTTATTAGTTTAGAACAGACTATCCAGGCACTCAGTAATAGTATAACTCAATGTGTAGAAGCTCAACAGAGGGAAAATGGTCGATTTTAGAGCTATCTACAGCACCTGGATAACCAACTACACCAATTTGCTCTGTACATGAAACACACTCACCGGAACTTCCCTGATGCACTGCTCTAGCAGTTCAATTTTGACACCAACACTACAGGTGCTCCAGCAGCAGCCAATGAAGAAACCACTGCTTCATATGAACCAGCAGAGGAAGCTGCCACTGAGCCACAAGCAGCAGTCGACTCAGAAGAGGTTGAACCATCTGACCCACCTGAGGACGAAGGTGACAAGTCTAAGATTGATAGCTCACCCTCAGAGGCAAAAGACAACTCAGAAAAAGAAAATGAGGAATCAACCATCCCAGCTCAACCCAAAACCAGAAAAAACACATTATTCAAGAAGAAGATAAAGAAGACCCTGAAGAGGAACCCTCTATTCCAGTCTTTACGAATAAGAGGAAGGATAAGAGTAAAGCTAAATTGGCAACCCCTCCAGCCTCTGAAGATGAGATGTAGCAAGTCGATACTGAATTGGCTGCTGCAGCAGCCAGAGCTATGCCTACATCTGAGCAAGCCAAGCAACTACTTGCGGTTATTGCTGCCATCACCGCTGAGGGCTAGACAACTGATGCATTGACCCCAAAGCCTCCACAGCAAACTCCTAGCCAGCCTATCTACACCAGTCCAAGACAATCCAGTAAACGAAAAGGCAGTACGTCTACAGGTACTACTACAGTAACCCTAGCCACCACTCCTCTCACCAGCCCTACAGCGAAAAAGACGAAGACATTGCCAACCACCTCCCACAAAGCTTCACCAAAGGATAAGCTGCGCAGTGCATCCAAGAAGCGCTGATGAGCACCATGTCCTATGCTGCAGTCCCCACCCCAGGGGAGTACTCTTTCTTTACTAGTTCATTTCAGTTAAAAAAAAAGATTTTATTGTTTGTCAATTTGTGAGCTGTTGTTATGTATGCTTGTGAAGACACAGCATCTCTCAAGTTTGGGGGGGTTGTTGCCGATTGCATGTGATTTATGTATGTGTTTATGTCTGTATTGTGTGAAGCTCTGTTATCTATTATTTGTGTATAGATTTGAAAACCTAATGAAGATAAATTAAGTTTTATTCAGTATTTATGAGAATGCCAAGTAGAGATAGTTATAGATAGAAGTGAAATTATGTCCCAACACTTAGACTTTGGTTGAGTTGTATGAGACTGCTAGAGTAGAGCCAAAAGAATAGAAAATATCTTAACTTTGAAGGGAGAAGCAAGTTGATTTACTTTGATTTTATGCAATAAAACTCTGCTCCAATGGCTTAAGTTACTGAATAACCAGATCTGAGTATGTACCCCATATGCCGAATTGTGTAAAAGGTAGCGAGAGTTATAAGCAATGCTGTAGCAAGTGAAAGAAAAAAAAAATCCTTTGTCTAAGGCAGTGAGTAGCCAGGTCTGTTCATGAACCCCATGTTCAGCCTTGAGTAAAAGATATCTTTAGATAAGATTATATCACAGATATTACTGCAGCAACTCTGATCTGGGCATGGTTTGAGTAATTGGGTGTCATCATTACAAGTGATTGACATTCACATGAAAGATAAATGTTACAGTGAGGAGGTTGATTACTCCCCAGTTTATCAATGTTAAAACAATCACAGTTTGAATATGTGAAATTTATGCTACCCTTTTTTTTTTGAAAAAAAGTATATCACTGCTGAAATTTCTGCAGTACTTTGGTGATGTTACAGCATATCTAGAATTCAATCAAAGAAAGCACACACTCACTATGGACAGAAAGAAGCTTAAGTCTAGAACTGATTTACTATGGGCATTTTGTTTGATTAGGATGGTGATATGAAGGTGGAACAATCCTTGCAAATTTGATAAAAGAGCTTAAGTTGTGTGCATGTTTGTTTGCCAGGAATGTTAGTATGTGTCATTACTTGAAGGCAAGTAATGGTTTAAGTTTGGGGGTGTGATAACTCTAGGAAATGAGAGTTATTACATCAATTCTAGACTTGAATCAAGGTCACTTAGAGAACAAATAAGGTGTTTTTATTACATTTTGGGTACCTTTTGCATAAACATTCATTTTAGTTGAGTTTTAATAAGTTTTGATTGAATCATAATAATTTGTGCTAAAAACAAGTTTTAAATTGTAGGTTTTAAATTCGTGAGAGGATGTTGAGGCATTAGAAGAGCAAGAGGAGGAAGGAAGATGGCCACAAAAGAAGTAAAGCACAATCAGGAATAAAACAATGTTGTAGCAGCTGTTAGAGCAACCAGTGCTATAGCAATCTAGGAGCAATGTAGGAGAGAACTTAGGCACAAGTCAGCAATAAAATTGCGATCTGCATGTTTCCTAATTCAAACATATGCACGCTCATGGGCTTTGGTTTTAACCTAATTTGCAATATAAAAATGAGGCGTGCACCACATTAAAAGGCGGCAAGGAATTATCATCAGAAATAATTACAAAGGTAAGAAGAAAGAGATCAAGATTGGAGAGTGCTAATCGGAAACAAAATAAGAGAGCTGTGCATAATTATTTGCCTTTCATCGTGCTCAACTTATATTTTCTCTTTTTCCTTGAATTGTTGGGATGTATTCCGAGTTCAATATATTTGTGTTTATTTTTCTCATCCAGATTATGAACTAAATTTACTTGTAGTTGAGTGACAAATAATCCAATGGGTTCTTGACTGTTCTTTTATGTTGTTATGGTAATGTTGTAACATTATACTCTAGTACTTTTTATGAATACAACTGTTATTTCAGTTGACCACCCATTTAATAGTTTCAGTTAAGATAGAGCAGCAAAAGGGCATGTCTTAGCGGACATTATTAGAGTATTACTTGTTCTTAAGTCGAGTTTCCTGGATTAGGTTATCTTGAATCCCATAAGGGCAATACTTGAAGTTAAGATTTGTGACACTCTAAACATAGGTGTTCACATTGTAGGGTAGAGAGATTAAAAGTTATAATGCCATACCATAAATATATGAGCAACTGGTCATTGTTAGTGGATTTAAAGGTATAAGATTTCCAACATGCGATAGCTGCGAATGCAGATTTATTCTACCTATTGCTACAGCATTTATTGTAACAACTGGTGCTAATTTGGTAAACAACAGTCACCCTATTAGGAGAGTTTGATCATTCAACTACTATATTCTCAATTGAATCTTAGACACATTTAACTTAGTTTATTTCATTACAGTATTATTTTATTTTCATCCCTCACAATTATTAGTTACAATAGAATTATTCGACAATTGTTTGTTTCGGTCTTTGATTGATATGCACTATTGTGATTGCTTTAGCATTTTGAGTAACATCAATCCCTGTGGAGACGATCTTGAATACTCATCATTTTATTACTTGTTGTGTATACTTGCACATTGGCATTGATAATAATTGCTTATAGAAATCTACCAACAGCAGCCATATTTGAGATCAACTCCCTTGCTTGAGTAGGGGTCTTGTTCACCAACACACATCCACTAGCAGCATCTATCATACTCCTATCCATTAATGACAGTCCTTCGTAAAAATATTGAATAAGAAATTGATCAGAAATCTGATGCTGAGAACAGCTGGCACACAATTGTTTGAATCGCTCCCAATACTCATACAAAGTCTCCCCAGGAAGTTGTCTGATCCCACAAATATCTTTTCTGATGTTAGCAGCTCTTGAAGCAGGAAAGTACTTCTCGAGGAACTGCTTCTTCAAATCATTCCACGTTGTAATCTATCCATGAGGCAAGTAGTACAGCCAGTCTTTAGCTAGTCCATCTAAAGAGAAAGGAAAAACATGCAACTTAATATGCTCTTCCGTCACGCCTTGTGGTCTCATACTTGAACATACAACATGAAACTCCTTGAGATGTTTATGAGGATCTTCACCTGCAAAACCATGAAACTTGGGTAATAAATGAATAAGACTAGACTTTAATTCAAAATTTACCTCCAAGTCTACATATTGAATGCAGAGTGGTTGCTGATTCAAGTCTAGTTCAGCTAACTCTCTAAGAGTTCTTTCTACAGGTGCAGCTCTATCCATCACTTGTTCTTCTGAATCGCTAGATGATTCAACTAAATTAGGTACCGTATCTGTTTCAGAAAGCAAAGGTGACCAGAATCGTTGCTTAGCTCGCTTCGTCTGCTGTCTCAGTTGGCGAGCTGTCTTCTCAATTTCAGGATCAAACGAAAGTGTACCTGTACGAGAAGAACGAACCATACACCAAGTAAAACGTAAAAAGGATTAAATAAACGACACCAATCCCCGGCAACGGCACCAAAATTTGATGGTTGTCGAAGCCAGCAAAAATAAATACCTACTCTAAATAAATTGTGTATAGTGATTGAGTAGGGTCGTGTCCACAGAGATCGATAATTATTTAAATCCTTTTAAAATGTAAAATGCAAAATGGGAGATTTGTTGATAATGATAAAAATCAAATTAAAATAACAAGAGTGCAAATTAAAATTGTAATTCAAATTGGAGAAAGCTCTGGTTGAAGGAATTAACTCAGCTTGATTCGACTACTGATCATTGATTCAAATATAAATCGTTACTACTTATGAATAAACCGGTTATAGCTGTTGAGACCCTCTAATAGTCAATCTCTCCTTAACTAGTCGATAACCAAAGTACGACCGTTGGTTATTTCCCTAATCAATAGACAACCTTAGATACGATCATAGGATTTAATCAATTGACAACCTGAAAAACCAAAGAGACCCAAATCCTAATCAACAAACGCATACGATGGTTCATTTAAATTAGATTGTTTATTCTCATAACACAACTCACTGCTATGTTATTTGTCACAAACATTAAATTCTTCATACGATAAATCCTTTAATTGACAATAGATTAAGTTGATAATTAAATAGTGGCCAATTACCTAATTAACAAATATAATCATGAAAATAATTCAAAGAATAAACAAATACCCAAAAAAATAATAAAACAATTAAAACATAAGAAAGATCTCACAGTAGTGATGAATCAAAGCTTCATTAACCTTCAACCAGAATAATAGGTTTAGTTCTTCATAGAGAGAAGAGAAAAATTTAGATCTAGGGTTTCTTTCTTTTCTCCAAATCAGTCTTTTTCACAATAGATTCCTCCCTTAAATACTCTCTCTCTCCTCTCCTCTAGAGTTTTTTTTTTAAATAAAATACTAATATCTCAAATATTAAATTCGTAATTACAAAAATAACCAAAAATACAAAACACGTTAAACTAAAAACTGCAGGTCCGTAGTTGACAGCACGCGCCCACGCCTTATCAACAAAGCCCACGCCATATCAACAAAGTTCTTCTGACGCTCATAATTTCTCCAAGAGAACAATCATCCTTAAATATTATCTTGTAGCTCAATTTTATCACCAATCAATAGAATTGCACCTACAAAAGTAAATCACTATAATTAAGTGCAAAACATCGGTATTAAGGGAAGTAAACAATGCAAAACTAGTGCATAATTTGCACTCTAACATTTACTCAAGCCATCTTTAACGAATTTAATTTTATCTTCACAAGTATCAGACACCATTCCTAAAGTTTTACAATCCGACCATTTGTAATTAAGTCGTACACTGTTATGACATTTTGAACCAAGTCGTTTAGCTCTTCTTTTTTTAGCAAATGTACTTTTACCAAAACCAGACATGTAAGAAACAAATGGATCAGAAAACTCACCTGCTAATCAGACCTTTGCTTCAATTAACCAATGAATGTCAGAAGGAATTCCATTGATCATTAATAAATACAATTGTTCACAACGAGCTTTGTAAATTTTCCTGAGGGCATTCTGAGGGAGAGAGGGAAAATTCTTATGCAGTTTATGTTGTATTTCTTCCATGTTTGATTTTAGGGTTTTAGTTATTGTGGGAAACTGAAGATACCGACTTAATAAGTCACGGAATACCATTATCCACCATTTATACGGGAAAATAAACCAAAATACACCAAAATAAAGAGAACTAAAACTGCAAAATCAAATCAAACGTGAAAGTGAACAAAACAACAAAAAGAAATCACACAAAGAAAAGAAAAAAGAAAAATGAACTTACATTCATCCTTTTATTGAGTTAACCTCAAGCTCCAATTGAAATTCATATACACCACTCTCTATTACTCTGAGTTGTCTTTTCAGGTCCCCAACGTATTACACTAATGTTGGTGGTTGCAGTTCCCAAAGTGGATGTGATTTACAACTTTGTATAAGGCCTCTTAAGTGCGACATCCGATAAGGAGTCTATGCAGAGGGTCTAGTACTAGGCTCTAAATCATTCTGATGATCTACAACACGTTTCGGTGGTAAGGCTTGAAGGAGCTCCGACGACATGACATCCACAAACTCTTCCAATGCTTGGCGTATTCATCAGGCATCTCTACAACCTAATCAGGTTTTATCTCCAACAACGCTACCAAGTAAGAGTTCTCTTTCTATTTCAAGCCTTTTGTAAATTGTCCCATAGATTGAAGTGATGGTTCTGATTTGCCATGAACTAAGAATTAGCATGGTACAACCCATGGTGTGTCTGTTCCTATGATGAAGATGTTCTTTCAATAGGGCATCAATTGTATCATTGCACCATAAAGAATTCCATACCAAGAATTAAATCAAAGTCATTAAGAGGCATGACAATAAATTTTACCATTTTCTGCCAACTTTCTACCCATAGTGAACTTTGCACAGCCCCTTGAACACCCACACTCGCAAAATTTATAGCCTTTACTTTGCTGCCCACAGCCGTTATTTTCAAACCCAAATGTGCCACTTTATGGGATGCAAGAAAGCTAGTTGTGGCTCCCGTATCCAACATAGCACGCAGTTCCCTCCCATCTACCAAAACAATCGTGATCATCAACCCATGATTGAAGCTATTGCACATGACCTCTTCCCTTAAAGTGTTCATCAACTATAATGGATTCATCCAAGAAGTACTTGTCTTGGTCATTAAAGATTCTACCTTCATCTCCTTGACCATAGCATTAAGTTGTGTCCGCTTTGGGCAATCCCTTGCCCAGTGTGGTCCGTCACATATGAAGCATCCTAAGCTTTTCTTGTTGTGTCCATATTTCGGTTTGGCTTTCCCCGCAAAGCCCTTTTTCTTTTCACTATCACGCTTAGAAGGACCAGATTTCTTCGAATCTTTATTCTTTTTAGGTTCGAATGGAGAAGAACTCACAAATAGGGGTGGGGTTTCAACCGTTAGCGAAAGGACTAAAACCTAAAGTCTAAACACATTACACACGTACACACCAGACGACAAACACTTAGAACTCACAAACATTGAAACACACAAACAACACACAGACTCATCACTCACGCACATAGCCACACAAGACACAACCCTGAAGGCCTGAAGTCTTAACCCTTTTCAATCTGCTGCCGAAACCGACGCCCAACAAGCAAGAGCCAACAGCCGCGATTTGCTGTAATGCTGCTCCAATCCCGCGTTCTGCTGCCGCGATTTGCAGCCATGATCTGCTGTCGCCATCTGCTGTCATCTACTGCCGCGGCCCGACCCGAGCTTTCTCCCTTTGTGGCTTTGTGACCCGAACCCAATTTTGAAGCTTTGAAGTTTCATAACTTTCAATATTTCATGGTATATACTATATAGTTATATATGCTTAATTATTGGTTATTATTATGTAATTAGTTATTATTTGATTGTTGTAATTATGTATTTTTAAATGTTAGTAATAAAATCAAGAAAATTGGTGTATTTATGATTTAAATCTAAACCTGATCCTACCCGAATTTAACCCGAATTATTGACCTAACCTGATCCGATCCGAATTATGGTTTCATTCGGATTGATTTTTGTCTAACCTGAACAACCTGAAACCCGATTAGGTTGACTCGAACCCGATTTTGCCTACCCCTACTCGCAAACCTAAAATCAACCAAACTTTCAGCAGCAGCAATCGCCATAGGCAAGTCACACACAGCCTACCTTCTAGTTCGGTTTGCACCCATGGTTGCAAACCACTCATGAAATTGAACAGCTTATCTTAATCGGACATGTTCTTGATATCAAGCATTAAAGAACTAAATTCTTTGACATAATCCCTGATTGAACCGGTATGCTTGAGCTTCTTTAAGCCCACTATCTAACTCGCATTACCCAGCATGAATTGACCCTTCAACTCTCGCTTCAGTAAGTACCATGTCTCGATAGCTGGTCGGTTGGCTTCAGCATCCTCTTGGAGTCTACTGCGCGACCAAAGATTTGCATCCCCCTCGAGATATATGCTTGTAATGGAAACTCGCTCCGCTTCGGGTATCCGAGCAGCCTTGAAATACTGCTACATATCCTACAGGAAGTTCTCCATCTCTTTGGCACTTCGCGTACCCGCAAATGGTTTCGGCTCCAAAACTTTTATTTTCGAAGGCCCTGCCTCCAAATGCATGAAAGTTGTGCTCAATGCGTGCTTTAGCAACAACCCCCTGGCCTGTTGCTTGTGTGTGGCTCTTGCTAGTGTGCTTGTGCGTGTGCGCTCCCTTGCGCACCTCCCCGCTGTCCATTAGCATGCGCGGCCATGCTGCCTGGCGCGCTCACCCACAGTTTGTGCACATGCCTCGCGCGCCTTCGCGTGCACGCTATCCCACGGAGCACTTGTGCGCTACCTCATAAATATCTTGCGCGCTGTCCATCAGCCTGCTTAGTTATCACACCCTAGCTTGCGCGCAGACTTGCCTTGCTTTCGTGCCTTCCCTCTCACATCTGTTGTGTAGCCATGCTTAGTACAAGGCTGCAAGCCAAACATTGGCGTGACTCAAGTTTTAAGGCTATAACACTTTACCACTAGGCGAGCCCAATATTTATGGATGCTGCAATTTTTGTTTATCTATTTATTAGTTAGTATAATTAATAATTTTTTTTGTTATTCAAAATTATTTAAAGTTAAGTATATATTGTAGGAAAGCATAATTTCTAGACATCTCCTTATTAATCATTCATTATGACATAAATGATGAAATATTGTCCCAAAATGTTTAATTTTAAAGAGAAATTTATGCGCTGAAAAAATATATTTTTTGATGATTAAAATAATATTTGTCACAAAAATGTTGAATAAGAAACTAGTTACTGTATTTTAAAACAAAAATTATTGGTCACAGTATATAACATAAGTCAAGACAATGTTATTCGTTATGGTTTCAAAAGTTTGTCATCATAAATACTATTCTAAGACCAAATATAAATATATCATAAAAAGTTAAATTTCTTGTACAGACTATTTTACTAAATTTAGTGAAGCCAATAAAATAATATTTGGCTGCAGATATTGTTGCAAATTTAGATCTCAATTAATCGCACCGATTTGATTTTTGGTGGGATTATCTTGCATTCATGGGGAGTACTACATTTAATTACTGTCAATTAAGTTGCTTCTTAGAACTTTTTAGGTTTGATTTTTCAATTATTTATGCTATTCTTTTTACTACCGTATTTCTCTTATTTTTAAGGGAAAACGACACTTCTGTTCAAGGGCAGATCCACATACAAGCTAGTGTGTGCAATTGATTCTGCTCAAGAATTAAAAAAAAAAATCTAAATGGGGCAAATTTATAAAAAAATTCTGATATTGGGGTCAATTTTATAAATTATTAATTTTTATCATGGTTACACCCCCAATGAATTAAGCTAGCGTTTACATTTTGGATTGGAGTGAGAATCCTAAGAAGTGAGAGTCCTACAATTGAGAGTGGAGTGGGAGTGTGAATATGTTATTTACTTATACATGAATTAAAGTATGGAATGAAGACCAGAATTCAATTTATGTGTTTACTTTGTCTTGGATTGTGAGTAAATAATTTTAAATTATAATTTTACCCTTATTTGAAGAATTGTAGTTTTTAATTACAAAGTTAAAAAAATATATATTTGAAGAATAAAATATTTATTTTATTATATTTGTAAATTTATAATAATTATTAATATTCTTAATTATGTACACCAAATTTGTTTATTAATTCTAATTTTAATTATGTAAATTAAAAATTATTGATAAGGGCAACATAAATGAAACATTTTTACTATTAACATAGTCCAAAATGAATATTTTCTTAGAATAAATTATTTATTATTATTAATTATTAATATTAAATAAATATAATACTCTAATTTTTAAATAAATATAATAATATTATTTAAATAAATATAATATAATTTAAATATAATATAATTATTTTAAATTTATTATTATATTAAATAATAATATTTTCTTAGAATAAACTATTTATTGTTATTAATTATTAATATTAAATAAATATAATACTATTTTTTAAATAAATATAATAATATTATAGTTTCAAATAAAGATAGTATACAATAATATTATTAATTCTCTATTAATATAATAATATCATTTTTAAGTAATTTTAATTTAGAATCAATGCAAATTATTATTTAATTAAATATAATATTATTATTTATTTTATGTTATTAAATATAATTATATTAAATTAAACAAAAATGACTACTCTCACTCCTCACTCTAAAAATGGGTGTGGCCCACGGAGTGGGATTTCTAATCCCCCCTATAAATGTGTAAGTAAACACCGGAGTGGGAAGAATCCATATTCCTCACTTACACTCCATAAAGTAAACACAATATTAAGTTTCTATATCCGCCCATACTTTTGTTCCTCTTAAATATTATTTTCACCATTTAGTTTCTTAATAAATTTTTAATATCTCATCATTTCATCTTCAATGTTAAAACAATTACAGAAAAAAAAAACATAATTAAAGAGTAAATGTAATCTATCTCTAGTAGAAAAAAAAAAAAAAAAAAGCCCCCAGTAGTACTCAAGCCTTGAATTCAAGGCTCATCAGTATAATGCATTAAAAAAAAGTTAAATGTAATCTTTTAACAAACAATTAACTATTTTAGTTTGTAAAAATTATAGATATTCAATTATATGTGAAAATACCACATACAGTCACACATCATTCAACTTATCATAGACCTGGATGATAAAACAAATTCTATAAAAAGACGAAAATGTCATTGTCACTATTAGTATTAATAACACCACCATTGCTTTATTGGCAACCGACATGAGGGCTATTGCCTTTTATAAAAGGCAGTGAAAACCCAATTTAAAAAATAGGCATTGATTTTCACTTTTCTTTGTTTATTCTAAAGCCATCTTTGTTCTCGACTCTGAGCTATCCGTTCTTCCCAGTAAATTAGTGATAGAGTCAATCAACCAATAAATCATTAAGAATGGAAAATGCCCAGCTTTTACAAGTCAAGCGTGGAGTACACATTTTTATGTTAAAAGATGGTTGAGTGGTGAATCTGGTGATTACTTTTCACTTTGCAGCCTGCCTAACCAATTTCAAAGCGTGTTTCATGGATGATTTATTTTTATGAATTGGAAACTAGCACCAATAGATTTTTCTCTGTAAATATAAAAAGTTTAAATGAATATTTTCAATTACTGTTTCAAAATGTCTTTCTAAAATTACGATAAATCTAATAGCTAATAGAAATATTTCATTATATAAATCAAATTTGAAATTTGTAAGGAAAAATGTAAAAATATTGGTTTTCAAATATTTTTTATATATTTTTAAATTTAAAATTAGTGAGGAAACAAATATAACAGTATTGGTCTTAAAATCTAAAATTCAAAACGTGTATCAATTACAAGAGAAAAAAAAGAGTGGTATTCATATTATTTTAATTTGAAAAAACAAACACTTAAACTCATATTCAATTATTCATATTTGATTATTTCTTTTGGTCGGGAGAAAATCCTCTTTATGTCGAAACTACCACGTCAGCAATAGCTCATTAACGTCCCTGTCATGCATGCATTATGAAGCTAGATTTGACATTTTTTAATTTTATTGTGAAATGAATCTTTCACCATAACAAATTAATCCCTTATATATATATATAAGTCTGCAATAAATGAACATCGAGTGCAGCAATTTAAGTGAGGGTTAATCTTGTGAGTGTTTTGCTTAAAATAATGAATATGTTTTTGTTTAAGCTCTTAGCGTGGGTTTCCATATGCTTTATTCAAATGCACGGATACAGAGGTTGCTTGGAAACAGAGAGGACTGCTCTGTTGGAAATCAAGAGATTCTTTATTGCAGTCAGGGATACTGGATATAAAGACGAAATTCTAACTTCATGGGTTGATGATGAAATGTCTGATTGTTGTCGTTGGGAGCAAGTTAAATGCGTTAATGCCACCACACGACGGGTGAAGGAACTGTCACTCGATGGAATTACGCTGGGGGCGAATTCTGGATTTCTAAATTTGTCAATGTTTCTGCCTTTCCAAGAATTGGAGAGTCTTGACTTGTCTTACAACTCTTTTTATGGTGTCTATGAGAAAGAAGGTATGTATGTACATCCATTTGTGCAAAGTCCTGATTTGCTGATCAATTCCAAGTGTAATGAACCCTCCTTTGTGCAAAAGCTACAAAATGCAAAAAATATATTTATTAATTATTGTTGTTGTTCTTAAATTCTTGGGCTCATTTACTTTCGGCCTTCGACAATTTTCACAATTACACTGAAAAGAAAAATGTAAAACCAATTTCATGGGGAAAAAAAACAAAAGCAAAATTCTTCAATTGCGATTAATACCTGCCTTTTCCGCAGCTTAGCATTGGGAGTTTGAAGTGGCTGAAGATTTTGAATCTTTATTCTAATAACGTCAACAACAGTCTACTACCAAGTTTGACTACAATAATTTCACTTACAAATTTGAGTCTGGGGTACTGTGGAATTGAAGGTTTCATACCCAATCAAGGTATGTTTATTTAATTTTCTTTTTCTTTTTTTTAAGGCATTGGTTGGTAAAGTATAAATTAATTTTTTTACCACATATTTCCGCGGGATTCAAACGATCAGTCAAATAAAAATATTTGATAACAACTAGGTTAAAATGTGATTGCTTGATATTTATATTGTAAAACTAAAGTGTTCGGATTCTAACTTTTTGTATTTATTTATCTATATATTTATTCATTCCATTCTATATATTTGTTTTGGATCTAAGTGAGAATAATATAGGCGTTTCCGTAGCAGAGCCAGGTAAGAAGTCGCAGAATTAAAAATGTCTAATTGTTTGAAGAAAATAAAAGAAAAGAAAAACCATATCTAAGATCATTTCTTCTCTTGGTGCAGGATTAGCTAAATTAAGAAACTTAGAAGGCGTTGGATCTAAGTTACTATGATTTAAACAGTTCTCTTGAAAGCCTAGGTAATAATTCGCATGGTTGTTTTTTCGACATTAGAATTGAATATCCATATTTGAAAGATAAGAATTTTTTAAGGATGCATTTAATTTTTTTTAGGAAGCGTTTGATTTTATTTTTCAAATGACATACTAAATAAGTTTTCTTTATTTCTTGTCGTACATCATAAATGAAGAATGACTGGTTGAAAATAATATCAAATAGGTCCTTAATCTTTAACTAGTTTTATCGAAATAAATTAAAAATAACTTTTAGAAAAACACGAGTATATAGAGAAGTCATCAAATGAACGCATAATGAAGTGAACAAATCCTCCCCAAACAAAATCATATTTTTCAGCACTTTAGTCACAAACAAGGTTTCTATAATCGATAAATATGGGCAATTTGATTCCAATTTTCATGGCAGTTTATAAGTGTTTAAGCTACACCCTTAGTAGTTTAAATTTAAAAAAAAAAATGCAACGCCACTCAGTTATGATTGTGACAAGGGTGGGAGTATTTATACCTTAAAAACTATTTCGAACACCCAACTTTAAATTAAATTTTATATTATTAAGTTACCTATAGTTAATTTAATACTAAGTACATTATCTATAGTTAATTTAATATTAAGTACAACCTTATACAATCGAATAAAAAATATATTATTCTTGACACTAAAACTACATCCGTACCAAAAACCCGAATTTTAATTTCCTCAATACCGTCAATTTTGGTCTTGAATTTTCATTTTACATTATATTTCTTGCATACTAGAGGTTTATCAAACAATAATAAAATTAAAGCTTCGGACACCTTTTCTTTTTTCTGTCTCTCCTTGTTGATTTCGTGAAACTTAAATCTAATATATTTTCTTGATTAATTAGTGACTATAAGTTATGAAGAATTATATTATTGGTAATATTTGTCTATGATTATCCAACTTTTACATTAGTAAGATCCAACACATTCATGATAATAAATTAGTGAGAATAAAATTTGTTCAAGCAAATAACTCTCCAACATTCACATGGAATGAGATGGGATTTCCATTCATTCCTAACAAGTTTAGCTATAATCTATTAAAAAAAAAGAAGAAGAAAGAAAAAAACCTTCATTCATTCCGAAGATAAGTTTAGAGATCATTTCAAATAAGTTCTTTGTTGTAAAAATTATTTTTACAAATGTAGAAATAAAAATATTTATAGCCAAAGAGTTTAAGTCTTGATTGGGATTACTTTTCGGAGACTCAAAAGTGATTTTGAAAAGTTAAAAACTAATTTTAGTGTTTGGTAAAAAATTTTTATAAATCACTTTTGGCAAAATCAATCCATTCTACGGTAGATTTTTGAAAAAGAGGGAAGGAGTAACTCTTCAAAATCTAATTTTGAGAAATACTTTTATACTTAATATAATTCTATATATTTCCTCATATATATTATAAAAATTCAAAATTATCCTTATTAATTAGGAAATAAAATCATTAACTTTAAAGAGATTATTATTATTACTAATTATTTTGAGATAACAAAATAAAAAATGAAATTAATAATATAAAATATATATTATAGTTATCAATTATTATATGTACAAAATAAAAAAATTATATACATGCTTATAAATATTTAAATAAATTTGATTCAATATTATTTCTAATTCAGTCATTTATATTCTTACTATCATTTAATATTAGGATTTACCAAACACATACATCTATTTTTAAACCTTATAGTACTTTAAAAATAAATTTTACTGAAAGTTTAACTGATTCTTTTCACAGTTAATTATTTTTACAGCAAACCTAACACCAATTATTTTAAAAGTTATAGCATTACCAACTAAGCTCTTATTTGACGACAATCATGGATTTTGGTATTAAAATTTAAAAAGTTGTATTAATAAAAGTCTAAATGATATAATTTATGAAAAGTGGTGTTTGAGTAAATAGATGTTCATAGTACTTGTTCGGGCGCAAATAACTCCACTCTTATGACGAATACTTCCATAGAGAAAAACACCCCTTGGACCTTAACCCAAAATGTGGTTATATATATTTTGAAGTTGGGTAGTGATATTCCCCGCACACCACGCACTAACATGAAAAATAAGCTACGAACTGAAGCAAACCATTTAATCCTCATGTACTGGAATTTCAGTAATTAAAACCTTAAAAATTAGTACGATGACAGTAAATTAAATTACAAAATACAATACCAAACAAAATTAAAAGACTTTAGGTATCTTTGCGCGCCAAAATCTGAATGTCCATTACATATTTCTTCATGATGAATTGATAATGGCAGTTGGTTGCTCTTATTTTTAGTTTTCTTTGTTGCCTGGCTTCTTTTATAACTTAAAAAGATGCTTCTGGAGACCAAATATAATGAGGCAAAGCAATTGCTCCTAGGGTAATATTGGTAATAAGTGGGGTTTATTTAAATATCTCTTGGTCTATATAATTTATTTTTATTATTTTATATTTTCATTCAACTAATAAATTAATGGTAAATCAGTTTATATAAGAGTTTATAGTTGTATCATCACTCTTACACAAAAGATGGGGTGGAAATATCGCCATGATAAAAATTAAATATCTTAAGTCAAGTTAAAATATAATTAAATACCTATATGTTTAAACTATTATAAATATCCCATAACTTTAAAAAGGACATAAAACAATATAAAACCGTAAAAATAAATAATTTAAAAAATTAGTTAAATCCAAGGGGATAAAATTGTTATACCACTTGTAAAAAAATAACAAAATAAAAGATTATCATTTCTAGTCAAGACATTTTAAAATCATTCTACGTAAACTATTAAAATTTGTAAAGTAATATTACTCATTTTAACCCAATCCCTTCCACATTTATCTAGTTAAACTATAAATTAAAATTTATTAATTTAAAACAAAATAAATGTTTTATTAAAATTTAAAAAATATTGTTATTCATCTTAAACCAAGCTCTTGCATAATTCTATTCATTTTCTAGTTTTAGAAAAATAAATTCAATTAAATTAATTGTTTCAAGTTAAAAAATCTTATCATGTGATTTATCTATTTTTAGCTCTTTTTTAATAAGAAAAAATATTTTTAAATACAAATTAGTGCAGCTTGATTTAGATTAGAGGCAGAACAAGCCCACTTTAGCTAATAGCAGCCAAGACTTTTTCTTTAAAAGGGCCGAAGAGTATTAAAAAAATCAATACAAACTTCTAATTTAAATAAGCATTCATTAGCATAACCAAAAAAAAAGTTTTTTTGATAATATATTAATATTTCAATAAGATTTCACATTCTCTATCAAAACATATTGTTCAGTAAAGAATGAAAATTATAAAAAAAAATCTCAAATTTGAGCATTACTTCTTTCAAAGTACAAAAATATTCTTGACGATTTAGGGGCATGGCTCTTGGTTAAGGATTGAAAGTTCAACGTTAGTTGAACTCTTACTGAGAGAAATTAGACTTTTTAATACATATTTTTTCTTAAAGAATGTATCTCGCGTCTAAACAATAAAAATATTATTTTTATTTACAAAGGTCAGTAGGCGTTGGGCCCAGTAAGTGGACTATTTGGTTCGCTTTTTTGATCTTATACAGACTTCTTCTTAGTCTAAAAGATTATTCTTCTTTGTTTTATTTGTACAAATATTTTTATGTTGTATATTATTTTTTTTATAATTTTTCTTATAGGGGTAATAGCCCCTGCCTGTCTCTTCTAAATTCCAGCCCTGATTTAGATAATTATTTTATTATTTCAGTAATTTAGCAATATAAAAATTTTTATTTTTAGTCTAAAAAATTTAATTTAAAAAATGTTGAAAGATCTTGAGTTAATAACATGAATAGTTTTTAAAAAAAAAATGTTGAAAGGCTTCTGTAGAAGAAACATAGTATTAAAAATTTACAAGGAAGCACCACCTGATAGGTAAAGTAATTTTATTACAGATGAAAGTGTCAAATGTACAAAACTACAAATGTCACCGATTTAGAACTTGAATCTTTTAATAAATTTTGACTCCTTTATTTTTCACCTTTCAGGAATATGTGAGTTGAAAAATCTTTTTGAGCTGAATTTTGGAGGAAATAAGTTTGAAGGTCATCTTCCTCAGTGTCTCAACAATCTTACCCACCTCAAAGTTCTTGATGTTTCTTCCAATAAGTTAAGTGGAATTTTACCTTCAGTAATTGCAAACCTCACATCCCTTGAATATTTGGCTCTTTACGACAACAGATTTAAAGGGCGCTTGTTTTCATTCTATTCATTAGCTAACCTCTCGAAATTTGAGGCCTTCCAACTATCGATGGAAACCGATTTGTTACAAGTCGAAATAGAAAACTGCCTCCCTACGTTTCAACTGAAAGTCCTCAGTTTACCCAACTGCAACTTAGGTGCCATTCCTAATTTTCTTCTACTCCAATTTAACTTAAAATACCTTGATCTCTCTCACAATAAGTTGGCTGGCAATTTCCCAACTTGGTTGTTGGAAAACAACACAAAATTGGAACTTTTGTACTTGGTTAACAACTCATTCTCAGGGTTTCAACTGACCAGTGCCCAACATGGTTTGCTTAGTCTAGATATTTCTAGTAACAGTTTCACTGGTGAGCTCCCGCAGAATATGGATATTGTCCTTCCGAAATTGGTCTATATGAATGTATCAAAAAATAGTTTTGAAGGCAATATTCCTTCTTCTATTGGCAAGATGCAAGGGCTTCGTTTTCTGGACGTGTCTAATAACAATTTTGCAGGAGAATTATCCTAATCTCCAGTTACCAATTGCTTCTCGCTAGAATGAGTTGCCACTTACATGAACATGACTCAATTGTGGGCGTTATATCTGCACAATGATAATTTCAGTCGGAAGATTAAAGATGGATTGTTAAGGTCCACTGAATTAGAAGACTTAGATATATCCAACAACATCTTGTCTGGTCATATTCCTTCTTGGATGGGCAATTTCTCACATCTTCATACTCTGTCAATGTCCAACAATCATTTGGAAGGTAATATTCCAGTCCAATGCCAGAATCTTGCAGGTCTTTACATTCCAGATATCTCCGAAAATAATTTGTCCGGATCCATGATATCTACCCTGAATCTTTCATCAGTGGCGTGCCTTTATTTGCAAAATAATGCTCTTGGTGACAGATTTGTAAAACTGAACACTTCTTATTGATAAATCAACAACCGTATATAAATACATTATAAGATAATTGAAGATCTTATAAACTAGGGAAGTTACAAACTGAATCCTATATCTATGGGTGACAGCTAGATACATACAAACTGAAATGGAAGTCTAAGTTTATCAGTTTCAATTGATTATCATCTCTATTATGCCCCCTCAAGATGGAGCTCGGGAGAGAAGTCCAATCTTGTGTTTAAGTCGAAGAAAACGTTGTTTTGGAAGTGGCTTGGTAAGAGCGTCAGCAAGCTGATCGTCAGAAGAGACATGAACGACGCGAAGAGTACCATGTTGAACTTGATCCCGGATAAAATGGAAATCTATTGCAACATGCTTCATTCGGGAATGAAAAATTGGATTGGAACATAGCTGAGTTGCTCCAATATTATCATAGTAAATGACAGGGCAATTGGGAAGTGAAATGCCAAGATCAGTCAAGAGATAACAAATGAAATTAAGTTCAACAGCTGTATTTGCGACGGAACGATACTCTGCCTCAGTGGAGGATCTAGCAACAGTTCGTTGCTTTTTAGAACTTCAAGAGATAGGAGTTTTACCAAGATATACAACATAAGCACTGGTTGAGCAAAAAGTATCCTTGTCCCCTGCCCAATCAGCATCAGAAAAGGCATGTAAACTAAGAGAAGTGTCGGAGAAGGCATGCAAACTGAGAGTAGAGTCATTGTAGAGTTGTAGACCATCATCAATGGTGCCAACAAGATAACGTAGTAACCGTTTGACAAATGACCAATGTTCAGTTGTTGGGTAGTGCATATATTGGGAGAGTTTGTTGACAGCAAAAGCGATGTCTGGTCTTGTTATTAGCAAATATTGGAGACTCCCAACCACATGGCGATACTCGGTTGGATTCAACAGATGAGAACCGGAGGTTAACATGAGAGTTAGACTGGTTGGTATGGGAGTAAGAACAAGCTTGGCGTCTTGCATCTTGGTTTGAGTGAGGAGATCCATAATATATCTCCTTTGTGAAAGTAACAAACCATGTTTGTTTGGTACAACCTCTACACCCAGAAAGTAAGTCAGAAAGCCAAGGTCTTTGATGGAAAACCGTTGAGCAAGAATAGCAATGAAGTGATTAACTGTGGTTGTATTGTCTCCTGTGAGAATTAAATCATCAACATAAACAATGAGATACATAGTGTGGCCACCATTATGAAAGACAAAGAGGGATGTATTAGCATGGGAATTTTGAAAGCCAAATTATGGTACCACGCACGGGGGGCTTGTTTAAGGCCATATATTGCTTTGTTGAGTTTGCAGACATATGAGGGGCTATCTTTATCAACAAATCCCGGTGGCTGTGACATGTATACATTTTCTGATAAATGGCCTTGAAGAAAGGCATTGTTTACATCAAGTTGCCTTAAGGACCAACCACGGCTGACTGCGATACTAAGAACAATTCGGACAGTAGTCGGTTTTACAACTGGACTGAAAGTGTCTTGGTAATCTATTCCAGGGCGTTGGTGGAAACCTTTTGCAACCAATCGAGCCTTGAACCTGTCAACAGAGCCATCATATTTGCATTTAGTTCTAAAAATCCACTTACAGCCAACCAGATTTTGATTTCTATCCGGTGGGACTAGAACCCATGTGCCATTCTTTACTAAAGCGTCATACTCTTCAGACATGGCTGGACGCCATTTATGATCTTTGAGAGCTTTGGTTAATGTGGTGGGTTCATTATCATTGCCTATGGTTAATTGGGTGTGAAGATTCATTTTGGTGAGGGGTTTGCGAATATTATTTTTGGCTCTAGTAGTCATGGTGTGGGTGTTTTGTGGCTGAGGCTCGGGTGGGTTTATATGTTGTGATGGTTGTTGGGGATTGTTGGTATTTGAAGGTGCACATGATGGTGGTGGAACAGAAGTGACAGGCAGGGCTGATGATGGTGAAGCTTCTCTGGGGGTTTGCTGTTGAGCGTCCACTGTAGATGACGAATTGAGTGGTGGTACCAATGGCAAGGTGGGAATGCGAAGAGGTGGTGGAATCCAAGTAGCAATGAAGTCTGATTGTGGATAAGAGGATGGAACAGAGCGATGACTGAAGGGAAAAACTGACTCAACTAATTTAACATGCCTAGAGACATATATTTTGGAAGTGGATGGATTAAGGCAGTAGTAAGCACTCTGAGTTAAAGAGTATCCAAGGAAGACACATGGTTTGGATCGAGTGTCTAGTTTGTTAGTTGTATACGGTCTAAGCCAGGGATAGCATAAACAGCCAAAAGTTTTTAGTTTTTAGTAATTAGGGGCTAGTGTAAAAATTTTTTCATAAGGAGAGGAAAGGTTTAATGTGGGTGTGGGCATTCGATTTATTAAATAAACTGCTGTGGCTAAGGCATAAGGCCAATAATGTAAAGGAAGAGAGGCATGAGAGAGTAATGCTAATCCAGTCTCTACAATATGAAGATGTCTACGTTCAGAAAAACTATTGTGTTCAGGTGTGTGAGGTGGTGTAGTGAGATGAGAAATACCATTTGTTGAAAGAAAATGGGCAAGGGTAATATATTCACCACCGTTGTCAGTGTAAAGCATTTTGATGGGTTTATCAAAATGTTTTTCAACAATGGCTTTAAATCGGATAAAAATATCTTTGAGAGGATAGAACCAATTATATCTGGTGAAATGATCTACAAAAATGAAATAATATTTAAATCCATTATTTGATAGAATTGGAGAAGTCCAAACATCAGAAAAGATAGTTTCAAGGGGTTGAGAAGAGACAATTGTAGATTGAGAGAATGATAATTTGTGGCTTTTATTACTTAGACAAGCATTACATGAAAAGTTATTGGATAATGAAGAAGAGATATCGAGATTATTTTGGGAAACAATATGTTTCAGAATGTGAAAAGCTGGGTGTCCTAGTCTTTGATGCCACTCGGATAAGGTTGTTTTGATGCTGGAAAATGCAAGCAAGGGTGGAGATACCGGCCACTCATAAACGCCATCCTTAGTTTGGCCCTTCAGAAGTGTTGCCCCCGTGCGAATGTCCTTTACAAGAAAAGCAGTTGGTAAGAATTCAATAGAGACATTATTTGAGGTACAAAATTGAGAAATTGAAATGAGATTCTTTTTCATAGCAGGAACACAGAGGACATTATTCAATTGAAAATTGTTATAAGTTGTGGAGAGAGAAGTAGAACCGGTATGAGTAATGGAGAGACCCGAGCCATCACCGATCATAATGTCATCTAAGCCATTATATGGAGCATGCATGGAGAGATTGTTTAGATTGGCTGTAACATGGTGAGAGGCTCCACTGTCCAGGAGCCAAGATGTAGTATTAGGTGTATTGGAAGCATAATGAGCCCTTGGTTGCCATGGAGTTGCAGAGTGATTGGACAAAGCAGAAGAAGGACTTCCTGTATTACTGTTGGATGTGTTAACTGGGACTAGCCGAAATGAGGGACACCTTTTTGTTGTATGTCCTTGTATCCTGCAAATTTGGTAATAACCCAAGTATGGCTGAGATGGACGATTACCTTGAGTTGACAGTTGGCTGTTGTTTGGTGGAGTAGGATACTTGTTTTGGTGGTTGTGGGAGGGACGCCATGAATTATTGGTGGTCCTTGAAGGTGCAGGTGAGCGCCAGGGTGCTGGATTTTTGCTCGTGGAATTAGCAGTGGCAGGAAAGTGAAGGGGTTCTGGTTTGGTGGTGAGCATTGAAGCTTCAAAGTTGAGCAACTTTTCATGTAGTTCCTCAAAGGTTATAGGCATGTCTCTGGCTTGGACAGCACGTGTGAGTTCTCTGTATTCATCGCCAAGGCCATCAAGTATCTTTTCGGTGAGATCTTCCGCATCTAGTGGTGCTCCAAGAAGGGCAAGCTCATCAGCCTTTGCCTTGATGGATTGCAAAAACATTGTGACAGTGTCAGAGCCTTTAGTGATCATCTTGAGTTGGCTTTTGGCTTGTTTAATACGGCCACGAGAAGGCTTGGCGTATGTGGTGGCCAGGATAGTCCATGCTTCGTGAGCGGTCATGGCTCGGGCAATGAATGGTATGATGGTGTGGGAGAGGGAGCCAATGATTGCATTCAAGATTAACTGGTCCTGTCGGATCCAGAGAGTGTGAGCAGGGTTGGTTATGGTTGTTGCATTTTGTGTGAGAGTGGCTGGGGGACATGGCTTTGAGCCATCTATATAGCCTAAGAGGTCATAGCCAATGAAGAGGGTGTGAAATTGTAGTTTCCATGAGAGGTAGTTGGTGGAGGTGAGTTTTAGAGGGGTTTGGGCAGCAACATTTATGCTGATGAGGGCGTTTTGGGATTCATTGGTGTTGAGAATGGAGGGGGAAGAAGTAGCCATGGCTGTTCGAGAGTGAAGAAAGGAATGGGATGTGAGAAGAAAAGTAAAATGAATATTTGAGTTTGTCATCTCTGGTTGAGCTCTGATACCATGACAGATTTGTAAAACTGAACACTCCTTATTGATAAATCAACCGTATATAAATACATTAGAGGATAATTGAAGATCCTATAAACTAGGGAAGTTACAAACTGAATCCTATATCTATGGGTGACAGCTAGATACATACAAACTGAAATGGAAGCCTAAGTTTATCAGTTTCAATTGATTATCATCTCTATTACTTGGTGGGTCAATTCCAAATACATTTTTCAGAGACTCTGCATTGGAGATTTTAGATTTGAGGGATAATTATTTTTCTGGTAGAATTCCATATGGGATCAATGAGCATTCAAACCTGCGTGCTCTTCTTTTGAAAGGGAATTATCTACAAGGACCTATTCCTCATCAATTGTGTCAATTGCGAAAATTAAGTATCATGGATCTCTCACACAACAGGCTTAATGGTTCAATACCTTCATGTATTACTAATTTGTTGTTTTGGAAGGTAGGAAATGGAGATTTGTATGGGTTAGTTGAGCGAGGTAGGGATTTTGATCTTGAAGACATCTATAATTACTATAATTCTACTGTTCCACTGTCGCTGGATAGAAGCGATACTAGAACGTTAGATACACAAGTAGTGGTGAATTTTATGACAAAGAACAGATATGAATCTTACAAGGGTGTCATTCTTGAATACATGGCAGGACTAGATTTGTCGAGCAACGAGTTAACAGGTGACATTTCATCAGAAATTGGTGACCTTCGAAATATTCATGGATTGAATTTATCTCATAATTTCTTGTCGGGTTCTATACCTGAGAGCTTTTCCAATCTGAAAATGATAGAGAGCCTAGACCTTTCCCACAACAAATTAAATGGTCAAATTCCTCAGTTGACTGAACTTCACAGTTTATCTAAATTCGATGTGTCATACAACAATTTGTCCTGCCCAATCCCAGACAAAGAGCAATTTTCCACATTTGATGAAAGCAGCTATAGAGGAAATCTCAATCTTTGCTGTCCACCAATTAACAAGAGCTGTACCAATCTCCCAGAGTTGCTAGAAACATCATCCAAAGGACCAGAAGACGAATCTGCGGTTGATATGGTGGCATTATATTGGAGTTTCGTTGCGTCCTGCGTCACAGTGATGTTGGGGTTACTCGCGATCCTCTGGGTAAACCCATATTGGCGCAAACTATGGTTTTATTTCATTGAAGAATGTATTGACTTACGTTACTATTGGCTTTTCAAATATGTAATCTATTGGTGATCGTAGAGCACGATTATAATCGAAAGAATAAGGATGTGCCACTTGTTTTCTAGCACTACGTATTCTATTGGCTTTTCTGCAATCTGGTATATGTTTTTTCAGAAACTAGATTCAAGGTTTCTACTTACCTTTCGTCTGATTTTCTCGTGATTCAAATGAACTACTTCCCATAGCTTTTAAGCCTTGCAAGTTCTTTACAATTTATCAGAATTCGAGTGATCCTTCTAATCAAATTGCAGAAGAATTAAATTACCTATCAAATAAATCAGCTTAGAGCATGAGGAGACTAACAAAAGCACCAATTTTTATCTATACAAAAGCAATTAGGAGAAGAAAGCATTTATTAATTATAACGTTATTCACTTGAAATACAATTATAACTTAGGCTCCGTTTGGTACAGCTTATTAAATAGAGCTTATAACAGTAGAGCTTATAGCAGTAGAGCTTATACCAATAAAGCTTTTGCATAAAAAGTCATTGGGTGTTTGGTTGTCAATAAAAAAAGCACTTTTGAACCATTAAACTATGTGATATTTTTTATATTATCTATTTTTAGAAAAGCTCTATAACCTCTACTCCCAAAAGCTCAAATTTTGGACTTTTACTAATAGAGGTAAATTAGCTTATTTAAGCTAAAAAAACTCTACTAAAAAAATAACCAAACACCATAAAAAATTAAAAAAATTGCTTATACGATTAAATAAGCACTTATGGCTCTTAAATAAGTCATACCAAACAGGCACTTATTTTGTAATTCGCAAGAATCTACACACAAAAAAAATTAACCATGAAAGATGTAAAGACTGATAAGGAAAAAGGAGAAAAGGGATGATTGATGAAAACCACAGAGACATAATTCAAAGAGAGAGATCCGCCAAGTTGAAAGTTCTTTCAACAGCTCTGCACTGGGATTCTGCCTTTTTCTTCCTGAATTCCTCGTTTAAGAGGGGCTTGAAAGTGGTTGAAGTCTTAGTCCTTTCGCTGGAAGCAAAAATCTCTTCTTCTTTGAAAACCCCAATTGCTAATCCAGCTGCAAAGGCAGCTCCGAGAGCCGTTGACTCTATGTCAGCTGGTCTGAGGACTGGGCTTCCCAACAAGTCCGCCTGTAAATCATGATAAGAACAGTTTTATATGGCCTTCCAGGGCAGAAAGACAATAAAATATCAACAATGGATTCCAGAAAATGGAAGAGAGTGTGATGTCCGAATAAAGCTCAGATTCTTCAAAATGACCATTATTTCCATAGAGCTAATTCCAACCCAAAGTAAGACCCTTTGAAAGCATTTGAATCTAAACATTGCTTTAGCTTCTGATCAGCAAGCAGCCAGCTAAAAGTTTATTTGGAAAACATCTCTCAAGAATGTACCACACAAATCTTGCAGAAGTGTCAAATAAACATTTCTAGAGCCCTAGAAAGACCGACTGACCTGCATTCAAAGACAAGAAGCTCAAAAATGGGAAATTATAATATTTTTCAAAAGAAAGCAGAGTAGCTAAATTTGCGTTGATAGCTGCAAAACTATAACCAATAAGAAGAAACAATACCAAAAACAGGATACTTCAGGAAAAAATAAACAGCAGAACGATTGATGAGAAAATTGGAAATTGTTATCAGTCATGCATACAAATGAAGAGCTGTGTAGAACTGCAACAGAGCACTAGAAAAAGTGAGAAGTGCAAACCTGAATCTGCATTAAGAGGTTGTTAACCGTAGCACCTCCATCAACTCTAAGCACGAACTCCGGCTTTGCATCCTTTATGACACCCTTCTCCACTGCATCCTTTTGTTTTGAATCCAACACATCCTTCACTAGAAAACACATGCTTTCAAGCACAGCTCGAGCAAAGTGAGCCTTGCTTGTGAACCTAGTAATCCCAATGCAAACGCTGCGGGCGTCATCACGCCACCATGGAGCAAGCAATCCATTAAAAGCACGTACAAAGTAAATCCCACCAGTTGAGTTGACCCGCAATGCCAATTCCTCTATCTCACTTGCATTGCTGATTATGCCAAGACTGTCTCTGAGCCACTGAACTACAGCTCCAGCGAGGCAATTGAACCCTCCAGAGCGTAGTTTGTCGGTGCTTTAGGACCAAGCTTAAAGGCTAAAGTGCTCAAAAGTCCATGCTTTGACTTAACTACCTCTTCGCCTGTGTTCAGACGTATAAAAGCACCAGTACCGTAGGTGCTTTTAGCCTCACCTTTTTTACAAGCTTGTCCTAACATAGCCGCGTGTTGGTTACCAAGACATCCTGAAATTGGTATTCCAGTAATTGGACACCCTTTGCCAATTTTTCCAATAATCTCAGAATTACTAACAATTTTGGGCCGAATTTCGGCTGGTATCCCTAGTGTTTCTAGTGTAGGCTTATCCCAATCAAGAGTTTTCAGATTCATGAGCATCGTTCGTGATGCATTAGAGACATCAGTGACGTGCAAATCACCATTCACTCCACCAGTTAAACTCCATATTAGCCAAGTGTCTATAGTTCTAAAGAGAAATAGTACAAGCGTACTGGTAACATGGCCAGGTAATAGTTGAATTTTCGTGATGCTGTCTACCTATTTAAGAAATTCGGCATCGTGTAACATTATTTCTTCTCTCGGTGCAGGATTCCCTTAATTGAAACAATTGGAAGCATTGGATTTGAGCTTTAATAATATAAAAGGTTCTTTGGAAGGCGAAGGTAAACTTTAGAAACAATTAGCAGTTATTTTTCCACTAAAAACATGATAATTTTAATTTTAAGATAAGTTAAGTGCATTGTCATGATTTGTAGACAATTTATTACTTATGAAAAGAATTTCTCTGTATACATAATAATTTCCAATAGAATTATATATTAGAGAGAATCAATTTAAAATGAACATGTAACAATAAGAAAACTAAAACGCACATTTTCTTCTTATCATGAATTTTGACACTTTTATTTCCGCAGGAATATATGAATTGAAGAATCTTATTGATTTGGATCTCATTAGTAATAATTTTGAAGGTCAACTTCCTTCGTATATGAGCAACTTGACAATCACTAGAAAATCACTTGAATTATTGCTAACCTTCTGTTAAGTGAGAGCTTACATTAATGCAGTTTGTAAATTATTAATATTATAATTATTATGATTATTACAACAACAATTTTATAACATTAATGATGTAAGAAATAATTTTTTAAAGTTGTAAAAGTGAGAAATACTAAAGAGGTCTTTATTACGTCATTAATGTTCGATCAAGAGTTTCCCCCTCCGAGCTTGCGGTCTGTTGACGAGACCGTGTCAATTCTGGAATTCTCTGGACCGGCACCATTTTGTTGCTTCTCCACTGAACAGTACGATTTTCTACAACAAGGCGAAATCCAGCCCAGTGTTCTGATGGGCCCAACGGGAAAAAGATAAAACCCAAGTTTGTGTTAACTTTGGGACTGTCTAGATTCCATGTCCAACGGCGAGGCATTCATGCCCAAAACCCCAAGATTGTGACAGTATTTAAAATGTGTTGTTGTCGTCGTCTTTTCTTTTTTTCCCTTTTTCTTTTTTAAAATAAACCACTATGATTCTAATTTATAAATTAATTTAACTTAATTCGTCGACCAAGGGGAACTTAATTTCAGTTCAATCATCCACGGATTAATTCATAAATAACCAGCAGAACAGCTTGTAGACAAATATAAATAACAATGCTATGTATCATGAATTCATCTCTGATGGACACAAGCAAAGAAGCTCATACCAGTTAGCATCATTTCATAAAAAACTAGCAGAATTGCTTATAGAAAATCATCGTAGGGATGTGAATAAAATCAGTAGAAAGACATCAGATTCATAAAAGCTTAAACCCGATGATAAGGACATGCTGATCTGCCTCGTAAGTCGTGAGCTTTCTCAAAGGACATGAGAGTATGTATTGCGTAGACTGGGGCAATCCCTGTGGAATTCTACAACAACCATCCCGATTCTTGAATGGCCACGAAAATTCCACAAGCGATGAACCCTCTCCAACACGCCATGCATCCTCTGTGACAAGAATCAAAAGAAAGATGAGGACAAAGACTATTAATTGCTGAGAGTGATTGTTCCAATTTTGTCGGTCAATACTAAGATTCATGGCCAATTAATAAGATCAATTGACACAAAGATTGATTGTCCCCCTTTTTTTTCTGATAATATCAATACTTGAATGCATTATTGGAAATGTAAACCCAATCATACTCTTTAAGTCATTTATATAAATTTTTAATATCGGTCTCTGAACCATAATTTTATGAGTAATTTATTAAAATGTCTAAAGATATATGAAAATTAGTTGATTATTGATTTTCAAAAATTTCAATATATCAAACATCCTATCGAATTATTAGTTCCAAAGCACTTATTGAAGAATCAATAGTGGAAAAAATTATTTGATAATTTGAACTCAAAACTTACGCTTAAATTTGTTAAAGGGAAAAGAACAGTGAGCCTCCTAACGTTTGGGAAAAAGGACATAAAACTCCTTATTGTTTCAAAAAAGACATATAATCCTTTTTTTTAATTAAATTTCATTTGTTTTAATAGTAAAATTATTTTTAATTTACAATTATTATTATATCCCTATAATAAATAATTTAATATATTGACTTAAGACATATCATAGGTATAATGAAATTAATAATTTTTTATTTAAAACTTAAATATTAAGATGTAATTACTTTTTACCTAAATTATTCACTCTAAATTACGAACATACCCTTCCAAATGATAAATTTGATTTTAATTTTACCTATTATTCATCATTTTTTTATCATCCTATCATTGGAAAGGGCATATTAATAATTTATAGTGAATAATTTGGATAAAAGATAATTACAACTCAATTTTAAGTTTTAAATAAAAAGTTGTTGATTTCATTATACACATTATCAATGGCATTTCTTAAGTCAATATATTAAATTATTTATTATAGGGACATAATAATAATTGTAAATTAAAAATAAATTTATTATTAAAAAAATAGAATTTAATAATAAAAATGAGTTATAAATTTTTCTTTTTTTTTAAACGTTAAAGAATATTATGTCATTTTTTCTCAAACGTTAAGGGTTCATTGTCCTTTTCCTTTCTTTAAATTACCTCAATCAACTTTTATTTTATTAGTTGACTATTCCCATCACCTGTTGGAAAAAGTAGAATTAACGACAGTTTGTATGCTAGCTTAATTCGAAAGTCAGTCAACATTTATTTTCCATGGAGTACTAATGAAGCGTGTTTCCTCATTGGTTCAGGTCTTACAAGTCTTTCTTAGTCATTATAGAGGCCAAAACTCATTATCTTAACGTGTACCAATCACTGTAAAGATTGACTATCAATATTAAGATCGATTGTCCAGTAACATCAAGATTGATTGAATCAATCTTTGAAATTCAATCAAATTTCCAATTATGATAATTGTAACATTTTTTTCAAAAATTTTTAGTTTTTGTATAAATTGAGCTTTTATGCCCATGACGTTTATGCCCATGATTGGTGAATTAATAGAGTGAAAAAAAATTGATTTTGGTTAAAGTGTATAATACTTAAACAACCTTCAACTCTATAGTTAACTTTTAAATATGAGTTAGGTACATGTGTTATTCTACTCACCATTCCATTGGGAAATATTAATTCACCACACATAGGATTTTGATGGACTAATCATTCACAAGTTTCGGTGGTCACCGTGATTGATGCTTTAACTTAATGATTGAATGCTGCAATATATATGTATTTATATATAAAATTAGTTCCTATTTAAATTGCAGCTCTACATATGTCATACATCATATAAACTGTCATTTCAATGCAATCCACAAAATTTTATGAGTAAATTACCAAATATATATGGAAAATTACTTGATTAATAATTGATCATCTAATAAATGAACCAATTTACCAAAAATCTAATAAAATAATTTTTGAAACTCATTAAATATTTGAGAATATCAATGCATGCTTGAATAGATTTTTTGATAATTCAGTGCAACCCAATCATACAATTCAATAAAAACCCAATCATATTCTTAAATTACATAAATTCTTAGTCAACTTTTATTTTATTGTATTGACAGTCTCCACTATTTGTTAGAGGAAAAAGAATTGATAGCCACTTGTTTGTTGGCTTAATTTGAAAGTCAGTCAACTTTAATTTTTCTCCCAGTTGTAATAATATATGGAGCTAGGGTCATTTAAATTGAAGCCATACATCTGTCCCAATATCATATGAAATTTCTTTTTTTGTCGTTTCAAGTGATTGTAATAGTGAAGCTGCAGATTGAGAGCAATGGAAACTTTTCCTATTAAAGATTCTCAATATCTTTGATTTTAGCAGCTTTGATACAAATGCATGAACAAAAAGGGTCACAAGAGCTTCAAATAACATTTATTTGTTTTGCCATTTCAGAATACACCACACTTTTATGTATGAAAATTTAAGTTCATTACTTACTGATTTTCTAACAAATTTAAACTTATCAAACATACAATCAAATTCTTTTCAAAACACATTATTTAATAGATTAACTGATAATTCAATGCAAATCCAAACATACAGTTATATTGTTCAAATTCTCTTAGTAAACTTTTATTTTATTAGTTATGACTATCCCCGTCAAACTATTAGAAAAATTTGTAGTTTACAATCACTTTAATTATATAGTATTACCGAATTGGTTTTTCCCGTCGGTCGAATGTAGCAAAACGCGAAGTGCTTACAATTCTTGGAAGAAAGACTTCAAGATGGCGATGTATTGGCCGCTTAAGATATTGAATTGAGTGGTTGAGTAATCCTCAGCCAATCAAATTGCAAGGCCTATGATAAACTTTTAGTATAAATTAATATTGAACTTTCCCTCATTGCACATTTAATTTTAACCACATGAAAAGTTGCTCTGCAATGGAAAGTACTTCTTGTATTAAGTTCTCATTAACATCACTAATTTGGATTATTGTATTGATAAATGAAATGCATGGATACAAAGGATGCTTGGAAACAGAGAGGACTGCTCTGTTGGAAATCAAGAGCTTCTTCATATCAGTCGGTGATATTGGATATGATGACAAAATTCTTCCCTCATGGGTTGGTGAGGATGATGGAATGCCGTCTGATTGTTGTGATGATTGGGAGGGAGTTAAGTGCAACGCCACCACACGACGGGTGATGCAACTCTCACTCACTTATACAGAGAGATTGAATTATTATGATAGAACTTCGGCTTCGCTTCTGAATATGTCATTGTTTCATCCTTTTGAAGAATTGCAAAGCCTTAACTTGTCTGACAATTGGTTTAGAGGCTTCTATGAGAATAAAGGTACGCGCAAATGCATCTATTTCTCGTTCATAATTATGTTGTCAGTGACTAATTAATAATAACACTTCATATGCATTTGCAGCTTACGATAGCTTTGGGAGTTTGAAGCAGCTGAAGATCTTAGATCTTGGTTGTAATTTCTTCAACGACAGCATATTACCATATTTGAATACACTAACTTCACTTACCACTTTGATTCTTTATTCCAATTCCATTGAAGGTTCCGGAACCATGCAAGGTATACCTATACGTTTCAGGCTAGCAGATATACATGTTAGGCAACTTAATTAATTTCTTAATTAAAATATATATTTATATTGTCTTGATCAAAATTAATGTTTTCTGAGCAGGATTAGCAAATTTGAGATACTTGCAAGTGCTGGATCTAAGCTGGAACGAAAACATAACTAGTGGCTCTTTAACAAGGCTAGGTAGGCTACTGAGATAACTACCAAGTTAGCACACTAATCACAACCTTCTACAATAATTTTAAAAGTAATATTTTACTTTTCATTGGTGTAGGATTGGCAAATTTGACAAACCTGAAAGAATTGGATCTTCGTGGTTGTGGAATAACTACAAGTCAAGGTACACGGCAACAAATCACTACCCAAATTCCTTGTGATATTATTATGGCCTTAATTTTTACATATGTATAATGTTAAATTAAAACCAATTTTTGACTGCAAAACTTGACAAACTTGACTACAATTAGCAAGTGTTGGATTTAAGCTATAATGAAATTTTGACAACGCTAGGTAAGCCATGACGTCTGAAATAAGAAGCAAATTAAGAATTACTGTTTATCAAGTGCACGGATCACATACAATGCTTTGAAATGTAATGTTTTCATTTTTTATCGGTGCATGTAGGATTGGCAGATTTGCCAAACTTGAAAACATTGGATCTTCGTGATTGTGGAATAACTACAATTCAAGGTATACAACAATTCACTTCCTATTAATGTCGAATTTAGAAAACGTTTTCCACAGCCCTCACTTTTTAGTGTTTTTAAAATATTATTGATACATGTATATAACAACCCAAAGATTATAACCTTTTTTTAAAATTTACTGACTTAATTCTTCTATTCCTCTATTTTTTTTCCAAAATAAATAAATAAATTCTTCTATGCCTCTATTTTTTCCAAAATAAATCAAGCAGGATTAGCCAATTAGTCAAAATAGTATAAGCTTATCCGTAACATGGCCAAGTAATATTTGAATTTTCGTAAATAGTTTACCTATTTAAAAAATGCTGCATCCTTGACATCGTTTCTTCTTTCTTGGTGCAGGATTGGCTAAATTGAAAAACTTGGAAGCATTGGATTTGAGTTGGAATAATATAAACGGTTCTTTAGAAAGCCAAGGTAAAATTTTTAAATAAATGTCGACGGTTATTTTTCATTGAAACATGATAATTTCGAATGCTTACATTAATGATATATACCCCCAATTTCTAGCGACTTGTTTGTCGGTCAAACTTGCTACTTGAAAGACAAAATTATGAAGACCGTTTTTTTACCTTTGAAAAGCGAGTTCTTTATTTGTATTGGTAATAGTTACGAGAGGTAATATAAATTTTCGAGACAAATTAATGAACACGTACCTAATACGCAGTAGGCAATTATGACGAACAAGAAGTGCTGGACTCTTTTGAGATTATTGGAAATGACTTAGAAGTCAACATCACAATATATGAGAATAATACAAATTAATTTCTAGGTATAATTTAACAGGGATTTGATTTTTTTTTTCTTTTTTGATAGATTATAGGGGTTCTGACTAAATTATCTACTTTTAGAAAATTAGGAGGTCATTCTTTCTACGTTTTTTTTTTTTGATAGATTGTAGGGGCTTTTTAACAAATTTATGTTTTTGTAACAGGATTAGTAAATTTGACAAACCTGCAAATGCTGGATTTAAGCAATAACCAAAATTTAACAAAGTTAGGTAAGCCACTGAATATGAGATAAGAAGCAAATTAAGAATTAATGTTCATCAAACGCGTGGATCACATACAATGCCTTTCAATGTAATATTTTCATTTTTTATCTGCATGTAGGATTGGCAGATTTGCCAAACTTGAAAATATTGGATCTTCGTGATTGTGGGATGACGACAATTCAAGGTAAAATTTTTAAATAAATGTAGGCAGTTATTTTTCGTTGAAACGCAATCATAAGCTTTATTACTACAATTATTTAGAAGCGTTGTATTTGAGTTCTACTTATATACAAGGTTCTTTAGAAGGTAATTTTTTTAGTTAAACAATTTGCACAAATAATTTTCATTCAATATTTACTATATTATTTTAATTAAATAATTTAGACGAGTGTGACATAACTATTATTGACAAAATTTACGTTTTTTTAATACGATTAGCAAATTTGTCATTTGACAAACTTGCAAGTGTTGGATTTATGTGCAGGATTAGCTAAATCAACAAACTTGAAATCGTTGGATCTAAGTGACAATGATTTAAATGGCTCTCTTGAAAGCCAAGGTAATAATTTGCATGGCTATTTTTTCGACGCTTAGAATTGAATATCTATATTTGAAAGACAAGATTTTTTTAGGCTGCGTTTAATTTTTTTTAGGATGCGTTTGATATTATTTTTCAAATGACATACTAAATAAGTTTTCTTTATTTCTTGTCGTAACTCATAAATGAAGAATGACTGGTTGCAATTAATATCAAATACGTCCTTAATCTTTAACTGGTTTTATCAAAATATTAATAGACGTCGCAACAACAATAAATTAAAAATAACTTTTAGAAAAGCACGAGTATATAGAGAAGTCATCAAATGAGCGCATAATGAAGTGAACAAATCCTTCCCCAAACAAAATCATATTTTTCAGCACTTTATTAGTCACAAACAAGGCTTCTATAATCGATAAAGATGATAATGACCAAAACATATAGGCAATTTGATTCCAATTTTCATGGCAGTTTAAATAAGTGTTTGAGGTGCACCCTTAGTGGTTTAAATTTTAAAAAAATGAAACGCCATTCAATTATGATTGTAACAATGGTGGGACTGATTATACCCTAAAAACTATTTTGAACACCCATCTTTAAATAAAATTTTATATTATTAAGTTATCTATAGTTAATTTAATACTAAGTACAACCTTATACAATCGAATAAAAAATATATTATTCTTGACACTAATTTACTACGTCCATACCAAAAACCTGAATTTTAATTGGGGAAAAATCTCTTTTCATCCCTAGGGTTTAATGCAATAGCTCATTTCATTCCTACTTTTCAAACAATACCCAAAATATCCTTCTGTTAACTCACCGTTAGTGTAAAACTGTTAACTAGTAATTCATTAAGGCAAAATAGAATTTTTCATTAAAGTGATACAAACTATATTAAAATATTTTTTACACAATTAAATAACACTACAAAGTATACGAAATTCATAATTAAATGAAATCAACGATGATATAGTTTGATGTGCCCATTGAATAATTTCCATAAGGAACAAACTGTAATTAATACAATATCTTTAAATCATTGGAAAAAAACTCAAAAATACCACCAATTTTTATGTGCTTGCATATACTGAATATCTTCTTTATCTTTAACTCAATTCAAGCAATTTTACAGTGCAATTAGAGAGTATACTTATATGAATAAAAAAAATTGTGATATTTTTGGTACTTAGATCTAGGGTTTATAGGGTGTTTATGCCACTAAAATAGAAATAAGTGAAAAAAGAATTGCTTGAAATAGAGTTTTTCATCTTTTTCAGTATTTTCTATTTAGTGGGATTAGATAAAATCATTTTTAGTTATATGTCAACTTTTATTTATTTTTTTAATTTTCTCTTTGATGGAAAATCCTTTTTTACCCTTAATGAATTACTAACAAATGATATTCAACTAACGGTGAGTAAACGGAAAGATGTTTTGAGCTATTGTTTAAAAAATAATGATAAAATAGGCTATTGTATGAAACCCTAGGGATGAAAAAGATTTTTTCCCTTTTAATTGAGTTGGACTATTGGTACCCTTTCATTAATCTCATAAAACCCCTATTATATTACAATTACATCTAAGGACAAATATCAATAGAATTAAGCTATTTATATTTTCTTTCTCTCTTCAATTTTATTTTCCTTACAAAATATAAATTTTTTTATTATCATTAAGATAATTTGAATTTAAGAAGTAATCCTCTAAGCCAAAACAAAATTCTTGTAATTAAACATAACAACTTAATTAAGATACAACACATTGAAAAAATAAATTAAATAAAATTTTATCCCACTGCAAATGATTTTTTAAATATTCTCAAACTAATTGATGAATCCAAAATTTATAGGTAGGATAGAATTGTATTAGACCCATAAAATATTCATTATTTTCAAAGTAGAATGTTTTTCTTGCTTTTTTCTTTTAGATTTTTTTCTTTAGAAATTAAATATTAAAGAAAGCTTGAAGAGAGAATACAAATATTAAGAATGAAAGAGTGAGAAAATTATTAGAAACTGGAAAATTCATAAATGAAAAAGTGTTCATTTAAAAAAAAAATTTGGCATTAAATGGGATATAATTGAAAAAGGGGTTTCAATAGGATCTTGGAGGGGTGCTAATAGTCCGACTCATTTTAATTTCCTCAATACCGTCAATTTTGGTCTTGAATTTTCATTTTACATTAAATTTCTTGCATACTAGAGTTATATTATAAATTATGAAGAATTAGTGACTAATTAGTGACTATAAATTATGAAGAATTATATTATTGGTTGTATTTGTCTATGATTATCCAACTTTTACATTAGTAAGATCCAATACATTCATGATAATAAATTAGTGAGAATAAAATTTGTTCAATCAAATAATTCTCCAATATTCACATGGAATGAGATGGGATTTCCATTTATTCCTAACAAGTTTAGCTATTATTAAAAAAAGGGAAAAACTTCGTTCATTCCGAAGACAAGTTTAGAGATCATTTGAAATAAGTTCTTTGTTGTAAAAATGATTTTTAAAAGTGTAAAAATCAAAATATGTATAACAAAAGAGATTTAGGTCTTATTTGTGATTGTTTTTAAGAGGCTTAAAAGTGATTTTGAAAAGTTAAAAGCTAATTTTGGTATTTGGTAAATTTTTTTATAAATTATTTTTAGTAAAATTAACCCATTCGACAGTAGATTTTGAAAAGAAAGAAAGGAGTAACTCTTCAAAATCTGATTTTGAGAAACACTTTGATATTTAATATAATTCTATATATTTCCTCATATATATTATAAAAATCCAAAATTATCCTTATTAATTAGGAAATAAAATCATTAACATTAAAGAGATGATTATTATTACTAATTATTTTGAGATAACAAAATATAAAATGAAATTAATAATATAAAATATTTATTATAGTTATCAATTATTTTATTTACAAAATAAAAAAATATTTTATATACATGTTTATAAATGTTTAAATAAATTTGATTCAATATTATGTCCAATTCAACCATTTATATTCTTACAACCATTTAATATTAAGATTTACCAAACACATACAATTGTTTTTAAACTTTATAGTACTTTTAAAAATAAATTTTACTAAAAGTTTAATTGATTCTTTTCACATCTAATTATTTTTACAGGTAAAAGCTTGTTTAGTCCCTATATTATGAGGTTAGTGTCCATTTAGTCCCTATATTTTTAAAAACACCTCAAAACGTCCCTGCTACTAAATATTGACACTTATGCCATTATTTTTTATTATTTTTAACTTGCTTTTACAATATTACATTTTTACAATAATGTTTCTTTTTTGGATATTAATAAAAAATTAAATTATCAAATTAAACTCAAAAATAAAATAAAAACAAAAAAGGTATATATTAATTTTTGTGGAGGCTCACATATGTCTAAAAAATTAATATCGTAAAAAATTACATCAATTTTTTTAGAAAAATTAATATTTTAACTCAAGAGTGTGTTCCACAAAAATTAATATATATTTTTTATTTTATTTTATTTGTTGGTGTTAAACTGGTAATTTATTTTTTTCTTTTTAATAATGTCTAAAAAAATTATTATAATAGGGTTATTTTTTTCTTTTTAATAATGTCTAAAAAATTATTATAATAGGGCAATATTATAAAAATAAGTTAAAAGAAACAAAAGATAATGGCAAAAGTGTCAATAATTTAATGGTAGGGATGGTTTGAAGTATTTTTAAAAATATAGAGACTAAACAGACACTAACTTTAAAATATAGGGACTAAACGAGCTTTTACCCTTATTTTTACAGCACACCTAACACTAATTATTTTGAAGCAATGGCATTACCAAATTAGCCCTTATTTGAGGACAATTATAGATTTTGGTATTAAAATTTAAAAGGGTGTATTAATTAAAGTCTAAATGATAAAAATTATGCAAATTGGTTTCTGAGTAAATAGATCTTCAGAGTACTTGTTTGGGCGCAAATAGCTCCACTCTTATGACAAATACCCCCATAGAGAAAAAGACAAACACCCCTTAGACCTTAACCCAAATTGTGGTTATATATATTTTAAAGTTGGGTAGTGATATTCCCCGCACACCACGCAAACACCCCCACTAACATGAAAAATAAGCTACAAACTGAAGCAAACCATTTAATCAACACGTACTGGAATTTCAGTAATAAAAACCTTAAAAATTAGTACGATGATACCAAATTAAATTACAAAATACAATACCAAACAAAATCAAAAGATTTTAAGTATCTTTGCAAAATCTGAATGTCTATTACATATTTCTCCATCAGGGACGTAGCCAGGAATTAAATTGATCTGGGGCACACTAAAAATGTAGTATAATTTTGAAAATTTATATTACAACACATAAAATCACAATATAATATAAATTGATAATAAATTTTGAAAATTTAGATAACAATACATAGAATTGCAACTATAATATAAATTAATAATAAATTTACTTATTACAATTGTTCTAATCAAGAATTCCCCAACGAGATTTCATGCGTTGAAAATGCTGTAAAATAATTTCATTATCAATACAATCAAATACATCTTTTTCAATGTACACAACCAGATTATCATTCAACCATTCATCTTCCATTCAACTTCGTAGTCGATTCTTCACATAATTCATAACTGAAAAAACTCTTTCAACAGTGGTAGTGGCAACTGGTAAAACTAATGCTAATGTGACTAATAAATAGACCAATGAAAACACCTTGTGCTTATTAGTCTCAACCATTTTTTGTGTAAGATCACAAATCCTGTTTAATCCTGAAAACTCAATACTAGACTGCATATCCATTATGTAAACATCAAGTTAAGTATCTAGTGCCATGAGATCAATTGGAGAAAAATCTTTTAGATAAAATTGAGCAAGGCGCAATAACGTTTCTTTATTGAAAGCTGCAAATAAATCTTTTGGACATAAACAAGCCAAGCACAAAAGTAATTTAGTGTTTACCTCATTAAAATGACTGTTTAACTCTTGAAGTTGCATATCCAAAATAGTACAAAATAGGTCAATGCGATAATGATGCATATTTGTGATCTCTTGTGCTCTATGCCTTGATCTTCCAGGGGTTAGAAACATATTTTCCATGATAGGAACAATAATAAAATGCTTCTCACAAAATGAAGAAACTTGACTAAGCAAAGAATTTCATCCATGTTCCCTCATCCTTTGTAGACCTAGTTTGCAAATACTAACTAATTTCATGGAATTCACAATATCTTGATCTTTCCTTTGTAATGCTTGTGACAAATCATTTGCAAAACCAAGAATATTTTTCATCAAGTATAAAGTAAACACAAAATCAAATGTTTGCATGAACTTCAAATTTAAGCTATATAATAAAATTAGCAATTTTAAAATAGAAAAAATAATGAAATAAAAAATTAGAATTAAAAAACATCATGCGCATGGTGACGATCAGGGAGCACTACAAATCGCCTAATCTGCTATGGAGTCCACCCACCACACTTTATTTCATGGAACTATGGAAGAGACGAGAGAAAGCGGAAAGCTAAGATTTTACTTATTTTAATTAATTTTTTAATGAATTTCATTTGATAAAGGTTCTCTCATTTGTATTTATTGATTTTTATGATATTATAATAGTTAATCAAATTATTTAGAATTAGACATTTAAGTTAGGGGCAACGTGAAATGTTTTTAAAATTATATGGGCACTTTCAAAGTTTTAAAATTTATGTGGGGCATTTTGATAAATAATAAATAAAATATATTTTTTTAAGAAAACCATCAAAAAAAATTTTGAAAGCCAGCTGGGGCATGTGCCCCACCTGGTCCTATGCTGGCTCCACCACTGTTCTCCATGATGAATTGATAATGGTAGTCGGTTGCTATTATTTTTAGTTTTCTTTGGTGCTTGGCTGCTTTTATAATTCAATGTCAAATTAGTTTGTACAAGAGTTTGTTACTATATCATCACTCTTGTACAAAATATAGGGTGGAAATATCGCCACCCAAGGAGTGATAAAATTAGACATCTTAAGTCAAGTTAAAATATACTAAAATAGATTTATGTTTAAACTATTATAAATACCCCCCATGACTTTAAAAAAGACATAAAACAATATGAAACCATAAAACTAAATAATTTAAAAAATTTGTCAAATCCAAGGGGATAAAATTATTATACCACTTTTTTATAAAAAAATATCATTTCTACTCAAGACATTTTAAAATCATTTTACATAAACTATTAAATTTTGGAAAGTAATATTACTCATCTTAACCCAATCCCTTCCACATTTATCTAGTTAAACTAGTAATTAAATTTATTAATTTAAAAGAAAATAAATGTTTTATTAAAATTTTAAAAAATATTGTTATTCATCTTAAACCAAGCTCTTGCATAATTCTATTCGTTTTCTAGTTTAGAAAAATAAATTCAATTAAATAACTTGCTACAAATTAAAAACAAAATCTTATCATGTGATTTATCTATTTTTAGCTCTTTTTTAAATAAGAAATTTTTTTTTATATACAAATTAGTGCAGCTTCATTTAGATTAGAGGTAGAACAAGCCAACTTTAGCTATGGGAACCATGACTTTTTCTTTAAAAGGGCCGAAGAGTATTAAAAAAACAAATATAAACTTCTAATTTAAATAAGCATTCATTAGCATAACCAAAAAAAAATAAACTTTTTGATAAGTTATTTATATTTCAATAAAATTTCACATTCTCTATCAAAACATATAGTTAAGTAAAAACTGAAAATTACAAAAATTTCTCAAATTTGGGCACTACTTCTTTCAAAGTATAAAAATATTCTTGAAGATTTAAGGGCATGGCTCTTGATTAAGGATTGAAAGTTCAACATTAGTCGAACTCTTACTTAAAGAAATTAGACTTTTTTATACATATTTTCTCTTAAAAAATGCATTTCGAGTCTAAACAATAAAATAATTATTTTTATTTACAAAGGTCAGTGGGCCGTGGGCCGCTGAGAGTGGACTATTCGGTTCTTCTTCTTTTTGATCTTACACAGACTTCTTATTCTTCTTAATCTAAAAGATATTTCTTCTTTGTTTTATTTGTACAAATATTTTTATGTCGTATATTATTATTATTATTTTTTTCGTATAGGGGTAATGGCCCCTGCCTGTCTCTTCTAAATCTCGGCCCTGATTTAGATAATTATTTTATTATTTCAATAATTTATCAATATAAAATATTTTATTTTTAGTCTAAAAAAAGTAATTTAAAAAATGTTGAAAGATCTTGAGTTAAAACATGAATAGTTTTAAAAAATGTTGAAAGACTTCTGTTTTTGTGAAATCTTCCTCTTTGTAGCTATCAAATTCTCCCACGTTAGTCAAACTCCGGCACCTCAACATCTTTGTGTCCAAGAATACTTCTTCATGCATTGTCAGAACTAATAATATCAAATCAATCATGTTTTTTAAAGCTTAGTTTTATCGGGTGGGAAGTTTGGTATTAAGTAGATGTATTTTAAATTGGGGTATTATTGTGCAAATAGCATGGTGAAAATATCTCTATCCTTTTTTATTTTTGTTTTTGTCTTACAGTGAATTTTTTACATCCTGATAATGTACAAACTTCAGTGGACATTACTATTTAGAATTAGGGGCACTCGTGTGTTTTTTAAAATTTAAGGGCTATCTTTAACATTTAAAACTTGTATGATTAAAGGGTATTTTAGTATAACTTTAGGGCGTCTAATATAAATAAGGTAAAAGTTAAGATCAATGGTGGGAGCAGGGGTTTGGTTTGATGGGGCCATAAAGCAGAAATCATAAATTTGGTTGGACTATAATATAAAATCATTATAATTTAGAGGGCCAACGACAAATACCGTAATTGAGAGGCCATAAACTTGAATAGTTGTAATATAAAAGCTTCAAAATAGGATTAAACATAAAATATGCATAGAAAAATGTGAAATTTCAATTGAACCCCTTATTTTCCTCTTTTTTTTTTAACACAAATGGGAGGCCAGAGTCCAACCCGAACTTAATATTGTATGTATGTTTTTTGCCAACCCTAAAAGGGTAATGTCTTTACTCCTAGGTTCTATTACTATGCATATCTCAGGGTATAAGATTTGTTACGTCCCTCTAACTAAATGTTCTATGACAGAAGTGGCATCCTCTGCAGCACTTAATTCATTAATCACTTAAGAAGACTAGGTTCCTCGGATGGGAATGTTCTTTCTAATTAGTAAACTTTCCTCATACTATCGAAGTTTAAAACAATAACAAAAAGAGGCTAACTGAAGGAGAAATGTGACCTTTTAATATAAATTGATTATCCAACATGTATGTGCAAACTAAACCTAAACAATTTTTATACTAAAATGCAATTTTACCTTTCGACAATATGTTTTTTTCATAACGGCTTAAAACTATAGAAGAAACATGGTATTAAAAATTTACAAGAAACCTCCACCTAAAAGGTAAAGCAATTTCATGACAGATGAAAGTGTTGAATGGACAAAACTACAAATGTCACTAATTTAGAACTTGAATCTTTTTATAAATTTTGACCTTTTTATTTTCCACTTCTCAGGAATATGTAAGTTGAAGAATCTTTTTGAGCTGAATCTTAGAGGAAATAAGTTTGAAGGTCATCTTCCTCAGTGTTTCAACAACCTCACCCACCTCAAAGTTCTTGATATGTCTTCCAATCAGTTAAGTGGAATCTTACCTTCAGTAATTGCAAACCTCACATCCCTCGAGTATTTGGCTCTTTATGACAACAAATTTAAAGGGCGCTTGTTTTCATTTTGTTCATTAGCCAACCTTTCGAAACTTGAGGTCTTCCAACTATCGATGGAAGCCGATTTATTACAAGTCAAAATAGAAAACTGCCTCCCTACATTTCAACTGAAAGTCCTCAGTTTACCCAACTGCAACTTAGGTGTCATTCCTAATTTTCTTCTACACCAATTTAACTTAAAATACCTTGATCTCTCTCACAATAAGTTGGCTGGCAATTTCCCAACTTGGTTGTTGGAAAACAACACAAAATTGGAAGTTTTGTACTTGACTAACAACTCATTCTCAGGTTTTCAACTGACTAGTGCCCAACATGGTTTGATTAGTTTAGATATTTCTAGTAACAATTTCACCGGTAAGCTCCCGCAGAATATGGGTATTGTCCTTCCGAAATTGGACTGTATGAATATATCAAAAAATAGTTTTGAAGGCAATATTCCTTCTTCTATTGGCAAGATGCAAGGGCTTCGTTTACTGGACGTGTCTAGTAACAAGTTTGCAGGAGAATTATCCCAATCTCCAGTTACTAATTGCTTCTCGCTAGAATGGTTGCAATTGTCAAATAATAATTTTGACGGGCAGATTTTTCCCAATTACGTGAACTTGACTCGATTGTTGTTCTTATACTTGGACAACAATCATTTCAGTGGGAAGATTAAAGATGGATTGTTAAGGTCCAGTGAATTAATGGTCTTAGATATATCCAACAACCACTTGTCTGGTCATATTCCTTCTTGGATGGGCAATTTCTCAAATCTTTATATTTTGTCAATGTCCAAAAATCTTTTGGAAGGTAATATTCCAGTCCAATTCAACAATCTTGCAATTCTTCAAATTCTAGATATCTCCGAAAATAATTTGTCCGGATCCATGATATCTACCCTGAATCTTTCATCAGTGGAGCACCTTTATTTGCAAAGTAATGCTCTTGGTGGGTCAATTCCAAATACAATTTTCAGAGGCTCTGCATTGGAGACTTTAGATTTGAGGGATAATTATTTTTTTGGTAGAATTCCACATCAGATCAATGAGCATTCAAATCTGCGTGCTCTTCTTTTGAGAGGGAATTATCTACAAGGACCTATTCCCCATCAATTGTGTCAATTGCGAAAATTAAGTATCATGGATCTCTCACACAACAGGCTTAATGGTTCAATACCTGCATGTATTACTAATTTATTGTTTTGGAAGGTAGGAAGTAGATATTTGTCTGGGTTTGTTATGGTAGTTATGGATTTAGGCGTTGCAGACATCCGTAATTACTATAATTCTACTGTTCAACTGTCGCTGGATGGAATCGATGGTAGAAGTTTAGGTACACAAGTAGAGGTGAATTTTATGACAAAGAACAGATATGAATCTTACAAGGGTGTCATTCTTGATTACATGGCAGGACTAGATTTGTCGAGTAACAAGTTAACTGGTGACATTCCATCAGAAATTTGTGACCTTCAAAATATTCATGGATTGAATTTATCTCATAATTTCTTGTCGGGCTCTATACCTGAGAGCTTTTCCAATCTGAAAATGATAGAGAGCCTAGACCTTTCCCACAACAAATTAAATGGTCAAATTCCTCCTCAGTTGACAGAACTTCACAGTTTATCTAAATTCGATGTGTCATACAACGATTTGTCCGGCCCAATCCCAGACAAAGAGCAATTTTCCACATTTGATGAAAGCAGCTATAGAGGAAATCTCCATCTTTGCGGTCCACCAATTAACAAGAGCTGCACCAATCTCCTAGAGTTGCTAGAAACATCATCCAAAGGAGCAGAAGACGAATCTGCGGTTGATATGGTGGCATTCTATTGGAGTTTCGTTGCGTCCTGCGTCACAGTGATGTTGGGGTTACTCGCGATCCTCTGGGTAAACCCATATTGGCGCAGACTATGGTTTTATTTCATTGAAGAATGTATTGATTTATGTTACTATTGGCTTTTCAAATATGTATTCTATTGGTGATCGTAGAGCACGATTATAATCGAAAGAATAAGGATGTGCCACTTGTTTTCTAGCACTACGTATTCTATTGGCTTTTCTGCAATCTGGTATATGTTTTTTCAGAAACTAGATTCAAGGTTTCTACTTACCTTTCGTCTGATTTTCTCGTGATTCAAATGAACTACTTCCCATAGCTTTTAAGTCTTGCAAGTTCTTTACAATTTATCAGAATTCGAGAGACCTTTCTAATCAAATTGCAGAAGAATTGAATTACCTATCAAATAAATCAGCAGAGAGCATGAGGAGACTAATAAAAACACCAATTTTTATCTATACAAAAGCAATTAGGAGAAGAAAGCATTTATTAATTATAACGTTATTCACCTGAAATACAATTAAAATTTATGCCTGTAATTCACAAGAATCTATTAAAAAAAAAAATTTACCACGAAAGACGTAAAGACTGATAGGGAAAAGGAGAAAAGGGAAAACAACGGATGGTGGATGAAAACCACGGAGACGTCATTCAAAGAGAGAGATCGGCCAAGTTGAAAATTCTTTCAACAGCTCTGCACCACGATTCTGCCTTCTTCTTCCTGAATTCCTCGTTTAAGACGGGCTTGAAAGTGGTTGAAGTCTTAGTCCTTTCTCCAGAAGCAAAAATCTCTTCTTCTTTGAAAACCCCAATTGCTAACCCAGCTGCAAAGGCAGCTCCGAGAGCTGTTGTCTCTATGTCAGCTGGTCTGATGACTGGGCTTCCCAACAAGTCCGCCTTAAATCATGATAAGAGCAGTTTTATATGGCCTTCCAGAGCAGAAAGATAATAAAGTATCAACACTAGATTCCAGAAAATGGAAAAGAGTGTGATGTCTGAATAAAGCTCAGATTCTTCAAAATGACCATTATTTCCATGTGAGCTAATAGCTAATTAAGTGATTGCTAATTAAGACACCCACAGTACAGCAAAGAAATTGTAGAAAAAAGAACATGTCAGGCTATCTTACAAATCAACATAAAATGTCGGGAAAACAGTTGTGAAATTTTAATGCAGAAACAGTATGATTGCTTTAGCTTCAAAATGACCATTTTTCTTTCTTTTTTCCACCCACATAGTAAGACCCTTTGAAAGCATTTGAATCTAAACATTGCTTTAGCTTCTGATTAGCATGGCAGCCTGCTAAAAGTTTATTTGGAAAACATCTCTTACGAATGTACCACACAAATCGTGGAGAAGTGTCAAATAAACATTTCTAGAGCCCTAGAAAGACCAACTAACTGACCTGCATTCAAAATACGAGAAGCTCAAAAATGGGAAATAATAATATTTTTCAAAAGAAAGCAGAAGAGCTAAATTTGCATCGATAGCTGCAAAACTATCAATAATAAGAAGAAACAATACCAAAAACAAGATACTTCAGAAAAAAAGAAACAGCAGAAAGATTGATGAGAAAATTGGAAATTGTTCAGTCATGCATATGAATGAAAAGCTGTGTAGAACTGCATCAGAGCACTAAAAAAAGTGAGAAGTGTAAACCTGAATCTGCATTAAGAGGTTGTTAACCGTAGCACCTCCATCCACTCTAAGCAAGAACTTTGCATCCTTTATGACACCCTTCTCCACTGCATCCTTTTGCAATGAATCCAAGACATCCTTCACTTGAAAACACATGCTCTCAAGCACAGCTCGAGCAATGTGAAGTTGTGAACCTTGCTTGTGAACCTAGTAATCCCAATGCAAACACTGCGGACGTCATCACGCCACCATGGAGCAAACAATCCATTAAAAGCAGGTACAAAGTAAACCCACCAGTTGAGTTGACCTGCAATGCCAATTCCTCGATCTCACTCGCACTGCTGATTACGCCAAGACTGTCTCTGAGCCACTGAACTGCAGCTCCAGCGATGGCAACTGAACCCTCGAGAGCGTAGTTTGTCGGTGCTTTTGGACCAAGCTTAAAGGCTAAAGTGCTCAAAAGTTCATGCTTTGACTTAACTACCTCTTCACCTGTGTTCAGAAGTATAAAAGCACCGGTACCATAGGTGCTTTTAACCTCACCCTTTTTACAAGCTTGTCCTAACATAGCCGCATGGTGGTCCCCAAGACATCCTGAAATCGGTATTCCAGTAATTGGCCACCCTTTGCCAAGTTTTCCAATAATCTCAGAATTACTGAAAGTTTTGGGAAGAATTTCAGCCGGTATCCCTAGTGTTTCTAGAGTGGGCTTATCCCAATCAAGAGTTTTGAGATTCATAAGCATCGTTCGTGATGCATTAGAGACATCAGTGACATGCAAACCACCGTTCACTCCACCAGTTAAATTCCATATTAGCCAAGTGTCTATAGTTCCAAACAGGGCATCCCCTTTCTTAATAGCCTCTTTAACAACATCCACATTTTCCATCATCCATAGCAGTTTCACCGCAGTGAAACAAGTGCTGATAGGCAAACCAACGGCCTCCAGAAAATGGGTTTTCCCCCAGATAATTCCTTCTCCAATTTCCTAAAAATGAAACCACTTCCAAACATCAAAAGGTCGAAATTCCAAAAGTCAAAAAATGGCCAGAATTGCAAAATCTGAATCATGGTCATTAGATAACACCCTAAGCCAACTCATGAGCAAAACCAACAATCAAAAAGCCCCAGATCTTCAATCGTTGAAACAATGACAAGAAACAAACAAAGAAAAACCACAGGAAAAGGACAGGCCGGTCAGCTGCAAACGGAACTGTTACGAGCATCCATCCAAACAATAGCATTATAGAGCGGACAACCAGTAGATTTGCTCCAAAGAACAGTTGTCTCCCTCTGATTGGTCAAACCAATCGCCTTCAATCCAGTGTCTACATTGTGGCCATCAGCTGTAGCCTTGTCCAAAGCCTTAGCCATACACACCCTCGACCTAAACAAATTTTTCAAAAAGGAGAAGTTCAGTTTAACAAACCCATCATTGGATTTAACATCATTAAATTAAAAAATATATTAGTCACGCAATTCTTTACACGTGCTTATAAAGCCAATTATTTAGTGTAGTTTAAAAATTAAGCTAAATTAATTTTTCACCTTTATAATAAAAAAATTATTATATATTTAATAATTTTATCAAAATTATTATTTAAAAATTATATTTAATATGTATTATGAAATATAAAAAAAAATTATTTTATAGTTATAATTTTTTTTATAGCAATTGTATTTAAAATATATAGTATCTCAATCCTAAACAACGCTTAAGTTTCAAATCCAGTTCAATGTATCTATGTTGAGCATATCAATTTCTAGATTGGTATTTAAACAAATTGTTGGTTTTAGATGCATTAGTTTTGTTTTGACCTTTATCGTATTTTACATTTTTTTTTTGTCAACAATTGCACGTTCATTGTTCTTAATGGTGAATAAGTAAAACATTATTTGAACTTTCAATCACACATTTGATAAAAAAATCGATGATAGTTACACACTTTTATAAGATTATCATCGTAATCCTCTTTTCCATCATCATTCCTCTTTTCTTGTTTTCTAATTTAATTATTTTATAAATATTAATCTTAGGAACGCAACTAAATTATTTTTCAATGTGTACAATGCCCGTCAATGAATTCACTGCCGCATGGCTGGTCCGAAATTATCGTGATTCTTAGGATCGAAATCGAGCCAGTGGTCAGTTGAGCAAAGTTTAAAAATTTGTGCCAATAAAGAGGATTAGAAGTTTTTAAAAGAGAACAAATAATAGGTTCAGCTTAGCTGCGTAGGCTCAAATACATCCTCTCTAATGGGCTGGAGGCCCAAGCCCAATTGCATTAACCACCAACCGAGTAATGAAGTGGGTTCTTTTCAACACTGAACCTGCCAGCGTAGTCACCTGAAATAGAGCAACGTTAGTCATACACGTCTAAGTCATAATCATTTATTAGATGGCAGTTTAATTATACAATCTATAAAATTTATTATTTAATAAATGAATAACATAAAATATTGGGACTTACTTTTAGAACCCAAATGTTTGGTCTCTAACATTTATTTTTAAATAATAATACGATCAAATTAAATTTATGGCAGAATTAACGTAAATAATTGCAAATGAAAAATTTCACAGGGATTTCCTTGTTAGGGGAACTAAGGTTACTAAGACATATAAATAGTTCATTCAATGAATTGTTGGCATTTGATTGAGACAAAACTTATTTTAGATATCATATATAAATAAAATCAGCAGCGAAATCAAAACTTGGTTTGAATTGCCTGGATGAGCCTTCCCTGGTAGGTATGCTTTTAAAATATTATAATATATACTAGAATGAAATCATACATTAAATGAATATTATTGTTTGCGGATGATTTTGGGTCAATGAATAAAAAACCACAAAACCAAGTTAAGAACAATAAATTTGCTTTTTTGTTGAGGAGCGGGGTGCCTCGCTTATTTGGCGCGTGCGGGCTATTTAGGCCTTTTTTGGAGTGAAGGAGGATTGAGATGGCGGTGGATATGGAGACGGTCTGACTTTAGGTGCGGAGGGCTGGCAAAAATCGTCTTAAACCTGCGAAACAACTAAAAAAGATATCAGAGTTGGAGCCGGGGGAGGCCGGCGACCACACTCCGATGCTCAAGTCAGAGTTAGGTTATCTCAGGTTAGAGAGCTTGCAAGCTCTTGGTAATGGAGGTTTCAAGGTTAAAGAAAGCTCAGTTTTTTGTGGTGTGTGTATGAACTTACTTGATAAAAATTAAACCTGAGTATTTATATGGTGTACCCCGGGTCGCCGTGCCACCTGACGTTATATTATTGGCGTTCTCTACTGCATGTCAGGAATATTCTTATCTTTATGTGTATGGCGGCTTAGGCGTTTCAAAAATATGCATGGAGAGCAAGTTTGAGGCGTATTCACGTGCTGAGTGTAGTGGAGTGGTCTCGCGTACCTTTGTAATTCCGTTGTAATTTTACAGGCGTGGCAGAAAAAGCTGGTGGTCCCAACTATCGTATATCAAACTTTTGGCTGATTCGATGGCGTGATAGGCGGCTGTCTCCTCTTTTGTAGCACGAGATTTCCTCATCGATTCCTCATTTTTTGACACGTATTCAACCAATCTTTTTGAGATTCAAGGCCCACATATCCCTTGACATTTTTACAAAAACTTTTTATACCCCTACATGGTGTACCCGAGGTACCCCGACTACCTTAGGTACTCTGGGGTACCTTGGGTACATAGAGTACCTAAGGTATCCGAGGTACCCCAGAGTACCTAAGGTAGCCGAGGTACATAGAGTACTCCAGGTACCCAAGGTACTATCAACACATGGCGCTTCATCATTGGCCTCATGTTTCCTTCCCAAACAACATCCTCCTAGTTTCTTTGTGGTGAATGTAATTGAGGCACAAAAAACTCTTGGAGTAACTGCAAATGACACGTGGCGATATTTACTCTTTTTTTTTTAACAAACACTGAATTGATGCATATCTTCACGTCTCTTTAACTTTTTTTGGGAAGTGGTAATCGCCTGACATATAATTTGAATTTGAAAACACTCTTCTATAAAATTAATTTGACCTCTCTTTTTATGAAGTTCGATTTGTCAGGTTTAATTTAAACCTGTTCCACTCCTTTTATATTACCACTTTATTTTGAAAATCCCATTAAATTTAATTGCTTCCAGTGGCTTCTTATTGTTCCCTGGCTTTTCATCTTTTCCTTAGCTTTATTTCTTATTCTTTTTTGGCTTCGTCTTTTTCTTTAGCTTCTCATCTTCTCCTCGGCTCCATTAACATTCCATAAACAGGTAAAAAATCTTCCTTTACTTCTCTTTTTCCTTTTCTTTTTCTTTTTTTTTTTGGTTCATTTTCATGTCCTATTTCCCCTAGTTTCTTTCTTCTTTTACTTTTCTTTCTCTTTTCTTCTTTCTTCTTTCGATCAACTCTCATTTTCCTCTCTTTTTTTTCTCTTTTTTTTTTCTTTCTTTCTTTTTCTTTTCTCTTTCTCATTTTCCTTCCCTCTTGGCTGCACTTCTTTTTGTGCATTTCCGACGGGCTCTTGGCTGTTGCTACGGTGGTCTTTGGTGCCCGATCTGTCCAGCGGGCAGCCGCATCCCGCGGCTTCAGCCGAGATCTCCTTCCGGCGGGTTTGGCGCGGTGCTTCTTTTTCCCACATTGTCTTCTTAACTTCTTTTTCTTCTTCTCTCTTTTCTTCTTCTTCTTCTTCCTCCACTGCGTTTTCTTTGGTTTTTTTTACTACTTTTTTTTATGATCCAGGCTCCTTTATATATATATATATATCATCCAGACCTTTTTTTTTTTTTATCATCATCCAGACTCTTTTGTTTTTTCAAATCTCTAACGGGTTTTATTGTGCCCATGACAGCCTCTGCACAACTTAATCTTTTAAGCAATTTCTGGCGATCTGCGACTTTTCTTGGCGATATACAGTCTATTCGTCTCCAAACTTATTTTTTTTTGCGACTAAAATTTGTTGCTCTCGGTGAAATCTAGGTATGAATTTTTATATCTATTTATGGCTTCTTTATTTTGAAAAATATTGTTGTGGTTTTGTTTATGGATTTCATGCAAAGTGTTGGTACTTTTCTTTTTGTTTATGCTTTTATTAGTGGATGTTGGTGTTTGACTTGTGATGAAAGAGGCCTTGAGTTGTAGGGGCATGTTTTGATGTAGAGATTTTATTTTCAACTTGTGTCTTGTGTTTTTAGGGGAACAAGATGGGGAGAAAAAGAGTTGGGATCAAGGGTCGAAATATTGTTGATGATTCGGCTGGTGAGGAGGCCTCATGTTCTGAGTCAGCCCCTTTTATACCCATTAGTGATGATGACGGGTCTCCTTCGAGTAGCCCCAAATTGTCATGAACTAATCCTTGTAGTAAATCTAAAACTAGGGGGAAGCAACTGGTTAGGGCAGTCCGTAAGAAAACCCATGCAAAAAATTCCAGACCCAAATCTCATACCCCTGTCAACATCCTTGAACCTCCCCGAGTCTACTCTTTGTCTTGTAGTTCGTAGGCTCTATTCAATAGGGGGTAGGCCAGCTACTCCAAGAGATTTAGAAAGGGTTAGAGATAAATATAACATACCTCATTCTGTCCGCCTTAGGGTACCTCGCAAGGGCGAGTGCCCTGAGCACCCCCATTCTGATGGTATAGCCTTTTACATTGACCTTTTTGACTTAGGTCTCCGTTTGCCTCTTCAACTATTTTTTAGAAAAATGTTCACTGAGATGAAAATTGCTCCCAGATAGTTATCTTTACCCGGTTGGAGATTACTCGTGGGTTTGGAGGTATGGTGGCTGGACGTATTTGGGGCGGATATTTCTTATGGAGATCTGAGGGGGCTTTATCAGTTGAAGAAGCCGACTGGTTTATCCGTAGCTTATTTTGCTACTTCGGGGGGTTCATGGTAGTTTGGTGAGATCGGATCCATTGCTGAAAAAGGGCTATAGATATGGGTGGTTTGTGGCTGAAGGCGAGTGAGGGAGAAGTATACCAGCGGGGAATGAAGTTGTGCAAGTTCGGAACTTCTTCAATGAAGATACTATGTGTTTTTTTCCTCCTCTCTCCCTTTTTATGTATATATATATATTTCTCGTATGAATTTTCTTCTTATTCGTTGTTTCTTGGAAATTTTACAGACATCACTTGGTCCAAGGGAACATGCCCAGTTCATGAAGTGGGGAGGAAAGTGAGTGATGTTATAGAGAAGTTCTAGTTTTTGCAGAGTGAGGGTGATGTTCTGAACACTACCCGCCTGGCAAGAGCTGGTTTGATTGAGAAGAGTCTTCAATCTTCTTCGAATGGCGATTCACGTATGGCTATGTGGTGTTGCTAGGGTACCTTGCCTTCACCGGTTCTGTGGGGTGCCCCCGTCATTTGCACAAACTTTTCTTTTCTTTTTTTTTGTTTTTTTGTTTTGGCGACCATACCTCATTTTTCTTAACGTATCTTTTTGCTTGTGATGATTCTGATGTTCATTTTTCTGATCCATCTCTCTATCTCACTTTTTTTTTGTTTGCTTTATGTTGGATAGGTATGGACCATTTTTTTGAAGATTTCGACGCCTTCTTCAGTCGCATCATTTGCACAAACTTTTCTTTTCTCATTTTTTTTGTTTTTTTTTTGTTTTGGCGACTATACCTCATTTTTCTTAATGTGTCTTTTTGCCTGTGATGATTCTGATGTTCATTTTTCTGATCCATCTCTTTGTCTCACTTTTTTTTGTTTGCTTTATGTTGGATAAATATGGACCTTTTCGCCGAAGATTTCAACGCCTTCTTCAGTCGCATGAGCGGCAGCTCCTCCGGTACCCTGGTGATAACTCTATGAAATAAGAGTTATCATGACACTTTTAGACTTAAATCAATAATACTTAGAGAGTAAATAATATGTTTTCATTGCATTTTGTATAAATATTCATCTTACTTTATTCGTAATAAATTTTGTTTGATTTAGAATAATTTGTGTGCTAAATTTATGCATAATTATAGATGTCCGGAAGCCCAAATTTCAAGGAAGGAATGCTGATACAATAGGCTTGCAAAAGATAAAAAAGAACTTAGCTACAAAAGAATTGAAATAAATCTAGAACAGTTCAGTTGTTGTAATCATTGCTGTAGCAACCGTTACTGTAGCAATCTTGGAATAACGATAGAGAAAATTCCTCGCGGGATACTTGCAGAATTGCGATTTATAGTTTTCTAATCTGACTTATTGGCGCCCTAGGCTTTCGTTTACCATAATTTTCAGCTATAAAGAAGTACACATCATAAGGAATAAGAGGAGTCGTCGCCCAAATCGCCCAAAGAGAAAAACCACAAAGAAACAAAAGAAAACATGATTCAAGAGAGATATTGAGGGATGCACAAGAGGAGAATTTGCAGAAATCAGTCAGAAACTCAGTCCTTCTTGTTCGTCTCTTGTTTTTTTGTTTTCTATTTATTCATGAGAATGTGTTTCATGGCTGAAACTTTGTTCTTTATTTTTCTTTTGCAAACCATTAAATAAATTTATTTTTAGTTGAGTAATAAACAATCTTGATGGTTTATTGACTAAAAATACGAGTTGCTGCATGTTTGCTGTAGCATTTTGTTTTGATAGAATTTATTTTTATTCATTATTTCGGATGATCACCTATTTAATGATACTAGCTAAGGAAGAGTCACAAAAGAGCCTATCTTAGTGGAATATATCAAAGCAATACTTGATCTTAAATTGGGTTTCCTAGATTGAGTTTTACTTGAGTCCTAAAAGGACCATGCTTGATTTACGATTAGTGATGAATTAGACACAGGGATTCACCTTATAGGGTAAATAAAACCTAAACGTGTAATGTTATATCTTATGTTGGTATAAGAACTGATCACTATTAAGTTACATATAGATATAAGATATCCAATATGCAACGGCTGAGGATGCATAAGGATTCTGCCCAGTGCTGTAGTAGATCCTGCAGCAACGGAGCCAACCATTAGAAAATAGTCAAGACCATTAGGAGAGTTTATTCACTCAACTACTCTATATTCCTATTGGTTTTATCCTTGAGTTTGACGTGATAATTTACTTTGTTGCATTTTATTTATTGCGTTTTTATTTTAATTAGTATATTAGTTTCATTAATAATTTATTTTAATTTAGAACAAAATCTGCATTGTTAAAATTGTTGTAGCAAGTCTGATAACATCAATCCATATGGAGACGATCTTGAATACTTATCATTATATTACTTATTGTGTACACTTGCACATTGACACTAATAGCATTTGAATTTATACCCAATAAATTTTTGACGTCGTTGCCGGAGATTGATTGTTCATTGTGATTTGTGAAATTAATTTTAACGATGCTAATTTTTAATTTTATTTTGATTTGTTTATTTTGTTGACATAGGTGATCCGACAACCTTTGCATGCGCAAATATAAATCTGTTGAATTCCAATTTGATCCAGAAATTGAAAAAACTATAAGGAGATTGAGAAGAGAGCATCGGGAATTACAAACTGCTATAGCAATGGATGATTTGCAAGATTTGAGAAACTTGAATCGTAGAGAGGAGATACAACCAGTCAATGTACATGAAGATCTGAATGGACAATGTGTTCAAAGGCATCGGGAATTACAAACTACTGTAGCAATTGATGATTTGCAAGATTTGAGAAACTTGAACCGTATAGAGGAGATACAACCAGTCAATGTACATGAAGATCTGAATGGACAATGTGTTCAAAGGCAATCAGGGAACACCAACATTTTCATATGGCGAACGATAGAGATAGGGCCATTCGAGACTACGCAGTGTTGACTCCTCAAGCCATACATCCGGAAATAGTTAAACCCGACGTTCAAACTGACAATTTTGAACTCAAACCCATGATGTTTCAGATGCTTCAAACAATGGGGCAATTTAATGGTTTGTCATCTGAAGATCTTCATTTACACCTTAAGTTATTTTTGGAAGTAAGTGATACTTTCAAGGTTGTTGGAGCATCACACGAAGCATTGAGACTCAGACTTTTCCCGTTTTCTTTGAGAGATCGAGCAAGAACATGGTTGAATTCTCTACCACCAGATTCTATCACTATGTGAAATGATTTGGCTGACAAATTTTTTATGAAATACTTCCTGCCAACCAAGAATGCAAAGTTGAGGAACGAGATCACATCTTTCCATCAACTTGAAGATGAGAGATTGTGTGATGCATGAGAGATATTTAAGGAGTTACTCAAAAGATGTCCTCATCATGGTATTCCTTGTTGTTTATAGTTGGAAACTTTCTATAATAGTCTCAACCCAAGTACTAGATTGATGGTTGATGCTTCAACAAATGGAGCCTTGTTATCTAAGTCTTACAATAACTATCAGTGGCCATCAACCAGAAAAGCTGCAGCAAGAGGAACAGAAGGAGTCCATAACGTAGATGCTTTGACAGCATTGTTAGCCCAAGTAACTTCATTAACAAAGATGGTAAAGGCTATGACTACTGCTCCAGCAACTGTTAACCAAATTTATGACGTGTCTTGCGTTTATTGTGGAGAAGGACATTTATTTGACAATTGTCCTAGTAATCCAGCTTCGGTTAACTATATGGGCAGCTTCAACAGACAGAATCAGAGCAATCCATATTTAAACACTTACAACCCTGGATGGAAAGAGCATCTGAACTTTTCATGCAGTTATCAGAACCAGACTGCTGCAGCACCCAATGGATTTTATCAGCAAAATCAAAAGCAAAGAAGCATCAACAATGATCAACTTAACTCCCTTAAAGGTTTGATTAAGGATTATATTGTGAAGAATGAAGCAGTTGTCCAAAGTCATACTGTATATTTGAGAAACTTGGAAAATCAAATTGGACAGCTTGCTACAACATTAAGCAACAGACCTCAGGACAGTTTACCTAGCAACACAGAGGACCCAAAAAGAGAAGGGAAAGAGCAATGCAAAGTGATTAACTTGAGATCTGAAAATGATGTTCATAGTCTTGTTGGTGTACTAAAAAGAAGAGCTGAGTCCACTTCAATCCAGAAAGAAACTCAAATTGAAAAAGATCCACAATCCTCCACTTCACAGCACACTAGTGAGAGCAGTCAAGCCGTAGCATTTGCCGAAAATGATGATCCAACACATGTGGATAACGAGGTTGTAGCACCAACCCAGAACATGGCAAAAGAGAAGCAATGTGCACAGCCTGTTGCAACACAACAGTTTAGGTACTCACCACCATTTCGTCAAAGGTTCCAGAGACAGCAACAAGACAAGCAATTCAGCAAAATCTTAGGATTGCTGAAACATTTACATATCAATATCCCTTTTGTGGAAGCTCTAGAGCAAATGCCGAATTATGCGAACTTTTTGAAGGATATTTTGACAAAGAAAATAAGACTTGGAGAATTTGAAACAGTTGCTCTAACACAAGAGTGCAGCCGAATGCTTTAGAGTAAGATACCACAGAAGATGAAGGATCCAGGAAGCTTCACAATCCCATGCTCCATAGGCACTAAATACAGTGGCAAAGCACTCTGTAATTTGGGGGCTAGCATCAATCTCATGCCTCTATCAGTGTTTAAGCAATTGGGAGTTGGTGAATGTAGACCAACAACAGTGACTCTACAACTTACTGACAGATTTCATGCCTATCCAGAAAGGAAGATTGAAGATGTGTTGGTGAAGGTGGATAAATTTATTTTTCCGGTGGATTTCATTGTGCTAAACTTTGAGGCAGACAAAGAAGTGCCAATCATTCTACAGAGACCTTTCTTAGCCATGGGAAAGACTTTAATTGATGTTACTTCTTTATTTAAAAAAAAAATTCAATGCCTTGTCTTTCCAAAAATTACTCTATTAAAATTATTAACCTTATATTTTAGAACTAACTCTTAGTATTCTATCAAAATCTATTTAAAAACCCAAAACAAATAGATAGTGAATCAATGATATGCTCAACTAAACAATTTGTTACTCTCCTCTCTACAAAGAAAATTCTTTTGTACAAAATTTATTGTCATCATCTAATCATTATATTTGTCTTAACTAGTCAACTTGCTAAGTGGTATCAACAATTCTATTTTTAATTGTTACTATTCTTATCTTTTTTAAATTTAATTTATTTATATTTTTGGTTTTGATATATGGCTCAAATAATCTAGAAAAGAAAATGTGTATTTGTGTATTTGTCTATTTGTTTGTTATGTAGATTTGAAAAGCATGTCAACTAGAAAATAAGCATTAGAATATGAAAAGCTACAAAAAAAAAAAAAAAAAAAAGAGAACAAAAAAATTAGTCAAATCTCAAAAACGAGCTCTTGATAAATTTTTCACTGCTGGTAAGAAAAGATATGTATTTAAGTGAAGAATTTGTTATTGAACAATTAACTTCAAATGAATTAAACAATAATGAAATAGTGAATGAAATAATCAACTTTGAAGATGATCACAATAAATATATATATATTTTAGGTTCATGTTGATAATTGTTGAAATTCAATATATTATTAAAGATAGTTGAATTATAACTCTTTAATATTCCTTTGGGAATTGATGTTGTTTAACGTAAGAATGTCTTTAAAAGAAAAAAAAAATTCACCAAGGGCCTCGAATCAGTTAGACCCCGCCTTTCCTAAGCAATCAGCAACCGAATTACCCTTCAAAATTAATATGACTACGAAACTACATATGACTGATCTATTATAGACAGTTCAACCACAAAGTACGAGTTGCCCCGGCAGATGAAAAAGAGAGTTCTGCAAATAAGCAAGAGTTAGCAGATTTGAATCCCTCTTCAGCCAAACAAATTGCCATCCCATGGAAAGAGCAATATTAACAGCTTGAATGGCATTAATCTCAGCATAACAAGGCCCAGAGCCACAGTAAGGCGGCTTCGTAAAAGCACCATTGAAGCCTTGAAAAAAGCCCACAAACAGAGATTCTGGGATTACCCGTAGCCAAACCATCCGTATTTATCTCAAGCCAAGGAACCCCTGGAGAACGCCAAAACACAGTCTTGATAGAAGAAGAGTTGCGATTAGTATTTTGATTAAGAAGAGGGCTAATAGGCATGAATATGATAGAACACCTGGACAACGAGTTAATCCTTAATAATATATTGTAAATCAATCAAATAAATTAAGCATCAAGGATTAACTCGTTAAAAAATCATAATCAGTATAATTGTAACATTTCTTTTCCTGGTAATTGTAACATTTCCGTTTTAATATTTTCGTTCATGTTATAATTAAGTTAAGCCTTGATGCTTACAAAAATCAATTGTTATCCTTATCTATACTGCTCTTTATTTTCAACAATTAGTAAAAGAAAAAAAATTGAAACATATTAAAATCTTTTTAATTTGGGGGATTATAATGTGATCATATCAAATCTTATGGGCCTAAGTTATACTAAAAAGTTACAACAAGAGTTAAGGATTGCTTGAAGCTCATATCATCATACCAGAAACTATTTTCTAAGTGAAGCTATTGGTACCCCTTTATTATCCTTATAAAACCCCACTTTAAATAAAATTATAGTTAAAACAAATAAGAATCAAACACACAGTGATATTTTTCCAACAAATTCTTGAATTCATAATCAATCCTTCTTTTTTATTTTCCATCTTTCACTTCCTATCTAATTAAAATAGACTTAAAATAATTTATTTTTTTCCTATTTCTTACTGGTTATATATTTTTGTGTTTAATTTCCTTCCAAGTTATAATTTAAAATAGTTTAATTTAAACCAATGATTGACATTTAAAAATTCATTACCTAGAAAATTTTTTAATTTGTGTGTAGACAAACAATAAGATTGCCAAAAAAAAAAAGACAAAATACCACTTTGAGTTTTAACATTAAAAAAATTAAATTAAAAGCTAAAAGAATGTATTAAAAAAAGGACATTTTCAGAAATAAAATAAATACAACTAAAAATGGGGTTGCATGAGGAGATTGGGTGGGTGCCAATAGTCCAACTCCTATTTTATAGCTTAAAATCAGTTTGCAAGGGAGATAATATACCCAGATATTTGGTTTTTGAAGCAAAGGAAAAAGGACCACATTGACATGTTAAATATCATTTTCAGTCAACAATAAATTTGTGGGTTCCATCGTACTATAGAAGCCCATAAGCCTATATGCTTAATTTATGCCCAAAAACTAACTCAAGAGTTGATGGTTGCCTTAAACTTATATTATTACCCCCATACAGGGGATGGCAAAATAAATGGGCTCCACCCTAGCCTAGGTAGCCCGCCCTGGGCATGTTTTCTAAACACACTTATGTTTGGCTTAGATTTCACCTTAAAAAACCTGAACCCAGCTTAAAGCAAGATAAATGCTTAAAAACAAAAGGTTAAAATATTTATTTTTGTATCTGTTTAGCCCATTCATAACAACATTTAAATCCTTCTAAAGCGTAATATGATAAAAATAAAACGTTATAAACTTTAAAATATATTAAAAGGTGTTTTATAAATAAAATTTAATTTGTAAAACAGCTTGGTAGTTTATAAAATTTTGTTTTTATTAGATTAGGATTTAAAAGTTGGGTTAAAGGATTTACAACTTTAAATATATATTATTAGTGGGGTATATAAATATTAAAATGTGTACTCTAATTATAAAAAATATGTATTTTTATTGTAAAGCATTTTTCTAGCTTTCGGGTTGGAATCAAGCTTTTAAGGTGAGGCCTGAGCATGAATATTGCCGAGTATTTGAAAAATATGCCCAGGAGAGTTTATTAGGGATAAAATCAAGTTGAATTTTTTTTTTTTTTGCCATCCCTATTACTGGACTAATAATATAAAACTTTCAAATCTTAAGCTAACTTTTGAACATGAGTAGATTCATAGAAAAATTCTAATAAAATAAGCGAGAAAGAAGTTACTGGTCTAACATATATAAAACTATACTAACTAGAAAAAAAAAACTCAAATACAAATAAAAAACAAGGCAAATTCAAATAAAATATTTAAGAATGATCTGACTTAAATACTATATATTCTAATATATTTACCCCTATGAATCCTAGTTAAGAATTGGAGATACCCTGTACGTTGCATTCACTAACAAGCGGTCCAAAATGTTAGCAAGATATTACTCATAATTATTTGCATCAAGACAATTGATATCTGTTTCACAGTTTGGTTCAAGACAATTGAAATGTTTTAACTACATGGTTTTGTTCATTGTCTTAAAGCATGTTAGTTGGGATAAGATCCACGACTGTGGGGTACAGATATTTGAATAAGCTGATTGTCACAACTTTTTTTTAATTGTAATGCTTAAGCCTATCACTTGAATAAATATTAATTTTTCAACTTAGTCACATGAATATGCCTATGAATATTGTCATGGTTGATTGAACATTGAAGTATTTCATTTTTTTTTTCAAAATGAAAGAGCAAGGATACATTAATATACAATTTTGTAAAGTCAGTTAAAAAAAAAAAATCAATACAAGATAAGTGAGATGGTTTTGTCGTATTTTGTCATTATTTGTCTCTTCAAACTTTGTGTTCCGTTATCATTATTACTTAGGGTAAATATTTATTTATTGCTTATATTTTGAGTTAAATATTTATTTGATCTCTATATTTAAAAAAAAATCCCAAGACACCTTTATTGTTAAATAAGCCACAATTCCATCCTTACTTTCTTTTTACAATAATATTTTTGGGATATCAATAAATAAATTATAATATATCAAATTAAGTTATTTCATTAAAAGAAAAGAAAAAAAAAAGGATAAGAATGTAATGTAACATTTTCATTATAAGTTTTTGAGGTATTTTTTAAAATATAAGAATTAAATAGGTACTTAAATCAAGAAATATTGGTATTTTTACCCTATTACTCACCTTGATCTCTTCCAATTCTCTCAAACTTAAACCAGTTTTTCAAAGTTTGAGCTCCAGGGTTTCCTTCAACACCACCAGTTGATATAAACCATTTTCCTCTCGATGCATCATAGCTGTCGACTCTCCATACTGTGGGTTCGTTGCAGCGAGTCTCTGTCGAGAATCTCACGTTCAGATCCACTTCTTCATTGATAATACTAGTGTTGTCATACGTTGCGAATCTTAAACGGGTTCCTTTTTGTAAGTCGGAACTTAGTTGGACAACATCAAGTGGGCAGAGTTCGTTTCTGCCCCTGAAGAGGGTGAGGCCGCCGCCGCCTGCTCCTCGAATTGCTGAGACCAAATAGTAGTCTCGGGATGCTTCGACCTTGTTGCCATTGACATCAACCAAAGGATCAGCGAATCCCACAAGCGGTTTTGTGGCAAAGGCAACGAGAAGAAAGGAGACTGCAGTCACGAAAGGACTATTCATTTTGTTATCTTTCAGAGAGCTGTTTGAGTAAGTTACTGCAGTCAACGTGAGGAATAGAACTAATTAGAAATGTATGCCAAATTTTGTCATTTATTGCATCAAAAATCTATTAGAAGTCTTTTTTAAATATTCAAATAAGTTTTTGAGGCACAAACAAGGAAAAAGAACACTTACACTTTAAGTTTGGGAAAATAGTTATGTACCCTCAAGAATTCAATAAGGGACACCAAAATCCTCTTTTGACTATAATATCCTTTGTGAATGGTAACTAAAAAAATTGGTTTTTAGATTTTTCTAATAAAGACAAATATAATTTAAATAATCTAATTTATCTAATAGAATATTAGAATATTTTATAATATATAAAAATAACTTTAGAATACAAATTATTATATTTATTTTAATAATTTATCTGTATTTATTACAAAAATTTTAAATAAATCTTTAGGTGTTGTTTGGTTGGGAGCAGAGAATGGAGGAGAGGAAAGTAATTTAAGTTTTATTTTTATTTTCATTGTTTAGTTAGACAAAATATATAAGAATTAATGTATAATTTGATTTCCACACTAAAGAGTGAAGAATTTAAATTCCTCTTATATTAGAAACCAAAACTTCCAAAATTACCTTCAACTTTTTAGCTTATTTAATACCCTTAGTAATTATTATTTATAATTTTCTGTAATCAATTTAATGTTATAAATAATTTTATATTAATTAAATTTAATGAATGATTTAAGAAACTTAACAGAATAAATAAACTTATTTATTTATTTATTTAATATGAAAATATAGAAATATAAATTAACCGCCGCCGGAACTCCGACAAACCGTCACCGAACATCTGCAAGACTTTCACCGGAACTCTGTCGAACCACTACTGGAATGCCGTCGACCGCCACTGATTTCCGTCGAAACGTCGTCGATTGCCGCTGGACCTCCGTTATATATATATAATTCTAATAAATCATGAATTATTTTAGGACTTTTTGACATTAAAAAAGTTTGGTATTGAAATTAAATTATATTTCATTGCTAATATAGATCGTATTTAAGGCAAAGAATAAATTTGTCCAGAGAAAAAAATTGTAATTCTTTTTCCTATCAAATTTTATGTCAAACCAAACAATGAAATTTAATTTCACTATTCTCCTTCACTCATTTCTTCTCCATTTCCTTCCATTCTACTCTTTTCCTCTCTTCCCCTTTCTTTAAACCAAACATCCCTTGGTTAAATAGATTTTACAATTAATGAAATAAATCTCATAAATTAATAATATTAAAATTATTTTATATAATCTTGAAAACAATTGAAATATTTAAATATTTATTTTAACTTTATGTTTCTATTTATTATAATTTTTTTAATGTAATACAAGATAGTAAAATATTAAAATATTTTCTAAATATAGAAATTATATTAAAAAGTATATATTGTTACATTTATTTTAATATTATATTTGTATTTACTCTAAAAATTGGAGTCATTTTTTTTGAGTAAATAAAGCTAAAGTGTATTATAGTCAACAAGGGATCTTGGCATCCTTTATTGAAAACCCGAGGGTCTTGGAGATACAGGTGTCATTTTCCCCACAAACAATAGAACGTGGTAAAATATTTACTTAGATTTTTGTTCGTCTCATTGAGAGCTTTATATATATATTTGTTATACATCCGAATTTGACTTCATTTCCTAAAAATATTCTACTTCAAAATATTAAATTACATTTCAAGGATAAAAACATCTTTTCAAGCAAATTCACTAACGGATTCCTTGTTAACATCAAAGTGTAAAAATAGTATTTTACAAATTTAAGTGGCGTTTGTTTTTTTGTCTGAAATCTGAATAGATCTGAATTAGTCTGAATTCTGAATAGATCTGAATATCTGAATCTAAATAATATGTTTGTTTTTTCGTCTGAATCTCGGAAAATAAGTATTAAGTTGTTTGTTTTTTTCAACTTAAAAAACTGAAAATATGTACTTTTACATTTGTATCCTTATTAAATTTGAATGTCAAATAAATAATATATTAAATACCACAATATTTTAACATTTATAAGTAAACTAATGATGAGATTATTATGTTGGGTAATTGTCTATGGGTAAGTTTTGGAATAGACATGAAAAATAAATTATAAAGCAAAGATATTTTTGACATTAGCAAGTAATTGACTTAATTAAGGTTTCTCCATTAAGTAAAAAGCCAAACAAATTGGCTTATTTTATTAAGTTAAAATTATCTAAAAAGTCTCATTAAGTTATAAAATCAAACACCTCTAATTAACTTAATTAATTAAGTTAAGTCACTTTAAGTCATTAAGTTAAAAAACAAACGCCACCTTAGTTTATAAAAATGGTAGATTTCAAAGTATTGTACTATTTTTGTCTTTTTACTGTTGAGTGTTAGAAAATGCATATTTATAAAGGAGAAAACCGTCATTTTACATTTTAAATCTTACTAACAACCCTTACTTTTATATATTTAACCTTCTTGTGATTTAATTACATGTGTTTTATTTTAATTAAGTATTTTATGTATTTTAGGGGCATTATAGTCATTTCACAATAAAGGAGAGATCAGACGGCAAAACGGACATCACTTTTGAACTCAGGACGGTCGAAAACCTTAGGAGGAGCATAAAAGGAAAAATGGCACTATTCACATGTACGGTACTATTCACGTGTACGGTACTGTATACGTTACTGTTCACGACACTGTTCACATAAACGGATGATGACGTGGCATTGACCGATGATGTGGCATTGACTGATGAGGTGTCACGATCCTGTTGGACTAAAATTCTTATGTACTGTTGATGGTGACGTGGCAGCATATCAGTGGACGAAAAATCTCGCGTACGGTGCATGCATCACACAGGATTATTTTCAACCAAACCGCGTTACTGTTCATCCGGGTCAAACCGCGTTACTGTTCAAAGTCGGGTCAAACCGTGTTACTGTTCATCCGCGTGGTCAAACCGTGGACTGTTGACTGATGACGTGGCGCAATCCTGAGCGTCCAAACTGTTTTTAATCCGATGGCCATGATTTACTCCATGTATCTATAAAAAGGGGGCCTCCCCCCCTAATTTGATATCTCTGAATCCATTTTTGGGATCCATTTTCTGTAATTCCCTCTCCATCTTGTATTTTCTTCGTATTTTAATAAATTCCTATTTTGCCCCTAGTTCAACTATGAGTGGCTAATTTTCTTTCAAGCTTGGGTTGAAGGTGAAGTCTCAACATGTGTCATGGGCTTAATTTGGTAAATTTATTTTCTCTTCCCCTCTAATTTTTGTGGATGTTTTGACTTCTCGTCGACAAATAATAATAGTCTTGTCTAGATACCGCCTTGGTTACACCGGCTCTCTAGTATAAGGTTATTATTATTTGGCACGATAAGCCCTTAGCACCATATTGATTAGAGCGTGGTTCATGCGGTGTGGATTCCCCCCTCATGATTTAATTGGTATTAATAAGGAATATTTAGCCCATGATGCATGTTGATACGGATCCAGATACCCAAGTACGTCATTTCAATAGAATTATCTTCAATTTATTCTCGCCATTGCAATTCCAATTTTAGAATTTATTCTCGCCATTTTAATTTAAGTTTTAGCATATACCAAATCATTTCCACCATAAATCCAACAACCCATTTACAAAATTAATTCTACACAATTAAAATCCACCTCCTCGTGGGATCGACACTCGTCACCATAGATCTATACTACAATAGATTCGTGCGCTTGCGAGTACATTAAAATTTGCACAACAAGTTTTTGGCGCCGTTGCCGGGGAGGTAAGTAATTTTAATTAATAGAATTAAATTTTTTTTTGAATAATTTCTTTTATTTGTTTTCTTGTATTTTTTTTATTAAATTAAAAAAAAAGAAAAAAAAGTGAATCTACATTTAAAGGTTAGTATTTCTTTTCTTTTTCTCTTCTTTAAAATTCTGTAATTTAATTTTCTATTTATTTTTCTTTGTAATTTTTTTTTGTTTATCTTATTAATTTAATTTTTAGTTAATTTCTTTCATGTATTTATTTTTGTGTATTTTTATAGAAAGGTTGTAATAGCGCAATAAGGTTAGTATCGTAATTTCTCCCTCTTCTTTATTTTTATTTGTTTTGTTCCCATCTTTATTTTTTGTTTTGTTTGCATCTTTATTTTTATTTTATTTATTTTGCATGCATGGTCGTAGGTCATTATTACCTAATCTTGAACCTATAGACCTTGAATTAGAAAAAACACTTCGCACACAAAAGCACATTAAAAATAAATTTGAAATGGATTTGCAACCACAAGAGAGGCCATTTAAGGACTATTTCAGTCCCTTAGCTAATTTGAGCACATCATGCATAAGATACCCAAATGTAGCTGCTAGGAGTTTCGAATTAAAACCTAGTGTGCTAAATTGTCTCCCCACATTTTATGGCCTAGAAAATGAGGATCCATATAATCATCTGAATGATTTTCATGCCATTTGTCAAACTTTTAAATATGAAAATTTTTCAGACGATGATGTTAAACTTAGACTATTCCCATTTTCTTTAAAGGATAGGGCTCGTTCATGGCTTAATACATTGCCTGCTAATAGCATTGCATCATGGGAACAAATGGTTACAAAGTTTTTGAATAAATATTTCCCAGTGCATAAAACCAATGCTATTCGCAGGGAAATCTCGGAGTTTACCCAGAAAGATGACGAGCAATTTTTCGAAACATGGGAGCGATTCAATGGGCTACTCTTGAAGTGTCCACATCATGGGTACGAGAAATGGCACCAATGCCAATACTTTTTGGAGGGATTACTACCAAATGTGCAAGAATGGCTAATGGCGACAAGTGGAGGAGAGCTAATGTCAAAAAGTGCATCCGAGATTTGGGAATTCTTTCAGCGACAAGCGGATAATTCCCAACAACGGAGTCGATCACTCAGGAATACTAGAAGAAGTAAAGGAGTAAATGAGGTTCAAATTGGCGAGTCAACTTCGGGAATCAAAGAAGTCAAGGAGATGGTTGAAGGTCTTGCTCGACAAATAGCATCGTTATCGACTGCTAAATCAACAGAACCACATGACCATGACTCATACTTAGATCAAGCCAATGCCATAGGTGTAATGAGAAAGCCATCAAATTACAACCCATACTCCAACACATATAACCCTGGATGGAGAGACCACCCCAATTTTTCATGGTCTCAAGGATTCCAACAGAATGGACCAACAGCTCCAGCTCCACCAATTCCACAAAATCCTCAAGCCTCTCAGCCACCATTTAGACCATACAATCAGAACCAGAACCACTCTCAACCTAGACCATGGGAGGATGCATTCCAGAATTTTAGGAATGTTACTCACTCCACGATTGAGCAACAGAACCGCACCATTGATGGACTACGAAATGAGTTGAGAGCGGGCTTCAACTCACAAGCTCAATCAGTTTCAAGCCTCGAGAAGATGGTGGGACAACTCGCTTCTTCAGTTCAGACCTTGGCAATGACTGTTGAGAAAGGAAAATTTCCAAGTCAACCAGTGCCTAATCCTAAAGGAGTACATGAAGCAAGTACCAGTTCACCACAACAGCATGGAGAGGTCAAAGCAGTAATGACCTTGCGAAAAGGAAAAGAAGTCGACAACAAGGTGGAGATGCCAGTGACAAAAGAAAATCAAATTGTACCTGTGAATGTTGAGGACTCATCACCGGAGGAAAAAGAAGAAACCAACCCACGAGAATATGTTCCGAAAGCTCCATTTCCTCAGAGGTTAGCGAAAGGAAAGAAGGGAAAATCCACAGGTGAGATTCTTGAAATCTTCAAACAGGTAAGTGTTAACATCCCTTTGCTTGATGCTATTAAACAAGTTCCATCTTATGCCAAGTTTCTTAAAGACCTTTGTACTAAAAAGAGAAATATGCATGTCCAAAAGAAGGCATTTTTAACAGAAAACGTTAGTTCTATACTCCAACATAAAATTCCTTTAAAATGCAAAGACCCAGGCTCCCCCACTATCTCATGTAGTATAGGGAACCACACAATTGAGAATGCTTTGTTGGATTTAGGAGCTAGTGTAAATCTGTTACCTTATTCAGTGTTTGTGAAACTTGGACTGGGAGAATTACACCCAACTCCAGTGGTGTTACAACTTGCAGATCGGTCCACGAAAATACCTCGTGGTATTGTGGAGGACGTGCTTATCCAGGTAGACAAGTTTTATTTTCCTGTTGATTTCATTGTAATTGACACTCAACCAATACAGGATTCAAGGAAGCACATCCCCATTATTCTAGGCCGACCTTTCTTGGCAACTGCAGATGCTCACATTCAATGCAGGACTGGAAATATGCAGTTGTCTTTCGGCAACATGACTATGGAGCTGAACATCTTCAACATTGCCAAACAACCTCACAGTGCAGATGATGGAATTGTTGATGTGGATTTAATTGAAGCATTAGTTGATGACACTTTTGTTTCAAACCTTAGTGATGATCCTTTACAGACATGCTTAACTCACTTTGGTTTTGATTTTGATATTGACAGATCGGTCGAAGAGGTCAATGCCCTGCTTGACTCAGCACCATCTATGGACACTAATAAATGGAAGTCAAGAGTTGAGCAACTAGCACCATCAGAGAAGCAACTCATTCCATCATCAGAATCACCACCGAAACTCGAGCTCAAACCATTGCCCAACACTTTGGAATATGCGTTTTTGGGAGAAGAAAGTACTCTGCCGGTAATCATCTCATCATCCCTAAATGACGAACAAAAATGTAAGTTGTTGGATGTTTTAAAAGAGCACAAAGAAGCATTAGGATGGACCATAGCAGATATTAAAGGTATAAACCCAGTAGATTGCATGCATTACATTCACCTTGATGAAAATGCTAAAACTACTAGGGAGATGCAACGTCGGTTAAATCCTAACATGAAAGAAGTTGTTAGAACTGAGGTCCTTAAGCTATTAGATGCAGGTATCATTTACCCAATTTCTGATAGTTCATGGGTCAGTCCTGTACAAGTTGTCCCTAAAAAGTCAGGAGTCACAGTAGTTACCAATGCTGATAATGAATTGATACCCACTAGAGTGACTACAGGATGGCGTGTATGCATTGATTATAGAAAATTGAATTCTGTCACACGTAAAGACCATTTTCCTTTACCATTTATTGATCAAATGCTTGATAGATTAGCAGGCCATGAATTTTATTGCTTTCTAGATGGTTACTCAGGATATAATCAGATTCCCATAGCACCAAAAGATCAAGAGAAAACTACTTTCACTTGCCCTTTTGGCACATTTGCATATAGGAGAATGCCATTTGGATTATGTAATGCACCTGCTACATTTCAACGATGCATGTTGAGCATTTTTTCTGATATGGTTGAACGATTCCTTGAAGTCTTTATGGATGATTTTTCTGTCTTTGGTGACTCGTTTGATCAATGTTTACATCATCTAACACTAGTCCTGCAGAGATGTGTCGAGAAGAACTTGGTCTTAAATTGGGAGAAATGTCATTTTATGGTAAAACAAGGTATTGTTCTCGGTCACATCATTTCGAGTAAAGGTATTGAGGTTGACAAAGCCAAGGTGGATCTCATTTCTAATCTTCCTCCACCCAAAACAGTCAGAGAAGTAAGATCTTTCCTTGGGCATGCTGGTTTCTATAGACGTTTCATTAAAGATTTTAGCAAAGTTTCTAGACCCTTATGCAATTTACTTGCTAAGGATGTACCTTTTATCTTTAATAATTCATGTCTTATGGCGTTTGAAAAATTAAAACAGTTGTTGACATCATCACCCATCATTCAGGCCCCGAACTGGAAATTACCATTTGAGCTCATGTGTGATGCATCTGATTATGCAGTAGGAGCAGTATTAGGACAAAGAGTTGATCGAATTCCCCATGTTATTTACTATGCTAGTATGACATTAAATGATGCACAGTTGAACTATTCAACTACTGAAAAAGAAATGCTAGCAGTAGTGTTTGCATTAGAAAAATTTCGATCTTATCTCATTGGTTGTAAAATAATTGTGTTCACAGATCATGCTGCTCTTAAATATCTTCTCACAAAGAAAGATGCAAAAGCTAGACTAATTCGTTGGGTGTTACTTTTGCAGGAATTTGACTTGGAATTCAAAGATAAGAAAGGGTCAGAAAATGTTGTGGCGGACCATCTCTCTCGTCTCCATTTTGACACAATAATAGAACAATTACCATTAAATGAGTCATTTCCAGATGAACAATTAATGAGTGTGGAAGTATTACCTTGGTATGCTGATATAGTTAATTATCTTGTTACAGGTAAACTTCCAGAGCATTGGACCAAGCAAGACAAGATCAAATTCTTTGCGGAAATAAAGAATTTCTTTTGGGATGACCCGTATTTGTTCAAGTATTGTGCAGACCAAATTGTTAGACGATGTGTCCCAGAAAATGAAATTCAGAATATCCTTTCATTCTGCCATGAACAAGCTTGTGGAGGCCATTTCAGTGTTAAGAAAACAGCGACTAAAGTTTTACAATGTGGTTTCTATTGGCCAACACTATTTCGAGACGCTTACACTTTTTGTTCTTCATGTGATAGGTGTCAACGAATGGGGAGCATTACGCGAAGGAACATGATGCCACTAAATCCAATTTTAGTGGTTGAGATTTTTGACGTATGGGGTATCGACTTCATGGGACCCTTTCCCCCTTCTTTTGGCCATCAATACATATTGGTTGCTGTTGACTACGTATCAAAATGGGTAGAAGCAATTCCATGTAGGACCAATGATCACAAGGTGGTAATAGCATTTTTAAAAAGCAACATTCTTTCACGCTTTGGATTCCCTCGAGCAATAATCAGTGATGGTGGTGCCCACTTTTGTAACAAAGCATTCAAAGCTCTTTTGACAAAGTATTCAATCACACACAAAGTGGCGACCCCGTATCATCCGCAAACCAGTGGCCAAGTTGAGATATCCAATCGAGAAATAAAGCACATATTAGAAAAAACGGTGAGGCCAGACAGGAAAGATTGGTCATTAAGACTTGATGATGCATTATGGGCATATAGAACGGCTTTCAAGACCCCGATTGGGATGTCACCCTACAGGCTAGTGTATGGAAAAGCTTGCCACCTACCTGTGGAACTCGAGCATCGTGCATATTGGGCAATCAAGAAATTCAACTTTGACATGCGGCAAGCCAGCTCAGAAAGAAGATTACAACTGGCATAACTTGAAGAAATTCGCAATGACGCATACGAAAATGCCAAGATTTACAAGCAACGAATGAAAGTCTTTCATGACAAGCACATTATGAGAAAATCTTTCACTCCAGGTCAGAAAGTGCTTTTATTCAATTCTCGCTTGCACCTATTCCCAGGTAAGTTACGCTCTCGTTGGTCTGGTCCATTTATTGTTCATACTGTTTTTCCACATGGGGCAATTGAAATTAAAGACCCAAAGAATGGTGTCATGTTTAAAGTTAATGGTCAAAGATTAAAGCCATATCTAGAGTACCAACCACATGAAGAAGACACCGAAATAAATTTGAGTGACCCACCAAATTTGAATTGATTTTTTTTTTCTTTTCGTTGATTTGATTTTTCTTTCTTTCTTTTTATTATTATTCTTTTGCTAATTGAAATTGTTTTTGCATAAGTGTGTTTATTTTACCATTAAGTTTTCTCTTATCATTTTTAATCATGAGTCTCATACTTAGACCGTTCCTCCTGAACATTCTTAAACCACTTCAACGTGTCAAAACTCATCTCAAAAGGCAGATTCAATTTTGTAAAACACAACGCATTTGGGCTCTACAACCACCAGAGTTAGTAGCCTATGTTGAGGGTTTAGAAAGCCAACTCAGAGACATTGAGAGAAGTGTTTACGACATCCAGTTGGAGCTTGAGGTAAATTCAATAAGAGGACGATTTTAATTTTCTTTGTGTGTTTTCATTTGTTTTTCTGTTTGTGTGCTTTAGTTTGTTACCCCGATGAAGTGGCGGATAACGGTACTCCGTGACAATCAAGTCGGTTACTTCAGTTTCCCATAATAACTGATATTCTGAGGCGAAGGTATGGACAGAAACGAGATTCTAGCGAAGCTTCACAAGCGATTCCCTTCACTCCCTCAGAATGCCCTCCTTACGATCTATAAAGCCCGATCTGAACGCATGCGATTGCTCATGAGGAATAACATACCTGCAGACATCCGTTGGATAATCGAGGCTAAAGTACGATTAGCAGGTGAGTTACCTCCTAAATTTATTGCATACATGCCTGGTTGTGGTAAAGGAAATTATGCAAGAAAACGACGAGCTCGAAGAATTTCTGTTGCTTGTCACAAGTGTGCCAGAATGATTTGCGATAGAAACCCATGTTCTTTAGGAATGATGTCTGATAACAGAGAAGATAAGATTCAATTCATTAGGGATGGCTTGAATAAGGAGTCATTGGATGATATCCTTTTATCTCTTGAAACGCATCCCAGTGGATATGTGCAAGGAGCGATTCTCCAGTTATGGCCATTATTCCAGAAAGAGCATGCACGATATAGTCTCGGGAATCTGACTATAAACGACCCTGTTTGCCTGTTTATAAGAAAACTGGATGGGAAGCCTATCCTCGACCCATAGAGGGCGTTCAAGCCGTTTCTGGACGTAAAACCAGAGGAAGATGTGAGCCACAGTCGCAACTACCTGTAAATATCCTTTTACTTTATTGTTATTTTATTTCACTATTGTCTTATTGTTTGCATTATTGTCTTTAATAATTTTATTACTGTTTGCTTTTTCCTTTTTACTGTTTTCTTTTTCCTTTTTACTGTTTTCTTTTTGACTCGCGAGCCATGTGCTTCATGCGTTATTTGACACTAACATGTTACCTCATTCACAGCTGTGACCCACTATCACCAAGACTCTTAAATGTGATTTCTTTTCTCAAACACTCACAAATTGTTTTTGAGAAATATTCCAATGGCAGCTACTCCCAATAGACAATTCAAGAACATTTGTGTGCTTTCTGGATTTACCTATGGCAAACATAAAGAGTTCGTTGAGGCAGCCATAGATCTTGGTCGAAGCATAGCAGCGAGAAATTTACATTTGGTGTATGGAGGAGGTAACCGAGGGTTATCAAAAATGGTCTCCGAAGCAGCTTTTATCAGAGGAAGTCAAGTGTTAGGCATCATCCCAAGAGTCCTAAAACCATTGGGCAGTTCGTCTGACTCATCAACTGGAGAAGAGTTAGTCGTCTCAGGTATGCAAGAAAGAATAACTGAAATGCTTAATCATGCTGATGCTTTTATTTTCCTTCCAGGAGATCTTGCAACACTAGAGGCACTTATCACGTTAGCATCTTGGGCCCATCTGCACATCCACCAAAAACCCATCGGTTTGTTAAATGTCAATAACTTTTATGATGGCTTTATCGCATTTCTTAACCATGCAATAAAAAACTATTTCATTCCCGCTAATGTGAAAAAACTCTTTATTTGTGCTCACACTGCTAATGAGCTACTTGATCTGTTACAAGCGTATAAACCGGAGTCAGACCCCTGGACCTTTGTGTTGGAGCGCCCAAATAATGATGGTAACAGTAGCAGCAGTAAGAAGTACAAATTAGATTTAACTCTCCGCCTGTAAATATTTTCTTCTGTATTGCACCACCCAGGTGATGTCTTCTAAACTCTACTTCTTTCATTTCAAACATTGAGGACAATGTTTCGTTCTGGTTGGGGGGAGGGAATAGTCGACAATTATGAAATTTTGGTTAAGTTTTTACTAATTTTTTGTTGTAGAAACTAACTGTTGCTAACGTTTTGTGTTGAAGATGGCTGAATATGGAGTGTAGTTACTCTAGAAACGCATCTTCATCGTTTTAAAAAAAAAAAAATTGTTTTCTTCCTCTTTCTCCTTTATAAATATATATTTTCCAATTTTTGAGTCGAAGATGGCTGAATATGGAGTGTCGTGCCTCTAGAAACGCATCTTCTTAGTTAAAAAAAAAAAAAATTTTTCTTTTTCTAATAAATTTTTCTACATCATTTTCACATTTCTGCATGCATATTTTTCTTTCATGTTTAGAATAGGTTGGGGGGTAGAATGTTGTTAAAAAAAAAAAAAAAATTGTGTTATTTGTTTTAACATTGGATGACATGATTAATTTCAAATTTTATTATTTGTATTATCTTTGGTCTTAAGTGATGTTACGCTATGTTTGCTACTTTACATGTTGATGTCGGAGACAAATATGAGTTGCTTGAAGGAATGAACATGTCATAATAAGTACCAAGTGAGTTTTTGAGCATATCATTTTTCTTGGAGAGTAACCCTTTTGCCCATTCTTTATACAGCTTAACAGTTTATTATTGTATACACGATCTCTAGATTTCTTTTGAGTTAACCCTTAATAAAAAAAAAAAAAAAGTGTGTTGCTACATTTGGAGGCCCATCTAACTAGTAGATATGGAAGGTTATTCAGAGCCCTAAAAGACGATGGAAAGGCCATCTTTGATCCGTTTGAGCCTTTCTAGCCATCCCTTTTATTTAATATCCATAGTTAACCCTTTTGAGCCTTTAAAAAAAAAAAAAAAACCTTTTCTTTGTCAACTTATCATCTTAACCCACTCCGATTTGGAGTATTACCCGATGTCTTATAAGTTCCATCACCTATTTATGTTTGAGAAAATGTAAATAATTATGTTGTTCAGTGAAGTTATGACAAATAAAAGCTAAAAAAAAAAAAAAGTTGTTGTTTCAAAAGAATAAAAATAAAAATAGGTGAAATCCACCTTGCAACTTCCAAAAAAAAAAAAAAAAAAATTCTCTGCATTTTTCTCAAACATACACTTTGTTTTCCTTATTTCCCTTCTTTGTTAACCATGTCCCTAGCCTACGTTACGTCCTAATAAAAGTCCTTCTTGATTTTAGGGAACTATAGTCCGAAGTAGAAGCTAGTTATATGGGCTAAAAAGATGTAGTGATGCATAATTAAAAAAAAAAAAAGATAAATAAAGTGGGTTGACTAACATTTTATTTGACTTGAGATCGTATTATTTCTAAGCTGAGGGCATATTTATTTCATCTTGGTGAGAGCATGTGATATCACTTCTTTATTATTTTCTCTCTCAATTACCATTCATTGGAGTGACTATTTTTATTGGGATTAATTTATTTGTGAGAGTGTCACTACTTCCAGTGAGATTTTGGGGTTTGACATGTCATTCTTGAGAGTAGCTAAAACAAAGTCTACTGGGCTAATTCATGTGGATGGTTGATGTGGGTGTGATGTTGCTTTAGACTGGAGATAATGCTTATACTTTTATTTGATTGCTATCATTAATCTGATGGAATAAATACGAGTGTTTCTATTAAAAAAAAAAAATATTTTGAATTTGAATTTTATTTTCGCTTTATTTGCTAGGGACTAGCAATAAGCTGGTTGGGGGGTGTGTTGAGTGTTAGAAAATGCATATTTATAAAGGAGAAAACCGTCATTTTACATTTTAAATCTTACTAACAACCCTTACTTTTATATATTTAACCTTCTTGTGATTTAATTACATGTGTTTTATTTTAATTAAGTATTTTATGTATTTTAGGGGCATTATAGTCATTTCACAATAAAGGAGAGATCAGACGGCAAAACGGACATCACTTTTGAACTCAGGACGGTCGAAAACCTTAGGAGGAGCATAAAAGGAAAAATGGCACTATTCACATGTACGGTACTATTCACGTGTACGGTACTGTATACGTTACTGTTCACGACACTGTTCACATAAACGGATGATGACGTGGCATTGACCGATGATGTGGCATTGACTGATGAGGTGTCACGATCCTGTTGGACTAAAATTCTTATGTACTGTTGATGGTGACGTGGCAGCATATCAGTGGACGAAAAATCTCGCGTACGGTGCATGCATCACACAGGATTATTTTCAACCAAACCGCATTACTGTTCATCCGGGTCAAACCGCGTTACTGTTCAAAGTCGGGTCAAACCGTGTTACTGTTCATCCGCGTGGTCAAACCGTGGACTGTTGACTGATGACGTGGCGCAATCCTGAGCGTCCAAACTGTTTTTAATCCGATGGCCATGATTTACTCCATGTATCTATAAAAAGGGGGCCTCCCCCCCTAATTTGATATCTCTGAATCCATTTTTGGGATCCATTTTCTGTAATTCCCTCTCCATCTTGTATTTTCTTCGTATTTTAATAAATTCCTATTTTGCCCCTAGTTCAACTATGAGTGGCTAATTTTCTTTCAAGCTTGGGTTGAAGGTGAAGTCTCAACATGTGTCATGGGCTTAATTTGGTAAATTTATTTTCTCTTCCCCTCTAATTTTTGTGGATGTTTTGACTTCTCGTCGACAAATAATAATAGTCTTGTCTAGATACCGCCTTGGTTACACCGGCTCTCTAGTATAAGGTTATTATTATTTGGCACGATAAGCCCTTAGCACCATATTGATTAGAGCGTGGTTCATGCGGTGTGGATTCCCCCCTCATGATTTAATTGGTATTAATAAGGAATATTTAGCCCATGATGCATGTTGATACGGATCCAGATACCCAAGTACGTCATTTCAATAGAATTATCTTCAATTTATTCTCGCCATTGCAATTCCAATTTTAGAATTTATTCTCGCCATTTTAATTTAAGTTTTAGCATATACCAAATCATTTCCACCATAAATCCAACAACCCATTTACAAAATTAATTCTACACAATTAAAATCCACCTCCTCGTGGGATCGACACTCGTCACCATAGATCTATACTACAATAGATTCGTGCGCTTGCGAGTACATTAAAATTTGCACAACATTTACCACAGAGATGATATGCACCCTTCATCAACACCCCCAAGTTTCTAAAAAAGAACACCAAGAGCTTCTTTTGATCATTATGTCCTTTACCTCTATTATCCCAAAAAAATGACTTTAATTTTTTTTTTATAAATGCTAATATTATATAAATAGTGTAATCTATGCAAAAGACTAACAATATTAGAATATTTTAATATTTTAATAAATTTTAATATGTAAATTATTATATTTATTTTAATAATATATTTTTATTTGTTATAGATTTTAAATAAATATTTGCATTAAATACATTTTACAAGTAAAAAAAACTCACATACTAATAACATTGAAATTATCATTTTACATAATATTCAAGATAATTTAAATTTTAATACATTTATTTTAATATTATGATTCTATTTATTATAAAATTTACATTAATATAACAAAATATATCTAGTAGATTGTAAAATATTAAATATTTTTAGACATTAATTTTTTTAAAATGTACATATTATTACCTTTATTTTAATGTTATATTCCTATTTATTATAAAACATTAGAGTTAATTTTTTGAAGATAATGGAGATAAAGGGCATTATGGTTAAAATGGGGTCTTGGTATTCCTTTTTGAAAACTTGGAGTGTTGATAACTATTTTTCCAAACTTTAGTGGTGTAGCTGTCTTTTTCCCTTTACCATCTGCAGGAGGGAAAATGGTAATTTTCCTTTAACCTTTTGTAAAGCATAAATTGAAGGTAGATTTCACTTGTTATAAAAGTAGATATCTAATATCTTCTTAGTATTTGATAAATAAAATTTTGATCAAGTGTTGATGTGATTTTCTTGGTAATAAGAATCTTAACTATGTAATGATATAAATACACATGTTTAAAAGATAAGCTAAAGAAATCTATCTATATTCACATAGCTTTCTTTCCTTTAACAAGATGTATATTTCAATTTTACTTTATAAAAAAGAAATTGATATTTGTAATTTATTTTTATCTTTCGGGTAAATTTTTATTTAGGCACTAGCGCATTGGTCAATAATTCAGATAAAACTCTAAATTTAACAATTACTCAAAACATAATTGTTGGATCCAACTTCTCAAGGCTAAAAAATAATTTTAAACTAAGATATGTAACTTAACATTTAAATCAAATCCAACATGCAGCAAGCAGGGACGTAGCCAGGAATTAAATTGATCTGGGGCACACTAAAAATGTAGTATAATTTTGAAAATTTATATTACAACACATAAAATCACAATATAATATAAATTGATAATAAATTTTGAAAATTTAGATAACAATACATAGAATTGCAACTATAATATAAATTAATAATAAATTTACTTATTACAATTGTTCTAATCAAGAATTCCCCAACGAGATTTCATGCGTTGAAAATGCTGTAAAATAATTTCATTATCAATACAATCAAATACATCTTTTTCAATGTACACAACCAGATTATCATTCAACCATTCATCTTCCATTCAACTTCGTAGTCGATTCTTCACATAATTCATAGCTGAAAAAACTCTTTCAACAGTGGTAGTGGCAACTGGTAAAATTAATGCTAATGTGACTAATAAATAGACCAATGAAAACACCTTGTGCTTATTAGTCTCAACCATTTTTTGTGTAAGATCACAAATCCTGTTTAATCCTGAAAACTCAATACTAGATTGCATATCCATTATGTAAACATCAAGTTAAGTATCTAGTGCCATGAGATCAATTGGAGAAAAATCTTTTAGATAAAATTGAGCAAGGCGCAATAACGTTTCTTTATTGAAAGCTGCAAATAAATCTTTTGGACATAAACAAGCCAAGCACAGAAGTAATTTAGTATTTACCTCATTAAAATGACTATTTAACTCTTGAAGTTGCATATCCAAAATAGTACAAAATAGGTCAATGCGATAATGATGCATATTTGTGATCTCTTGTGCTCTATGCCTTGATCTTCCAGGGGTTAGAAACATATTTTCCATGATAGGAACAATAATAAAATGCTTCTCACAAAATGAAGAAACTTGACTAAGCAAAGAATTTCATCCATGTTCCCTCATCCTTTGTAGACCTAGTTTGCAAATACTAACTAATTTCATGGAATTTACAATATCTTGATCTTTCCTTTGTAATGCTTGTGACAAATCATTTGCAAAACCAAGAATATTTTTCATCAAGTATAAAGTAAACACAAAATCAAATGTTTGCATGAACTTCAAATTTAAGCTATATAATAAAATTAGCAATTTTAAAATAGAAAAAATAATGAAATAAAAAATTAGAATTAAAAAACATCATGCGCATGGTGACGATCAGGGAGCACTGCAAATCGCCTAATCTGCTATGGAGTCCACCCACCACACTTTATTTCATGGAACTATGGAAGAGACGAGAGAAAGCGGAAAGCTAAGATTTTACTTATTTTAATTAATTTTTTAATGAATTTCATTTGATAAAGGTTCTCTCATTTGTATTTATTGATTTTTATGATATTATAATAGTTAATCAAATTATTTAGAATTAGACATTTAAGTTAGGGGCAACGTGAAATGTTTTTAAAATTATATGGGCACTTTCAAAGTTTTAAAATTTATGTGGGGCATTTTAATAAATAATAAATAAAATATATTTTTTTAAGAAAACCATCAAAAAAAATTTTGAAAGCCAGCTGGGGCATGTGCCCCACCTGGTCCTATGCTGGCTCCGCCACTGGCAGCAAGTAAAGTAAAGAGTTAGTAAGTAGCTTTTAAATGAAATAGATATGTAATAAAGATGATTTTAACCACAAGGGCCAACTAATGGTGCGTTTGGATTTAAGTGAAAATATAAGTGGTCGAGTGTTGTGCCGCTGCCGTGAATGCACCCTAAGTAATTGGCTCAAATTTCCAAAAAGTTAAAGAAACATTTAGTTTTAGCTTTTTAACTTACACCATAAACCGAGCATTATATTATAAAGGATATTTAGGATTTTACTTAATTATATACATTATAATTAAGCAGGCGTTTGATATTTTATTTGAAATCGGAATAAATATATATGACTTTGAACAGTTTGTAATGTAGTATTGAAACCATTTATTTTTCAAAGTTTGTTTGAACTTTTATTATATAGAAGATAAATACCCCCAAATACTAGCTTGCCCATTGAGTAAAATACATACCTTCGGGCTGTACAAGGCCCTAGGCATTGGGCATAATTTGGATTTCTAAAGAAAGTTGAACTATTGGCACCCCCTAATATCCTCATAAAACCCCCATTTTTTTCAGTTATATTTATTTTATTTTAAAAAATTCTTCTTTTTTAATACACTTCTAATTTTTTATTTTGTTAAAACTTAAGGTCTTATTATGCTATTTTCCTTTTATTTTGTAATCTTATTGTTACCGGACACACAAATTAAAATTTTTTTGGTGATAAAATTTTTCAATGTTTATCATTGGCTTAAATTACACATATTCTAAATTTTAATTTGAAAAGCAATTTTAAGCATAAAATATATTAAATAAATAAGAAATATGAAAAGAGTAATGGATTGTTCTAAATTTTTACAATTTATCTTAGTTAAATAGGAAGAAACAAGTAGAAAATTAAAAAAAAGAAAAGGATTGATTATGTTTTTTTTTTGTTGTTTTGGGGGGGGGGGGGGGGGGGGGGGAGGACTTATGTATGCTTTATTCTTATTTGTCCTTCACTATAATTTTTTTTGAGGTAGGATTTTATAAAGACTACAAAGTACTGCCAACAGCTTCACTCTTTTTTAAGAGAATAGTGATATTTGACCTCCACAACTTATCTCACTAACCCCTATTTTTCTCATTTTAACTTAAAATATCTAAAATAATTATTAAAATATACTTAGTAAAATAATGTTTATTTTCAAAAAGTGCCCAATTTTTCCTCTCTCCCTTCTCTCATTCTCCACCACTTTCCTTCATTTCCTCCCCTGCCAAACGCCCACGACAGCAATTGATTTTCTAAAGTAAAGATTGAAAATTGGCGCGTTTGCTTGCCAAGACAATACCGATACTAACAATCCAACGTCTCAGCAATCTTTCTCCAAGGTTTCTAATATTTTCGGCGGTTTTATTTCCCCTGCGTTTTGTTTGCAATTTGCATTGATTTATTTATTTTAGTGAGTTAATATTTGCCCTACGTGTCTACATTATATTATGAAAAGTCATATTCTCAGTTCCGAGACCATTTTTGGCCAACACTAGACTTGAAATTAAGTTTGGAGCTGCAGAATTAAACTTATATGAACAAGGGTACTTTTGGAAATTAGTAGAGATAATTAATTGGTGAGCGGTTGAAATATATTTAGGGGTCACATATCATTATTCTTTTCAGTCACATCAAACATTTACTTTATTTTTTCGGCCCCCAAAAGATTGATCCGATTAATTACTTGACTTTTATCTTACTTGTTCAAAGTATTATTCTGGTTGTTTAATAATTCTATAAAGTCGCCCCCAAAAACTAATAATTCTATAAAGTTGCTCTCATCCAAGTCAATTCTCGTAATTGTGATAAGAGGCGCATGATGACCATAGCCCGTGAAATCTCTAGCAAATCGGACGTTGCCTTGTCATTAAGTCATATTACGCGGCGAAAACACAATCGCAATTATCGATCTGATAAGATCAAGCATTTTTATCACCGTACGAATTGTCATCTTGCCAAAACCTATACATATATGGGAGCGCCTAAGTTACATTTAATGTATCTTACGGTTTTTGTCTTATTCTTCTCGGCTAATTTCATATAGATCCTTTTAATTTTTTTTATTTCCAATTTTTATAATTACGGATGCATTTACCTTATTCCATCTCTTATACATCTATTTTTTATTCTTTCTAGAGTTTTCTTTAGTTCCTTAAGTAACAATAAATGGTTATCAAATTCGTATAAGTCCATAAATTCAGAATAGATATTTGGTCCTAAATTTATTAGTCCTATCCTTTCTTCTTCTAGCAAATCTATTTTCTAGTTTATCAAATTTATATATGCATTTACTGTGTTTTCCCATCCTAAAAGTAGATGATCTATATAACTTACTAATCCTTTTATTGTATTAACAGCCTGCTGATTCATAATGTCTCTGTTTTATACCAATATATTAAAAAGCTTATAAATTTGTCTATAAATTTTATTTTATTTTATTTTCTATTAAGATTTCACCACCTGTTGTGTCTATAAATCTTTCTCTAAGTTCCTCAGTTAATTCAAGCTCTATATTTCTTATATTATTTTTATTAGTTTTTAATGCTTTTATTAAATTTTTTATCTCTTCTTTATTATATACTTTTAATGTATATAAACTATCAACTATTGCCTGTATAGGATCCATGGCTTTGATACCATTTTGGTGCTGGTGATATATAAACATAATTACAGAAATTATAAAATTATGGATTTAGAGAATAACACATAATTGACAAATGTATTAAAATTAATCACAACAAGATTCAAAACGTGATACCAAAATAAAGGTATAGTTAGAATTATATTGTTAAAAATGAGATAGTTGTAAACAAATTCTATTATTAACAAACATGTATAATTAATAGGTTTATTAAATTTTTATTAGAGATAGAAAAGTACGTGGCGTTGTTACACCTCTAGGTACAGCTATTAGAATAGCACTTTAGACCAGTAGCCCGCAACCCAAAGAGGTTTCCAGCCTATATACTTTTTATCAATTTATGTTTCAAATTCTTCATTATCTGAATTATAAATATATGAAGGTCCTTCTTCATAATCTTTTTGTTCTAAGTATGCTTTTGCTATATCAAGCCCTTCTTCTAATGTTAACATAATTATATTGTGTTTTAGATTATCTATTTCAATGTTCTTTATAATCTTTTGTTTTATTTCTTGGGGTAAATCAAGAGAATATACGGCTAATAGATCTTCTGTTCTAACAAGTTCTTGTTTACTGAACAGATATGAACTTTGTTTAAACAATCCTAAATTAAAATCTATTATCATCATGTATTCATTGTATATTATTTTAGTAGTCGGATTTATCATATATTCTTTAGATTCTCCTAAATAAAACTTGTGATTCATCTTATAAATTTTGCTCTCCCTCCATATATCATCATATCAGCAACCATCAACAACTTCCACCAAGAGATAAAAGTCGAGTATTATTACCTAAATCTTTCTCCTTTCTTTCTTGTCTCACGATCTCCTTCCAGTGACCTGCAGCCTGGTTGTCCTGTTCCCTTACGGCCTCCTGCCTCAGCGGGATTTGCGGACTCAGATGGCTTTACTGTGTGGATTTTGATCGTTTTGATAAAAAGTGTAGGATAAGCTTAGGTTTCTCTTCTTCTTCTTTGGTCTTTTTTGTTTTGGGTTCATAATATTATGATTTAGGAGTTTGAGCAATAGGTGTTTAGTGATTCATCATTAAAAGATGTCTCTCAAACAATTGTCTGGAAAGAAAATGTCTGAGGAGCTTTGCTGCCTCTTTCTCTTTTATTTATCAAAAGATTCTAGTACATTATTGGTCTATGACCTCATTGCTTACGTTATTCACTACATTATTACAAAATGTTTATCACAGGATTTCTTTTTCTTTCTTATCTGCCACGCGTATTTCCTCTTTATCTTGTTTGCCACGAGCTTCTTTGGTCTGTCGGGTAACTTCTTTTTATCTTGTCTGCCACGAGCTTCTCTGGTCTGTCGGGCATCTTTTTATCTTGTCTGCCACGATTTCTTTTTATCTTGTCTGCCATGAGCTTCTTTTATCTGTCTGGCATCTTTACTTCTATAAGCTGACAAGCTTGCTGTAGGGTTTCACTACTACTTGGGAATCTCATGGTGCTGATTTCGTTGATGAATTCTAAAAGAATATTTGAAGGTGTATGAGTGTCCTCTGAAGTTACAAGGATGTAATTTTGAAAACGGATAATTGTTCTATAATTTCTTTTATAAAGGTCTTTGGCAATGCTCCATATTGCCTTTATTCCCCGAGCCCTGCGGGTCCTGATCCATGCTTTTGTTATTTGAGGAACATTTGTGTATTCAGTTCCTACTTCTATTTGGAATTTTTTTGAAAGATGTCCCACCGAGATCATATAAAATGCTTGGTATTCAACATTCTGGTGGATTTCTGGACTAATGGTGTAGAATTTTAGGTATATAGGCCTTTTTTGGACAAATTTTTAAACTTCTTTGACTAATAGCTCATCTAAACTGGCTATTTCTCTTAGATCTGTGTCTGGATATATTAAATCTAGATATCCATATTTTGCTATTTTTCCAATAAGGAGAGGATCTGCTCCTTTTACGACTATCATTCTGGGGTACATAGTTTTTCCTGGGGCTTTAAAAATTGTATTGTTGTGGGAACATGTAGAATATACCCATGTAGAAAATTGTTTATATTCTTCTTCTTTTGGATTTAGAGGTGAAGGTTTTGCTTCTTCTTCTGAGGGAGTATTGTTTATTTTGATAAACTTTTTTGAAGAAGTAATTGCTTTTGGTGATTCAAATTCTATGGATATGGTTCGGCTGAAAGATGGGTCAGAGACTGGTTCTTGTTGCTGTGGGAGTGGTCCACTACTGCTTCATATTTTTATTGGGCTAGTGTCTATTGAAAGCCCTTTTATTAGGTCGTTTATGTATGACTCTAACAAATGTATTCCCTTCTCATGAGCCTCCGTGGCCTCTTTCATGTATTTTATGGCATCGAGCATGTCTGATGCCTCAGCTTTGAGCCTTTGTATTTCTGTGTTTATCACAGATATGGTTTTATTTATTTCTGCGTTCATTCTCCGAATTCTATATTCCTGCTTAGGAAATCTGCAAGAAAATTGTTAGTTCCTTTTATATGTATGGTTTTAAAATTATAATAGGATAAATAAGCTTGCCATCTATGTAGCCTTCTGTATTGGGGTTCATTTGGCAAGATTTTGCTAATAAGCGAGCCTACCTGTGAATTGTCTGTTTCTACGATAAATTGTTTCTAGAGTAAAAATAATGAGAACTTTTTTATTCCTTTTTATATTGCAAGGAGTTCTTTTTCATGAACTGGGTAATTGATTTGTGCTTGGTTAAATGTTCCACTTGTGTATCGACAGATTTCATTAATATCAGTTTTGAGTATTGCTCCCCAATATAAGTCAGAGGCATCATTTTGTATTATTAATACATCATTTTCTTCTAGTAATCTTAATGCTGGAAGGTATTTACATTCTTCCTTTAGGTCTTTTACAGTTTCCGTATGTTCTTCACTCCATCCTATAGTATTAATTTTTCTGAGCAATTTTTGAAGTATATTTCTCTTTTTTGCTAAGTCTTTTATAAATCCTTCTGCATAATTTAAACAACCTAAAAAATTTTGTATTTGTTGTTTATTTTCCAATTTATCTGGAAATTCTATAATCTTTTTTCCTATATGACTTTGAAGTCTTATTCCCTTTTTGTCAAGAATCATTCCTAAAAATTTTATTTTCTTATGTTCGATAACTGCTTTTCTTTCAGATAGCACTATACCTTCTCTAATACATACATTAACAAATTCTCTTAAATGGTTTCTATGATCTTCTAATGTCTCTGATGCTATTAATATGTCATCAACATAGACTATGGTATATTTGTAATCCCTAAACATTTTATCCATTTGACTTTGAAAAATTTGGGGGGCATTTTTTAGTCCAAAGGGCATTACTAGCCATTCGTAATGTCCCTGTGGAGTGCTAAAAGTTGTATAAGGAATAATGTGTTCTTCCATTTTTATTTGCCAAAATCCTGATTTACAATCAAATTTTGAACAGTATGTTTTGTTTTTTACAAGGTTTATTAATACTTTTTTATTTGGGAGAAAATATCCGTCAAATTTTGTATATTTATTTAACTCTTTATAATTTATTACCATTCTGGTCTTTCCTCTTACTTGTTCCGATCTTTTCCTAACCATAAAGGCTGGGCTATTATGTGGGCTATTGCTAGTTCTAATTAGTTTTAAGTTTAACAATTCTTTTATTTGGATTTTGAATTCTTCCCTATCTTCTTCTGTGTACATCATAGGTTTTACTCTTATTATCCTATTTTCGATTAATTCTATTTTTGCTCTGGGATGATCTGGTTTCCATAATGCTAAGGGGTTTTCCTTATAGACTTGTTCAAGCTGTGACTTTATTGTTTCTAGTTGTATATTGTAACTCTGTCCTTTTTGGATTAGATAATGTTTTTCATAAATAAATGTATCACCACACTGGGCTGGCTGAACTCTGTAAGGCTTAAATTCACGAGGAATGCGAAGGATATGATTACAAGGAGTTTTGAGGGTGATCATATAGGAAGTTTGTTGATAATATTGGAATTGTTGTAGAAAGTCATTTCCTAGTAGTATATCGCAATCCATATTGTCACACTAAAATATTTGATTAATTCGTACTATTTTACTTCCTAAAAGTATTTCAAAATTTATTAAGGATTGATTGACTTGTTGTTTATCTCCTGTTATTCCAATAATCTTTAATTTTCCATTTAGTTTCCATTGGCTTGATAAAAAGGATTTCATAATTTTTATTTCACTACCAGTGTCTATTAAGGCACACGTATCTATATCTTTTTCTGTTATGTTTATTTGTATATAGACGGACATAGGGTATTTTATATAAGCTTGCTTTAACATGTTTCACATACTATCTTTTGACCTTCTATTTGTAAGGTTATTTTATGTTTTTCAATTTTATAATATTCTAAATCATTTAAAAAACTATTTCCTAGCACTATATGTTTTTCTGGGTCTGTCGTCATAAATGAGTTTATATAGCAAGATACTATTATTCTAAATCCTTCTATGATTATAGGGACTTTAACTTCTTGCTTACAAATATGCTTATTACCATTGAAATCAGTGTATTCATACGAAATTTCTTTTTCTTTTATTACGAATCCTTTATTTTTAGTATGATTCATATAGTTATGACTTGTACCAGTGTCTACTAATATAGATATTTTTTTCGTATAATCTATTCCATTAAAATATTGTCGAAGTATTTTTATTACGTTATTAGTTGTCATAGATCTAGTTATTTGTTTATCAATACTTAACTTTCTAGATGAACTTTCTCTTATCAAAGTTCTCCCTGCAAAGCTTATAGGGATGATGGAGTTTTCGTTGTCATTATTTAAAATTTGTTTTTTGTCATCTATGTTTATTTCATAATTTATAGGAATTTTGTAATCTTAGATTGTAGGTTCTATAAACGTTGCTATGTCTTCGCATTCTTTATTTATTTCTATATAAGGTTTATTTCCATATATTTCTCCATAATTTGAGTTACAAAAACTATATAATGCGGAATAATATATTGTCATTAATCTATTTCCTTCTTTCATTAAATTCTTTTTTAGTAGTTTAAAGTGTAAGCTCAATGTTTCATCTATATTTTTATCTTTTATGTGTACGCAATATCTAAGATGACATGTAAATAATAGTTTAGTGTAACATAAGTTGCCTTCTATTGTTCCTAAATGTCCTATACTAGGGTCATTAAATCTTTGATAATGTAGTGATAAGATTATGGGACTGTCTATTCCTTCTTTAAAAAGGGATTTTATTAAGATTTGGATTTCTGCTAAATATACATATTGAATCTTTTCTTTTGTTGATTCATTTTTTATTTTCCTTAATGCTAAATCTATGGATCTTTTATTTATTAAACTAAATCTAATATTTCCTTCAGCTTGTGTAATTGTTACGGCATTTTCTTGTTCATAATGTTCATGCAATACTATTAGTTTTCTTTTGAATATATCTCTAAGCCAATGTATTATTTCATATTCAGGTTTTTCCATATTTATTTTCAAAAGTTTATTATATTTTTCTTTGTTAAAAGTGGCAACAAGACTATATCCACTTTTATTTTCTTTTTTTTCTATTTCTTCAATTTCTTCTTTATCTTCTTTTTCTATAACTTCTTCTTTATTCTGACTCATCTTCTGATTCTATTGCCATATAAACTTCTTTTCCTTCATAATATGATAAATCGCTTATTTCTTCTATGTCATTCTTTATATTTTCAAAATCTTCTTTTAGAAGTCTAACTTTTCTTTTTGTACAATCTGTGCTAATATGTCACATTTCTCCACAATTTCAACATTTACATTTGGACTTATCTAAATTTTTTCTTTGGTTTTTATATTTTCTTTTATAATACTTCCTTTCTGGTTTTCTGTATTTTCTTTTAAAGTTATTGTATTTTTTATATTTTTTGTGTTTTTTATATAACTTTCTTTTTCGTTTCTAAGGTGTATAACAACCCCATTGGGTCAGCATTTTTGTTTCCTCACAACATATTTTCCCTATATTTTTACTCTTCTTTATTAAATTTCTTTGAATACATATTTCACTTAATCTTGTATTTAAAAATCTTATTCTAGCTCCTAACGTATCTGGGAGTCCATTAATAGTACTGTATTTCTCATATTCATTTATAAAATATCCATTCCAGGGGTACGGTAATTTGGAATAATATAAATTTTTATAAATATTTTGATCTTCTTGACTTCTAAATTGTTCATAATAATATTTATTGAATTCGCAAGTGTATTCTTTTACAAAACATATGTTACAAATTGTTAAATTTATTAATTTCATCCTCGCATCTAATTTTTCATTTTTTGTTTCTATTTCTGAATTCTGTATCCAGTCTTTGCCTAAGAATTCACTAGCAATATATTCAATTAATCGTTCAATTCCTAACCTTTTATCTCTAACCATAACTGCTTTAGTTGATTCTTTTATTAATTTTTGTGTATCTTCACTTAGTCCTTTCCACCAATTAAATACATTTCCTGTAAAGCTGGCTATTAGGATATCAGCAAATAAATTTATTTTTTCCTCTTCAGTTTCTACATTCCAATCATCTTTAGAACCATTATATACAAAAATTAATTGCATTTGCATTCCCCATTCAATTAGGGCTTTACGGGGTTCTATTTTACAATCTAAATCTAAAAATGTTCCTGCATTGCTTATTGGTGTCAATTTTTCATTATTAGGTTGATATTCTTTCTTCCAAGGAGTATCTTTAGTGGGTGGATTATATTCAAAAAATGGTCTATTTTTCTTTTTATTTTCTGCATATCTATGACTTGGTTCTCCAACATTAGGTTTCATTTCTGGTCCTCCAGCAGTATTCATTTTTATGTGATATTCTTTTTCAAATTCTTCTAATGTATCACTAAATTTTTCAGTTAATTATTCTAATGTATCTTCCGTTAATCTGAATCACTTGGAGTTGTTTCTTTTATCTCTAATTTTTCTTTACCTTTTTCTTTATTTTTTAATTCTGTTTTTAATTTTTCTGTTTCTTCTAATATTTTTGAGTACTGAGTTTTCATAAACCAATCATCATAACTTCATGTTTGTGGTTTGTGTACAGGTTCTTTAAAACTTGTTCCAATTACTCCTGATTTTAATATTTTAAATTTTTTAAATTTTTTATGTCTCTTTTTACTCATCTGTATTACAGACATTTCTATATTTATTTTTCCTATTTCTTGTTTTATCTCTTTTATTTCTTCTTTAAGGTTTAAAAGTATTTCTTTTAATTCTATTAATGTAGTTTCCATAAAGTTTAAAGTTTAGAGGTGTTAATAGATAATTTTCTCCTTGAATGTATGTTACGTTACACGTAACTTAGTGTTAGCCTATATACATATTACAACATGATTATTGTCGTATGTAATTATCTATCTGGCTTTTGCTTTAGACGTGGAAATCTTTTTCCACTTTTGATTTGACTTGAGCGGTTGTTTTGTGAATAACAAAAAAAAAAGGAAAAAGAAATGAATACTTGTCGGCCATCTGTCGACCGTAATTAGCATCGCATCTCAATGTATCAGCATGAAATATAATTTCGAGCGGTACCAGCAAACTCAGAAAATGATAACACATTGTCTTATTGTCAGTATTTACAAGGCCCCACGTGGTTCAATATGCAACCTGAATTGCAGTCCACAGAAAATTTAGAGCTAGAAAAATGGTGTTCCGCCATATTCAAACTATTAGGGTGCGTTTAGTATTATTTTTCAAATGATATTTTTGAATTTATTTTATAAAATAAGAATGATTAGTTTTTAGTGAATTTGAAAATGTATTTGATTGATTGTTTTAAAATAGTATATAAAAATATAAATAATAAAAATATATTTGGTTATTTGTCTGAAAATTTGGTGACAATAAAAAAATAAAAAAATAATTTAATGAAATCTTTTTCAATATCTAAATATTTTAAATGGTCTTTTATTATTATTATTATTATTATTATTATTATTATTATTAATTTTAACCAACAACATAAACAACTAAAATAGTTTTAAAAGGGTATAATTTATAATATAGAGTTTATATCATTTAAAGCATTAGTTAATTATATTGTTGGATGATTTATCCACATAAATTATAGATAATATATAATTATAGTAATTTTATATTCGTTAAAACACTAATTACTATTATTAGTAAAGAACTAAAATAATATTGGTGCACTATTTTTTAAAATTTATTAGTATATTATAAAAAAAGTTAAATTATAACATAAATAAGAAAAATTCTATGATACCGTAATTAAAATCATGGCATCAATACCGTAATTATTTTGAACCATTAAATTAGATCAACAATTCATAATTACTATAATATAATAAAAAATTTTAATTAAATTATATTTAACCAGTTACAAGCCGCTTAAATACTGTTTTAAAAAATAAAACTTTTACGGGTATAAATTTAAAGAAAAAAAAGGATTTCCACGTTTTCTTATACACGTTTTCTTCATCCTACAAAACAATTCCTGAACAAACTTCGAGACATAAAAACTAAACAATATAAAAATCTTTCTTTCAATTCTTTTATACTGCATCTTCTTCGTCCTTTCTTCTTTTCATCATCTTCTTTGGCCATTTCTTCTTCCTTTTCTTTCCTTCTTCTTCCGTAAACTCTTTTTTTTTTTTCCTTTATCTTCTCAAATCACCTTACGTTTGATTAGTTCAGATCAATGTAATTAAACATGTATGATATTGCTTTAAAAAATAAGCAATTACTATTACTTTTAAAAAATAAGAAATTACTATTACTTTTAAAAAATAAGAAATTACTATAAAATTTGGTTCTATTGCTACATGAAAATACTGCAAACTCAATGGGTGTTTAGCTAGCTAGCTAGTTTTATTTGTTCAAATTAATGAGATTATTAAACAGATGTTTGAGCATTTGTACAGAGATGAAAGTAACAAAAAGTATCCAAGTTAGACCATGTGATATATCAAGAAGCAAAAGAATGGATGACTGCTCATGAAAGATTAATCTGAACATTTATACAATGTGACCCATTGAGTAACTCGAATTTTCTTTTGGTTGCTCTCAATTTTTCTTGGCTTCAGTAACTCGGTGATGACTAACAATGCTCTCCTTAACTTTGTTTTGCCCTTACTTTTATAAAATCTATATTGAATCTAATCTAACTTAATCTTGTATAAAATTCAGCTTGTGTTCATTATGATTCTTCGTTTGACTAGTTAAAAAGAATTTTGAATGATCAAAATTTTACAATTTTTTATCATATAGCATGGAAAAAAATTAATTTTATTTAAATGTTAAGATAATATATTTACTAAAATTTTTCTTTTATAGGATAGTTCTACCGACTACATATTCACTGTTTCAATTATTTTCAATCATGTCTACCGAATACATATTATTTTTTTCAGTTTTAAAATATAGGTTATAGAAAATAATACCAAACTTATACTTAAATTCAAAATACAGCAATTGCAAAACATAATTTTCATTCTCATTTTTATGTTTAGAAAATATCAATTAAAGAACAATATCGAGCAAGCCCTTAGTAATCTAGTTATTTGAAAAAAGAAAATCGTTTTCTTTTTATTCGTGATTTAACTAAATTTTGTTTTGGGTAAAAAGCTAGTTAGTGGGGGAAAAAAAAGAAAGAAAGAAGCTAATAATTGAAATAAAACAAAAAATATAAATCAAATTTGAAATATTAAGCCAGTTTCTATCAATCCCAGGCCAGAAAGTTCATAGCAGATTAGAATAATCTGAAATCTAACTCCTAGACATATGAGCACGTGAAAAAAAAAATTGCTCTTACTATTTTAACACTTACAATTATACTTAACAGGCAAAACCAGACATAAGGAATAGGTTGATTTCATAATTTTGGGCCTTGATAAGTATGTTCAAAATAAATGGGATTGATCGTTATATTTTGACTTAATGGGGACTTTTGTGTGTGTGTGGGTGTAAAATATATAGAACCACATATGGTTATGATTTTTTGGGGTTCAGATTTATGATTTTTAGTTCAATTTTAAATTTATGATTTTATACCTAATTTCTCAGGGAAAAGGACATGGTCGATTTTTTGCCCAATTTATTTTTAGGGGAAGGGATAGGTATGAGCTGGAATCTTCATCCCCTCCCTCATTCCCCACTTACTCATTTTAATTTTTAAATTTATTTTTATTTTTTAGAATTATTAATTATTTAACCAATAAATTTTAAATAATTAAATATTAAATATCAGTATAAATAACAAATATCAAAATATTTATACAAATATACTATGAAACTTTCGGGCTTAGTTAACTAGTTGTGTCCTGAATTATTATTTGATCAAGTCTTATTCAAAAGGACTTGGCCCAAGATTTTTGTTTTAGACATTTATCTAATAAAAAAAAAAGGCTAAAACTATAACATCCAAACTTTGCTAAGATATATTGTCAAACTTTATGTTTATTAAAAAAATTTTATTTTCATGTGATTAAATCAAATTTAGAGACTAAAAACGTATCGGTCATTCGAGAGTTATTTGGGGATCCCTTGATATTATTTGGGGAGGAGACAAGGATCCCCTTAAGCAATTCTGACGGGACAGAGGCATATACAAAATATTAAGTAAGCGTACGAGGATGTTAATCCCCTCCATCCCCTCCCCATTACGAATTGATTTGCGGGCTATAAATTTTTAATTATGTTCAATCCACAAACGAATAAAATAAAAAATCTAAAATAAAACTAATTTTACTTATTTAGTTCTTTTTTTAATATTATTATTGGATGATATAATAGGGTGTCGGTGTAACTACATTTCAACTTATTAGTTTATCAATAAGTAGTAATGCCATGTTTTTAGGTTTTATTTTTTAATTAAATAAGTAGTTATTATTTTTATACAAATTGGTGTGGTATAAATTCATTGGTTGAATGAAATTAAAAAAATAATAAAAATAAATAATGTGAGTCAAGAGCTAATTAATCTAAACAAATAAATTATGTTGAATAGGTTTGTAGAAAACAATTTTGTACAAGAGTTTGTATGATTTGATTTTTTTTTTCCAAATCTATCATATATAGGGCAAATACCTGTCTATATTAGATAAATAACAGTACCTACCTACTTTAGATAAATAAAAATAAAAATTAAGTTGTGAACGTACTTACTATAGATCCATCATGAATTTATCAGTCAAATTCATACTTACTATAAATTTATTACTATCATTTTAATCTAACACCATCGAAAATTATAAAATACACAAATATGCTTTGAAAGACTTTCAAAAGGATGCCAATAGTTTGATACTCTAGCCAATTTTACATTGGATTTGGGTTGGGTCAAGCAAACTAAATTAATAAATGAAAATAATGATTAACCGTGAAATAAAATAAAATATTTCTAAATCACACATAGAACTAGTAGATTGAAGGACAAGGGGGTAAGAGGTAAATTGATCATCAAAATTGTAATAAAAAATTAAAATTTTGAAAAATAACATAAAATTTGTAAATTGACATTAAGTGTGAAATGTGATTAACAAATTGTAAATCACACATATAACTAGTAAATTGAAGAGAAAATGGGTAAATTAATGTTAGAGTGATAAATTACTCTTTCAGATTGTAAACAAAATAAAAACTTAGAAAATTAACATAAAACTTCTAAATTGACATTGAGTATGAAATGAAACAGAAATTTTGTAAATCACACATAAGATTAGTAAATTGATAGAAAAAAGGATAAATTAATGTGGGAGTTGTAAATTACAATAAGAAATTGTAAACAAAAAAAAATTTATAAAAATGACATAAAATTAGTAAACTAATATTAAGAGTGAGACGAAACAAAAAATTTATGAACCACACATATGACTAGTAACTTGAAGGAAAACAGGGTAAATTAATGTTGGAATAGTAAATTGCTCTTTGGCATTATAAACAAAACAAAAACTAAGAAAAATGATTAAAATCTTGTAAATTACCACTAAGTGTGGAATGAAACTAAAATTTTGTAAACGACGGATAAAACTAATAAATTGATAGAAAAGTGAGCAAATTAATGTTGGCGTTGTAAACCACACATAAAACTAGTAAATTAATAGATAAATGGGTAAATTAATATTGGAGTTGTAAATTACAAGAAGAACTTATAAACAAAACAAAAACTTACAAAAATGACATAGAACTTGTAAATTGACATTAAGTGTGAAACGAAACAAAAAATTTATAAACTAAATATAAAACTTGTAAATTGATAGAAAAATGGGTAAATTAATATTGGAGTTGTAAATTGCAAGAATAACTTGTAAACAAAACAAAAACTTAGAAAAATGACAAAGAACTTGTACATTGACATTAAGTGTGAAATGAAACAAAAAATTTATAAATCACATATAAAACTAGTAAATTGATGAACAAATGGGTAAATTAATGTTGTAGTTGTAAATTGTAAGAAGAACTTGTAAAGAAAACAAAAACTTATAAAAATGACATAAAACTTGTAAATTGACATTAAGTGTAAAATGAAACAAAAAATGTGTAAACCACACATAAAACTAGTAAATTAATAGAAAAATGGGTAAATTGATGTTGGAGTTGTATAGTTCAAGAAGAACTTGTAAACAAAACAAAAATTTTAAAAATGACATAGAACTTGTAAATTGACATTAAGTGTGAAACAAAATAAAAAATTTGTGAACCACCCATAAAACTAGTAAATTGATGAAAAACGAGGTAAATTAATATTGGAGTTGCAAATTACTTGTAGCACTTGTAAAGAAAACAAAAATTTAGAAAAATGACATAGAACTTGTAAATTGACATTAAGTGTGAAACGAAATAAAAAATTTGTAAACCACACATAAAACTAGTAAATTGATGAAAAAATAAGTAAATTAATGTTGGAGTTGTAAATTGCAATAATAACTTATAAACAAAACAAAAGCTTAGAAAAATGACATAGAACTTGTAAATTGACATTAAGTGTGAAACGAAATAAAAAATTTGTAAACCACACATAAAACTAATAAATTGATGGAAAACATGGTTAATTAATGTTGGAGTTGCACATTGGAAGAAGAACTTATAAAGAAAACAAAAACTTAAAAAAATGACATAAAACTTGTAAATTGACATTAACTGTGAAATGTAAACCATACGTAAAACAAGTAAATTGATGAAAAAGGATGTAAATTAGTGATGTAGTTGTAAATTAGAAAACAAAAGTGTAAAAAAATAAAAACTTGGAAAAACGACATAAAATTTGTAAATTGACATTAAGTGTGAAACGAAACAAAAAATTTGTATACCACACATAAAACTAATAAATTGATGGAAAACATGGTTAATTAATGTTAGATTTGTAAATTGCAAGAAGAACTTCTAAAGAAAACAAAAACTTAGAAAAATGACATAAAACTTGTAAATTGACATTAAGTGTGAAATGAAATAAAAAATTTGTAAACCATAAATAAAACTAGTAAATTGATGAAAAAAACAGTAAATTAATATTGGAGTTGTAAATTACAAGAAGAACTTATAAAAAAAACTTAGAAAAATAACATAGAATTTGTAAATTGACATTAAGTGTGAAACGAAACAACAAATTTATAAACCACACATAAAACTAGTAAATTGATGGAAAACGAGGTAAATTAATGTTGAAGTTCTAAATTGCAAGAAGAACTTGTCAAGAAAACAAAAACTTAGAAAAATGACATATAACTTATAAATTGATATTAAGTGTGAAATGAAATAAAAAATTTGTAAACCACACGTAAAACTAGTAAATTGATAGAAAAATGGGTAAATTAATGTTGAAGTTGTAAATTGCAATAATAACTTGTAAACAAAAAAAAATTAGAAAAATAATATAGAACTTGTAAATTGACATTAAGTGTGAAGCGAAACAAAAAATTTGTAAACCAAATATAAAACTAGTAAATTGGTAGAAAAAATGGTAGGTAAGTTAATATTGGAGTTGTAAATTGCAAGAAGAACTTGTAAACAAAACAAAAACTTAGAAAAATGACATAAAATTTGTAGATTACATTAACTATAAATTAAAACAAGAAATGTGTAAACCACACATAAGACTAGTAAATTAATGGAAAAATAGGTAAATTAATGTTAGAGTTGCAAATTACCAAAAAACAATTGTAAACAAAACAAAAACTTAGAAAAAAGAAATAAAACTTGTAAATTGACATTAAATCTAAAATAAAACAAAAAAAATGTGTAAAGCACACATAAAACTAGTAAATTAATGGAAAATGAGGTAAATTAATGTTGGAGTTGTAAATTGTAAGAAAAACTTGTAAACAAAATAAAAACTTAGAAAAATGACATAGAAATTGTAAATTGACATTCAGTGTGAAGTGAAACAAAAAATGTGTAAACCACACATAAAACTAGTAAATTGATGAAAAAAGATGTAAATTAATGTTGGACTTGTAAATTGCAAGAAGAGCTTGTAAAGAAAACAAAAACTTAGAAAAATGACATATAACTTGTATATTGATATTAAGTGTGAAACGAAATAAAAAAATTGTAAACCACACATAAAACTAGTAAATTGATGAAAAAATTGGTAAATTAATGTTGGAGTTGTTAATTGTAAGAAAAACTTGTAAACAAAACAAAAACTTAGAAAAATAACGTAGAACTTGCAAATTGACATTAAGTGTGAAACAAAACAAAAAATTTGTAAACCAAATATAAAACTAGTATATTGATAAAAAAAGGGTAAATTAATATTGGAATTGTAAATTGCAAGAAGAGCATGTAAATAAAACAAAAACTTAGAAAAATGATATAGAACTTGTAAATTGACATTAAGTGTGAAACGAAACAAAAAATTTGTAAACCACACATAAAACTAGTAAATTGATGAAAAATGGGTAAATTAATATTGGAGTTGTAAATTGAAAAAAAAACTTGTAAACAAGACAAAAATTTAGAAAAATATCATAGAACTTGTAAATTGACATTAAATGTGAAATGTAAACCACACGTAAAACTAGTAAATTGATGAAAAAATATAAATTAATGATGTAGTTGTAAATTAGAAGAAAAAAGTGTAAATAAAACAAAAATTTTGAAAACCGACATAAAACTTGTAAATTAACATTAAGTGTGAAATATAACAAAAAATTTTAAAGCACACATATAACTAGTAAATTAATGGAAAACATGGTTAATTAATGTTGGAGTTGTAAATTGTAAGAACTTGTAAAGAAAATAAAAACTTAGAAAAATGACATAAAACTTGTAAATTGACATTAAGTGTGAAATGAAGTAAAAAATTTGTAAACCACATATAAAACTAGTAAATTGATGGAAAAATTGGTAAATTAATGTTGGAGTTGTAAATTGCAAGAAGAACTTGTAAACAAAACAAAAACTTAGAAAATGACATGGAACTTGTAAATTGACATTAAGTGGGAAATGAAAGAAAAAATTTGTAAACTACGCATAAAACTAGTAAATTGATGGAAAAAAAGATAAATTAATGTTGGAGTTGGAAATTACAAGAAAAACTTGTAAACAAAACAAAAACTTAGAAAAATAATATAGAATTTGTAAATTGACTTAAGTGTGAAATAAAATAAAAAATGTGTAAACCACACATAAAACTAGTAAATTGATGGAAAAAGAGGTAAATTAATGATGGCGTTGTAAATTAAAAGAAAAAAGTGTAAACAAAATAAAAAGTTGGAAAAATGACAAAAAACTTGTGAATTGACATTAAGTGTGAAATGAAATAAAAAATTTGTAAACCATACATAAAACTTGTAAATTGATAGAAAATAGGTAAATTAATATTTGAGTTGTAAATTGTAAGAAGAATTTATAAACAAAACAAAAACTTGTAATTGTTGCATAAAACTTGTAAATCACACATAGGATTTGTAAATGTAACTTGGAACTTGAACAAAAAAAGTAATTACTTTCTACTTTAGTAACATATTACCTATTTATTTATAATTAATGGTAAAAATTTTTATTCATATCTAACGGTCCACGTTCGTTACGACATCAATACCGTAAATTTAGTTACGACATTAAAAAATGACCCTATAAATAAATAATATAATATTTACAAAGTAAGTGGATCGGGGGACCCGTGCACTATTATTCACAAATAAAGCATTAAAGTTGTATCTTTAGTGGGCCCCAAAAAAACAAAAATCAGAAAACGTTAAAAGGTTGTTTTTCAGTTTCCTTTGTTAAAGTGAAAAATAAGATGGTTTCATTTTCTTTGGAAAATAGAAACCAGTACTATTTAATCCTAACCAAACGTATTTTCTTATTTTGTGTTTTTGTAAAATGAAAAATGACGGATGTAAAATGGTACCAAACGTACCCTAATTCTTTGAAATCGTTCTCATCATCCAAATCAGTCTTCGCATGAGATGCAAACAATAGTAAAAAGACACGAGATAAAATGCCCTTAAAATCTGCACCACATAATCGGACGATGCTTTATCATTCAGTCCTATTGTGCGGAGAAAACACAATAAACGGACCAGTCATATTGTCAAATGAATGATCCAAGTAGATTACCGGTTGATTTTTCCCAACTAATATGAAAAACAAGAAATCATGGGTGAATTTTCCTTGTTTTTGGGACTAAACAGTCCATTTAGAAAAGAGCAAATTAAAGTAAACCAGTTGATTTGTGAAATTATAGAAAATTGGATAATTCAGATGAATTTGACAAGAAAATAATGACGGTCTTAAAAAATCTATATGCACCATAGAATGCAACGATTTCTAATCCTCTGTGGCATGATTATTTAAAGAAAAAAAGACAACTACATCTCTAAAGTTTGAGAAAATGATCATAAAAATTGACAAGTTTAAATAAAAGGACATCAAAATTCTTTTTATCCATAAAACTCTTTAATTATAGTAATTAAAAAATTGACTTTAATGGTTTTTAATTAACAAAAATTTAATATAAATAATATAATCTGTCTAGTAGACTAATAATATTAAATTATTTTTGATATTTAAAATAATATTAAAATTTTAAATTATTATATTTATTTTAATAATATATTTGTAATGTTATAAAGATTTTAAATAAATCTTTGGGTTAAATAGATTTTACAATTAAAAAAATCTCCCTATTAGTAATATTAGAATTAAACTTTACATAATATTCAAAATAATTTTAGTTTTAATTTATTTATTTTAATATTATGTTTCTATCTATTATTAAAAATTACTTTAATTAATAAAATAGGTCTCATGGATTGAAAAATATGAAAATTATTTTGAAATGTATATATTATTACATTTATTTTAATGCCATATTTCTATTTATTATAAAATTTTGGAGTTATTTTTTGGGATTTATAGAGTTGAGGGACATTATAGTCTAAAAGGAGTTATGGTATTGAAAATTGAAGGTCTTTGTGGCTATTTTCCTAAATCTTGGGGTATAAATGGCTTTTTTCCTTATTTAGAAGTTCCATATATCAAGTAATTTAGTTTTCATAAAGAAGATCTGTTGTGAATGGTTTCATTTTTTATTTTCTGGGATGAAACTTGGGTCTCTAATATACTTCTTATCCACTCAAGTTACAAGAAAAAGGCCTTTATGTGACCGCCATCTTGCCATCACAAGAAAGAGGTCTTCCAATTTTAATTAGATTTTAATTTTTTTAATTAACCGTTACATACCAAATATAAACCATAAGAAAAAATAACAACTTATGAGTTATTTTAGTTTAATTATTAGAGCTAGATAATTTTCGTACGAAGGGGTCCAGATTCCATCTTTATATTTCTAGTTCCCCTTATTGTCCATCTTTATAATACAAAGGTCATCTTTATACCCGAGTTTCTGAAATTAACATGTTTACACCTTGCCCTTGTATTTGTTACTGAATTTATGTAAAAAGATGATTTTTCCCTTGAAATGTAATTTTTTTTTTTTTTGATGAGAAAGTAAAGCTTTCAATAGATTAAGAAGAAGAGAACAACATCAACACCTGGACAAGGAAGTCACCTATCCAGGTGACAGCAACCTCAAACTCTAAAGCTACATTAGCTAAGTTATGGGCTATTACGTTACACTTTCTTGGGACAAAAAGTATAGCTGACGAGCCTTGTTTTTCAGCCCTGCCTGGATTTCTTCAATGTTCCAACAAATTTCAGTTAAACTTTCCTTTTTGTTTAAAGTGAGCTCCACAACTTCCTTTTAATCTGATTCAACAATAAATTGGGCACAATTTGCTTTCTAAGCTACTTGAATACCGAGCAGCACTGCTTCTGCTTCCATGTTTGCCACATTTCCTTTGAAAGCTACTCTCTTAACAGCTGCAGCCATGATCTCCCCACTTGAATTTTTAACTACTGCTCCAAGACCCGCTCTTTGCTTAGACATTTGAATTGCAGCATCTACATTCAGTTTGTACCTTCCTGGTAGGGGGGTTCCCAAGTTTTCTTGTTGTCGTACTGATGCCGAGACAGATCTTGACCGTTTCCAGATTTAATTCTTCTGTAGGATGCCACGATAGCTTCTGCTCTTGCTACTGCGGCATGGGGTCTTCCTTCTTCCCCTCCACAATATAACAATTCCTTGAATACCATATTGCCCAACAAACAACAATTATTTGCTCTATCTCCTCTTTCTTCCTCTTCACTGCTAGTTGCAGCAAACTCAACATGTCCTGGAGGGCCATTCGCCTGATATCCTCATAAATTTCTGTCAACTTCCAGACCTTACGAGCAACCTTACACCCAATTAACGCATGAAACACATCTTCTCCCATATTATAACATCTTTGGCAAATCGGATCCCCCACAATTTTCTTTCTCCATAAATTCTCCCCTATTGGTAACATGTCTTGAGCTGCCCTCCACATGAAGATTTTCACTTTTTTCGGAATGTCACTTGCCCAGATTACCTTCCACTGAGTTTTGGAGCTATCTGAGCAACATGCTCTGTCCGGGAATTTGAGCTTTATAGCCTGCTGATAGCCACTCTTAACTGTATACAAACCATGCTTATCAAAGGATCGTACCAGCTGATCCGGTCTTGGGATTTTCGGAAGTGGAGTCCTTAGTATTCTTTCTAAGCCTCTTTAGAGAAATACTTAGCAACCAACTCTTCCCTCCAGTTATTGCTCTCGTCAATAAAATCGGCCACAACTGCCTTGGTTAGTACAATAACTTGGGTGGCATTTTCAGTGATCTCAAAATTTTGAACCCAATTGCTACCACAAACTGGCACCTGATTCCCATTACCAATCCTCCATCTCAGCCCTTTATGAAGCACTTGTTTGCCCCATAGAATACTCCTCCACACAAAAGATGGATTTGAGCCAAGCTTTGCTTCCATAAAATTAATGTGTTTGAAATATTTAGCCTTCAAGATTTTTGCCATTAATGAATCAGGATTGTGCAGAATTCTCCACCTTTGCTTAGCTATGAGGGTTTGATTAAAGCTAGAAAACTCTCGGAAGCCAATTCCCCCTCTTATCTTGGCATGGCATAATCTTTCCCATCTCGCCCAATGTATGCTTCTATGCGTATTCAAGGATCCCCACCAGAATCTTGCAATGGCTTTTTCAATTTCAGAACAAAGGCCTTGACGGATTTTAAAGATACTCATAGCATAGGCCGGAATTGCTTGCTTTAAAGCCTTAGTGAGAACTTCTTTACCACCACGGGTGAAATTTTTGCTTTGCCAACTGGAAAGCTTGCTTAAAACCCTTAGCTTTACTTCATTGAAAAAACTAATCTTCCTTCTCCCCACCATGGATGGAAGACCAAGGTATTTCTCATGTTTGTGACCACATTCAGCCCAAATATATTCCTGAGTGCCTCCCTTTGAAATTGGCTTGTACCCGAGCTAAAAAACATTAAGGATTTTTCATAATTAAAAACCTGGCCTGATGCAACTGTATAGCAATCAAAAATTGCTTTTAACTTCATACAATCCATGCTAGATGCTTGATTGACACTAAAAAGTGTATATTTAATAAGGATAAAATTATTAGTTTTTCACTTATTGTGTCGATTAATGCGTTTATTATTTCTAAATTATTTTAATACTCCCCAAATATATTTTATGTTAAATTAATTCGTAATTTGTTAATTTTTATCTTGTAAATATTTTTCAGGAATAAAGATGGAATTGAAATTGGAATTGAAAGCGGGAACAAAGAAGAACTACTGGAACACAATTGAGGAGATCTAATAATAAAAAATAAATAAATAAAAAAGAACAAAAAGACAAAAGAGTAAAAGGCAACCAAAACATTGGTTGCCTGTGATGGTCAGGAGGCCATCACGCTTCCTGACCATCACACAATTCAATATATATATATATATATATATATAATATAAAAATAAAATAAAATATTAATATTAATCAAATAAAAGAAAAGAAGATGATTTACTTTGCCTATAAAAGGCAAATGGGTGGCAAGCGATGGGGGAGCGAGAAGCTGGTGAGGTATATTTTGAGAGCTTAAGCCGAGAGAGAATAGAGTGCAGCTAAAGAATTTCTTTCTTTCTTTGTTTCTTTTCTTTTCTTTTCTTATTTCCATTTGTATCAATTTTCTTTGGAATATATTTCAAAAAGTTTATCAAATAAAAAAAGTGTTGTGTTTTCTTTCAATATGAGTAGCTAATTTTATTAAGCTGAGGTGAATGGTAAAGCTCAATGTTTCAAACTATTAATTATTATTATTTTCTCAAATAAGTTTTTAAGTTTATTTAATTCTTTTTTAATTATTTTTATATCATGTTAATTTATAAATCTCACTAGATTTTTTGGTATTTTGACATAATGTCGACACATTAATATAGTGTGTCACATTAGGTATTTTATTCTATATTTATCCATACACATAGAATTAAATGATATAATAATTAATTGGTAAAAGTAAGGTAAAATATAAATGAGAGAGTATTAAAATTATAGTTTGAATACAGAGAGTGGATCCTAAACCTTAGCTTATTTTTAAATTGATTTCAAATAATTTCTTTTCCCCACAATTAATTTTCTTAGTTTTACTAGATTTAAAACTCCCTGTGGTTCGACCCCGGTCTCATAGGATTATATTATAACTAGACACTCTTATACTTGAGAGTAATACACTTTTGAGTCGTGTCAATGCTCTTGCAAAAACCAAACTATCATCCGCAAATAACAAGTGGGTGATTGACAAGCTTCCATTGAATCTCAGCCCTTGAATTTGCCCTCGGTTTTTTGCCTGCACTAACATATTTGAGAACACCTCTGCACACATGATGAAAATGTAAGGTGAAAGAGGACAACCTTGCCTTAATCCTCTTTGCGGAAAGATGTGCCTTTTTGGCACCTCGTTGATCAAAACTGAGAAACTAGCTGTGGATATACAATTCATAACCAAATTCACCTATTTTGAAGAAAATCCCAGCCTCTGCATTTTGTGTTTGACAAAACTCCACACCACCCTATCATATGCCTTGCTAATATCAAGTTTTAAAGCAACCATCCCCTTTCTACTACTTTTGCTCTATCTTATTTTATTCAAGCACTCATAGCCTATAATAATGTCATCAGTGATGAGTCTGCCAGGAACAAAGGCACTTTGGGTGGGGGAAATGATAGCATTTAACACCTCTTTTAGCCTATTAGTTATTGTTTTTGCTATGATACTATAGATAACATTACAAAGGCTAATAGGTCTAAAATCAGTCACTTTCTTTGGCTTGTTTAATTTCGGAATCATAGCAATGTAAGTGTGATTTAAGGGTTGAATATTACATCCCTCATTCAAGACGTGCAAACAAGTTGTGGTCACCCTATCTTTCACTAAGCACTAGTGTTTCTGAAAAAATGCTGCTGGAAGTCCATTCGGGCCTGGAGTTTTCGTGGGACACATTTGGGCTAAAGCTTCAACAACTTCTTCCCTCGTAAAGGTCTGCTCCAAATAGCTTTCCCTCTTCGCCGTAATCCTGGCTGGCAAGTCATCCAACGCTGCATTCATTTGATCCAGCAAAGGATTTGTTGTGGTAAAGATTTTTGAAAAGTATTCACAAATCAGCGGTTCTACATCCCCCTCTTCTTCTATCCACTTTCCACTATCATCTTCCAAACCACTGATCTTGTTTTTCTTTTTTCTAGCTGAGGCTTTTGTGTGAAAAAAAATTTGTATTTTGTCTTGCTCCCTCAATCAGTCAGCCGTCGATCTTTGCTTCCAAAAAATTTCCTCATCTAGAAAGATGTTGTCAATCTGCTTTTCTACTTGCGTGATATTCTCATAATTTTCCAAATGATAGCACCCATTCTTTAAATCTTGGAGCTTCTTCTTTAGCCATTTCAGCTCTCTTTTTCTCCCACTAAACTCCTCCTTGAAATATAAATGTGCAACCCAAGAAGGGTGGGGGTATGAATTGGTATTTTAAAAATTATCCTAACAAAGCCACACAACAATCCAATCTAACGCCTTAATAAATTCGAAAGCAATAAGTTCAATAAAAGCACAATAACAAATGAGTAAGGGAGAAGAGAAACAAACATACGAATTTTTACGTGGTTTGGCAATCCCCGCCTACGTCCACGCCTCCAAGCGATCCAAGCTTGAGAATTTCACTATCGGAGCCTTTCCAAGGCTTCAAACGTTTACAATTGACTTCAAGGTGTCAATGAACCTTTATAACAAAGAGATTATCTCCCAATCTCTTCACTCAAGTGTCTCACACACTCACACACTCAAACACTTACAATTAAGATGAAGAAATGAAAGTTACAACAAAACTCACTTAAAGAGTAGATATTCAAAATGAAGAACAAGAGATGATTCAATGTTTTATGATTTACGAAATTGAGAGCTCAAGATATCTCGTGTGCTTTTTGTTTATGCTTACTAGAGAACTTGAAAATGAATTGGATTTGAGTTTATATTTTTTGAGCCCAAAAACTAGCCGTTATGTGTTTTCTGATGATAACCGGCTTGCTGCTTTTGGAATCCGGTTAGCCGCTTTTATGTTACCGTTATAACAAAAATTTGAATTTTAGAACATCCGGCATGCCGCTTACGATATCCGGATAGCCGTTTATACTCCAGAAGCTTACTGCCCAAAATCTGAATTGTCGTTTACCATATCCGGTTAGCCGCTTGCTACAGTAACTGCTACAGTGAAATCTTTTCTAAAACGTTATGAAAGCTTTCAAATAGGTCTAATTTCATAATTTCTAAATAATGCTTTGTCAATCCCAAAACTTTTTGAAATTATGATTTCACCCAAACTTGTGAAATTATAAAATGACCCTAAATATTTAAATATTTTCAAATAGGTCCAAATCTGAAATTTTAAAACAATATCAAAGGTTTTAAAATAATTTCATTTTAGTCCAAAACACTTTAATTCCATAACATCATTTTCTTATTATAAAAGTACAATTCATAAATCTTTATTTAATCAACACATGTGGTTTGTTATTATCGAAATCAATATCTATAGCCATATAGACTAACAATCTCCCCCTTTTTTATGATGACAAAACACATTATAAAAATTTAATTTAGTTATGAAAAGCTCCCCTTAATCAATGCAAGGTTAAAAAACTGATTTGAAAATTATTTAAAAGACTCCCCCTGCATACATGCATACTCCCCCTGCATACATGCATATTTTTATAATATATATTATATTATTCTCCCCCTTCATCATCAAAAAGAATAAAAGCTCCCCCTATCAATCATCAAAGTCTCAATACAAGCACATTAGTTCAAAAATATCCATAAGCATAAGGAAATCCATATAATCCATAACAAACAATCAAAACAAATCCATATCATCCAAAACAAAAACATAATCCAAAAGCATAATAACCATCCATATAGTCGAAAATAAAAGGACATAAAGCAGTAAATAATATGTAAGTGTGTCCAAATACAAGCATAAGTGACTACTGAGGTGGTGAGGATGGTGGTGATAGAGGAGGATACAGATATGGAATGCCAAAGTGCTAAAAATGAAGGTGCTGTCCATGAATGAGCTGCTGCTGCTGAAACTCAGTTTGCCGCATAGAGAGTGCTCGCACCTCATCCATAAGCTGCTGTGTCAAGAACTTATTCAGCTTACTGGTTTGATTAACCGGCTGGCCGGTTTTGAGGCAAAATATTGCTTCACGAATTTGGCTTTCCGGATTGAAGAACCGGTTAGCCAGTTGTGAGGCAGATCCATGCAAACTGTAATCAGTTTTCTGGATTTGAAGAACCGACTGTCCGATTTTGAGGCAAAGAGGAAGCTTAGTAAATCCGGCTTTCCGAATTGAATAACCGGATGACCGATTTTCGTCCAGTGAGCTCCAAAATACATCCGGCTTTTTGGTTTTTATAACCGGTTGACCGATTTTGGTCCAGAAATCTTACAAGGCAAATCCGACTTACCGGTTTGATAAATTCGGTTATCCGAATGTTGACCCGAGAGTGACCAAAGCTAATCCGGCTTACCGGTTTGCTAAATCCGGTTATCCAGAATTTGTTTCGAGAGGAATCAATAAGAAAGCGGTTTTTCGGTTGAGAGGAAGTGGTATATCGGTTTAGACTTGGAAATCTTTTTTTCTCTAATTGAATTTTAGCAAGCTCTTATACTTGTATTATATACACCAATTTATTTTTGGCTTAAAATTTGACCAATTTTAAATCATTTTGAGATTTAAAACTTTTCAATAAGCCACTCAATGCATGAACCATAAATGCATACAATAACAAACATATTAACTTAATCAACAAATCATAATTCAAGATGCAACATTCATCATTCCAAGCTCATGTCTTATCTTTATAAAATACTCTTCACTAAAAGGTTTTGTAAAGATATCCACAAGTTGATTTTCAGTAGAAATAAATTTAATCACAACATCTCCTTTTTGAAAATGATCTCTGAGGAAGTGATGCCTAATTTCTATATGCTTAGTCCTAGAATGTTGAATAAGATTCTTAGATAGATTTATAGCACTAGTATTGTCACACAAGATATGTATTTGATCGAGTTTAATACCATAGTCTCTAAGGGTTTGTTTCATCCAAAGAATTTGTGCACAACAACTACATGCAGCAATATATTCTGCCTCGGTGGTTGAAAGCGCAACCGAGTTTTATTTCTTACTAAACCAAGAGACAAGTGAATGGCCTAGGAAGTGACATGTTCCACTAGTACTTTTTCTATCAACCTTATAACCGGAAAAATCGGCATCCGAATAGCAAGTTAAGTCAATATAAGTTCCCTTAGGATACCAAAGGCCAAGATTAATAGTGCCAATCAAATATCGAAAAATTTGTTTGACAGCAAGCATGTGTGAATCTTTAGGACAAGATTGAAATCTAGCACACAAGCATACACTAAACATAATATCGGGCCTACTAGTAGTCAAATAGAGTAAGGATCCGATCATACCTCGATAAGTCTTGATATTAACTTACTTACCTTTCTCATCTTTGTCCAGCTTGATGGTAGTACTGATTGGAGTGCTTTTTGCCATTCCATTATCATAGCCAAATCTTTTGAGTAGAGCTTTCGCGTACTTGGCTTGATTTATGAAAATTCCTTCCTCATTTTGTTTGATTTAGAGTCCAAGGAAGTACTTCAACTCTCCCATCATACTCATTTCAAATTCTTTGCTCATACACGATGAAAATTCTTTACACAACAACTCATTAGTAGAACCAAAAATAATATCATCAACATAAATTTGAACAATAAGTATATCTTGGTTCTTATTCTTAACAAATAAAGTTGTGTCCACTTTTCCCATCGAAAAATTATTATCTAACAAGAAGTTTTTCAGCCTATCATACCAAGCTCTAGGTGCTTGTTTTAGTCCATACAAAGCCTTAGATAACTTATATACATGATTTGGAAATTTTTCATTTTCAAAACCAGGAGGTTGTTTCACATAAACTTCCTCCATAATATAACCATTTAAGAAAGCACTTTTGACATCCATTTGATATAAAATAAAATCCTTATGACATGTATATGCTAACAACATCATAATGGATTCTAACCTAGATACATGTGCAAATGTTTCATCAAAATCAATTCCTTCTTCTTGGTTGTAACCTTGAGCCACTAATCTAGCTTTATTTCTTACAACTACACTAGATTCATTCATTTTGTTTCTAAATACCCATTTAGTGCCTATAATGGATTGATGTTCTGGATTAGGAACTAATTCCCACACATTGTTTCTCTCAAATTGATTCAACTCCTCTTACATTACCATAATCCAAGATTCATCATTTTCTGCATCCGCAAAAGATTTTGGTTCAATTTGAGAAATAAATGCAGTATGCTCACATGTGTTCCTAAGAGATGATCTAGTTTTAACACCTTGTGAGAGATCTCCTAAAATTACATCCTTAGGGTGAGAAGAAACATACCTCCACTCCTTGGGGAGTGTTTGAGAAGTACCTTCATTTTGCTCTGCATTTGTTTCTTCATGATATTCCTCTTGAATTCCATGTGGTGCATCTTTTTGGTTGTCATTTTATGCTTCTTCTTGTTGTTCTTCTTCTGCGTTATCATCAACAACGACTTTCTCCGTAGAGGAGAGATTAGACTCATTAAATGTAACATGCATAGATTTTTCCACAACTAAAGTTCTTTTATTATAAACTCTATAAGCTTTGCTTGAGTTTGAATAACCTAGAAAAACACCAACATAAGATTTTGGATCAAATTTACCAAGATTATCTTTTGTGTTAAAAAAAAAAATTTGCATCCAAAGACTTTAAAATAGCCAATGTTGGGTTTTCTATCTTTCTAAAGCTCATATGGAGTTTTAGTAAGATTAGGTCTAATCAACACACGATTCAAAAGATAACAAGCGGTGTTGACGGCTTCGGCCCAAAAATAGTTAGGCAAAGAATTTTCATTCAACATGGTCCTAGCCATTTCTTGAATAGACCTATTCTTTCTCTTTACAACTCTATTTTTTTGTGGAGTCCTAGGTGATGAAAATTGATGCTCAATGCCAAAGTCATCACAAAAATTTTCAAATGCATGATTTTCAAATTCTCCACCATGATCACTTCTAATACAAGTAATAGAATAACCTTTTTCATTTTGAACCTTTTTACATAAAATTCGAAATGCATCAATGGCATCATCCTTATTAGTTAAGAACAATACCCATGTGTATCTAGAATAATCATCTACAATTACAAGTGCATAAAATTTACCACTTAAACTAGCATATCTAGAAGGTCCAAACAAATCTATGTGAAGTAATTGAAGTGGTTTTGAAGTAGAGACATGATTCTTGCTTTTGAAGGAAGTTTTGATTTGTTTTCCAAATTGGCAAGCTTCACAAATTCTATATTTTTGAAAACTGATTTTTGGAAGACCTTTAACCAAATCATTTTTCACGATTTTTGAAATCAAATTCATGCTTGCATGACCTAATCTTCTATGCCACAACCAACCATCATCATGCAATGTGGAGAAACATTTATCATTTATCGGTGCATAATCTATATTAATGGTATAGACATTAACACATCTATTTCCTACAAATAAAACTTTCCCATCACATGCATTCTCAATAACACATTTTGATTCATCAAAGATAACTCTATATCCTTTATCACATAATTGACTAATACTAAGCAAGTTGTGTTTTAAGTTTTCAACCAAACACACATTTTCAATGAGAGTAGAGGATACATTACCGACATTTCCAATGCCAATGATTTTTCCTTTTGAATTATCTCTAAACGATACATCTCCACCATTTTTTATCTTAGTAAAACTTGAAAACCAAGAATAATTCACTGTCATGTGTCTTAAACAACCACTGTCCAAGTACCACTTATTATTATTCTTCTTTTTCAAGCCATGTAGAGAAAATCTCAAGTTTTAGGTACCCAAATCTTTTGGGTCATTGAGAGTTAGCAATGGTTCATTTCGGAACCCAAACACATTTCATACCATAATATGCATTTCTCTTCACTAGACATCTATTTTTCATATGATCATCTTGATTACAATAATGACATACAATTTGATTGTCAATAGATGTATTCTTCATAAAATAACTCTTGTAATATTTTTGTTTCAAATTTGGCTTATAACCAATGCCTCCTTTGTCAAATACACATTTGTGTGAGTTTAGCAAGTTATCCAACATCTTTTGCCCATTTGTGAATTTTAGCACAATCTCATTTAGTTCATTGCTCTTCTTTCTAAGCATTTCATTTTCATTTTTCAAATTATTCACATATGACTCTAAATGCTCATGTGAAGTGCTAGAATTCTCAAATAATGCAACTCTATCAAGCAATGTTTTATTCTCTAATTCTAGGCATGTAATCTTTGCACTAAATGATTCATTTTCATTTTTAAGCTCTATCATTTTCTTTTTAAGACATGTATTCTTTTTACCAATCTTCATCAATTCATCATGCAAATACTTAAGGGCATCATGTAATTCATCATATGTAGGAAGAACTCTTACCTCATCAACTTAATTACATGATTCTTCCCCAAAGGCTATGAGAGCTAGATTAGTCATCTCTTGTTGCTCTTTATCATCGCTTGTTTCCTCATCACTATCATCCCACGTGGCCATAGCTTTATTCTTGAATTTGTTGAGGAGAGGACATTCCGGTCGAATGTGTCCGGGCTTCTTGCATTCATAGCAAGTAATTGGCTCTTTCTTCTCCTTTTTGTTTTTGTGACTTCTAAACTTTCTCTGCTCGTTATTCTTCTTGTAGAATTTTCTGAATCTTCTAGCCAACATAGCCAACTCCTCATCATCCATCTCGCTTTCCTCATCACTATCACATTTTGAGGCTTTGAGAGCAATGCTTTTCTTCTTTTTCTCATGTCATTTTTCTGCTGCTAAATCTTCTTCATATGAAATGAGAGAACCAATTAAATCATCAATAGGTAATACATTTAAATCTTTGGCTTCCTCAATGACAGTCCTTTTTGGTCTCCATTCTTTAGGTAGTAACCTAATAATTTTTTTTAACTTTCTCACTATTTGAAAATGTCTTTCCTAGGACTTCTAGAGTATTCACTATGTCCGTAAATTTAGTATACATAGAGTACACACTCTCATTTTGTTCCATTTAGTACAATTCATATTGTTGAGTGTACTTACTTATTTTAGATTCTTTCACTTGATTCGTGCTTTCATAAAAAACTTCAAGTTTGTGCCAAATTTCATTAGCACTTTCGCAACTAGACACTCTATGAAACGCTTTCTTATCTAGTGCACAAAATAAGGCATTCATAACCTTGGAATTTAGAGAAGCTTTTATCTTTTCGAATTCATTCCATTCCCGTGAAGGTTTTGGAATGTCTTCCCCGACTTCATTTTTAGTCAAAGGCATGAAAGGACTATCATTAACGATTTCCCAAATTTCGTAATCTAAAGCTTGCAAGTAAATTCTCATCCTAGTTTTCTAATAAGGGTAATCGTTTCCATCAAAATATGGTGGTCTAGTGGTGGATTGTCCTTCCCTAAATGTGGAATCATTTTGAGTTGCCCTTGATCTTTGGCTCTAGACGGTTAAGTCTAAATAAGAGCACCTTGTTCTGATACCCAATGAAATATAAGTGTGCAACCCAAGAGGGGGGTGAATTGGTATTTTAAAAATTATCCTAATAAAGCCACAAAACAATCCAATCTAACGCCTTAATAAATTCGAAAGCAATAAGTTCAATAAAAGCACAATAACAAATGAGTAAGGGAGAAAAGAAACAAACACATGAATTTTTACGTGATTCGGCAATCCCCGCCTATGTCCACGCCTCCAAGTGATCCAAGCTTGAGGATTTCACTATCCGAGCCTTTCCAAGGCTTCAAACGTTTACAGTTGACTTCAAGGTGGCAATGAACCTTTACAACAAAGAGATTGTCTTATAATCTCTTCACTCAAGTGTCTCACACACTCAAATACTTACAATTAAGATGAAGAAATGAAAGTTACAACAAAACTCACTCAAAGAGTAGATATTCAAAATGAAGAGCAAGAGATGATTCAATGTTTTATGATTTGCGAAATTGAGAGCTCAAGATATCTTGTGTGCTTTTTGTTTATGCTTGCTAGAGAACTTGAAAATGAATTGGATTTGAATTTATATAGTTTGAGCCCAAAAACTAGCCGTTATGTGTTTTCTGATGATAACCGGCTTGCCGCTTTCGGAATCCGGTTAGCCGCTTTTATGTTATCGTTACAAAAAAAAATTGAATTTCAAAACATCTGGCATGCCACTTACGATATCCGGATAGCTGTTTATGCTCCAGAAGCTTACTGCCCAAAATCTGGATTGCCGCTTATCATATCCGGTTAGCCGCTTGCTACAGTAACTGCTACAGTAAAATATTTTCTAAAATTATAGTTTGACCCTAAAACTTTATAAAACTATATTATGGCCCAAAACTTTATGAAAGCTTTCAAATAGGTCTAATTTCAGAATTTCTAAATAATACTTTGTCAATCCTAAAACTTTTTAAAATTATGATTTCACCCAAACTATGTGACATTATACAATGACCTTAAATATTTAAATATTTTCAAATAAGTCCAAATCTGAAATTTTAAAACAATACCAAAGGTTTTAAAATACTTTCATTTTAGTCCAAAACACTTTAATTCCATAACATCATTTTCTTATTATAAAAGCACAATTCATAAATCTTTGTTTAATCAACATATGTGGTTTGTTATCATCAAAATCAATATCTATAGCCATATAGGCTAACACTCCTTACTTCAGATCTTTAATCTCGCTAAAGACTCATTTGAAATTTTTGTAAAGCTGTCAACCGGGTTCTTATTCTTCCAGCAGCTCATCTCCACCCATTCTTGCTTAACGATCTCCTTACACTTTTCATACGGACTCCACATATCTTCATAGTGGGTTCTATGATAAGTTTTCCTCGTGTATCTTGTTTCTCTCCTTTTTTCCAGCACCTCTATCATTATGGGACTATGATCAGAGCTCCACGAAATTTAATTGGAAGCTATATTTTCTTCAAAAAAAACTCTTCCAGCTGCTGTTCCCTAAGAACTTATCCAACTTTTCTTCTATAATGTGAGCCCCAAATCGCCTGTTTGACCAAGTGAATGGATACCCAGTGCTTCCCAAATCCATCAAGCCACAATCTCTTATAGCCTCCCTAAAGTCAATTACCATACTTGCCCTCCTATCTCTTCCTCCCGATTTTTCATTTAAGTTCAACACCTCATTGAAATCCCCAAAGCATAACCAAGGGAGAAAAGATAAAGCAGCTAACCTTCTCAGCAGTTCCCACGTGTGTTTTTTCTGGTCTGATTCCGGGTGCCCGTAAACGCCAATACATCTCCAGTAGCTTCTCTTTTCTCTGTGGACTACAACATCCACATGGTATTTGCTGTAGGATTTCATTTCCACATTGATGTCAGGATTCCAAAGCATTGCCAACCCACCTCCCAAACCCTCTCTACTAACTGCAAAACAATTCTGGAACTTCAACTTCTTTCCTTTTTCTTGCATTTGTCTAGTCGTTATCTTTGTTTCATAACGGAAACAAATTTGAGACATATTCTCATGCGAGAGTTGTTGGGCTTCTCGGAACGTTTGATCTTGCCCCAGCCCTCGAACGTTCCAGCTTAAGGGTTTCATGGCTGTTGGCGATGCTGTCTCCCAGCCACCGCCGATGATTTAGTTTCAACATTCTAAATCCTCTCCCACCCATCACATATTCTATCAAAAGTTAGCTTAGTTGCTACCATCATTGCTCTCTGGAATGGTGATGATAAAACAGTCTTATGAGGACAGGTAAATTTACTTCTTTTTGGCTTTGGGCTTTCCCAACCCATTGTGCTATTGGGCCTTTTTATCTTTACAATCTCTTCACTTGTTTCACTTCTTCCTTCAATATTTCGAGCTTAGTATTTCCATTTTTTCTTTCTCGCTTTTATTCTGTCTATCTTGGGCCCGTTTCCCATGTCCTCCACCTCAGATTCCATTAATGTTTGCAGCCCATTTATTTTTTGGTAGCCCAACTCTTCTAAATCTTTCTGTGGACACTCCCTTTCCCGCTCAATGATTCCCGCATTTTTCAAACTTTCATTCTCTGTTCCAGTAGCTTTTTTCTTGAATTTTTTCTTCTAGCTGTTTTACATTCCCGCCTTTTAATTCAGCTTCCTCGAACCTATTCCTATGGGTTGTGTTGCTAACATTTAACTTGTGGTTACCCTTACAGCTATCATTTGGATCTCTGTCTCTTGTGTCCCCTTGCATTAATTGCTTTTGATTAATCTTTTGAACCTTACCCACTTTCCCATCCAAACTATCCATACCCGGATTTTGATGGATCCGATTTTCGTCCTCAATACTGCCCATTTCCCCTAAGCTTGTTTCTTTCCTCTTCTATTCTATTTTGACTTGCGTTTTCCTTCCTAGGCGTTGGAGAGTTTGTATAATCTTTGCTTGGTTCAGACTCCGACCTATCTCTACGTCTGCTCTGTTTTAACCTTTCGGTTATGGTAGTTGCCTTTAGCCATGGCCCGTAAGCCATTTCATCATTTGATTGGGATTTGTAATGTGTGCATTCTCTATATTGATGCCCAATTCGCCCATAACAAAAGTAAAAGTCCGGTAAACTCTCATACATTACTCTTATCAGGATATCTTCTTCTTCTCCTTCCTGTTGGAGCTCAATAAGCTTTTTTAATGGCTTAGTGATATCTATTGAAATTCTGAGCCTAAGAAATTCACTGAAACAGTCCCCCACAGCATCTGTTTCTACTTCTTCCACTTTACCAATCACTTGACCCAACTCTTGTGCCATTTCCTTTGACATACACATGATGGGAACATCGTGAATTTGAACCTAAAAAGAAGCTTGGCTAAAATTCTGCTTTTTTACATCTCCGATCCCAGCTGGTTCCTTGAGCACAATCAACGCTCTATCGAAGTGCCACGGACCTCCAACCAAAACACTTCACTTGTCCATCTCAGACCCAAATTTAAACATGAAAACATTGTCTCCCAGACTTTCTATTTTAACCTCCCGCGACGTTTTCCAAATCCTCTGTATCATAGCTTTTAAGCCTTCAATACTGACTCCCCTTGTATTAATTACTTTCCCAATTAAACAACCTGCTACTATTTTTTCTCCTCTAGCTTTCATTTTGCTCTAAAACGTTACATATCCTTCTTCCTCGTCATTTATCTTAATAGCTCTGCACCTCTTAATGAGCTCTTCCGAATCCATTTATTTCAGCTTGGAAGCGCTCTAGAACTAAATTGCTTATGACCTCCTAACAACACTACTGCTAAAACTTTTTTATCTTCAATAACAAGCCTTGAGAATTATCTACCAGTGAAAGACATTAAAAGCCAACCACCCACCTAGGAGCGACTTCAAGAGTCATGACGACTCAATTTTATCTCTCATTAGTTGTTTTCAGAGAAAACTCCTAAAGAGATGACTTTTGACATGATAATTTGTTCCCCTTGTAATGTAATTTGGTATTATAACATAGGATTTTTTTGGTACTGTCAGATAGCTCAAACGATATCGATTTGGTCATATAATATATCTTTTTGAACCTTTCAACTAGAGGAATATAACTAATTACAAATGTTTGTCAAATTATGTCATTTATTACATAAAAAATCTATTTGAATTCTTTTTTAAATATTCAAACAATTTTTGAGGCGTAAACAAGGGAATAGGACATATACAAGGTTTGGGGAAATGCATGGCTATGTAGATCCTCAACTTTTCAATAAGGGATTTAAACACCCTCTTTTGATTATACCATTTGTAAATAGTAATTGCAAGTATGAGCTTCCTTAACATCCCCCCTCAAGCTCAATGGACTGCTGATAACATTAAGCTTGGATCGAAAGTTGTTGAAGTTAGGAAATGATAAAGGCTTTGTAAGAACATCAACAACTTGTTCTTTAGTAGGAATGTATCTTACCTCCAACTCTTTTCTTACCACTTTGTCTCTAATGTAGTGAACATCTAATTCAACATGCTTAGACTTACAGTGAAGAGTAGGATTTCAAGCTAATTCTCCAGTACTCTGATTACCACACCAAAGAATTAGAGTTGGTAATTGCACAATATTAAGCCCTAACAGTAAAGATTGTAGCCAAGAGAGTTCTAAGCTTGCTAAAGATAGAGCCTTATATTCACTCTCTCTACTTGACTTAGCTACAATAACTTGCTTTTTGGATGACCAGGAAATAAAATTATTACCAAGGTGTTAGCCTATATGGCTATAAATATTGATTTTGATGATAACAAACCACATGTATTTATTAAGTAAAGATTTATGAATTGTGCTTTTATAATAAGAAAATGATGTTATGGAATTAAAGCATTTTGGACTAAAATGAAAGTAATTTCAAAATCTTTGATAGTGTTTTAAATTTCGGATTTGGACCTATTTGAAACTATTTAAATGTTTTTGGGTCATTCTATAATTTCACGAAGTTTGGGAGAAGTCATAATTTCAGAAAGTTTGGGGTTAACGAAGAATTATTTAGAAATTCTAAAATTGGACTTATTTACAAAGTTTCATAACGTTTTGGGCCATACTACAGTTTTATAAAGTTGTGGGGTCAAATTAAAAATATTGGAAAAATTTCACTGTAGCAGGTTACTGTAGCAAGCGGCTTACCGGATTCAGAAAACTGAAAATCCGGATTCGGGGCAGTAAGCATCCAGAACGAAAACGGCTTACCGGATTCCTGAATCCGGCAAACCGGTTAGGCAAAATTTTGAATTTTGCCTTAACGGTAACATAAATCCGGCTTACCAGATTCCATAAAACGGCAAACCGGATAGCCCAGAATGTGAGTAACGGCTAGTTTTCGAGCTCAAGCTATAAGAACTCAAATCCAACTCATTTTAAAGCTCTCCAACAAGCAAAAACAAAAAGCACACGTGATATCTTGAGCCTTCAACATGTAAAACACAATTCATTGAATCATTCATTGTTCTTCATCTTTGAATATCTACTCATTGAGTGAGTTTCATTGTATCTTTCATTTCTTCAATTCATTTGTAAGAGTTTGAGTGTGTGAGACACTTGAGTGAAGAGATTGAGAGATAATCTCTTTGTTGTAAAGGTTTATTGACACCTCGAAGTCAATTGTAATCGGTTAAAGCCTCAGAAAGGCTTGGATAGTGAAATCCTCAAGCCCGGAGTGCTTGGAGGCGTGGACGTAGGCGGGGATTGCCGAACCACGTAAAAATCCTTGAGTTTGCTTTCTCTTCCCTTGCTCTTTAATTATTGTGCGTTGATTGAACGAACTTATTGCTTTTAATTTTTATTAAGACATTAAATTGCTTGTTGTGTGGATTTGCTAGGATAATTTTTAAATTTCCAATTCACCCCCCCTCTTGGGTTGCATATTTATATTTCATTTGGTATCAGAGCAAGGTGCTCTTATTTAGATTTAACCATCTAGAGTTAAAGATCAAATGGCAACTCAAAATGATTCCACATTTAGGGAAGGGCAGTCCACCACTAGACCACCTTACTTTGATGGAAACGATTACCCATATTGGAAAACTAGGATGAGAATTTACTTGCAAGCCTTAGATTATGAGATTTGGAAAATTGTTAATGATGGTTCTTTTATGCCCTTGACTAAAAATGAAGTTGGAGAAGATATTCCAAAACCTTCACAGGATTGGAATGAATTCGAAAAGAGAAAAGCTTCTCTAAATTCCAAGGCCATGAATGCCTTATTTTGTGCACTAGATAAGAAAGAGTTTCATAGAGTGTCTAGTTGCGAAAGTGCTAATGAGATTTGGCACAAACTTGAGGTTGTCTATGAAGGCACGAATCAAGTGAAAGAATCTAAAATAAGTAGGTACACTCGACAATATGAATTGTTCCAAATGGAACAAAATGAAAATGTGTACTCTATGTATACTAGATTCACGGACATAGTGAACACTCTAGGAGCTCTAGGAAAGACTTTTTCAAATAGCGAAAAAGTCAAGAAAATCATTAGGTTACTACCTAAGGAATGAAGACCAAAAAGGACTGCCATTGAGGAAGCCAAAGATTTAAATGTGTTACCTATTGATGATTTAATTGGCTCTCTTATTTCGTATGAAGAAGATTTGGCAGCTGAAAAAGGGCATGAGGAAAAGAAGAAGAACATTGCTCTCAAGGCTTCAAAACGTGAGAGTGATGAGGAAAGCGAAATGGATGATGAGGAGTTGGCTATGTTAGCTAGAAGATTCAGAAAATTTTACAAGAAGAATAATGGGCAGAGAAAGTTCAGAAACTACAAGAATAAGAAGGAGAAGAAGGAGCCAATCACTTGTTATGAATGCAAGAAGCCCGGACACATACGACCGGAATGTCCTCTTCTCAACAAATTCAATAAGAAGGCTATGGTGGCCACATGGGATGATAGTGATGAGGAAACAAGTGACGATGATGAGCAACAAGAAATGACAAACTTAGCTCTCATGGCTGTTGGGGAAGAATCATGTGATGAACTTGATGAGGTAAATGATCTTCCTACTTATGATGAATTGCATGATGCTTTTAATGATTTGCATGATGAGTTAATGAAGATTGGTAAAAAGAATATATGTCTTAAAAAAAAGATGATGGAGCTTAAGAATGAAAATAAATCATTTAGTGCAAAGATCACATGCCTAAAATTAGAAAACAAAACATTACATGATAGTATTGCATTATTTGAGAACTCTAGCACTTCACATGAGCACTTAGAGTCACACATGAATGACTTGAAAAATGAGAATGAAATGCTTAGAAAGAAGAGTAATGAACTAAATGAAATTGTGCTAAAATTCACAAATGGGCAAAAGATGTTGGACAATTTGCTAAACTCACAAAAATGTGTATTTGACAAAAGTGGCATAGGTTATAAACCGAATTTGAAACAAAAATTTTACAAGAGTTATTTTGTAAAGAATACATCTATTAACAATAAAATTGTATGTCATTATTGCAATCAAGATGGCTATATGAAAAATAGATGTGCAGTGAAGAGAAATGCATATTATGGTATGAAATGTGTTTGGGTTCCGAAAGGAACCATTGCTAACTCTCAAGGACCTGGGTACCTAAAACGTTTGGGTACCTAAAACTTGAGATTTTTTCTACAGGGCTCAAAGAAAAAGAAGAATAAGTGGTACTTGGATAGCGGTTGTTCAAGACACATGACAGGCAATTATTCTTGGTTTTCAAGCTTTACCAAGATCGAAAATGGTGGAGATATATCGTTTGGAGATAATTCAAAAGGAAAAATCATTGGGATTGGAAATGTCGGTAATGTATCCTCTACTCTCATTTAGAATGTGTGTTTGGTTGAAAACTTGAAACACAATTTGCTTAGTATTAGTCAATTATGTGATAAAGGATATAGAGTTATCTTTGATGAATCAAAATGTGTTATTGAGAATGCATGTGATGGGAAAGTCTTGTTTGTAGGAAATAGATGTGTTAATGTCTATACCATTAATATAGATTGTGTATCTATACATGAAAAATGTCTCTCCGCATTGCATGATGATGGTTGGTTATGGCATAGAAGATTAGGTCATGCAAGCATGGATTTGATTTCAAAAATCATGAAAAATGATTTAGTTAAAGGTCTTCCAAAAATCAGTTTTCAAAAAGATAGAATTTTTTAAGCATGCCAATTTGGAAAACAAATCAAAACTTCCTTTAAAAGGAAGAATCATGTCTCTACTTCAAAACCACTTCATATAGATTTGTTTGGACTTTCTAGATATGCTAGTTTAAGTGGCAAATATTATGCATTTGTTATTGTGGATGATTATTCTAGATACACATGGGTATTGTTCTTAGCTAATAAGGATGATGCCATTGATGCATTTCGAATTTTCTTTAAAAAGGTTCAAAATGAAAAAGTTTATTCTATTACTTGTATTAGAAGTGATCATGGTGGAGAATTTGAAAATCATGCATTTGAAAATTTTTGTAATGACTTTGGCATTGAACATCAATTTTCATCACCTAGTACTCCACAACAAAATGGAGTAGTAGAGAGAAAGAATAGGTCTATTCAAGAAATGGCTAGGACCATGTTGAATGAAAATTCTTTGCCTAAGTATTTTTGGGCCGAAGCTGTCAACACCGCTTGTTATGTTTTAAATCGGGTGTTGATTAGACCTAATCTTAATAAAACTCCATATGAGCTTTGGAAAGATAGAAAACCCAACATTGGCTATTTTTAAGTTTTTGGATGCAAATGTTTTGTTTTGAATACAAAAGATAATCTTGGTAAATTTGATCTAAAATCTGATGTTGGTATCTTTCTTGGTTATTCAAATTCAAGCAAAGCTTATAGAGTTTATAATAAAATAACTTTAGTTGTGGAAGAATCTATGCATGTTACATTTGATGAGACTAACCTCTCCTCTACGGAGAAAGTCATTGTTGATGATAATGCAGAAGAAGAGCAACTAAAAGAAGCATCAAATGACAACCAAGAAGACGCACCACCTGGAATTCAAGAGGAACATCATGAAGAACTAAATGCAGAGAAAAATGAAGGTACTTCACAAACACTCCCCAAGGAGTGGAGGTATGTATCCTCTCACCCTAAGGATGTAATTTTAGGAGATCCCTCTCGAGGTGTTACCACTAGATCATCTCTTAGGAACACATGTGAGCATGCTACATTCATTTCTCAAATTGAACCAAAATCCTTTGCGGATGCGGAAAATGATGGATCTTAGATTATGGCAATACAAGAGGAGTTGAATCAATTTGAGAGAAACAATGTATGGGAGTTAGTTCCCAATCCGGAACATCAATCCATTATAGGTACTAAATGGGTATTTAGAAACAAAATGGATGAATCCGGTGTGGTTGTAAGAAACAAAGCTAGATTAGTGGCTCAAGGTTACAACCAAGAAGAAGGAATTGATTTTGATGAAACTTTTGCACCTGTAGCAAGGCTAGAATCCATTAGGATGTTGTTAGCATATGCATGTCACAAGGATTTTATTTTGTATCAAATGGATGTCAAGAGTGCTTTCTTAAATGGATACATTATGAAGGAAGTTTATGTGAAACAATCTCCTCGTTTTGAAAATGAAAAATTTCCAGATCATGTGTACAAGTTATCCAAGGCTTTGTATGGTTTAAAACAAGCACCTAGAGCTTGGTATGATAGGCTTAAAAATTTCTTGTTGGATAACGATTTTTTAATGGGAAAAGCGGACACAACTCTTTTTGTTAAGCATAAGAACCAAGACATACTTATTGTTCAAATATATGTTGATGATATTATTTTTTGTTCTACTAATGAGTTGTTGTGTAAAGATTTTTCATCATGTATGAGCCAAGAGTTTGAGATGAGTATGATGGGAGAGTTGAAGTACTTCCTTGGTCTTCAAATCAAACAAAACGAGAAAGGAATTTTCATAAACCAAGCCAAGTACGTGAAAGATCTACTCAAAAGATTTGGCTATGATAATGGAACGGCAAAAAGCACTCCTATGAGTACTACCATCAAGCTGGACAAAGATGAGAAAGGTAAGGAAGTTGATATCAAGACTTATCGAGGTATGATCGAATCCTTACTCTACTTGACTGCTAGTAGGCCTGATATTATGTTTAGTGTTTGCTTGTGTGCTTGATTTCAATCTTGCCCTAAAGAGTCTCACATGCTTGCTGTCAAACACATTTTTCGATATTTAATTGGCACTATTAATCTTGGCCTTTGGTATCCTAGAGGAACTCATATTGATTTAACTTGTTATTCGGATGCCGATTTTGCTGGGTATAAGGTTGATAGAAAAAGTACTAGTGGAACATGTCACTTCCTAGGCCATTCTCTTGTCTCTTGGTTTAGTAAGAAACAAAACTCGGTTGCACTTTCAACCACCGAGGCAGAATATATTGCCGCAGGTAGTTGTTGTACACAAATTCTTTGGATGAAACAAACCCTTAGAGACTATGGCATTATACTTGATCAAATTCCTATCTTATGTGACAATACTAGTGCTATAAATCTTTCCAAGAATCCCATTCAACATTCTAGGACTAAGCATATAGAAATTAGACATCATTTCCTTAGAGATCATGTTCAAAAAGGGGATGTTGTAATTAAATTTGTTTCCACTGAAAATCAACTTGCGGATATCTTTACAAAACCTCTTAGTGAAGAGCATTTTATAAAGATAAGGCATGGGCTTGGAATGATGAATGTTGAATCTTAATTCATGTTTTACTACATGGCTTGATATGCTTGTTATCATATGGTTTTATGCTACATGAATTAGATAACTTGATATGCTTGTGAATTTATGATTTTACAATTTTGTGTTTCATGCATTAAATGACTTATTGAAAAGTTTTAAATCTCAAAATGATTTAAAATTAATCAAATTTTAAGGCCATAAATAAAATGGTGTGAGTAGTACAAGCGTAGGAGCTAGCAAACATTCTTTTTCTATTCATCTAGAAAAACATTATTTCTTATTGATTTCTCTCGGAACAAATTCCAGATAACCGGATTAACTTTGGGTGCTCTCGGGACAACATTCGGATAACCGGATTTTCAATCCGGTAAACCGATTTTGCTTAGCTTCATCTCTGCCTCACAACCGGCCTACCGGTTCTCCAAAACCGGCAAGCCGTTTTCGCGTTATGGCTCTCAGGTTCACATCCGGCAAACCGGTTCGCCAAAACCGGCAAGCCGTTTTCGGCTTTCAACTCTCTGACCAAGAACCGGATTTCTGGATTTTTTGTTTCCCAAGCGACCCGGCAAGCCGTTTGTGAAATTGTGACTTGCTGCCCATTAACCGGCAAGCCAGATTCGTTGTTTATGTTGTTGTTCATCTTCTTCCTCCTCCATTCAGCAAACCGTTTCTTGTCTCTCTCTAAAACCCGTTTTCTCCTCTCTTGATTTCACTCTAAAATCCATTCTTTTCTTCCATTTTCACATCAAATTGAGTCAAGAAAATCATTCCCCATCACTTTATTCACTCAAAACCATCTTTAAACTTCATTTTCAAAATCCAAAACTCTAGATCCGGATTTCAACCTAGGTTTTGAGCCGATTTTTCTCTCTCTAGATTTCTCACTCTCAAGCCGTTTTTGATCCAATTTGTTTCACCAAATCACTTCCAATCTTTATCATCTTCACTCTCTTTGGTGATTTTATCTTCAAATCTATCAAAATCAATATGTCAAGCTCTCGGCCAGTTCGTAGAAAAGGCAAGGAACCGGTTCAAACATCAACACGGCCACGGGAAGCAAGGGGCACCTCCAATCAATCCACCTTTGAGTCCATTCATTTTCAGAACAAGCAACACTTGATCAAAAGGTTCCATCAAAACTTTCGGACTCGTGAGGTACTCAACACTTTCTTTGTTTTACCGGATGTTTTACATTCTCTCCAGATTAGTCATAGAACTTTATTTCAATTGTTGGAAGATGTTGGTTGGATTGATGCATTGTTGATTGAGGAGAATGTGTATCCCGACTTGGTGAAAGTATTTTACTCGAATATGGATTGTTCCGCGGAGAAAGAGAATTGAGTAATCACCACAGTTGGAGGAGTTTTGATTGAGTTTGATGATTCGGACTTGGACAACATCCTAGGATCTTCCGATGATGGCTTGGACATTTTTTCTCTTAGGAAACCTCCTGAAATTGATGATTATGTTCATGTTGATGCCGTTCGTAATATTTGTCGGCGTAATGATCTTTCTGTTGAAGACTGTACCATTCATTTCCGTACTCAGTGTCTTTGTCTTCAAACTCGTTTTTTGCTTCGTATCATCCAGTCCATTGTACTTCTTAGATCAGGACATTTGGATGAGGTGTCTCACATGGATGTCGCCATGATTGACTGTATTCTTAGAGGTCGCCCGGTTGACTTGGGCTATTCCATCGTTCGCACCATGTTGAGTATTCCTGCCTTGATTACCCGCTCTCTTCCTTATGGTCACTTCATTACCCGAATTCTTAAATTCTTTGAAGTGCTAATTCTATAACCTTATTGTAGGCCGTCCAAGGGTATTGGGGATGAGGTTATTGTTGGGTTAGGCTTTGAGTGGAAGGATGGTACTTGGGTCAAATACAGCGATAACAAGTTTACCTTTTTAGCCCCAAGTGATGATCGGCCACTTAATGCTGTGATTTCAGCTGATCAGCTTCCAGTATTCTCACTCTCATTTCGAGGGCAGCGTAGACGCCGAGTTTCTTCTACAGTTGCTTCGGCTCCTAGTGCATCTGCATCCGCTTCATCACCTCCACGGCCTCCTACCTCTGGAGATGTCACTCTTCAGCAGCTTATAGATGAGGTTCGGACACTTTCGGTGCGGCAGACTGAGCTTCAGCAGGAGCAGCAGCAGCTCATTCATGGACAGCGCCTCCTCTTCGAGCACTTCGGCATTCCATATCCGTTTCCACCTCCTTCACCTCCATCCTCACCACCTGAGTAGTATCTTGTGCTTGTACTTGGACACACCTACATTTCATTTATTGCATTGTGTGTTCTTTTATTTTCGACTCTATGGATAGTTATTATGCGTTTTGATTTATGTATTTGTTTTGGATGATATGGATTTGTTGTGACTATTTATGTTGGATGTTATGGATTTGTTTTGATTGATCATTATGGATTATATGGATTTCCTTATGCTTATGAATATTTTTTTTACTAATGAGCTTGTGTTGCTATTTTGATGATTGATAGGGGGAGCTTTTATTCTTTTATTCTTTTTTATGATGAAGGGGGAGAATGATTTAATTTCTGTTATGAAAATATATGCATGTATCTAGGGGGAGCATGTATGCAGGGGGAGTTTTTGTTAAACTATTTTCAAATCAATTTTTTTAACTTGCATTGATTAAGGGGGAGCTTTTTCATAACAAAATTAGAGTTTTGAATGTCCAAAATGCTTTAATTCCATAACATCATTTTCTTATTATAAAAGCACAATTCATAAATCTTTACTAAATACATGTGGTTTGTTATCATCAAAATCAATATTTATAGCCATATAGGCTAACAATCTCCCCTTTTTTGATGATGACAAAGCACATTCAAAACTCTAATTTTGTTATGAAAAAGCTCCCCCTTAATCAATGCAAGTTAAAAAAAATGATTTGAAAATAGTTTAACAAAAACTCCCCCTGCATACATGCTCCCCCTAAATACATGCATATATTTTCATAACACAAATTAAATCACAAGGTAGATACAATAAGCTGTAATAGATTTTTGATCATCAACATTACATGTCCAGTCAACATCAGAGTAGCATGTTAAACCAACAACTTTAAGTGTTCCTTTTTTTTGAAGATATCGACCATGGGTGATTGTAACTTGAAGATACTTGAGCACTTTCTTGTATGCCAACCAGTGCTAAAGTATAGGATTACTAAGATACTGACTAAGTTTATATACATAGTAAGCAATCTCAGGTCTGGTGAGAATCAAGTATTAAAGACCCCCAACAATGCTTTTATAAAGTGCTGCCTCTTCAAATTCTTGCACCAGAGGTCCTTTAACATTTTTCTGCAGTTTGAAACCATTGTTGAAATGTGTATCAAAACCATTGCAATCTGCATTGAGGCTTTTCTCAACAGATTCTTAATGTTCTTTATCTGTGAGAAATGCTACTATGAGTTGTGAAATAAACTACCACACAAGAAAATAGGCCATTGATAACTCTAGGAAATGAGAGTTATTACATGAATTTTAGACTTAAATCAAGATCACTTAAAGAAAAAATAAGGTATTTTTATTACATTTTGGTTATATTTTGCATAAACATTCATTTTAGTTAAGTTGTAATAAGTTTTGTTTGAATCAAAGTAATTTGTGCTAAAAACAGGTGCATAATTGTAGGTTTTCAGAAAGTCTTAATTCATGAGGGGATGGTGAGACTTTAGATGAGCAAGAGGAGGAAAGAAGATGGCCGCAAAAGAAATAAAGCACAATCAGGAAGAGTGCAGTGTTGTTGCGGATGTTAGAGCAACCGGTGCTGTAGCAATCTTGGAGCAATGCAGGAGAAAACTTAGGCGCAGGTCAGCCACAGAATCGCGATCTGCATGTTTCCTAATTTAACGCATGCACACCCATGGACTTTTGTTTTACCCTAATTTGCAATATAAAAGGAAAACGTGTACGACATAGAAAGGCGGCAAGGGAATTATCATTAGAATAATTACAAAGGAAAGAAGAAGAAGATCAGAATTGAAGAGTGCTGTTTCGGCAACATTGAAGAATCATGTAGAATTATTTGGATTTGTCTTTCACCGTGCTCAACTTTTATTTATCTTCTTCCTTTAATTGTTTTGATGTATCCCGTGATCAATATATTTATGTTTTTTTTTCTTATTCAGAATATGAACTTGTTTGTAGTTGAGTGACAAACAATCCAATGGGTTCTTGACTGTTCTTATGTGTTGTTATGTCATTGCTGTAGCATTTTACTCTAGTAGCTATAATGAATATAACTGTTATTTCGGTTGACCACCCATTTAATAGTTTCAGTTAAGATAGAGCAGCAAAAGAGCATATGTTAGCGGATATTATTAGAGTATTACTTGATCTTAAGTTAAGTTTCCTGGATTAAGTTATCTTGAATCCCATAAGGGCAATACTTGAAGTTAAGATTTGTGACACACTAGACATAGGTGTTCACCTTGTAGGGTGGAGAGACTAAAGATCATAATGCCATACCATAAATAGATTAGCAACTGGTCATTGTTAATAGATTTAAAGATATGAGACTTCCAATATGCGATAGCTAAGGATGCAGATTAATTCTGCCCAGTGCTGCAGCACTTGCCGTAACAACTGGTGCTAACTTGATGAAAAATAGTCAGTCCATATGGAGAGTTTGATCATTCAACTACCATAATCTCTTTTAAATCTTAGACACATTTAATCTAGTTTATTTCATTACGGTATTGTTTTATTTAATTCTCTCACAATCATCAATTACGATAGAACTTAATTTACGATTGTTAACTTCGGCCTTAAGTTGATTTGTACTATTGTGATTGCTACAGCATTTCGAGTAACATCAATCCCTGTGGAGACAATTTTGAATATTCATCACTTTATTACTTGTTGTGTATACTTGCACATTGGCATTGGTAGCAATTGATTATAAAATTAACCAACAGCCATTAATCTCATATCCTTGAGACCAAAGACCTTATAGAGTTTAGGAATGAAATCTTTAAGTAATGCTGAGTCAGGACCAGTAACAAAAATTTCATCAACATAAATTAACACAATGGTCTTACCTTCAGTATCACGTTTGATGAATAGAGAAGTGTCAGCTTTTGAATTAAATAATTGTGATGGTTGTCGAAGCCAGCAAAAATAAATACCTACTCTAAATAAATTGTGTATTGTGATTGAGCAGGGTCGTGTCCACATAGATCGGTAATTATTTAAATCCTCTTAAAATGTAAAATGAAAAATGGGAGATTTGTTGACAATAATAAAAATCAAATTAAAATAACAAGAGTGCAAATAAAAATTGTAATTCAAATTGGAGAAAGCTCTGGTTGAAGGAATTAATTCAGTTTGATTCGACTACTGATCATTGATTCAAATATAAATTATTACTACTTATGAATAGACCGGTTATAGCTATTGAGACCCTCTAATAGTCAATCTCTCCTCAACTAGTCGATAACCAAGGTACGACCGTTGGTTATTTCCCTAATCAATAGACAACCCTAGATACGATCATAGAATTTAATCAATTGACAACCTGAAAAACCAGAGAGACCCAGATCCTAATCAACAAACGCATACAATGGTTTATTTAAATTAGATTATTTATTCTCATAACACAACTCACTGCTATGTTATTTGTCACAAACATTAAAATCTTCATACGGTGAATCCTTTAATTGACAATAGATTAAGTTGATAATTAAATAGTGGCCAGTTATCTAATTAACAAACATAATCATGAAAATAATTCAGAGAATAAACAAATACCCAAAAAGTAATAAAATAATTAAAGCATAAGAAAGATCTCACAGTAGTGATGAATCAAAGTTTCATTAACCTTCAACCAAAATAATAAGTTTAGTTCTTCATAGAGAGAAGAGAAAAATTTAGATTTAGGGTTTTTTTCTTTTCTAAAAAGTCTCTTTTTTTCACAATAGATTCCTCCCTTAAATACTCTCTCTCTCTTCTCCTCTAGAGTTCTTTTTAAAATAAAATACTAATATCTGAAATATTAAATTCCTAATTAAAAAATAACCAAAAATACAAAACACGTTAAATAAAAACTGCAGGTCTGCAGTTGACAGCACGCGCCCACGCCTTATCAATAAAGTTCTTCTGACGCTCAAAATTTCTCCAAGAAAACAATTATCCTCAAACATCATCTTGTAACTCAATTTTAACATTAATCAATAGAATTGCACCTACAAAAATAAAACACAAGTAAATCATTATTATTAAGTGCAAAACATCGATATTAAGGGAAGTAAACAATGCAAAACTAGTGCATAAATTGCACTCTAACAAATTCCCCCACACCAAGATAATGCTTGTCCTCAAGCATATAACTCAAGGCTAATCCCAAATCTCCACTCAATTCTCATCTCAACTCATCCCAAAACAATCTTAAGCAAGCATACCTCAAGAATTTAAGTCGATCAACATTCGAAAGACAAGGATTTTAAAGCATAGGATCTCATAAGATAGAATATAAACATTCAACCACCAAGAAGATCCATTCAAAATTCAAGTGCAATAAGATTTAATAGCCCTCTCATTAACTTCACTCCATGCACTCAAACTATTTAGGGTATCATTTATGCACTCAAATCAAATCAAAGAATGCTATTACCATAAGCTTGCTCATATATCACATCTCAATCCACAAAACATGAATTAAATGCAAAACTCTAAGGGTCTTAAAAAGGTTGTAATGAGGTTAAATGAAAAAGAAAGGTCTATGAAAGAAAAAGAGATCAAAATGAGAAGAATGAACTCATTGAATGAACCATATGATATCAAAACGCTTATTTCTATTCAAGTCGCCAAGAATGTAAACATTTTTTTTCTCTTTTCTTTTTTTTTCTCGATTTTTTTTAATCAAACAAAAGAAATGAACCTTGCACAATTTAATTCAAGCATAATGCTTGTTGATCTAATTGAGAAACTTTAATTCAAGGTAGCAAGAGCAACAAAATATATCCAAACAATGAGTCAAAATAACCCAACATAACCCAAACAATCAACATCAACAAACTTACGCAAACCAATCTTATCTATCAAAGAATCAAAATTATCTTTAACATTCAACTTTTCAAGAGTCAGGTAATGAATATACTTAGTTGGAAGTATTTTCCGCTTGGAAATATCTTTGTACCTTTCTTTCTCTTGTTGAGTCATAAATGTGAGGCACCCTCCGAGATTGGATTCCGCAAGTGGCAAAACACTCATGCCTTTTCCATTTTCCAATCTTTGTCTCACAGCTTGGCATGAATTTGAAAATGTGTTCTATGGAACCGTAGTGGGAGCAACAATCTTGGATTTCTTTGTGACGGGTGTCTTTTTAGATGACTTGGAAGTTGATGCTTTCCTCTTCGGCATTGTTACAATAATTTCACTCACGGATTTCAATTCACGCGGCTGGAATGCAGGGCGTGGGCTGGTTGCAAACGATTGCTGCTCGGCTGGAGCTTGCAGGTACATGGCTGCTGGTTCAGGTTGCTCGCGGATGGTTGTGCTGCGCAGGTTGGAACTGGTTGCGCTTGTGGATGAAACTGCGCGCGCGTGCGACTGGTTGTTGCGGGAGATGCTTGCTAGTTCACGCGGGTTGGTTTGCTGCTGGTGTGCTGCAAGCGGCTGGAGAAGAAAACAAATTCTAATGAATTAGGGATTTTGTGAGCAGTGAATTTTTTTTTTGTTTTTTATTTTTATTATTTTTTATTTTTTTTAATAAATAAAAAAATAAAAGAAAAAAACTTTTTTTCATTTTTTGCTTTTTTTTTTAATTTTTTTTAAAAGAATAATAATAAATAAATAAAATAAAAACTTTTTTTTTTAGTGATGAATCACTTGAGACACTAAAAATTTCAAAAGTACTTTTTTAATAAGCACGTGGGCACGCCTTAAAACCATTTTACTTTAAAATCACAGAAGTACTTATTAGTTAAAACGTGGGCACGCCTTACCAAAACTTTTCTTCTGGCCAAAATAAGCAAAAACATTATTTAAACAATCTGAATCAAAATTATAAAGAAAAGATATAACAAAATCAAAATAAATAAGTCCCTTGGGTTGCCTCCCAAAAAGCGCCTTTGTTTTATGTCTTTGGCTGGACATATTCATGCATCAATCTCCATAAATAGGACTCTCGAGAGCCACATCCTCCATAATATTCACCGAAAAACCTTCATAAAAAGGTTTTAAGTGATGGCCATTAACCTTAAAAACTTTGTCAGAGGTCGGACTCCGAAGCTCCACTGCACCATGAGGAAAAACATTAGTAACAATAAAAGGTCCAACCCAGCAAGAACGTAGTTTAGCCGGAAAAAGTTTAAGCTTAGAATGAAAAAGAAGAACTTTTTGACCAACAGAGAATTCCTTTCTCAAAATCATTCTATCATGAAATGTCTTCATCTTTTCCTTGTAAAAAACTTCCTACACTATAGGGTTAATAACATCCACAGAAAATACCGAATGTTCCTCACTAGGATATTTCATGGCATCATTCATATTAAATTCTATAACCTCTCCATTAAACTCCATAGTGAGAGTCCCTTTATGTACATCCATTTTAGTCATAACAGTCTTAAGAAAAGGTCTTCCTAGCAAAATTGAGACAAAATTAGAGGAGTTATCCTCTTCTATATCAAGTATATAAAAATCAGTAGGAAAAACCAACTCATTAACTTGTACTAAGACATCTTCTAATACCCCATCAGAATATGCATTAGACCTATCAGCTAGTTGAATTATCACGCCAGTTTCTTTTAATCGACCAACATTCAAAGATGAATAAATAGAACGAGGCATGACATTAATAGAAGCTCCTAGATCTAACATAACCTTTTCAACTCTAACACTACTAATTTTACAAGGGATAGTAAACATACTTAGATCCTTGCATTTATGAGTTAGTTTCTTTTGGAGAACTGCTAAAACATTCTCCCCCATGTGAACTTTTTCATCTCCTCTTAATTTTCTCTTGGAGGTGCACAGTTCTTTAAGGACTTTAGCATATCGAGGTATTTGTTTTATAGCATCTAATAAAGGAATATTTACCTCAACCTTGCGAAATGTCTCAAGGATATCATTCTCTTGTTTCTCCTTCTTGTATTTTGCAAATTGGCTTGGAAAATGAGGAGGTATCACCACAGGTAGGGGTTTCACTCTGGTGGGTTGCGCATCTTGAGATTTAGGCATCAATTCATGTTTCTCAAGCTCATCTTCTACATGCTTTGTCACTTTCTTACTAGGCTCTTGCAACTCCTTCCCACTTCTAAGGATGACAGCACTAACATTTTTCTTTGGATTCACCTCAGATTGTGAAGGCAATCTCTCTAATACTTGAGACTCCAGACGGCTCACTGTAGTCGACAATTGACTCATTTGGCTCTCCAAATTCTAAATGCTTATTGTAGTTGCCTGCTGAAATTGTTGAGTGTTAGTCGCAAGTGATTTAATAATTTCTTCAAGAGATATACCTAACTTGGAGTTTGACTGTGGAGGTGCTGGTTGTCTCGGTGAATATTGTTGTGGGAATCCTGACAGCCTAACTCCACAGCTGAAGTTGGGATGATCCTTCCATCCCGGATTATATGTTAGTGTATAAGGATCATATCTCCTCTGAGGCATGCTTGGAAATCCTCCAACTGCATTGGCTTGTTCAACGGGTTCTTCTTGAAGTGTAGGACACATATCAGTTGAATGACCCATATTGTAACAAATGCCACAAGTCTTCACCTGTTGCACATTACTTACAATAAACTTTTCCACAAGAAAAGTAAGTTTATCTAAACGTTGTTCAACAGAAAAAAAATTTATTATTATTATTAAAAAAATGAAAAAAAAGAAGAGGTTTTTTTTTTATTTGAAAAAAATAAAAAACGAAAAAAAAATTTCGATGTTCACAAAATCCCTAATTCACAAAAAAAAAAATTGTTTCCTTCTCCAGCAAGCTCCAGCCGCAGCACCAGCCTTCTTCAGCTGCGCAAACATCTCCCATCAGCGCAAGCATCCTGCGACCATCGCACACCAGCCGTGCGCGCACACAGCTTGCTTTCAACGGCCGCGCTCACCAGCAGTTGTAAGCAACCAGCATCGAGCAACACTCCCACAACCTGAGCCCGCGTCTCCAGCGCGCAATCACACAAGCAGTCCCGCGTGCGCAACAAGTCCATCGAGCACCATCCGCGCGCAACCTGAACCAGCAGCCGTGTACCTGCAAGCTCCAGCCGAGTAGCAATCGTCTAAAACCAGCCCATGCTATGCATTCCAGCCGCATGAATCGAAATCCGTGAGTGAAATTATTGTAACAATGCCGAATAGGAAAGCATCAACTTCTAAGTCATCTAAAAAGACACCCGTCGCAAAGTAATCTAAGATTGCTGCTCCCACTACGGTTCCATGGAACACAATTTCAGATTCACGCCAAGCCGTGAGACAAAGATTGAAACATAGAAAGGGCATGAGTGTTTTGCCACTTGCGAAATCCAATCTCGGAGGGTGCCTCACATTCACGACTCAATAAGAGAAAAAAAGGTACAAAGATATTTCCAAGCGAAAAATACTTCCAGCTAAGTATATTCATTACCCGACTCTTGAAAAATTGAATGTTAGGGATAATTTTGATTCTTTGATAAATATGATTGGTTTGCGTAAGTTTGTTGATGTTGAATGTTTGGGTTATGTTAAGTTGATTAGAGAGTTCTATGCTACTTTTCAATTTAATATACCGAATGATTTTACTTTGCATACTCCGGATGTTATAAAGTTTAGGTTAATGAGACAAAATTATTCACAATCTATCACAGATTTTAACCTAGCTTTAAGATTCATTAATTGATGATGATTATTCTTCTAGTGATGCATATTTAGGAACAACTTGTGACTTTAGCGAAAATTTTAAGCCTTATGGTCTTTGGCGTAATTTATCTGTTGATCACAATGCCTATGACCTGAGTAAATCAAATAGTTCTTTCTTACGTGATCCTGTTTTGAAATGTGTGCATCGGTTCTTAGCATATAATTTTTTAGGAAATAACGATCATTCGGGAGTTTTCTCTAAAACTGAGTTTTACTTTATCTGGTGCATGTTAAATGATGTGAGGCCTAATTTAGGTTTTTGGTTAGCAGATCAATTTCAAAGTGTGCTTAAACGGTATAAGACTTTATTTCTTGGTCCATACATTACTCTGTTAGCTTTAAACTTATGTGTGCTTGATCCTGACAATAATGATTTGCATCCTGCTTGCAAAAAGGAATTTTTGGATATGTATGTGTTTGAAAGAACAGGTGTGGTCGAATTCAAGAAGGGGAGATTTTAGTTTACTGAACCAGGACCCACTCAACCTCCAAAGAAGCTTTATGCTAAGAGTGTTGCTACGTCTGATGACGAGTTTGACGACGAAACTGCTGCCCCACCCATTATTCCTTCTACATCTACACCACATTTGAGCATTCAGTTAGAGAAAATAGAGCGCAAGCTGAACAAGATGGAGAAGAATTTGGCCGCATACGTCGAGAGTGTGGGATTTATCCCACCATTGCCGCTAAGCCCATAGACGTTATGTGGATCAAAACTCACAATTCATGGAAGTTTTTACTTTTAATCTTTTATCTTTACGTTTTAATTTTTATGTGAGCTTTGATTATCTTACATTGGGGACAATGTAAGTTCTTGGTGTGGGAGAGAGATTTTTGCAATATTGTGTTTGGAAGTATTATTTTCACTCTACTCATCCTTAAATGATTTTGGAGTTATTATGCTTCATATATTATTATTTTTCTTTTCTTTTCTTTCTCACTATTCTTTTCCCATCTATCTCAAATTATTCACATCTATTTTTAATTTATCATATTCTTTCATCACTCACATTTTATCTTTCATTTTTTTTATTACTACATACATCTTTCTAGCTTATTATCCTTTTTACCTTTCCTTTTATATATCACTCATACCTTCTTCTCATTTTACACCACTATTGATGGTTGATTCATTTGAAGAGTATACATGATTTGATGGCAAATTTACCAACTTTGTGCGGATTTAAGCCTATGAGCAACCACTTTGCTATAATTATTTTTGTTATGTGAATATCAATCTTAGTTTGTTTATTCTAGAACTTGCTTTGTTATGCATGTTGAAGCCGCATTACGGGATTTTATGCATTAAAATGATAAGGGCAAACCACTTTCCATTTTTCTATTTTCATATTTTTCTTCTTTTTTCTCCACCCGAAGACCTTTATTTGTTATCTTTGTTTGATCCTTAACCATTACCCATCTAATTCTCTCCATCTACTTACCCATTTTCCTTCTTTTTGAGCCTCAATTTAAGGAGATTTTTGGACTCATTGTTTGGATATATTTTGTATATATTTTGTTGCTCTTGCTACCTTGAATTAAAGGTTCTCAATTAGATCAACAAGCATTATGCTTGAATTAAATTGTGCAAGGTTCATTTCTTTTGTTTGATTAAAAAAACAAAACAAAACAAAAATCGAGAAAAAAAAGTGAAAAAAATAAAAAAAATAAAAAAATTTATTTACATTCTTGGCGACTTGAGTAGAAATAAGCGTTTTGATATCATAAGGTTCATTCAATGAGTTCATTTTTCTCATTTTGATCTCTTTTTCTTTCATAGACCTTTCTTTTCATTTAACTCATTTAACACCGTTACAACCTTTTTAAGACCCTTAGATTTTTGCATTTAATTCATGTTTTGTCGATTGAGATGTGATATATAAGCAAGCTTATAGTAATAACATTCTTTGATTTGATTTGAGTGCATAAATGACACCCTAAACACTTTGAGTGCATGGAGTGAAGTCAATGAGAGGGCTATTAAATCTTGTTGCACTTGAATTTTGAATGGATCTTCTTGGTGGTTGAATATTTTTATTCTAGCTTATGAGATTCCATGCTTTAAAATCCTTATCTCTCGAATGTTGATCGACTTAAATTCTTGAGGCATGCTTGCTTAAAATTGTTTTTGGATGAGTTGAGATGAGAATTGAGTGGAGATTTGGGATTAGTCTTGAGTTATATGCTTGAGGACAAGCATTATCTTGGTGTGGGGAAATTTGTTAGAGTGCAATTTATGCACTAGTTTTGCATTGTTTACTTCCCTTAATATCGATGTTTTGCACTTAATAATAGTGATTTACTTGTGTTTTATTTTTGTAGGTGCAATTATATTGATTGGTGCTAAAATTGAGCTATAAGATGATGTTTGAGGATGATTGTTTTCCTGGAAAAATTATGAGCGTTAGAAGAACTTTGTTGATAAGGCATGAGTGCGTGCTGGCAACTACGGACCTGCAGTTTTGAGTTTAACGTGTTTTGTCTTTTTGGTTATTTTTGTAATTATGAATTTAATATTTTAGATATTAGTATTTTATTTAAAAAGAACTCTAGAGGAGAAGAGAGAGAGAGTATTTAAGGGAAGAATCTATTGTGAAACAAAAGGGAGATTTTTGAAAAGAAAGAAACCCTAGATCTAAATTTTTCTCTTCTCTCTATGAAGAACTAAACCTATTATTCTGATTGAAGGTTAATGAAGCTTTGATTCGTCACTACTGTGAGATCTTTCTTATGCTTTAATTGTTTTATTACTTTTTGGGTATCTGTTTATTCTCTGAATTATTGTCATGATTGTGTTTGTTAATTAGATAATTGACCACTATTTAATTATCAACTTAATCTATTGTCAATTAAAAGATTCATCGTATGAAGATTTTAATGTTTGTGACAAATAGCATAGCAGTGCGTTGTGTTATGAGAATAAACAATCTAATTTAAATGAACGATCGTATGCGTTTGTTGATTAGGATTTGGGTCTCTCTGGTTTTTCAGGCTGTCAATTGATTAAATCCTATGATTGTATCTAGGGTTCTCTATTGACTAGGGAAATAACCAACGGTCGTACCTTGGTTATCGACTAGTTAAGGAGAGATTGGCTATTAGATGGTCTCAGTAGCTATAACCGGTCTATTCATAAGTAGTAATGATTTATATTTGAATCAAAGATCAGTAGTCGAATCAAGCTGAGTTAATTTCTTCAACCAGAGCTTTCCCTAATTTAAATTACAATTTTAATTTGCATTCTTGTTACTTTAATTTGATTTTTATTATTGTCAACAATTCCCCAATTTTGCATTTTACATTTTAAAAGGATTTAAATAATTACCGATCTTTGTGGACACGACCCTACTCAATCACTATACATAATTTATTTAGAGTAGATATTTATTTTTTTTGGCTTCGATAACCATCAAAGAAATCAAATTATTATCGAGGTAGATATAATAAGCTCTAATTGATTTTCGATCATCAACATCACACGCCCAATCAGCATAAGAGTAGCCTATTAAACCAACAGATTCAAGTGTTCCCTCATTTTGAAGATATAGACCATGGGTGGTTGTAACTTGAAGATACCTGAGAACTTTTTTGTATTGCAACCAGTGATAAAGTGTAGGATTATTAAGATACTGATTAAGTTTATGTACAGAGAAAGTAATGTTAGGTCTGGTGAGAATCAAGTACTAAAGACCCCCAACAATGCTTCTATAGAGTGCTGCTTCTTCAAATTCTTGCCCCAAAGGTCCTTCACCATTTTTCTCCAGTTTGAAACCAGTACTGAGAGATGTATCAGAACCCTTGCAATCCTGCATTGAGGCTTTACTCAACAGATTCTTAATGTACTTCGTCTGTGAGAAATGCATACCATGAGTTATGTAAAAAACTTCCAAACCCATAAAATAGGCCACTAATCCCAGATCCTTGAAAGCAAAGACCTTACTGAGTTTAGTAATAAAATCTTTAAGTAATGTTGAGTCAGGACCAATAACCAAATTGTCATCAACATAAATTAACACAATGATCATGCCTTTAATATCATATTTGAAGAATAAAGAAGTGTCCGCTTTAGAATTAAAGAATTGCCAAGTGGTAAGATAACATTTCACTTTATCATACCATGCTCTTGGAGCTTGTTTCAATCCATATAATGCATTATTAAGCTTGCATATGTAGCCTTCTTTGGATACAAAACCCTCAGGCTGAGTCATATACACATCCTCTAATAAATCCCTATTTAAAAAAGCATTATTGACATCAATTTGTCTAACCTTCTAACCTTTCATGACAACCAAACTTAGAGTTACTCTCACTGTCGAGGGCTTTACTACAGGACTAAAGGTTTCTGAATAATCAATACCTGCAGTTTGATGAAATTCCTTAGCCACCAATTGACACCGGACACAATAGATGAGAAAGCACAACGTCACACACCCAAGAAATCACAAGCTCACCACCACAGCAAACAACAAAAGGATACAGACAAATTTTCACCACCTAAAGTTGTTAAGCTAAGGATAAAGAGCTTAAAACACTCACTACTCAATGGAATCCACCAAAGAGATACAAAGTTTGATAATAGCTCAAAGTTCATTCAATTTCCAAAATTAATCTCTATCTTTTGGTTACAACTACATAAGCTTCAATAACTTTCTTGGAAAAATCCTCCAAGCATAGATATACTACAAAGAAACCCTTCAAATGACTTGACTTCAAAGACCAACATTAAAGCTAGATAAATCATTGGTATGCTTAAAACACAGCAAAGAGCATTAAAAAAAAGTCCAAGTCCAGAAATATTCTTCTTGACTCGAAACTGAACAGCCTGTACTTAACTGATCATAACTTACTCTAGAAAGCTCCAAATTTAAATTAGTAAAATTCATTGGAAAGCTGACAGAAATATCTTTCCAATGATGTATGGCTCGAAAATTATTTTGATCTCGTTCAGTACAGTTTAATTCCCAAAGATGCTCCTTCTGCACAGAAATTCTGTCACTTGATTAATGTAAGAACTTGAACTGCACTTGGTATAACTTGAATACCAAATATTTCAAACACTCTTGTGTTACCAATCTAGCTTTATATTTAAAAACTGAGCTATCTGTGTTGTACTTGGTTCTGAACACCCAATCTAACATATGAGTTTGCTGTTCAATCCTAGCTTCTTATGTTAAGAGCATAGCATAAGATTCATTCACATTCATCTTTCCCACACCTACTTGTCTAGTGATGTAGGTAGCAACAAAACTATATTCTAGACTTAAGCCATCGAGTATATGCAGGATTAAATCATTATAACTTAAAGCATTCCCTGCTGCAGCCATATTATCAGCTATGTTTTTCATCCTAATAAAGTAATTAGTAATTTTCAGATTATCTTTCCTAGTCGAGTTCATCATATATCTTAAATGCAAAAGCCTGGATTTAGATTGTGTTCCAAACTAAACTTCAATAGCTTTCCATATCTCACGAGAAGTCTCTAGATCGAACACCAGACTAATAATACCTTCACTCATTGAAGAGAACAGCCAGCCAAGAAGCACTTGATCTTATCATCTCTAAGTCACAAAGTCTGGATTCTCCACTGATCTTAGATCATCACTAATCCTTTGAGCAATGTGTGAAGGAGGTGAAGTGATGGAATCATCAATGAATTCTCAAGTCTATTGTCACGTATCGAGGCAAGAACTGAAGATCGTTAGATCAAATAATTGGATTGATCTAGCTTAATCGGAGCATTGAAAGTAAATGTCATATTTGTTGAGTTAACAGCTGTTTGATTGACTGCCGCTTGAGAAGAAGAAGCTAAATGTACTGAGGCCATTGCAATTAGCTCTGATACCAAGTTAAAAAATGAAAATATTGTTTGGCAGCTGAGAAACTAGTGAGACAATTGAAAGAAAATAAGAGTTGGATCTGAGAATTCTCTATAACATCATTTTTATTAACCACACACTGATATGTACAAGAGGTTTCTTTATATACAAAGCTGTAGCTCAGCTCAAATTGTTGTAACTAACTATAACTAATTAACTACTTCTAGTTAATACACGCACAACCGATTACATAACTACTAGGTGCCAACCGGAAAGCCATGTCATCAATTTGTAACTAAAAGTTGCTGCTGTTGCGATCCTCTGCTCTGCTCTGTTGTTGCTACTACTGTGATCCTCTGCTTTGCTGACCACATTGCAAGTATGAGCTTCCTTAACACACCTATGCTATGCAAACTACTTGACTCCTCGAGGGTGTTCGGTGCAAGGGTTAACAAAATTTGTCGAAGATTTATTTGGAGTGGTGTTGCCAATGAGCGTAAGACGAGCCTGATTAATTGGTAAACAGTTTGCCAGTTGAAAAATCTGGGGGGCCTTAGCTTGAAAAATATCTTGCACAAGAACACTACCCTATTAATGAAAATTAGTTGGAATATAGTTGCTTCACCCCAAAGGTTATAGATCAGAGTTTGTAACGTTTCAACTAATCTATACTTTGGACACGGTTCCTATTTGTGGAGAGCAGTTAGTTTGTAACGTTTGGCCTCATGTTGTGAAGGGCATTAAATGAGCTATAGGGAACAAGAAAAGTGTTAGTTTCTGGAATGATAATTGAGTGTTTGAGGTTTGTAATATTGGATCTCACGTACAACAGATTCCTTTAGGGATGGCAAACATGTGTGTGGCTGGTATGGTTAACCTAGACGGGTCATTATGATAGGATGTTTTTGGCTACCTTTTATCTAATAAACATATCCTCCAACTTGCGGTGGTTAAACTCCCATCTAGCTTGGAGGGTGAAGACCAATCATTTTGGAGTTTTTCATGTAATGGCAATTTTACTACAAAATCAGCCTCTGAATCTATCAGTAACCAAGTCTTTTGTGGGGATAAAAAGGATTGGTAGCTCATCTGGAGTTGGAAAGGCTCACACCGAGTAAGGGTATTTCTTTGGCTTTTAATGCATGAAAAAATCAAGACAAAGGAGGAACGTTTTAGAAGGCACATTTATAGTAATTCCATTTGTGATCTGTAGAGCTGACACAGAGACTACTTTGCACACACTCCGTGACTGCATTTTGGCCAAACAGGTATAGATTTCCTTGCTTCCTATTACTAGTACATATGCTTTCTTCTCTGCTACTTTAAAGAATGGCTCTTTAACAACATTTCTATGTGGGAGAGTGTGGAGATGGGAGATAGCTGGTCCTTGGCTTTTTAGATCACTGTATAGAAAATTTGGCACTGTCGGAATTAGTTTCTTTTTGCCAACAATTCCCCATGCAGCCTTCGAGTGGTGTCAGATATCAGAGCATGGGTGCATGAGATACAATAGACTTTTAAGGCTAATATGCAACAGAGACATTGCAAGGTGTCAGTTGGTATTGGCTGAATAGCCCTTAGATGACCTTATTTCTGATTAAATACTGACTGATCAAGAGAAATTAATGGAAAAGCTAGTGCATGTGGCTTAATTCGTGATGCAAATGGAAATTGGATTCGGGGCTTCGTGATGAATATTGGATCTTGTCCCATTATTATGGCAGAAATTTAGGGGCTATACAAAGATTTTAACCTTGCGTGGAATTACGGTGTTCGATTTTTAGAGGCAAAGGTTGATAGCCTTTGCATACTGCATATGATGGAGCCTAGAGGTCAGAGCTCGAATGTGCACACCTATTTGATAAATTCGATCAAGAATCTTCTCACGAAGGATTGGCATGTATCCTTTCAACATATCTATCACGAAGCCAACTTTGCAACTGATTTTTTAGTTAGGAATGCAGGATCTTTGCCTTTTGAATTTCATGTTTTTTAGGAACCTCCAACAGGAATTGGTCCTTAACTTTCTTATGATATGTACGGGATGAGAATTTCCCGATCTGTAATTTCTTAGCTTGGCTAAGCCTTGTTGTAAAAAAAAAAAAATGGCAAATGCATGTTTTTTAGTACTTATCTAAGAGGTTTTCCCCCTAGTACTGGTATTTTTGGTAATTCTGGAAGAGGTCATATGATGGGAAGTAATAAGTCTGCTCAGTTTGGAAAGACTTCATTTGGCGAAAATCTTATTAGCAGTGGCAATATGTCTGTTATTGAACCACAAGCTTCAAATGGTGATAAATTAGTGCCTATCTCTCAAATTTGCTTCAAATCAGGGCATACAACTGCTGAATGCTGGCACAAATATATTGAAAATTACATACCTCAATCCCCAAGGCAGTTTAATAAAGAAAGCCTCTTAGATATTTGATGAATCAGAATATTTCTTTACAGGCACGAAGAAACTTCTGTGGAAGAATCTTGAATATCTTGACTTTCATTCCAACTTGCTTCAAGGATTGTTTCCAGCTCCATCATCTAATATGAAAGTCTTTCTGATATCAAGAAATAGGTTCACTAGAAAGATACCTTGTGTGATCTGTAACTCAAGTACTATTTAAGTTCGCGATCTGCCCAGCAACAGCTTGAGAGGCACCATTCCAGAATGCATTAATTACAAACTTTAGCAATACTCTGTGTGCGTTGGATTTAAGGAAGAATAGATTCCATGGCCAATTCCTGAAATAATCAAATTGCAATAATTTGAGGACCCTTAACTTCAATGGCAATGAACTTGTAGGGTCAGTCCCAAGATCTTTGCTCAATTGTGCAAATCTTCAAGTTGTTGATCTCGGCAACAACAAGATAGAGGATATATTAATTTACGCGTTCGCTGGGAAATCTTCAGGAGCTTCAGTTTTTTGTTCTACACTCGAATAAATTACAGTTATTTTAAGGCTGATTATTTTTTCACTGAGTTGCAAATCTTTGATGCCTTGAACAATAATTTTCAGCAATGTACTTTGCAAATATGAAAGCATGGATATTGGTGACGCAACAAAAGAAAAAAGTCGAAGTATAAAGGGAAACTTATTATGAAGGTTTTGTGAGTTATATATAATTTTAAAAAAACTAATATAAAATAAAACTAAATCTGCACTTAAATATGAGAAAGAATGATTACAAATCATTCAAGAAAGTTGATATACAGGAAGGCCCCACGAATTTTCATGTAAATTTTTGTAATTAGGGGTATGGTAGAGTATCCCACACCAAACGTACGATAAGCAGATAGTACTTGTGTTAACTAAGCTTTATGTCACAAGGCTATTTTCTTCTATGCGGCAAGCCTATGATGGCGCTAAGTTTTCCGCTTAGCCAACCACTTGACAATTTACAGTGGTGACTATGGGTGATAGACACACCCCAAGATTTTCGACGATCCAATACACGAAGAGGACACAAGACACACAATGTTTACAGAAGCACCAAGTTCCAACATTTTCTTATTATCAAGAACAAAGAATGACAAATAGCTTCAAGCTTAGTGAGCTTGGAGAAGGCCACTCATTCTCTACAAAACTTGGCTTCCCTAAGCTCACCATCCTAATGCTATTTATAGCATTTGTATGTGACACCCCCACTTACAAGGATAGTATAATGTATTCCTACGCCATACTTTGTTTGCCACCAACGCACTAAACAAATAAGCTCAATACCCTATTGCTTTGCCCAAACACTATTAATTAGGATATTTTGAACAGTGGTGGACTAACCCCACCCTGACAAATTCCTTATTATAGGCAATGCTCATGTAGTGGCTGGCCGCCGCCACTAAGAATTGCTCCAACAACCCTTTAGCCTGTTGCTTGTGTGTGGCTCTTGCTAGTGCGTTGTGCGCTCCCTCGCGCGCCTGCTCTCTGTCCGTTAGCGTGCGCTACATGCTGCTTGGCGCGCTCACCCTCAGTGCGCGCTATCCGTCGGAGCACTTGTGCACTGCCTTGCACATATCTTGAGTGTTCTCCATCAGCCTGTTTAGTTGCTGTCACGCCCCAGCTTGCGCACAGACTCACCTTGCTTTCGTATCTTCCCTCACACATTCACTTGTAGCATGCTTGGTAAAAGGCCGCAAGCCAAACACTGGTGTGCCTCGAGTTTTAAGGCTGTAACAAACCCCCCTACCAGCAGAACCCGACGCCCTCGTTGGCAAGGAGTCTAAGTACGCCTTAACCTTTTTCTAGAATTGCCATAATGATACTTCTTTTTGCCAGCTAGCATTCGCTTCGCTGCCTCCTTTCTATTGAACTAGATACTCCATTCTCCGATTCTTCTTACTTTGCCCCATTGGCTTATGATCAAGGATTTTTTCAACTTCCTTGTCATATTGCTTCCGAATTACCGGTGGAGCACGCTTAGCTTGTTGGCGCCCCTTGTCAGCCAAGTCTTTGCTGAAAGGTTAAAGAAACCCACATGAAATGTAGGATGGATCTTCAACTGCTTGGGTAGTCGTAATCGATACACCGCCTGACCCACCCTTTTGATCACCTCAAATAGTCCATCATATTTTGGTACCAGCCCCCGATGTATAGTTTTGCTACTGATTTTCTTCTAAATTTGGGGCGTTAATTTGAGTAACACCTTGTCACCTACATTGAACTCTGGCGGTCTTCTTCCAGCATCCGCATATTCTTCATTTGTTGCGACGCCTTGGCCAAGCTATCAATGGCCCGTTTAATCATTCTTGCTTGTCTCGTGCAAATCGATAAGCTGCGGAGCATTTTCCGCATGTGTGCTGTTTCACCACTTCATGAGGAGTCAATGGTTGTTGTCCCATAATTAGCTCCACTGGACTCATCCCTGTTGTTGAAGAGCAATGGATGTCACAGCAAAATTAAGCCACATCTAGCAAGTCTACCCAATTAGTTTTAGCTTGCTGTCACATAGTGCCGTAAGTATTCCTCTAATAGTGGATTCACCCTCTCTGTTTGTCCATCCGTTTGAGGATGATTGGCAGTAGAAAACTTCAATTCCGTCCCCATTAAATTGAAGAGCACTTTCCAAAATCTTCCCGTGAACCAAGCATCCTAGTCACTAATGATGTCCTCCGAAACACCGAAGTACTTAACCATGTGCTTGAAAAATAACTCCACTGCCTTGGCCACTGGGCAAGCATGAGGTGCAGGTATGAATATCGCATATTTTGAAAATCGATCAACCACAACAAAAATCGATTTCTATCTATTCGATTTAGCCATTGTCGAGATAAACTCCATAGAGAGATTGCAAAGGTCTCTCCGGATTTGGCAATGGTTGAAGAAGTCCCTCTGGTTTCCTCTTTTCCGACTTATCTAGTTAATACACTAGGTAAGTTTTGACATATAGATGCACGTTGTCTTCTATTTTAGGCCAGAAATATGAGTGTTCCAGCAACGCCATTATCCTTTCACCCCTGGATGTCCAGCCCATCGAGAATCATGTTTATCACGCAATAAGATCCTTTGTAAGTCCCCTCCTGAAAGAATATATAATTTTCCACCTTGTGCATAAATTAGATCATCATCAACCCAATATCTTCGCATCAAGCCTTGCTTGATCTTCTTGCGGAGTTGGCAGTAGCTAGTATCTATTTCCGCTTGCTGCCGAATCTTGTCAAGAAAATCCGTTACTACTGAGTTAAAGCCGCCACATATGTTTCAATTGTTTTGCGGCTGAGGGCATCCGCAACCTGATTTTGCCTTCCAAAGCCTATGTACCTATACAAAATCATATTCAGCAAGGAACTATTGCCATCTTGCTTGTTTTGGTGATAGTTTCTTCTGTGTCTTGAAATAAGCATTGGCTACATTGTCCTTAACAACATAAAAATCATACCTAACAAGTAATGTCTCCATATATTTAGGCAATGTACCATTGCCGTCATTTCCTTCTCATGTGCCGAGTACCGTTGTTCTGTATCCTCTAGCTTTCGACTTTCAAACGCTACCAGATGGCCATCTTGAACAAGCACGCCATTAATGGCCCTATCTGATGCATCTGTATGTACCTCAAATGGCAAGCTAAAGTCAGGTAGCTTAAGCACCGGTTCCAAAGCTACTGCTTGTTTGAGTTTCTTGAATGCTTGCTCGCACGCTTCTGCCCATTCCCACTTTCGATCTTTCCTTAACAACTCGGTGAGTGCACTTACCTGTTTGAGTACCCTTTAATGAACTTGCGGTAGTAGTTAGCTAACCGAAGAAATGATCGAAGTTCCACCACTTTTGTAGGTGCAGGCCAATCAATGATAGCCCTAAGAATACTATCTCCCGGTGACAAAATTCACATTTTTCTTTCTTGACAAAGAGCTTGTATTCCCATAATCGTGAGAACATTGGTTAAAGTGATCCAACTGATCTTCCAAAGACTCGTTGTACACCAGTATATCATCGAGATACACCACCACAAAGAAGTCCAAGTACTCGTAAAGAACATCGTTCATCAAATCGCAGAATGTTGCATGCACATTGGTGAGTTTGAAAGGCATTAATAAGAACTCGTATGATCCATACCGAGTTACGCAAGCTGCTTTTGCTTCACCACCTTCCGCAATCCGTTCTTGCCATTACCCTGACCTCAAGTCCAGCTTCGTGAAGTAAGAGGCTCTACCCTATCGATCAAACAAATCTGCAATGTTGGGGACTGGATACTTGTTTTTTATCGTCATTGTTTAAGGCACGGTAGTCCACACACATTCGCATTGAGCTATCGTTCTTCCTCTGAAATAATACGGGTGCACCATACGGTGCTTTGAATGGTCAAATGAATCCCGCATCCAATAACTCATCCAATTGTTTCCGAAGTTCTACTAATATCGAAGGCAATATCCGATAAAAAAGCATGTGCAGGGGGTCTAGTACCAGGCTCGAGGGAGCTCCGGCGGCATGACATCCGCAAACTATTCCAATACTTGGGCGTATTTATCAAGCATCTCCACAATCTGATAAGGTTTTATCTCCAACAACGCTGCCAAGTAAGAGTTCTCCTTCCGTTTCAAGCCTTTTGTAAATTGTCCCGCAAATTGGAGTGATGGTTATGATCTGCCATGAACCAAGAATTGGAATGGTACAATGGATGGTGTGTCCGCTAATCTTCTTTAATTTATTTTTATTAAATCTCTTTATTCCTTTTCCTTTTTAATTCCTTCAAGTAGATTTCTTCCTGAATATTTTAATTTAATTCCTCTTTAATCCCAAATTATACCTAAATAACAAAATATAAAAATTAAAATAAAATTAACATAATAAAATATAATTTAACATAAAATTAAATTAAGAAAATACAAAAATAATATATAAATTACTAGCACGTCTTCCATTCCCATGATCAAGATGCTCTTCTAATAGGGCATCAATTGTATCATTACGCCATAAAGAATTTCATACCAAGGATTAAATCGAAGTCATCAAGAGGCATGACAGTAAGCTTTACTGTTTTCTGCCAAATTCCTACCCGTAGTGAACTTTGCATAGCCCCTTGAACCCCCACACTCACAGAATTTACAGCCATTACTTTGCTGCCCACAGCTGTTATTTTCAAACCCAAATGTGCCACTTCGTGGGATGCAAGAAAGTTAGTTGTGGCTTCTGTATCCAGCATAGCACGCACTTCCCTCCCATCTACCAAAACAGTCATGATCATCAACCCTTGATTGAAGTCATTGCACACAACCTCATTCCTCAAAGTGTTCATCAACTGTAATGTATTCATTCGAGAAGTACTTGCCTCAGTCATTGAAGGTTCTACCTCCGTCTCCTTGACCATAGCATTCAGCTGTGTCCGCTTTGGGCAATCCCTCACCCGGTGTGGTCTGTCACATATGAAACATCCCGAGCTTTTCTTCTCATGTCCATCTTTCGGTTTGGTTTTCCCCGCAAAGCCCCCTTTCTTTCTACCATCATGCTTAAAAGGGTCAGATTTCCTCAAATCTTTATTCTTTTTAGGTTCGGAGGGAGAAGAACTCGCAAACCTAAAATCAACCAAACCTTTCGCAGCAACAATCGCCATAGGCAAGTCGCGTACAACCTACATTCTTAGTTTGGTTTGCGCCGACAGTTGCAAACCACTCATGAATTTGAAAAGCTTATCTTCATCGGACATGTTCTTGATATCAAGCATCAAAGAACTAAATTCTTTGACATAATCACTGATTGAACCAGTATGTTTGAGCTTCCTTATGAAATACTATCTAAGTAACCCAAGAGGGGGGTGAATTGGGTTATAAAAACTTATGCAAAACAAACCACACAACAATTTAAATCTCTTGCCTTAATAAGAACAAAAACAATAAATTTAATCATGCAAAATAATAAAAGAGTAAGGGAAGATAAATCAAACACTTGCTTTTTACAAGGTTCGGCTAACCGTGCCTACGTCCACGCCTCCAAGCTCACCAGGCTTAAAGATTCCACTAAGCAAGCCTCCAAGGCTTCAATCACTCTTACAATTGACTTCCAAATTGTCAATAACATTTACAACAAGAGATTATTCCCAATCTCTTAACCCAAGTGTATCCTAACACTTTACAACCTCTCAATTTGATTTTCAAAAGATTACACAATAAATCTCTCTCACACAATATGTTTGATTACAAATGAAATTTTAAAGTGTGAGTAAATAAAATGTATACAAGAATTTAAAGCACAAATAAGTTTAATGGTCAATAATTTGCTCAATGAAAATGTTGTGATTAGTCCTTGTTTGAATTTGATTGAGTTTATTTATAGTTGGAGCTGAAATATAACTGTTATTAACTTTCTGGGCGAAAATAGATCACCATTAACCGATAACGTTTTGATTGGTCCAAGTGACCATTGACCTTAAATTCAAATAAACGGTTGACCGTTTGCCATTATCGGTTTGCTGTTAATTTCTAGAGACCTACAAAAACAAATTTGTGCTAACCGTTCTTGCTAAACGATTGAAGATTAGTATGGAATGACATTCTAGAAATTATCGGTTAGTCGTTTGATATAAACGATTTACCATTTAATTCCAGTAGCCTCCCCAGCTTACTTGCATTGTCCGTTTTGGTTAACCGGTTCAAGTTTAAGGAATTAACCATCTCTGGAAAGTATCGGTTAACCATTTCAAAGTTAATGGTTCACTGTTTGTTTCCAGAATCAAAGTTTTAATCAACATTTTGCAGGAGATGCTTTTCCTGTTTAAAGTTAATGATAATTCATATTTCATGAACACATTTAAGAATGTTATATGGCTATTTAATGAAATGTTTATTAAAGAGAAACTCCAACCTTTTGATCAAGAACACTTAAAGTTTGTTATCATCAAAATCATTATAATAATTATATATATGTTAATACTTTAAACCTGTTATCCCACTCGCATTACCCGGTAATAATTGACCCTTCAACTCTTGCTTCAGTGAGTCCCATGTCTCAATAGTTGGTCGGTTGGCTTCGACATCCTCTTGGAGTGTACCGCGCCACCAAAGCTTTGCATCCCCCTCAAGATACATGCTTGTAATGGAAACCTGCTCCGCTTCAGGTATCCGAGCAGCCTTGAAATATTGCTTCATATCTTACTGAAAGTTCTCCAGTTCCTTGGCACTTCGCGTGCCCCCAAATAATTTCGACTTCGGAACCTTACTTTCAAAAGCCCTACCTCCAAATGCAAGGAAGTTGTGTGATAACTCTATGAAATGAGAGTTATCATGACACTTTTAGACTTAAATCAAGATTACTTTGAGAGTAAATGACATGTTTTTATTGTATTTTAGTTTTATTTTGCATGAATAACCATTTTAGTTTATTTTTAATAAATTGTGTTGTTTTAGAATAATTTTGTGTGCTTAAATTATATGCATAATTGTAGGTGATTGAAAGCCCCAATTTTAAGGAAGGAATGCTGGTGCAATAGGCTTGCAAAAGATGAAAAAGAACATAGTTACAAAAGAATTGAAACAAATCTAGAACAGTGCAGTTGTTGTAGTTGTTGCAATCCTGGAATAACGACAAAGAAAATTCTACGCGGGATACTTACAGAATTGCGATATGTAGTTTCCTAATCTGACTTATGCACGCTCTAGGCTTCCGTTTACCCTAATTTTCAACTATAAAAAGGAGCACACATCATAAGGAATAAAGAGGGCCATCACCCAACGAGAAAAACCACAAAGAAACAAAAGAAAAAGAAGATTCAAGAGAGAGATTAAGGGCTGCACAAGAGGAGAAATTGCAGAGATCAATTGGGAGCTCAGTCGTTCTTATTCTTCTCTTGTTTTCTTGTTTTCTATTTATTCATGGGGATGTGTTTCATGGCCGAAACCTTGTTCTTTATTTTTCTTTTGCAAATCATGAACTAAATTTATTTGTAGTTGAGTGATAAACAATCTTGATGGTTTATTGACTGAAAATATAAGTTGTTGCATGTTTTCTGTAGCATTTTGTTTTGATAGAATTTATTTTTATTCATTATTTCAGCTGATCACCCATTTAATGATACTAGCTAAGGAAAAGCCATAAAAGGACTTACCTTAGTGGAACATATCAAAGCAATACTTGATCTTAAATTGGGTTTCCTGGATTAAGTTTTACTTGAGTCCCAAAAGGGTCATGTTTAATTTAAAATTAGTGATGAACTAAATATAGGGATTCACCTTGTAGGGTAAATAGAACCTAAGCGTGAAATGTTATATCTTATGTTGGTATAATAACTGATCACTGTTAGGTTGCATATAGATATAAGATATCCAACATGCGACGGCTGAGGATGCATAAGGATTCTGCCTAGTGCTATAGCAGATACTGCAGCAACCGAGCCAACCATTAGAAAATAGTCAAAACCATTAAGAAAGTTTATTCACTCAACTACTCTATATTCCCATTGATTTTATCCTTGAGTTTGACATGATAATTTACTTTGTTGCATTTTATTTATTGCGTTTTTATTTTAATTAGTATATTAGTTTCATTAATTGTTTTATTTTAATTTAGAACAAAATTTGCACTGTTAAAATTGTTGTAGCAAGTCTGATAACATCAATCCTTATGGAGACGATCTTGAATACTTATCATTATATTACTTGTTATGTACACTTGCACATTAACACTAATAGCATTAGTATTTATACCCAACATTGTGCTCAACGCGAGCTTTTGCAGGCACAACTCATTTTTCAGGTTGGCAACGCTGCCCTTTAGCTCCTCCACAAAAGCGGCAACATCTTCTATCACTGAACCGATCTTTTCAACAACATCTTGAGTCAGCCCTTCAAAGGACAACTTCATATTCGCTAAATCAATAGAGGTTACTTCGGTTTTGACAGCCAAGGATTCCTCCCTAGACCGTACTTCCCCGACAACAACTTTCATCCGACTCATTCTATCTTTCAAAGTATCTCCCGACATATTGTTAATCGAGGCTCTGATACTAAACTATCACAAGGCTATTTTCTTCTATGCGGCAAGCCTGTGATGTCACTAAGGTTTCTGTTTAGCCAGCCACTCAACAATTCACAACGAAGGCTATGTGTGTTAGACACACCTTAAGATTTTCGAAGATCTAATGCACGAAGAGAACAAAAGACACACAATGTTTACGGAAGCATAGACTTCCAACATTTTCTTATAATCAAGAACAAGGAATGACAAATAGCTTCAAGCTTAGTGAGCTTAGAGAAGGCCACTCACTCTCTATAAAACTTGGCTCCCCTAATGTTTTTTATAGCATTTATAAATGACACCCTCACTTACTAGGATAATATAATATAATTGTTGAAATACTAACTAGGCAACCCAAGAAGGGGGTGAATTAGGATTCTAAAATTAAGCTAATCAAACCACACAATAATTTAACTTATCGAATCGTCATTTTGACTTTAGCAAGTTACCGGTGCCCCGAAATTCAAATTGTCGAGTCATCGTAGGAAGTCGAATTACCGTTATCGTTCCAAAAACTTGTTCAAAGATGTCGGTTATCCGTTTTACATAAACGGTTTACCGTTTGCAAGATGATTGTTCTCTAGAATGTTATCGGTTTACCATTATCAATAAATGTTATGCTGTTATCTAAGATTTACTCTCTGAAATGCAGTCAGATTACTGTTATCCATAAATGGTTTACTATTATTTAAGATTTGCTCTCTGGAATGCATTTGGTTTACCGTTATCCATAAATGGTTGACCGTTATTTATGATTTGCTCTCTGAAATGAAATCGGCTTACCGTTATCCGTTAACGGTTTGCCGATATTTGAAATTTGCTCTTTGGAATGCATTTGGTGTACAGTTAGCGATAAACGCTTAATGCAATTGGTTTGCCGTTTTCTAAAAATTCATTCTTTATAATGTAATCAGTTTACCGTTTTCTGTAAACGGTTTGCCGTTTATTTCCAAAAGGTTTTTCTTTACTTTGAATATCATACGGCTTAAAAGATTGATCCAATTAACAACAAATTTTAAAACTAATCAATTGAAAACATGTTTGTTATCATCAAAATCATTATTATAAAAATAAAAGAGTTAACAATCTCTCGCTTTTTTATGATGACAAACATTTCAAGACTAAGCAAGATTGCTTCCCCTTAATGTGTGCTCCCCCTTAGTTTGTGGCCAATCAATTTTTGAACCAAAAACATTTATGCACTCAATTTTGTTTACCACAACAAAGATATATTTCTCCCCTTCATCATCAAAAAGAGAAAGTGAGGGGAAAATTGGGCAAAGTCTCCCTATAAAAGTAGACATATCCTGAATTATAGAAAATTTTGAAAGCACTCCCAAATATGCACAAGCCAATTCAACTCAATCAACAAACTCCAACAATCCAACAAGCCAACAACACAAAAGTATGCATAGAACCAACAAGCATATAACCACATCATCAAAACCAACAAATGAAATCCAAATATCAAAATAGAAAATCATCCAAAATATATAGTTAATATTATTGAGTGTTAGAAAATGTATATTTATAAAGGAGAAAATCGTCATTTTACACTTCAAGTTTTACTAACACCCTTACTTTTATATATTTAAGCTTCTTGTGATTTAATTACGTGTGTTTTATTTTAATTAAGTATTTTATATATTTTAGGGGTATTATGGTCATTTCACAATGAACAAGAGATCAGACGGTAAAACAGACATCACTTTTGAACTCAGGACGGTCAAAAACCTTAGGAGGAGCATAAAAGGAAAAATGGCATTGTTCACATGTATGGTACTATTCACATGTACGGTACTGTCTACGTTACTGTTCACAACATTGTTCAAATAGACGGATCAATGATGTGGTATTGACCGATGATGTGGCATTGATTGATGAGTTTTCACGATCTTGTTGGACTAAAATTCTTATACATTGTTGATTGGTGATGTGGCAGTATGTTAGTGAACCGAAAATTACGCGTACGGTACATGCATATACGCATAATTATTTTCAACCAAACCGCGTTACTATTCAAGCCGGGTCAAACAGTGTCACTGTTCAAATCACGTGGTCAAACCGTGTACTGTTGACTGATGACGTGGCGCAATCCTGAGCATCCAAACTGTTTTTAAGCCAATGGCCATGATTTACTCAATGTATCTATAAAAAGGGGGCCTCCCCCCCTAATTTGGCATCTCTGAATTCATTTTCGAACTCTATTTTCTGTAATTCCTTCTCTATTTTGTATTTTCTACATATTTTAATAAATTTTCATTTTGCCCCTAGTTCAATTATGAGTAGCTAATTTTCTTTCAAGCTTGGGTTGAAGGTGAAGTCTCAACATGTGTCATGGGCTTTAATTGGTAAATTTACTTTCTCTTCCCCTCTAGTTTTTTGTGGATGTTTTGACTTCTCGTCGATAAATAATAATAATCTTGTCTAGATACCACCCTGGTTTCACCGGCTCCCTAGTACAAGGTTATTATTATTTGGCACGATAAGCCCTTAGCACCATATTGATTAGAGTGTGGTTCATGAGGTGTAGATTCCCCCCTCATGATTTAATTGGCACTAATAAGGAATATTTAGCCCATAGTGCATGTTGATACGGATCCTGATACCCAAGTGTTTCATTTCAATATATTTCTCTTCAATTTATTCTCGCCATTTTAATTCCAATTTTAAGATAATCTAAGTCACTTTCACCACAAATCCAAACATCCATTTAGAAAAAAATTAATTCTACACACAATTAGAATCAACCTCCTCATGGGATCGACACTCGTCATCATTAATTTATTCTACAATAGATTCGTGCATTTGCGAATTCAATAAAATTTGCATAACAAATATCATCCAAAACATACATAGAATAACATCCAAAATATGAGATGACAAATGTATGTGCGTAACCAAAAGGGAAAATAAAGATAAACTATGAAAGTGGCCGCGATGAAGACTCAGTGAGAGGAAAACCAAGAGCAGTAAGGATGTGTCTCTGACCATCTCGAATCTCTTGCTGCTGATAAAAAATGATATGCTGAAATGAATTGAAGCGAGACACAAGCTGCTACTGCTGGACTAAGAGAGTATGAATCTCGCTCAAAACCTGTTGCATCAATTCCTCATAAGCTGAAGAAGAGGTAGGGGCTAGAGGCACGTAGGTATTCATATCATGCTCCTCATGCTCATCAGGCTCCTTAGCACACGCAGCTGCAGCTCAACGAGGAACTCAAGGTCACTATCTCCTTAACGAAAGTCTGGAAGCTGATTAGCAGAATATATGTCATTCAGTATACAATCATCTTCAGGAGCCAAGAGTGTATCCTCATTTTTGGATGAGGTAACCTTTACCCATTCCCCATTGCTCCTATGAAAACCAATGCCGAGGATAATCTCACTACCTAACCTCTTAGACTCATCGTATATAAGCTTGGTAATGGGTATCCTAAAATGCCTCAAAATTCTAGTGATAATACTGCCATATGGAAGAAGTCGATTGCTCATGGCGGGGGTAAACAACATGTGACAGACAATTACATAGCCAAGGTTAACCGAACGCCTTCAAAGAAGACAATCCAGCAACCCGATATCTAAATGAGTAAACTCGTCACTATGCCCATTTCTAAGAGTAACAATATGCTGGAGAATACTATGGAGGATCCTAACATTCTTAGGCAATAATTGAGACCGAAAAGGTAAAGAAAAAATATCATCTGAAAGGTCTTGACATCTATAAATGTTCCTAACCGCATCTACATGAGAAAAATGGTTAAATTGAAGTTCTTTCCGAGATGTGTAGAGCTCTAGACCTGAATGATCAGTCTCTAAAATGGAACTTAAATCTTCCACAGTAAATTCAATGGGTACGCCTCTGACATATGTCACTAATCGATCCAAACTAGTAGCCGAAAGCTCCATGTTGGAGTAGAAAATTCTAAGTAGGTTTGGGTACACTTTCTCATTTAGGTTCAAAGGAATCTCTCATTGTACCAACATCTCCTTTACATTACTACTACATACAACCAACTCCTCAAAATTATCTAAATCAAGAAAAAATGAATCAGTTAACTTACGAGTCATAAACTAAGTTTGGAATCTCCTAGCAAGAGAATGAGAAAGAAAGTAGACCCTTTCGAAATCAGGAACATGAGGGGATAAAGAGGACTCCTGCTAGCCCTCTGTTTGACTCGTCTCTTCGGTCTTGAAGGTCCTTCACCATCTATGGATAAAATTGAGGTATAAAAGAGTGTGTATGGGCTTAAGAGGATCAATAAATGAAGGAAATTGTGGAGAATTTGGAGGAACTATATTCGGTTTGCACTAGGGTTTTGAAATTGGGAATTTGCAATTTAAGGCTTAAAAATTGTTTTTAATCGAATGAAAATGTTCTAAACACGTTAAAGAAGATTTCTATGGCTTCAATTTGAAGAGAAATTGCAAGGAAAATGAGTAATTTGAGAGAGAGGAGTCGCAGCGGCGGTTGAAGGTTAAACAGTTCAAGGGCAAAAGATGGAGAAAATGGTTTACTGTGCTCTTATCGCACGATAACGGTGAGCCGTTATTAAGATATCAGCGAGCTGATATCGTTCCAGAATGTAACCCAAAAGTTTTACGAAAATGGCAAACCGTTATCTTCCTGAATATTTTCCCTAGTTTTTGTCCCAAAAACAGTTAATCGTTTATTGAATAAACGACATTCTGTTTTCTTTAACTAATGATTTCGCACATCTACTTTAGTTTTTGGTCAGCAATTAATCCATTTTAAGATCATTTTATTGATCTGAAATGTCTTAAAAATCAATTTAATGCATAATTCATGAATTCACACAATTTAAACAATTGATACAAATAAGCAATCACATTACTAAAAATAGACTTAATATCACATAAAGCCAAGCTATTGTGGAACATTCAATATTCCAAGCTCATGTCTAATTTTAGTAAATTGTTCTTCATTGAGGGGTTTTGTGAAAATATCACCAAGTTGTTTTTTGGTTGAAACAAAATTCAAAGAAATATCCCCTCTTTGAATATGATCTCTGAAGAAATGGTGTATAATCTCTATATGCTTGGTTCTTAAGTGTTGGATAAGATTCTTTGAAAGATTTATAGCACTAGTATTATCACACAAAATAAGTATTTTATCAAGGTGAATGCCATAGTCTCTAAGAATTTTTTTCATCTATAAAGCTTGAGCACAACAACTTTCGACTACAATATACTCAACCTTGGTAGTTAATAGTGCAACTGAATTTTGTTTCTTGCTAAACCAAGAGACTAAAGAGTGACCTAAAAAGTGACATGTTCCACTAGTGATTTTCCTATCAACCTTATAGCCAGCAAAATCAACATCCGAATAGTAAGTTAAGTCTATATATGTTCCTCTAGGATACCAAAGGCCGAGATCTATAGTGCCGATCAAATATCAAAAAATTCGTTTAACAGCATGCAAGTGTGACTATTTAGGGCAAGATTGAAATCTAGCACATAAGCATACATTAAACATAATATCAGGCCTACTAGCAGTCAAGTAGGGTAAGGATTCGATCATACCTCGATACATCTTGATGTCAACCTCCTTACCCTTCTCATCCTTGTCTATCTTGATGGTGGTACTCATTGAAGTGCTTTTTGCTGTTCTATTTTCATAGCCAAATCTTTTAAGTAGGTCTTTCACATATTTGGCTTGATTTATGAAAATTCCTTCCTCATTTTGGTTTATTTGCAGTCCAATGAAGTATTTCAGCTCTCCCATCATGCTCATTTGAAATTCTTTACTCATACAAGATGAAAATTCTTTACACAATACTTCTTTAGTAGAACCAAAAATAATGTCATCAACATAAATTTGAACTACAAGTTTATCTTGATTCTTATGCTTAGCAAAGAGAGTAGTATCCGCTTTTCCCATTGAGGAACCTGAAATACTAGTTATGCAACCCAAGAAGGGGGTGAATTGGGTTTTTAAAACTTAAACTAACCAAACCACACAATAATTTAATCTAATGTCTTAATAAAATGAAAATAAATAAATTTAACAATGCTCGAGAATAAAAAGTGTAAGGGAGGAGAGAGCAAATACAAATATTTTTACTTGGTTCGGCAATCCCTGCCTATGCCTATGAGCTTAATGATTTCATTATCCAAGCCTCCAAAGCTTCAACCACGCTTACAATTGACTTCTAAGGTGTCAATGGATCTCTATAACAAGAGATTATCCCCAATCTCTTCACCCAAGTGTATCCCAACACTTACAACCTCTCAACTTGATTTTACAAAAATGATTACAAATAAATTTATCTCACACAATGTGTTTAATTACAAATGAAAGCTCAATGTGTGTGAATGAATGAAATGAATACAAATTTTATGCTCAGATTGTAGAGGATGACTCAATGATAACAATGGTTGTATCTCACTTTTATTGAATTTGATTTGAGCCAATTTATAGTTAAAGAAGAAAACTAGCCGTATTGACTTTTTGGTGATATCTGACTTGTCGCTTTGTGTTAACCGGCTTGCCACTTTATGTTATCGTTATGTTCAAAGATTTAAATTTTACTCATCTGGTTTGCTGCTTTTTATTTTTGGTTAGCCGTTTTTATTCTACAGACTTCTGCCCAATAACCGATTTGCCGTTTTGATAAATCCGGCTAGCCGCTTGCTACAGTGAAACAACTATTTTTCAAAAATTATAATTTTACCCTAAAACTGTATAAAATTATACTATGGCCAAAATATTTAGAAAACTTTGCAAATAGGCCCCTTTTTAGAATTTTAAAACAATATTTGGTGATTTTAAAGTTCTCAAAACTTTTCAATTTAAACCATAAACCTAAAAACAAACAATTTCATAAAATCATTTTCTTGTTATAAAAACATAATGTGTAATTTTTTGTTTATCTAAAACATGTAGTTTGTTATTATCAAAATCAACATTTTATAGCCATTTAGACTAACAAAACCATTATCCAATAAGAAACTCTTAAGCCTATCACACCATGCTCTAGGTGCTTGCTTTAATCCATACAATGCTTTTGACAACTTATAAACATGATTTGGAAATTTTTCATTTTCAAAATCATGGGTTGTTTGATAAAAATTTCTTCCATAATATAACTATTTAAAAAAATACTTTTGACATACATTTGATATAGAATAAAATCTTTATGACATACAAATGCTAGTAACATCCTAATGGATTCTAATCTTGCTACAAGTGCAAATGTTTCATCAAAATCAATTTCTTCTTCTTGGTTGTAAGCTTGAGCCACTAATCTAGCTTTATTTCTTACAACCATATTGGATTCATTCATTTTATTTCTAAATACCCATTTAGTGTTTATAATGGACTGATGTCCGGTTTAGGAACTAATTTCCACATATTATTTCTCTCAAATTAATTTAACTCCTCTTGTATTGCCATAATCCAAAATTCATCATTTTCCTCATCCGCAAAGGCTTTTGGTTCAATTTGAGATATGAATGTAGCATGCTCACAAGTATTTCTAAATGATGATCTAGTGGTTACACCTTGTGTTTGAGTAACTAAGAAAAATACCAACATTAGATTTTGGATCAAATTTACCAAGATTATCTTTTGTGTTCAAAATAAAACATTTGCAACCGAAAACTTTGAAATAACCAATGTTGGGCTTTCTATCTTTCCAAAGCTCATAGGGAGTTTTATTAAGAAGAGGTCTAATCAACACATGATTAAAACATAACAAGCAGTGTTGACGGCTTCGGCCCAAAAATACTTAGTCAAAGAATTTTCATTCAACATGGTTCTAACTATTTCTTGAATAGATGTATTTTTCTTTCAACAACTCGATTTTATTGTGGAGTCCTAGGTGATAAAAATTGATGCACAGTGCCAAAATTGTTGCAAAATGTTTCAAATGCATGATTTTCAAACTCTCCTCCACGATCACTCCTAATGCATGCAATACCATACCCCTTTTTATTTTGAATTTTCTTACAAAATACTTTAAAAGTATCAAGAGCATCATCCTTATTAGTTAAGAATAATACCTATGTGTATCTAAAAAATCATCAACGATTACAAATGCATAATACTTGCCACTTAAGCTAGTATATCTTGAAGGACTAAATAAATCTATATGAAGTAGTTGAAGAGGTTTTGAAGTAGAAATATGATTTTTTTTCTTTTAAAAGAGGTTTTAATTTGTTTACCAAATTGGCATGCTTCAATAATTTTATCTTTTTTAAAACCGATTTTTGGAAGACCTTTAACTAAATAATTTTTAGAAATCTTTGAGATCAAATCCATGCTTGTATGTCCTAGTCTTCTATGCCATAACCAACCATCATCATGCAATGCAGAAAAGTAATTATCATGAGTGGATGCATATTCTATATCAATTGTATAAACATTACCACATATATTTTCAACAAACAAAATTTTGTTATCACATGCAATCTCAATAATACATCTTGATTTATCAAAAATAATTTTATAACCCTTGTCACACAATTGGCTAATGTTAATCAAATTGTATTTCAAATTTTCAACTAAACATACATTTTCAATTAGAGTTGAGGAAACTTTACCAACATCACCAATTCCGAGAATTTTTCCTTTTGAGTTGTCTCTAAAGGATACATCTCCATCGTTTTCGATTTGATGAAACTTGAGAGCCATGCACAGTTTCCGGTCATATGCCTTGAACATCCGCTATCTGAGTACTATTTATTTTTCTTCTTCTTCAAGCCCTGCAAAGAAAATCTTAAGTCTTAGGTACCCAAACCTTTTTAGGTCCTTGAGTGTTAGTAATGGTTCCTTTCGGAACCTAAATACATTTTAATCCAAAGCATACATTTCTTTTCACTAGACATGTATATTTCATGTGACCATTTTGATTGCAATAATGAAAAACACTCTTATTATCACTTGTTGTGATAGCTTTAACAAAATAATTCTTATAATATTTTTATTTCAAATTTGGCTTATAGTCAATGCCTCCTTTGTCAAAAACATATTTTTGTCAATTAAGCAAGTTATCCAATATCTTTTACCCATTTGTAAATTTCAAGACATCATCACTAAGTTCAATGTTCTTTTTCTTGAGCATTTCATTTTCCTTTTTCAAATCATCTACATGTGATTCTAAGTGCTAATGTGAAATGCTTGGTTTCTCATTTGTTAATGCAACTTTATTATGCAAAGTTTTATTCTCTAGTTCTAAGCATGCAATCTTTGTTCTTAGAGATTCATTTTCATTTGTGAGCTCTACAACTTTCTTTTTGAGACATGCATTCTTTTTACCAATTTTCATCCAATCATCGTGCAATTCCTTAAAAAGTATCATATAATTCATCATATGTAGGATCACTTAACTCATCGAGTTCGTTAAACGATTCTTCCCTAATTGCCATGAGAGCGAGATTTGACATTTCTTGTGACTCTTTATTATCACTTGCTTCCTCATTGTTGTCATCCCATGTGGCTACCATTGTCGTCTTCTTGAGCTTGTTGAGAAGAGGACAGTCTGATCGTATGTGTCCAGGCTTCTTACATTCATAACAGGTGATTGGCTCATTCTTCTCCTTTTAATTCTTATAGTTTCGGAATCTTTTCTGCTCAGTGGTTTTCTTGAAAATTTTTCTGAACCTCTTAGCCATCATAGTTATGTTTTCATCATCAAGCTCACTTTCCTCATCACTCTCATGCTTTGATGCCTTGAGTGCAATGCTCTTCTTCTTCTTTTCCTCATTACCTTTTTTCGCTGCCAAATTTTCTTCATATGAAATAAGAGAATCAATTAAATCATCAATAGGCAAAGTGTTTAAATCTTTAGCTTCCTCTATGGCGGTTCTTTTAGGTCTCCATTCCATTGGCAAAAATCTAATGATCGTCTTAACCTTTTCGCTGTTTGAAAAGGTTTTTCCTAGGGCTCCTAATGTGTTTACAATATCCATAAATCTAGTATACATGGAATAAACACTTTCATTTTGTTCCATTTGGAATAATTCATATTGTCTAGTGTATCTACTAATCTTAGACTCTTTAAAAATATATTTTTCTTTTCTAACTCACTCCATTGACTTGAAGGTTTTGGAATATCATCTTCTTCTTCATTTTTAGTCATAGGCATAAATAGACCATTACAAACAACTTCCTAAATTTCATAATCTAAAGCTTGCAAATAAATTTTCATTCTAGTTTTCCAATATAGGTAGTCATTACCGTCAAAGAATGGTGGCCTAGTTATGCACTGTCCTTCCCTAAAAGTTGAATCATTTTGAGTTGTCATGGATCTTTTACTCTAGACGGTTAAGTCCTAATAAGAGAACCTCAATCTGATACCAAATGAAATACTAACTAGGCAACCCAAGAGGGGGTGAATTAATATTCTAAAATTTAATCTAATCAAACCACACAACAATTTTAATCTAATGCCTTAATGAAAACAAAAGCAATAAATTTAACAATACTCAAAAATAAAAGAGTAAGGGAAAAGAGAGAGCAAACACACAATTTTTATGTGGTTCGGCCAACCATGCTTACATTCATGCCTCCAAGCTCACGGGTTTGAAGATTCCACTAAGCAAGCCTCCAATGCTTCAATCACTCTTATAATTGACTTCAAAGGTGTCAATGAACCTTTATAACAAGAGATTATCCTTAATTTCTTAATGCAAGTGTATCCCAATGCTTACAACCTCTCAATTCGATTTTTCAAAAAGCATTACAAAATAAATATCTCTCACACAATGTATTGATTACAAATGAAATTCTAAAAGTGTGAGTAAATGTGATGAACACAAGAATTTTAAAGCTCAAGGAAAGTTGTATGCTCAATGGTTTGCTCAATCCCAATAGTTGAATCACTTCTTGTTTGAATTTGATTGAGATAATTTATAGATGGAGCTTAAAATTAGCTGTTATTGACTTTCTGCACATTGTCAGATTGCCGTTTTGACTTAAGCAAGTTACCGCTGCGCCGAAAGTCAAATTGCCAGATCACTATTAGCAGGAAGTCGGATTACCATTATCATTCTATAAACTTGTTCAAAGATGTCGGTTATCCGTTTGACATAAACGGTTTACTGTTTGCAAGATGATTGTTCTCTGAAATGTTATCGGTTTACCATTATCAATAAACAGTATGCCGTTATCTAAGATTCACTCTCTGGAATGCAGTCGGATTACCGTTATCCATAAACGGTTTACTGTTATCTGAGATTTGCTCTCTGGAATGCATTTGGTTTACCGTTATCCATTGACCGTTATATATGATTTCCTCTCTGGAATGAAATCGGTTTACCGTTATCCGTTAACGATTTGCCGATATCTGAAATTTGCTCTCTGGAATGCATTGGGTGTACCGTTAACCATAAACGGTTAATGCAATCAGTTTGCCATTTTCTATAAACGGTTTACCATTTTCTGAAAATTCATTCTCTGGAATGTAATCGGTTTTCCATTTTCTGTAAATGTTTTGCTATTTATTTCCGTAAGGTTTTTCTTTGCTTTGAATATTATATGGCTTAAAAAATTGATCCAATTAACAACAAATTTTAAACTTATCAATTGAAAACATGTTTGTTATCATCAAAATCATTATTATAAAAAATTGCTCCAACAACCCCCTGGCCTGTTGCTTGTGTGTGACTCTTGCTAGTGTGCGTGTGTGCGTGCACTCCCTCACTCGCTTGCCCGCTGTCTGTTAGCGTGCGCATGCCTTGCGCACCTTTGTGTGTGCACTATCCCTCGGAGCACTTGTGCGCTGCCTCGCACATATCTTGTGTGTTGTCCATCAGCCCGTTTAGTTGTTGTTGCGCCCCAACTTGCGCACAAACTTGACTTGCTTTCGTGCCTTCCCTCGGACATCCTCTGCGTAGCCATGCTTGGCACAAGGCCGCAAGCCAAACATTGGCATGCCTCGAGTTTTAAGGATGTAACACTTTACCACTAGGCGAACCCAATATTTATGGATGCCGCAATTTTTGTTTATCTATTTATTAGTTAGTATAATTATTTTTTTTTTTTGTTATTCAAAATTATTTTTAGCTAAGTATATATTGTAGGAAAGCATAATTTCTAGACATCTCCTTATTATTAAAAATAAATATATTTTTTCAGTTGAATAATGACTTTAAATGTTACTTCTTTATTTAAAAAAAATTCAATGCCTTCTCTTTTTCAAAAATTACTCTATTAAAATTATTAACCTTATATTTTAGAACTAACTCTTAGTATTCTATAAAAATCTATTTAAAAACCCAAAACAAATAGATAGTGAATCAATGATATTCTCAATTAAACAAATTGTTACTCTCCTCTCTATAAAGAAAATTCTTTTGTACGAAATTTATTGTCATCATCTAATCATTATATTCATCTCAACTAGTCAACTTGCTAAGTGGTATCAATAATTCTATTTTTAATTGTTACTATTCTTATCTTTTTTAAAATTTAATTTATTTTTATTTTTTGTACTGATATATGGCTCGAATAATCTAGAAAAGAAAAATTGTGTTTGTTTATTTGTTTGTTATTTAGATTTGAAAAGCATGTCAACTAGAAAATAAGCATTAGAATATGAAAAGCTACAAAAAAAATTTTAAAAAAAAGGAGAGCAGAAAAATTAGTCAGATCTCAAAAACGAGCTCTTGATAAATTTTTCACAGCTAGTAAAAAAAGATATGTATTTAAGTGAAGAATTAGTTATTGAACAATTAACTTCAAATGAATTAAACAATAATGAAATAGTGAATGAAATAATCAACTTTGAAGATGATCACTAAAAATATATATCTTTTTTTATTATTTGTCAGGATCATGTTGATAATTGTTGAAATTCAATATATTATTAAAGATAGTTGAATTATAAGCTATTTAATATTTCTTTCGGAATTAATGTTGTTTAACGTAAGAATGTCTTTAAAAAAAAAAAAAAAAAAAAAAGTTCACCAAGGGCCTCGAATCAGTTAGACCCGGCCTTTCCTAAGCAATCAGCAACCGAATTACCCTTCAAAATTAATATGACTACGAAACTACATATGACTGATCTGTTATAGACAGTTCAACCACTAAATACGAGTTGCCCCGGCAGATGAAAAAGAGAGTTCTGCAAATAAGCAAGAGTTAGCAGATTTGAATCCCTCTTCGGCCAAACAAATTGCCATCCCATGGAAAGAGCAATATTAACAGCTTGAATGGCATTTGCAGCAAAACAAGGCCCAGAGCCACAGTAAGGCGGCTTCGTAAAAGCACCATTAAAGCCTTGAAAAAAGCCACAATCCGAGATTCTGGGATTACCCGTAGCCAAATCATCCGTATTTACCTCAATGCAAGGTGCCCCTAGCGAGCGCCAAAACACAGTCTATCAATAGGACACCTGGACAACCAGTTAATCCTTAATAATATATTGTGAATCAATCAAATAAATTAAGCATCAAGGATTAACTCGTTAAACAATCATAATCATTATAATTGTAACATTTATTTTCCTGGTAATTGTAACATTTCCGTTTTAATATTTTCGTTCATTTTATAAGTTAAGCCTTGATGCTTACAAAAATCAATTGTTATCCTTATCTATACTACTCTTTATTTTCAACAATTAGTAAAAGCAAAAAAATCGAAACATATTAAAATCATTTTAATGTAGGGGGTTATGATGTGATCATATCGAATCTTATGGGCCTAACTCATACTAAAAAGTTAAAACAAGAGTTAAAGGTTGCTTGAAGCTCATATCATCAAGCTAAAAACTATTTTCCAAATGAAGCTATTGGCACCCCTTTATTATCCTTATAAAACCCCACTTTAAATAAAATTATAGTCAAAACAAACAAAAATCAAACACACAGTGATTTTTTGTCCAACAAATTCTTGAATTCATAATCAATCCTTCTTTTTTATTTTCTATCGTCACTTCCTATCTAATTAAAATAGACTTAAAATATTTTTTTTCCTTATTTCTTACTGGTTATATATTTTTGTGTTTAAGTTCCTTCCAAGTTATAATTTAAAATAGTTTAATTTAAACCAATGATTGACATCTAAAAATTCATTACCTAGAAAAAATTTTAATTTGTGTGTAGACAAACAACGAGATTGTCCCCACAAAAAAAAAGACAAAATACTACTTTGAGTTTTAACAATAAAAAAATTAAATTAAAAGTTAAAAGAATGTATTCAGAAAAAGGACATTTTCAGAAATAAAATAAATACAATTAAAAATGGGGTTGCGTGAGGAGATTGGGTGGGTGCCAATGGTCCAACTCCTATTTTCTAGTTTAAAAGGACCACATTGGATGACAAAATAAGTCGGGTCCAGGTAACCCGCCCAGAACATGTTTTCTCAACACACTTATGTTGGGCTTAGGTTTCACCTAAAAAACCTGAACCCAACTTAAAGCTAGAGAAATACTTAAAACCAAAAAGTTAAAATATATGTTTTTGTATCTATTTAGCCCATTCATAACAACATTTAAATCTTTCTAATGCCTAATATGATAAAAATAAAACGTTATAAACTTTAAAATATATTAAAAGGTGTTTTATAAATAAAATTTAATTTGTAAAACAACTTGGTAGTTTATAAAATTTTGTTTTTATTAGATTAGTATTTAAAAGTTGGGTTAAAGGATTTAGAACTTCAAATATATGTTATTAGTGAGGTAAATAAATATTAAAATGTGTATTCTAATTTAAAAAAATATGTATTTCTATTGTAAAACAATTTTCTAGCTTTCGGGTTGGTATCAAGCTTTTAAGGTGAGGCCTGAGCATGTATTTAGCCGAGTGTTTGAAAAATATGTCCAAGCTAGTTTATTAGGGATAAAGTCAAGTTGAATTTTTTTTTTTACCATCCCGATTACTCGACTAATAATATAAGCTTGAGGGAACTTTCAAATCTAAAGCTTAACTTTTGAGCATGAGTAGATCCATAGGAAAATTCTAATAAAATAAGCGAGAAAGAAGTTACTAGTCTAACATATATAAAACTATACTAGCTAGAAAAAAAAAACTCAAATACAAAAAAACAAGGCAAATTCTAATAAATTATTTAAGAATGATCTGACTTAAATACTATATATTCTAATATATTTAGCCCTATGAATCCTAGTTAAGAATTGGAGATACCCTGTACGTTACATTCACTAACAAGCGGTCCAAAATATTAGCAAGATATTACTCATAATTATTTGCATCAAGACAATTGATATCTGTTTCATGGTTTGGTTGAAGACAATTGAAATGTGTTTAACTACACGGTTTTGTTCATTGTCTTAAAGCATGTTAGTTGGGATAAGATCCACGATTGTGAGGTACAGATATCTGAATAAGCTGATTGTCACAACTTTTTTTTAACTGTAATGCTTAAGCCTATCACTTGAAAGAATATTAATTTTTCAACTTAGTCACATGAATATGCCTATGAATATTGTCATGGTTGATTGAAGTATTTCATTTTTTTTCAAATAAATTTTTTTATCCCTGTCAAGGTAGCTTTTTTCCCCCAAGATATAAGTCCTCAGTCATAACCAAAGCTCTAAGAGATTAAACAGTCAAAATTCGCCACTTTATTTCGTTCAAAGGTACACAGGCTAGCTAGCAATGACATTTTTGTTTATGTTATAAGCGTCAAGGAGCTAGCCCGATCCATTATTTAGAGTAATGATACAAGGGCATTCAAGACGCACATGAGGCTGATCTCTCGTTACCAGGGACTAGAACAACAGCAAGCGCGCGCCCATTAGTGAGAGCCAAACGTCGAGCATGATCGTTAGAAACCCCAACATCATTGCATAAAGATACACAGGATTCGCAAACGGAAGGACAGTGAACAATCTTGTACATAGCTGGAAAGAGCAATGATACATTAATATACAATTTTGTAAAGTCAGTTAAAAAAAAAAAATCAATACAAGATAAGTGAGATGGTATTTGTCGTATTTTCTCATTATTTGTCTCTTCAAACTTTGTGTTCAGTTATCATTATTACTTAGGGTAAATGTTTATTTACTGCTTCTATTTTGAGTTAAACATTCATTTAATCTCTATATTTAAAAAAAAATCTCAAAATACTTTTATTATTAAATAGGTCACAATTCCATCCTTTCTTTTTACAATAATATCCTTACAACAATATTTTTAAGATATCAATAAAAAAAATTATAATATGTCAAATTAACTTATTTCATTAAAAGAAAAGAAAAAAATAGAATAAGAATGTAACATATTACATTATAAATTTTTGAGATATTTTTTAAAATATAAAAATTAAACAGATACTTAAATAAAGAAATATAGGTATTTTTATCCCTATTACTCACCTCGATCTCTTCCAATTCTCTCAAACTTAAACCAGTTTTTCAAAGTTTGAGCTCCAGGGTTTCCTTCAACACCACCAGTTGTTATAAACCATTTTCCTCTCGATGGATCATAGCTGTCGACTCTCCATACTGTTGGTTCGTTGCAGCGAGTCTCTGTGGAGAATCTCACGTTCAGATCCACATCTTCATTGATAATACTAGTTTTATCATGCATTGAGAATCTTAAACGGGTTCCTCTTTCTGAGTCGGAACTTAGTTGGACAACATCAAGTGGGCAGAGTTCGTTTCTGCCCCTGAAGAGGGTGAGGCCGCCACCGCCTGCTCCTCGAATTGCTGAGACCAAATAGTAGTCTCGGGATGCTTCGACCTTGTTGCCATGGACATCAACCAAAGGATCAGCGAGTCCCACAAGCGGTTTTGTGGAAAAGGTAAGGAGAAGGAAGGAGATTGCAGTTACAAAAGGAGTACTCATTTTGTTATCTTTCAGAGAGCTGATTGAGTGAGTTACTTGATCAGTTTGATATAGAGTTCGAATTTATAGAGCTCTAGAAAGCAAGGTTCCGTTTGGTACAACTTTTTAATTAGAGTTTATTTAAATAGAGGTTTCAATTAATAAAGTTTTTATAAATAGATTTTTTATACAAAAAAACTTTAGTTGTTTGGTTGTTAATAAGAATTTTTGTTAAAAATTTATGAAATTATTTTAATATATAAATTTTTTTAAATTATGTTTTAAAAATAATAAAATAAAATTGTTAAATAAGTAGATAATATTTAAAATATTTTAATATCTAAAAATAATTTTTTAACCTCTATTCTTAAAAGTTTAAAATTTGAGCTTTTACTAATAGAGATAAAATAGCTTATTTAAGCTTCAAAATTTCTATTAAAAAAATCAAACAATAATAAAAATTATAATAAGAACTTATAAGATTAAATAACTACGTATAACCATTAAATAAATTGTACCAAATAAGCACTAAGCTCGTATGAGGATAAGATCAAATTGTTGCATTAAAAAAAATGTGCATGATTCAAGTCATTTTTATTTAAATTTGGTCCATTTTGTATGATTTGGTATCCAAAGTCATCATGGTGATTTGACATGTGTGGTTCACGTGGAGTCGCTCTTACTTATTTCTATTTTTGATTTGATGATTTGTACACATTCAATCACATACTTAAACTTGGGAAATTAATATTCTTTCACCTTATAGATGACAAAGGCCAAAAATATTACGACGGTTGGAAATTTATCATCTTTATACTCAAGTTTATAAAATTAACTTTTTTACATTGCCGTTTTATTTGTTACTGAATTTATATAAAAAGACAGTTTTTCCCTTGTAATGAAATTTAGTGTTATGATGCAGGACATTTTTTTGTACTGTTAGATATGGCAAATGATATCGGATTTGATCATATAATATGTCTTTTTGTACCTCTCAACGTGTGGAATAGAATTAATTAGAAATGTTTGCCAAAGTCTTTCATTTATTGCATCATAAATCTATTTGAAGTTTTTTTTTTGTTTAATATTCAAACAAGTTTTTAGGCACAAACAAGGAAAAAATACACCTACACCTAAAGTTTGGGGAAATGATCATGTGAACCTGTAGTGAATTGGGTGCTTTAGAAAATGAAGAACAACCCAATACACTGCCCAAGATCACAAATCTAACCAACAAGATGCTAAGACCCTAAATAAAAACCTTTGAGTGTTGACAGAGCCTTTAATGGAAATGGTTGTAATCAGAAGAAACCAAGAAACAAAAATAGAAACTAATGAAACTCATAAACAAGAAGAAGTTTTACGTGGTTCGATTGTGCAGAAGAACACAATCTACATCCACGGGAGAAGCTCACAGAGCAAGCTTTTATTGATGATTCAAGTAATCTTTACAGAGTAATACAAGAGCTAACTTCTAGGAACAAGACTAAGCTTTCTCTCTATCTTAACTCTCTCTATCACGCTCTTAGATCGATGATGAAGCTGCCCCATTAACCAGCTTATATAACGGCTGATATCAATTCCAGAATGCACAGATTCTTGCCACCTGTACTAACAGCTTTCTTAACTAACTTGATTCTCCTCTTCACGTGCACTCCACATGTTCTACTTAAGCCTTTATTCAAAACGTTGACGTATAACTTGCTCAAGTTTTGGATTCACCATTTTAGTCCACAGAACCCTCAATAATTCAATAAGGGACAACAAATTAAACCCTCTTTTGACTATAATACCATTTATAAGTCGTAGCTAAAAAATTGACTTTAAGATTTTTTAATAAAGACAAATATAATTTAAATAATCTAATTTATCTAATAAACTAATAATATTAAAATATTTTATAATATATAAAATAACTTTTAAAATACAACTTATTATATTTATTTCAATAATTTATTTGTGTTTATTACAAAAATTTTAAATAAATCTTTAGTTAAATAGATTTTACAATTAATGAAATATATCTCATTAATTAATAATATTAAAATTATTTTAAGTAATATTGAAAATAGTTTAAATATTTATTTTAATATTTTTCTATTTATTATAATTTTCAATGTAATATAAGATAGTAAAGTATTAAAATATTTTTTAAAATATTGAAATTATTTTTAAAAGTATACATTGGTACATTCATTTTACTATTATATTTCCATTTACTCTAAAATATTAGAGTTATTTTTTTTTTTTTAGTAAATAGAGTTAAAGGCTATTATAAGCAACTGGGGATCTTGGTGTCCTTTATTGGAAACTTGGGGTCTTGGAGCTATAGGTGTTATTTTCCCCACAAACAATAGAATGTGGTAAAATATTTATTTTTAGATTTTGCACTTCTCATTGAGAGCTTTATATATATAGTAGTTTTTCTGGTCATGGATTTTAAAGTGCGGAAAAGTTTGGGAAAGCTTTAAAACTGCACGGCTTTAAAGGCTTAAAACTAGGCTTACAGTTTTAAGCCTTTAAAACCATACGGTTTTAAAGCTTTCCTGCACTTTCCCGCACTTTTAAATTCCAGACCGGAACATTTCTCTCTCTCTCTCTCTCTCTCTCTCTCTCTCTCTCTCTCTCTCTCTCTCTCTCTCTCTCTCTCTCTCTCTCTCTCTATATATATATATATATATATATATATATGTCCCAATTTAGAATTTTAAAGTGCAGGAACTTCTGAGAAAATGCATAAACCATGAGGTTTAAGTGCTTCAAGTTTTAAACCTTTAAAACCTTGTGATTTTAAAGATTTTCTGGACTTTTCCTGCACTTAAAGATTCCAAACCAAAAAACTATTACACACACACACACACACATCCAAATTTGACTTCATTTCCCCTATCTAGTCCTCACAAAAATTATTCTACTTCAAAATATTAAATTACATTTCAAAGATGAAAACATCTTTTCATAAAAATTCACTAACAGATTCTTACCTTGTTAATAGCAAAGTGTAAAAATGGTATTTCAAAAAAGTTAGTGTATAAAACTGATAGATTTCAAAGTGTTGTAATTTTTTTGTCTTTTTACCATAGGAAAAGGACATATGCACTCCCAAGATTGGTTATTAATGCTGCCAAGTTTTTAAAAAGAGACATTAAAACTTTATTTTGATTATTATACCATTTACCTCTATTATCCAAAACAAAATGACTTTAAATTTTTTTATAAATGCAAATATTATATAAATAATGTAATTTACGCAAAAGACTAATAATATTAAAATATTTTTAATATTTTAATAAATTTAAATATGTAAATTATTATATTTATTTTAATAATATATTTTTAATTTATTGTAGTATTTTAAATAAATATTTGCATTAAATACATTTTACAAGTAAAAAAATCACATACTAATAATGTTAAAATTATTATTTTACATAATATTCAAGATAATTTAAATTTTAATAATTTATTTTAATATTATGATTCTATTTATTAGAAAATTTACATTAAAATAATAGAATATATCAAATAGATTGTAAAATACTACAATATTTTTTAGACATTAAAATTTTTTAAAATGTACATATTCTTAAATTTATTTTAATGTTATATTCCTATTTATTATTAGAGTCAATTTTTTTTGAAATAATAGAGATAAAGGGCAGTATGGTTAAAAGAGGGTCTTGGTATCCCTTTTTGAAAATTGGGGTATTGATGACTATTTTTTCTAAACTTTGAAGATGTAGGTGTCATTTTCCCTTTACTAGGGAGGAAAAATGGTAATTTTCCTTTAACCTTTTGTAGCATAAATTGAAACTAGATTTTACTTGTTATAAAAGTAGAAAAACATCTTCTTAGTATTTGGTAAATAAAATTTTGATCATGTGTTGATGTGATTTTCTTAGTGATAAGAATCTTAACTATATAATGATATAAATCCATGATGCAGCAGAAGTTTAATATTCAAAATATTTCGTTGATTATAAAGAATACCAAAATAAAAGAACCACTAATTTCACGTTGATTCAAACAAATACCGTAAATTTAGAGATTAAGACTCGTTGATTCATGATATAACTGAACTCAAATACTCACACAGAGTTTTGAAAATTAAAATATTATTGAACTAAAAAATCTCTGCTTGTAAAAGCTACAAAAGATACTTATTTATACTAACTAAGACTTATCCTAATTTGATTAGAAAACCTATTTTAAGAATACTTATACCTAAATTAGGAATATTACTCAAATAAGTAATGCTTAAATGATAAAACTCTAAATAAGAAACCAAATTAAACTAGAATACAATTTAATTAAAATGTTCCTAAATATTTTAAATTTCAATCTAATTAGGATTTTTTTTTTAATTTCTTGCTTTGCATCATTCCCGCTAGGGTGGAGAAAATTCATCCTCGAATTTTGCTCGCTATAGTCTCTGAGATAATTTTTATTTGCCTTAATATTAATCTTTAAATTACAGCGTTGATGCTGATGAATAACCCTGAACTTTCCAACCTTGGTGACTATATCCATCCAATCTGTCGAACAACGCGAGATAAAATCTTCAATCAATAATTTTTCTAAGAATACCTTGTCGTAACATCCCTCCAAGATCTCAGAAAAACCAATAACAAAAGAGTGCTTCTTAAAATTTTCCACTTGTTGAAAAATCTAATGATACCTCTCCCCATTTGAATCGAGTGAATAATATGAGATTGTATCAATTGCTACTTCATCTTGTTCCACAAGATCAATACAGTCATCAAATTTTGATGGTTGATCCAAATCGACGTATGTATGTAGAGAATTTGTTGTAGACATGAATGGCCAATTAACAGTCTCCTTGGAAGGAATACTATTGTCAAGTAAAGCAAAGTTACCATTTTCCTTTTTATTCTCACAACATGCAGTATCATGAACAACTTCATCAAATCCATATGCCTGCTTTATGTGTAGAGATTTTCTATTTCAAAGTTTCTCTAAATTTTGAGCAATCAAATGCAAAATCCTCAATAGTTTAACCAAAACATTTTCTATCAAGATGAAATCTTCACGCTGATGTTGTTGTTTCATGATTCAATTTTTTTTTCTATTTTTCTATTTTCTCTCTCTCATTTTTTTTTGTTTGGGCTTTTTTGCAAAGATCATAACAAAAGGCCCTATCAAAAAAGAAAAAAGAAAAAAGAAAAAAGAAAAAAGGGCAATACTAGTATAAATTAAAGAATTGTGTCAAAACTGTAAATAAGCAAAATATAGGGTTACTGGCGACGGTGATTGGAAAATTTAGCAAGGATGGGTGGATCTGGAAGATTTTGGGTCGGTAAGTACGATGGTGGGGGTGGTTTGGCAAAAAAGCTAATTTTTTGGCCGGAAATTGAAGATATAAGTGGCGGTTTTGTGTTGGTTTAGATTTTCAATGATCGGTTCGTCGATCGGCTGTGGGGAGTGGTGAGAAAGGTTGAACTCGTGGAGAGGATTGACTTGATGGTGGTGATGACTATCTCACTTGTTCCGAACTTCATTTTTTGCCCGATTTTTCTGTATTTTCAATGATTTTTCTTCATTTCTCAACTTAAACTAAGTAATTTAACAAATCACATTATTTTATGAATGAAAAATAACAACATTTGCAACAAAACTCACTTTAATTTCGAACTTAGTTGATAAAATCAATGGATTAAAAGTTTATATTGTGTAAGAGCATATACTAACTTTAAGAAGCTCTTCAATTGATAATTATATCTTCAATTATGCAATGTTTGTTTGATGGAATTTGTTGATTTATTGAGAGTGATGAAGTTTGTTGAGAGTGATGAATATTTGTTAAGTTGTTTAGGGTTGAGAGCATTATAGTTGTGTTGGATTTTATCGAGTGGCATGCATTTGTAAATTTGATGAAAGTGGCGAGGGTAATTTAGTTCAAAAATAGGGTGTTTGGCTAGTTATGATAGAAAAAAATTAGGTGGGTTAAATTCAAAAATTGTAAAAGTTTTAAGGCTACTCTTGTAAATTTCCCCAAAAAAGGGGTAGGTATTAAGGATAGTTTAGAACCAGGCTTTTAACTCTTATGCCAAGTTGATGCAGCGAAAGTTGATTTTAGAGAATACTAGAATAAAAGAATAACTAAATTTACGTTGATTCAAAAGATTGCCGCGAATTTTAGGGGTTAAGATTCGTTGATTCCGTAAAATACCGAGAATTAAATGAATTCAAATACTCACACAGAGTTTTGAAAACTGAAATATTATTGAACTAAAAAATCTCTGCTTGTAAAAGCTACAAATATTTATTTATCTTAACTAAGACTTATCTTAATTTGATTAGAAAATCCATTTTAAGAAGACTTATACCTAAATTAGGAATATTACTAAATAATGTCTAAATAATAAGACTCTAAATAAGAAATCAAATTAAACTAGAATACAAATTAATTAAAATATTCTTAAATATTATAAATTTCAATCTAATTAGATTTTTTTCAATTTCTTGCTCTGCATCAATACACATGTGGTACAAGATAATTAAAAGATAATCTAAAAAAATCTGTCTAAATTCATAAAGCTTTCTTCCCTTTAGCAAGTTGTATTTCAATTTTAATTTATAAAAAAAAATTGATATTTATCATTTGCTTTTCTGTTGGGTAAATTTTATCTTTTGGGTCAATTATTCAAATAAAACTCTAAATTTAAAAATTACTCAAAACATAATAGTTGGATCTAACTTCTCAAGGCTAAAAACAATTTTTATCTAAGATATGTAACTTAACATTTAAATCAAATACAACATGCAACAAATAAAGAGTAATTAATTAGCTTTTAAATGAAATAGATATGTAAGAAAGATGATTTTAACGCAAGGACTAACTAATGGTGCCCTTAGGTTTAAATGAAAATATAAGTAGTCGAGCTGCTGTGCGGCTGCTAAAATTTCCTAAAAGTTAATGGAACATTTAACTTTAGCTTTTTAACTTACGCCATAAACTGAGCATTATATTATACAAGATATTTAAGATTTTACCTAATTGTGATATATTATAATTAAGTAGGCGCTTGATATTTTATTTGAAATCCGAATAAATATGTATGACTTTGAACAGTTTGTAATATAGTATTGAAACCATTTATTTTTCAATGTTTATTTGAACTCTATTATATAGAACATAAACACCCAAATAATAGCCTGCCCAGTGCCCATTGAGTAAACACATACCTTCGGGATGTAGAAGGCCCTAGGCATTGGGCTTAATTTTGATTTTTAAAGAGAGCTGAACAATTGGGACCTCATAAAACCCTTTTTCTTTTTCAGTTATATTTATTTTGTTTTCAAAAGTGTCTTCTTTTTTAATATGCTTCTAATTTTTCATTTTGTTAAAATTCAAGGTATTATTGTGCTATTTTCTATTTCTTTTGTAATTTTATCGTTACTTGACACATAAATTAAAAATTTTCTGGGTGATGAATTTTTTAATGTTAATTATTGGCTTAAATTACACATATTCTAAATTATGATTTGAAAAGCAATTTTAAGCATAAAAATATTAAATAAATAAGAAATATAAAAAATAATAGATTATTCTGAATTTGTACAATTTATTTTACTTATAGGAAAAAACAAGTAGAAAATTAAAAAAAAAGAAAAGAATTGATTATGTGTTGGGAAAAAGAAACTTATTATGTTTAATTCTTATTTATCCTTAACTATAATTTTATTTGAATTGGGGTTTTATAAGCACTATGAAGGGGTGCCAATAGCTTCACTCTTTTCAAGAGAATAGTGATATTTGACCTCCACAACTTATCTCACTAACCCCTATTTTTTTTCATTTTAACTTAAAATATCTAAAATACTTATTAAAATTATCTAATTTTATTTTCAAAAAGTAACCTTTTTTTCTCTCAACGTCCCCCGCTTTCCTTCATTTCCTCCCCTGCCAAACGCCCAACACAACAATTGATTTTCTAAATTAAAGATTGAAACTTAGCGCGTTTCTTGCCGAAATACCGACACGAACAATCCAACGACTCAGCAATCTTTCTCCAAGGTTTCTAATATTTTCTGCAGTTTTTTTTTTCCTAACAATTTGTTTGCAATTTACAAGGATGACTTTAAGTACAGATGAATAATGCAGTTGACTAAGGCTATAAATTTTAGGAAGGTCTCGTTTTTTTGAGTATTTTATTAATAACTCTTTAATTAATAAAAATTATTAAAAAAATTATGCATGGTAGTCAAGCCTATTAAACATCTCTCTAATTAATAATTATCCTATAATTAAAAATTATTTTTTTATAAAAACTCTATAGTTGGTAATCTTATTGTTAAAGAGATATAATTAATAATATTATCTAACCAATGATTAATTCATTACTAGTTTTTTCAAGAAAAATAAATAAATTTTTACCTCTTCAGTTTCTTAAAAAAGCTTAATTATTAACATTAGAATCTTTGATTTTAAGTGTTCCTTTTAATTTTTATTAAGAACCTTATAATCTAAAAAATCATAGATGAAAAAATATCTTACTCTCTTCTCTGCAAAGAAAATTATTTCATCCATTATTCATTCAAAAAAGTAAAAGATTAGTTTTCTTAAAATACAAAATCTCTATCCATTATCTAATCATCAATTCATCATCTCAACTTTTTATATGCTATCATTTTAAATATTCTATTTGAAAATAATATTATTCTTATTTATTTGTTTGCTTATTTTTGTAAAAATTCAAAAGAAAGTAAATTTTAAGTTTTGTTTTTGAAATTTTATAGGATCTTCTTGAAATTTAAGAACTAAAGATGAAATAAATTTTAAACTCTTTTTTTTTTTTTTTAATATTGAAGTTGCTGAATAAAAAAGAGATCTCATAAAATAAATTTACTTAAGACCTCAAATACTTTAAAGCCAACCCTAACAATTTTTATTGACTTATTTATTTTAGTGAGTTAATATTTGTACTATGTGTCTACATTATATCATGAAAAGTCATATTTTCAGTTCCAAGACCATTGTTGGCCAACACGACACTTGAAATTAAGTTTGGAGCCGCAGAATTAATCAATTAAACTAAATGAACAAGGGCTTCTCAAAGAAAAGAAAAAAAGAACAAGGGTACTTTTGGAAATTAATAGAGATAATTAAGAAGTGAGATGATTGATCCGACAAATTTCTTGACTTTTATCTTGCTTTTTTCAAAGCATTATTCTAGTTGTTTAATCAATCCTTTCAGCACTTGGAACCTGACTCTGTTAATTTATAAAGACTATTATTTTTTGGGAGTCTTTAAGTTATATTCAATTGAACTCAACAATCGCCTTATTTTTTTATTATATATTTTGAGTCTGGACCATCATAAGAAACGCATGACGAGCATAGCTCGTGAAATCTATACCGCAGAATCGGACGTTGCCTTATCGTTAAGTCATATTACGCGGCGAAAAGACAATCGCTATTATTGATCTGATAAGATCAGGCGTTTTTTTTAATCAGCGTACGAATTGTCATCTTGCCGAAGCCAATATATATATATTACAACATGATTATTGTCGTATATAATTATCCATTAGGTTTTTGCTTTGGACGCGGAAAATCCGATTCGACTTTTGATTTGACTTGAGCGGTAGCCATATGAATAAAACAAAACAAAACAAATAAAAAAAATATGAATAATTGTCGGCCATTTCTCGACCGTAGTTGACATCGCATCTGAGTGTATCAACAGGAAATATAATTTCGAGCAATATCAGCAAACTTATAAGCACATTGTCTTATTCTCAGTAGTTACAAGACCCCGCCTGGTTCAATGCGCGACCTGAATTGCGGTCCATAGAAAATTTAGAGCTAGAAAAATGGTGTCAATAAAATATTATGGTTCCGCCATATTCAAACTAATAATTCTCTGAAATCGCTGTCATCATCCAAATCAATCTTCGTATAAGATGCAAACTATAGTAATCAGACACGAGATAAAATGCCCTTAAAATCTATACCACATAATCGGACGATGCCTTATCATTCAGTCCAAGTGTTCGGAGAAAATACGATAAACGGACCTGTCGTATTTTCAAATGAATGATCCAGGTAGATTATCGTTGACGAGAAATAACAAGAAATCATGGGTGATTTTTTTTTTTATGTTTTGGGGACTAAACGGTCGATTCAGAAAAGAAAAAATTAAAGTAAACCAGTTGATTTATGAAATCATAGAAAATTGAATAATTCAGATGAACGTGACAGGAAAATTACGAACGGACTTTCAAAATCTATAATATTCACAAAGAAGATCTCTCGTGAAGGGTTTTATTTTTTATTTTCTGGGATGACACTTCGGTCTCTAATATACTTCTCAACTTATCCACATACGTTACAAGAAAAAGGTCTTTATGTGACCGCTATCTTGCCATCACAAGAAAAAGGTCTTTCAATTTTAATTAGATTTTAATTTTTTTAATTATCCGTTACACCCAAATATAAACCATAAGGAAAAATAACAACTTATGAGTTATTTTAATTTACTTATTAGAGCTAGAAAATTTAGTCGTACTTAGGATCCATGATTCCATCTTTTTATCTTTATATTACAACAGTAAGAAATTTATCATGTTTATACCAAGTTTCTAAAATTAACATGTTGACACCTTGCCTTATATTAGTTACTGAATTTATATAAAAGGACGGTTTTTCCCTTGCAATGTAATTTAATATTATGACGTAAGATATTTTTGGTACTGTTAGATAGGGCAAATGATATCGGATTTGGCCATATAATATATCCTTTTGAACCTCTCAATAAGAGGAATAGAATTGATAACAAATGTTCGTCAAATTCTATGATTTATTACGTCAAAAATCTATTTAAAGCCTTTTTTAAATATTCAACCAATTTTTTGAGGCACAAACAAAGAAAAAGGACATCTACATCCCAAGGTTTAGGGAAATGACTATGTAAATCCTCAATTTTTCAATAAGGGATACCAAAACCCTCTTTTCACTATACCCTTTATAAATAGTAACTAAAAAAATTTGACTTTAAGGTTTTTAAATAAAAATATAATTTAATAATTTAATTTGTCTAATAGACTGATAATATTAAAATATTTTATAATATATAAAATAATTTTTAAAATACAAATTATTATATATTTTTTAATAATTTATTTGTACTTATTACAAAAATTTTAAATAAACCTCTGGCTAAATAGATTTTACAATTAATGAAATATGTCTCATGTGCTAATAATATTAAAATTATTTTATATAATATTGAAAATAATTTAAAATTTTATGTATTTATTTTAAAATTTTGTTTCTATTTGTTATAAATTTTTTAAATATAATATAAGATGGTAAATTATTAAAATATTTTTTAAATGTTGAAATTATTTTAAAAAGTATAAAATTACAATTATTTTAATATCATATTTCTATTTGTTATAAAATATTGGAGTTATTTTTTTTTTTTGGTAATAGAGGCAAAGGATATTATAATCAATAGGGGTTCTTGATATTCTTTATTGAAAACTTGACCGTCTATATGATCATTTCTCTAAACATTGGGGCTACAAGTGTCATTTTCCACCCAAATAATAGAATGTACTAAAATATCTACTTTAGATTTTTGTTCCCCTCATTGAGAGCTTCAATATATATATATACACACACATACACATTTTATGCATAAAAAATTGACTTCATTTCCCCATCAAGCCCTCACTAAAAATATTCTACACCAAAATATTAAATCACATGTCAAGGATGAAAACATCTTTTTATTAAATTCACTAACGGGTTCTTACCTTGCTAATAGCAAAGTATAAAGATTGTATTTTAAAAATTTAAGAGTACAAAATGGTAGATTTTAAAATGTTGTAATATTTCTGGCTTTTTACTATCTATGGGCAGGAAAAATAGTAATTTTCCTTTAAACTTTTGTAAAGCGTAAATTGAAAGTAGATCTTATTCATTATAAAAGTAGATATCTTCTTAGTATTTGGTAAATAAAATTTTGATCAAGTGTTGATGTGACTTTTCACGTTATAAGAATCTTAACTATATAAGGATATAAATACACACGTGGTACGAGATAATTTAAAAAAATGGTCAAATATACAAAACTTTCTTCCTTTTAGCAAGCTGTATTTCAATTTTATTTTATAAAAAAATTGATATTTATCATTTATTTTTATCTTTTGCTAAGTTTTCATTTAGTCACCAATGCATCGGTTAGTTATTCAGAAAAACTATAAATTTAAAAATTATCAAAACATAATTGTTGGATCTAAATTCTCAAGGCAAAAAATAATTTTTATCTAAGATATATAACTAATATTTAAATCGAATCCAACATGCAATAGGTAAAGGTAAAAGTAAAGAGTAATTAAGTCGCTTTCAAGTGAAATAAATATGCAAGAAAGATGATTTCAACTACAAGGACTAAGTAATTGGCTCAAATTTCCTAAAGGCTAAAGGAACATTTACCATTAACTTTTTAACATACACGAAGCATTATATTATATAGGATATTTGGGATTTTACTTAATTATGATATACTATAATTAAGCTGGCCGTTTGATATTTTATTTGAAATGTGTATATATGTGTTTGTGTGTGTGTGTACTTAGATACATAAATAATTTAAGGTGAAATTTTGATGTTGATATGGACTAATGACTTGATGACACGTGATAAAGAAAGTTATCCAAGTGAAGATAGTTTGTTTGACCAAATGGCAGTACGACTTCCAAAGGTTGGGAGATAAGCTTCTTGAAGAAAAGTGCAGCTTTGGTAAATTATATAATATCAAAGGGCTTTATCGAAAGTTAGATTTTAGTGGTTAAACCCAACACATGAGTGGTATATGCCATCATAAGAAAGAATGAAATATCTTCTTTTTGGTTAAGAATTAAGAGCCACTAAGACCAAAAACTCTTTTGAGCAAACCAATAGGAGGGCACTACATGAGTTGTCCTTTGCTATCCTCTAAAAAGAACAGGATCACGAGGCTAAGAGGTTGCCACATCCCCAACTGTGGAGGCAAAAAGGTGGCTAGAGGTTTCCTCACCTTTTAAGCTTATGGGTGCCGCCATCAAGGGATCACAATGCAAATTATTCAAATAGCCTCAACTAAGGGAGGCCGACCATTAAATGAATGCCACTTTTTTAAAATTACCAAAATACACTCAGGAACACTCTTAGATACGCTCCACATGTTCAATTTTGAATGGACTCTCTCTCTCTCTCTCTCTCTCTATATATATATATATATAATTTTTTTTTTTTACGAGACTGCTTCATCTTCTTATTCCTCCATTTTTTTAATTCCATGGAAGATTTTGGCCATCTCACCTCTCAAAGAAGTTTTTCCCTTGTTCTTCTCTTAGAGAACTTTTTAATCTCCATAAGACTCAAATCTCCCTCATGTTGTTTACTCACCATAAACAACCTCGAAAATGGTTTTATTGATATTGCAATAAAAATCATGTAATACATCACATGCATAATGGATTAGAGATGACACTTATGGATATAGATCAAAGTGTCGAACCATATAAAATATTGTGTGTTCTTTACATTTATGTTTATTATGATGGTTTTGATGCTAAGATCTTATATCATATATGAGCTCACCTGAGGTAAGCTCTCTAGAGCTATCCTGAAGTTTGCCAGAGCTACTACCTAAGCTCTCTTGAGCTCCATAACAACTCTTTAAGTTACTCTCATGAGATCTACTAAGCTCTCCATAATATGTCAAACTCAATTTACCTCAATTCAGCTCCTAAACTACGTTGGCTCACCTCTCAAATCACCTTGGCTTACCTCCCAAATTACTGTAGCTCACCTCCTAAACCACCACAACTATACCTCCTGTCTTGAATAGCAGAAATACACACCTAAACCATTATTAGCCTAATCTTCCCCTCAAATATAAATTTTATTTGTTTTAATGGAATTTGACATGGATTCGAAGAGCACAACCAATTAATGCTTTGAATTGGATCTTAGCGAAAATTAGGTTAAAACAATGTGTACACACGCACACACACGACTTTGAAAAGCTTGTAATAGCTTGAACACATTGAGTAAATACATTCCTTTGGGCTGTACAAGGCTGTAGGCATCTTAATTTTGATTTTTAAGAACGTTGAACTATTGGCACGCCCCTCTAATCTCCTTATAAAACTCTTTTCCAGATATATTTATTTTATTTCCAAAAATGTCTTTTTTTTAATACACTTCTAATTTTTCATTTAATTTTTTTATCGATAAAACTCAAAGTAATATTGTACTATTTCACATTTCTTTTGCAATCTTACTATTACCTTGCACACAAATTAAAATTTTTTTCTAGGTGATGGAATTTTTAATGTTAATCATTTGCTTAAATTATTTTAAATTATAATTTCAAAGAAATTTTAAATACAAAAATATTGAAGCAATAAGAAATATGAAAAAGAATAATAGATTATTCTAAATTTGTACAATTTATTTTAGTTAGGTAGGAACTAATAGATAGAAAATTAGAAAAGAAAGGATTGATTATGAATGTAAATAATTTGTTAAAAAAAATCAACCTCTCTGTATTCTAACTAGTTTGGTATAATTTTTCAAGTAGAGCAAAATTAACTAGAACTTTTATTAGTAGAGTTCTTACAAGCAAAGGTTTTACCAAAAAAACTTTTACTTATTTAGTGGTCAATGAGAGCTTTTATTAAAAATTATAAAACTACTTTAAATGCAAGTTTTTAAAAGTTATGTTATGGACAGTATAAAATAAGATTATCAAATAAGTAGAACATATTTTAGATATTTTAACATTTAAAAAAAATTTAACCTCTATTCCAATAAAATCTAAAATTTGAGCTTTTGCTAGTAAAGATAAGATAATTTTTTTAAGTTTTAAAAGCTCTACAAAAAAAAATCAAATAACAAAATAAATTTTAATAAGAGCTTACGAGATTAAATAAATATTTATAACCTTTAGATAAATCATATCAAACACACATTTATTTATCCTTAACTATAATTTTATTTGAGGTGAGATTTTATAAAGATAATGAGTGGTGCCAATGGCTTCACTCTTTTTTAAGGAAATAGTGATATTTGACCTCCAAAACTTATCTCATTAAGTAATATTTTTCTCATTTTCACTTAAAAGGTCTAAAATACTTACTAAAATAATTTTTATTTTCAAAAAGTACCCATTTTTTTTTCTCTCCCCTATCTCTCATTCTCCTCCACTTTCTTTCATTTCCTTTCCTGCCAAACACCCATCACAACAATTGATTTTTATATTAAAGATTGAAAATTAGCGCGTTTGCTTTCCGAAGACAATACCGATACCAACAATCCAATGACTCAGCCATCATTCTCCAAGGTTTCTAATATTTTCTGTGTTTTTTTTTTTCGTTTGCAATTTGTATTGATTTATTTATTTTAGTGAGTTAATGCTTTTAATATAAGTACTATGTGTCTACAATAACTTCTGAAACGTCATATTTTCAGTTCCAAGACCATTGTTGCCCAACAAGTGACTTGAAATTCAATGAGTTTGGAGCTGCAGAGTTAAACTAAATGAATAAGGGTATTTTGAAAATTAATAGAGATAACTAAGAAGTGAGCAGTTGAAATATATTGAGGGGTCAAATATCATCACTCTGCTTAAGCCACATCAAACATTACCTCCCCCTCCAAAAGCCACATCAAACATTACCTCCCCCTCCAAAAGCCACATCAAACATTACCTCCCCCTCCAAAGATTGATCCGATTAATTTCTTGATTTTTATCTGAAGAAGTAAAAAACTATTTTCAAAGTATTTCCTGGTTTTTTAATCGATCCTTTCAGCACTTGGAACCGGACTCTGTATATTTATAATGGCTATTATTTCTTTATTTTATACGTTAAATTGCTGATGCATATATTTTGAGTATGGACCATCATACAAACTAATAATTCCCTAAAGTCGCTCTCATCCAAATCAATTCTCGTAATTTGCCTTACCATTAAGTCATAAACAACATAGTTCATGAAATCTATACCGCAGAATCGGACGTTTGCCCTATCATTAAGTCATATTACGCGGCGAAAACACAATCGCAATCATCGATCTGATAAGATCAAGCATTTGTATTACCGTACGAATTGTCATCTTGCCAAAACGAATATATATAATACAACATGATTACTGTCGTATATAATTATCCATCTGACTTTTGCTTTAGATATGGAAAATCTTATCCGACTTTTGATATGACTTGAGCGGTTGTTATGTGAATAAAACAAAACAAATAAAAAAACAATTGTCGGCCATTTCTCGACCGTAATTGAAATCGCATCTTATTGTGTCAACATGAAATATAATTTCGAGCAATACCAGCTACCTTATAGAAAATGATAAACACGTTGTCTTATTCTCAGTAGTTCCTAGACCCCACCTGGTTCAATATGCGCCGTGGATTGCAGCCCATGGAAAATTTAGAGGCGGAAAAGTGGATTCAAACCAATAATTCTTTGAAATCGTTCTCAACTTCTCATCATCCAAATCAATCTTCGTACAAGATGCAAACAATAGTAATAAGACACGAGATAAAATGCCCTTAAAATATACACCACATAATCGGACGATGCCTTATCATTCAGTCCTAGTGTGCGGAGAAAACACAATAAACGGACCTGTCATATTGTCAAATGAATGGTCCCAGTAGATTATCATTGATAGAAATAACAAGAAATCATGGGTGAATTTGCCGTGTTTTTGGGACTAAACGGTGGATTTAAAAAAGAACAAATTAAAGTAAGAGTTTTGCTATTTGTCCCGGGTCAAACCCGAAAACAACAAACGAACGACGCCGTTTCAATCTCATTTTTTTTCCCTCTCATTCAAGCTAAACGACGTCGTTTTGGAAAAGTTGTTACAGCCGAAATTGGTTTCTCTTTGTTTTCGTCTCACAGCCCCTGTCCCGTTCGTTTCAGCTTGTGTGAGGCAAAATCAACAGCCCCAACTCTCTCTCTTCGTTTTCTCTTCAGTCTCACTACAGCCCCAAAATAACTCCAATTTGCAAAGTTATACAATCACTTCCACAACAGTTAATAATGAACCAAAAATATGCCCAAAAACTGCAATTCGCATAGCTATACAATCACTTCACAGCAGTTAATAATGAACCAAAAATATGCCCAAAAACTGCAATTTGCAAAGCTATACAATCACTTCCACAGCAGTTAATAATGAACCAAAAATCTGCCCAAAATAACTCCAATTCGCAAAGCTATACAATCACTTCCACAACTAAAAATTTGCCCAAAATAACTGCAATTCGCAAAGCTCAAATGTGTTGTTATAACACAAGTTATCACATTTCAGTCATGAGCAAATGGCACGAAGCTGAAACGAAGTTGTTGATTTGAGTCAGGAGAAAGAAAGCAATTTGGGGATGTTGTTGATTTTGCCCTAACGAAGCTGAAACGAAGGGGAGGAGAAACAGAGGAGTAGAATGAGAAAGGGGATGTGAGACGAAGACAAAGAGAAACCAATTTCAACTGAATTTTTAAGGGGCTTGGTTGACAGGAACCCAAATTATACTTTGACATTTGTTGGGCATTCATTGGGGGCAGGGGTGGTGGCATTGTTGGTGTTGATTGTGGTTCAGAATCTGGACAAGTTGGGGAACATTGAGAGGAACAAAATCAGATGCTTTGCTATTGCACCTACTAAGTGTATGTCACTGAATTTGGCAGTGAGATATGAATGGATCGTGAATGACTGTGAGAGGAAGGGGAAGACGAAAGAGAAAGAGAAAGCAATGGTTTTGCCTTTACCAAAACGGCGTCGTTTAGGGAGAATGAAAGAGGAAAAAAAAAAGATGAAACGGCGTCGTTTGGATGAGTTTCGGGGTCTGACCCGGGTTTTGACCCGGGGAAAGTAGCATTTTCCTTAAAGTAAACCAGTTGATTTGTGAAATTATAGAAAATTGTTTAATTCAGATGAACTTGACAAGAAAATTAGGACGGTCTTCCAAAATCTATATGCACCGTAGAATGCAACGGTTTTTAATCCTTTGTGGCATTATTATTTAAAAGTTCCATATCTCAAGTGATTAGTTTTCACAAAGAAGATCTCTTGTGAATGGTTTTATTTTTTATTTTCCGGGATGACACTTGGGTAAGATACATATAATCTTGCCATCACAAGAAAAAAGGTCTTTCAATTTTAATTAGATTTTTTTTTAATTACTCGTTACACACCAACATATAGACATAAGGAAAAATCACAACTTATGAGTTATTTTAATTTAATTATTGGAGCTAGAAAAATTTCATACTTACGGTATCCATCTTATTTTTAGTTACCCCTATGGGCTATTAAAATTTAGTGTTGATTGATATATATATTTTTAAATCATCCAATAATTTATTGAAAATAAATAAAAAATAGCACAAATTAAAATAACATAATGAGCCTTATATATCCTTTATTATAAATATACTAAATATTATTCTTTTTTTCCTTGGAATTCCTCTCAATTTTGGCAAAGCTACTTAGGCACTGTTTGTAAATTAAGGTTAAAACTCAATAAGATGTTTATTTCATAATTTTTTACAAAAATAGTGTTTGATAAATTTTGTAAAAATTACTTATTTCGTAATTTTTTTATATTTTAATAACAACTTTTAAAAGTAAGGATTTACTTTTTATAAGTAGCTTATTAAATAAGCAACCTCAATTTTCCAAAGTTTCTATTATTACCTTTATATTTTAATAAAAAAATTATATCATATTTTTTTCACAAACCTTAATATATGAACCATTAGATATTATATTACTGCCACAATCAAATTACGCTAATAACAATTATGTCATTGTAGCCATGACATTACACAATTATACGAGGAGGCATGCACAATATGATCTTTATTTTGACAACATTGAAAATGATCCTAATTCAATCTTTGATGAAGGAATAGAAAGAGATGGTGACATTCAAGAAGAGTATTACAATATTAATGGTTCTGGATCACTGGATCACAAGAATGAAAAATTTGAGGATTATTATTATAACAAGTTTAATGTAAAAATTATGCATATTTCTTTTTATTTTATTTAGATTATGTATGAGTATGAATTTTTATCATATTTTATATAACAAATTATGAAGTTCATTAGATATTATTCAATTGAGTTTTTTGCACTTTATGTAATTTTATGTGCTTTAAAAAGAAAAAAAAGGCATTTCTACACAGTTTATTAAACATACTCTAAAAATAAAAGGCAATTTAAATATTTTTCTATTTTGTTCATTATATAATAAAATAACACTTTTGTAATAAAATTTATTAAACACATGTATTTTACTTTTCAAACTCACAACAACCGCAATAGCACAGTTAACCAAACACCAAGTTATTTTTTTAATTAGCAGCTTATTTCATCTATATCAATAGAAGCATTTTATTTTATTAGCCACCACAATCCCAAACTAACCTCTTAGCTTGTTTGATTATAAATCATCCACCTCGATCTTTGATGGATTAAGGCGGATTTAGACGGCTTATCGAAAGGAAACCGTACAATTGGCTTGAGGTGGAGTTTTTAGGAAGGGGAGATTGTTTGGGTGGTTTTGGATTGGCATGAGGTTAAAAATTCAGCATGTTTTTCTGAGCTTTTGGCTGCTTTCATGGTAATTGAATTGGCCTTTGACAGAGGATCGCAAAATATTGGATAATCTTTGGCTTGAGTGATTCAGTTGTGATTGTTAGTTTCCTACATATAGGTGCTTTGGGTTCTCCTTGGTGTCTCAAAAATCATTGGTAGAATTGTAAGGTCAAACTCTTAGATATGAAATTTACGAGATTGTCAATTTTTTCACTTATTGAAATTAATATATACCACTTATACTAAATGATATTTATAATAGTAAAAATTTTCCTACCACCAAATGTTTAAAGGAAAAGAGGTGTAAATGGGTTATTTTCTTGATAATTTAACTTGAAAATATGAAATATATATTTATTATAAGCAAACATTTAAAAAAATAACAAAAAGGATAAGAAAATCATCAAGTTATTAATTTTTTGTTCACTTCAAAAAATACATTTTAATTTCTATTTTTATGATTTATTTAATTTCTAGTAAGTATAAATAAAAGTGTATTTAAAAATAAAAATAAAACTGTAAAATTATGCTGTATTATTAACTATTATAAAAATTATAAGAAAAAAATAATATATATTAATTTCAGTAAAGGAAAATTAACACTCTCAACTACGAATGCACTCACACTTGCGCCGCCGCAAATAGTACGATGGCCAATCTCCACTGTTCTGATTTTACTTGATAGAAAAGGCCGCCTATTGCTATGCAAGAGTTACTTTGTAATGATGTTAATAGATTCCCAGTTATCAGTTTCTTTGATTTATGCTTCATGCTTTCTTTCAGAGTGCTATTTTATTTATTTATTTATTTTTCTCTTTCTCTTTCGCTTTCGTCTGATGTTATGTTCTTGCTTAGGATAAGCCTCATTTTGTTCCCGTAAATAATTATACCTCTTATTTTATTTCATTAAATTTCTTTGATTCGGCAAGGGCTATTAAAATAAAAAATACTATAAATTAATTTTAAGAGGAATAAAAAATGTAGGCAATGATATTTATAATATAATGTTAAAATTTCTAAGAGTGTAATTGTTAATTTTTTAATACATTAAAATAAAATTTAAAAATTTATAAAAATTATGTTCACAATCATTTTTTATTAAGAAAGACTTTGTCATTTATTTTCATTATCCAAATTCTTTTGGGTGTTGAAATTGTGAAATTATCTAGATAATCGAGAGAGAGGGATGTGTTGAAGTATTTTACAAGCTATAGGGATGTAATGTGCTATTGAATCAAACCATAGGGTGCAAAGGGCATGGAGACATTTCCACCCCATTATTTTTGTAACATTTTTTAAAAATAATTACAATGAGTTCACAATATTCTTAAAAAATACAAATTAATGAAAGTTGTATACAGTTAATCAATTAAATCATTTTATTAATTTTTTTTCTTAGGTTCTTTGACCATCTTTGATCATAAATTTTAATATAAATTTTATTTTACTATTTTATTATTATGATATAAAAAGACAAAATTACCATCATAAAACATAAGTTATTATATCTAATAATTTAGGTATTTAATTTTGTGACTTTAATATTTTTAAATAAAACCTAATTATTATTTCACTACCCTTGCGTGTAAATAACATAAATTTGACAGCCTAATAATTTACATTAAAATTGTGCTATCAAGACACTATGTTAGTTTAATTAAAAAATAATAGTCATACTAATAAAGTAGTATTAGAAACAATGAGTTTGGTAAAAATTAGAAAAATATTGAAGTTAAAGTAAATTCTTGATAATTTTACTTTATAAGAATAAAATAGTCAATTTAAACTTATGTTAAAGCAATCTTTTTAATCAAATATACTAAATAAATCTAAGTCACAAAAAAGTAAATTAATATAGATTTAATTAATTAATTCTTTAAAGCTCTTCTTGATTTGAAAATTTTAAAAATAATGTGCAATTTTTATGATTATTTTTTAAAAATAGGGTGGATTCACACAAAATGTGGGGTGGAAATATCACCACTCTTACCTTTTTGATAATTAAATCTCACATTGCTTAATAATGTTTTGTCGGTTGAACCAAATAGTGTTTAATTCATATTCAATACTATTATTTCGAACTTTACTTATAAGTTTTTGGTTACCAAATAGTTTAATCGGAAAATTTTTATATATTGAAAATAAGAGATTCGGAGCTAAAATATCGCTCATATGATGCAAAGGGCGTTCGGTTACTGTTATACTAAATAATAAAATAATTAATTAATTAATTTTTAGAAAAAAATGAAAAAGTTGGGTGAATGATTATTTTGCCGAATAGTGTTTCATCGGATAGCCACCAACAAACTTTGTGGCAAAGATTGAATCACGAGTTTCTTATTGTTTTTTTTTTTTTTTGACCATACACACATGCATTTATCTTTTTGGATATTTACAAAATGTAGACCGTAAACACATGCATCAATCATTTAATCCATAATATCATAATGCATTTATTTATTTTTTCTGCCACACCTACGTAAAAGATTGATCATAAGTTTCTTCTTCTTTTATTTCAGAACTTTAATCTTTACATAATATGTAAATTACATTAATTACAAAGTTCCACTAAACAAGTTAAATATAATTTACTTAATACAATTCTATACTTATTTAATGCAACATTATGATAAATATAACTTAAATTATTATTATGTAAGGAATCTCTTTTTTTTTTTCCATCTATAATATCGATCGTGTACGATGGTCTTATATTATTTAATATGTAGGCTCTACATGGATGAGATGAAAGACTATTTTCTGTCAATAAAACTAAACAAATCAAAACATAATGGATAATTATTGTTAGCCATTTCTTATACAGAAAAGTGGGGCACCTGACTACACAAGTTCTGTCATTTAGTGGATCTCATGGGTCTTGTAAGTGGGCCCATAAATTAAATGCTGATCGAGGTATCTAATTATTTGAAACAAAAATTTGTGGATCCTACAAACAGAACCTAGGTATATGCCAAATGATAGAGCTCTTGTGTTGAATAGTAAGCCTGTCCCACACCAGTTTATCTCTTTCTCGTAACTGACGTTGCATCTCATTGTATGAACATGACATATAATTTCTAGCATTATTAGCAAAGTTATAAAAATGACAATGTCCAAACTCATTGTCTCATTCTCTGTAACTAGACCACTAGGTCGTGAATTGCATCTAATAGAAAAGGATAAAAATTCATTTAATTTCTATATTATATAATTATTACTATTTTATCTTTATATTTTTTTATAATATCTTAGAATATTTCCGTCATTAAATTATTAATATCTCCGTTATTATTTTTTATTTTTTTTTACTGGCTTCTACAGTATTATACTCTTATAATAATGTTTCTTTTTTGCTTGACATTAATAAAAAGACAAAATTAAATTATCAATTTAATCTCATAAATAAAATTTATATATATATATATATATTAATTATCGTAGAAGCTCACATATGTTCAAAAAAATTAATATTTTAAAAAATTAAATTGCCATTTTTTTGGACATTAATAAAAAAATTGATATATTAACTCTTCAGCAGAGTGTCCTACAAAAATCAATATCTATTTTTTTGTCTCTATTTTATTTTTTGGATGTTAAATTTGTAATTTAATTTTTTTCTTTTTATTAATGTCCCCAAAAAAAGAAACATTATTGTGAGAGGGTAATATTGTAAAAACAAGTAAAAATGAATAAAAGGTAATGGCATGAGTGTCAATAATTTAACAATAGAAACATTTTGAGATATTTTAAAAATATAAGGACTAAATGAGTACTAACCTCAAAATATAAAGACAAAACAAATTTTTACCCCGTAAAAAATTACATATTGTAGAGTTAGTTGAGTATAAAAAGAAAAGATGTAGAGTTATTTGCACTTTAAAATCTATTTTGAACATTCCTATTGTAATAAAATTTTATATTATTTGAGCGTCCATATCACAAATAAGGACGACTTATTATTATTAATATTTTGAATTTATACTCCTGACGATCCTATTGAGCACTCATTAATTTAACAAGTAAACGAATGTGCAAGGACTTCAATCTTTTTTCCCCTTTAATTAAAACGTTGATTCTCATTACAATTTTCTATTTCTTATTTTCATGTGTAAGTACTGTTATAGTATCTTTATATTATTCTCCGCTCACCTTAATTAGCGTTAATGGAGAATTAACAACCTATAGAAACCTTCTTTATGCTTTGAAATTCTAATCATGGCTAGAGAAAAAAAAAACCTTCTTTATTTTCTTTTACAGTAACGAACTGAAAAAAAGTATCGACCATTATTTTTCTAGGAGAAGACGAAGAAGAAGAGAAGGAGAAGAAGAAGAAAGTTATTTAGGGCAGTAAATAATTTTATGGTCATAAAGAGAAAAATAAAATATTTATTGTACATAATTTAATTGAAGACTATTTTGGTACTTGTAAGAGCGTGTAGAGTAAAAACAAAAATTGTGAAATTATTAAATGTTTGAAGAGATATAGAGTATATCGAGTATAATTTAGAGTGCAAATAGTTCCAACCAAAGAAAAATGGTATCAACAAAATAATACGGTATATGTAATTCAAAATTTTAAAGTAGGCCAATTTATGAAAGATGAAAAAAAGGGGGGGAGAGAGAGAGAGAGAGAGAGAGAGATGACCGAAAAGGAGAAAAAAAAGGAATTTTCCCTAATTTGGAAATAGTGATTAATTAGCAAAAGTGAGTCAATCAATCTTTATGTTCATTGACAATTCATCTTTTTTAATCAATAATCAAATAATGAACAATTAATCTTTTTTAATCAATAATCAAAGTGGAGACAATCTGTTAGGGAAAATATTTCACATCAACTGAGGATGAGACTTATGTTAAGTATATAATGTTTGCATAACCTACAACTTTTTAACAAGCTTTTAAATATGAGAAAGATTCATGAACTTCCATATGATATTAGAGCCACTGTCATGCACGAATGTACCGCGTGACAACAACCAAACTAAAAGACTAGTCAACATGTGATAGGGGAGGGATAATATCCTACATCAACTAAAGGTGAACACTATCTCACCAAGTGATAAGGACTAGACTAAAAGACCAATTTATTCGTGACTGAGGGTGTTAGGGGCAATATATCATATCGGCTGATAATGAATACTATCTTATCAGGTGAAAAGGGTCAAACCAAAAAATCAATCTACATGCAACCGGGGTGTTAGGGACAATATCGATCCCACATCGATTGAGGATGAATACTACCTTACCACGTGATAAAGACTAAACAAAAGGACTGATATGCCCTTGATGGTGATGTTAGAAGCAATATACCACATCGACTGAAGATTATTCACAGGTTAAATATATAAGGTTAGGGTAATCCTCAAATCTTAAGTTAACTTTTGAGTATAAGTTAGGCATATGGGCTTCTATTTAATCAATTTTTTGACAATTATTTCAATTTTCCATCATTGTTTAATTTTTATCAAAATTTTTAGTGTTGGTAGGTTTGGGTAGGACAGATAAAGGGTGCAACATGAGCCTATATGTTTGTATTTGTATTTGACTACATGGTTTGCTCTGTAATTCTGTCGCGATTCAACCTCTGATTAATATGCAATGGCCTATTTGGGCTATTTGACACTCCAGAAATCATTTCATCTTTGAAAAAAAAAAAAAAAAGGAAGAAGATTCTCAGGTATTAGTGGCTAAAGCTGAAGTAACAGTGGAGTCCTACATAAAAATTAAAGCCCCTCAAATGAAAGCAAGTTCAAGGCAAGTGTCTGCAACTCAGCCAAGCTGGACACCCCGTCTTAAAAGCTGGTTCAAAGTGAACGTGGATGCCACCATCAAGTCTAAAATCAATGCGTAAGCCTGGGAATTATCACCAGGAATCACAAGGGAGAGTTTGTACTTTGTAGCTGCTGAGTGAAGAAGTCAAAATACTATGACAGTGTAGCATCTGTAGAAGCTGAAGCAACTAATTAGGGCTAGGAAATTGTAGAAGAGGCAACAAGTGTACCACTGATACTTGAAACAGATTGGCAAGACGTAATAAATTTAATTGCTAGCAAGAATAACAGCAAGCTGGAGATTTTTTGGGCTATTTCTAAAGTTCAAGAAAAGCTTCGGAGACTAAGTTATGCTATAATTCAACACACTTCTTGAACTTGTAATCGCATTGCTCATGAGTTAGCAAAATTAGCTTTCTGGTGTTTTTTTGGGGACTTGCCCAACTCATCTCTTGTATCTTTTCTCTTAGTATGATTCTGTGAAAGCGTGCTTTCTTATCAAGGGGAAAAAAAAATAAAAATAAAAAGTGTAGACATAAAGGTTGTATTATTGCACTCATTCGTAGAACCCGATTGTTGGATATCACGCACATCCATGCATGCTTTATTAAACAACACTACTTGTTCATTTATTTTACTAATACATAGTTAAGTGATTATAAACAAGCAGTTAATCCTGACCATCCATCCAGCCATAATGATTGCAGATAATCATCGAAGTTCAGCCAATCCGAGGAACTTGAACCACCTTCTCATATTTTTCCACCACAACTCGAACCCGATCACAACGAAAATCTTGTGTAACTGGAGTTCCCTCAAGTATTATGATTGCATGAACATTAGGATTCTCTTTCTGTATCGTAGCAGCAGCAATCTCCCAGTTTACACCAACCAGTTCTGGCCATGAGCGCTCTTGCCTGCAGTTATATTTCATATAAGAATTACTAAGTGGTTAAAACTTGTTTAACAGCCAATTATGGCCATATTTTAAAAGTCCATGGACCTAACTCATATTAAAAAATTAGCTCAGTTGTATTATTAACCCAGTAATTATTAGGATAATGTCCTCTATAATAATTACGTACCATTACACTCAAATTGAGTTACGATATCGCAATTGCTGGTAGCCGTGAGGAGCTCCTGGCCATCGGAATGAAGCACTAAAGGCTCATGACGAGCAGCCAAAGATGGTTTTGCAGCAAAGGCAAAGAGAAAGACGAAGAATGCTAGTGCTAGTATTGAGTTCTTCATTGTTGATAAATTTTCAATTATCTTGAAGGCTGTTAGACAGGTGGAAATTAAAACACAAGAGCTTGCTATTTATAGAGCTTGAAGGAATAGATAGATGGTCACTGCACTGTTGCATACTTGATCAATCAATTAGGCGCGTGGACATGACTTTCTCATCAAAATAACTTGATTTTCATTTTTTATTTTTATTTTTATTTTTTTAATAACTAGTTACCTATAATTGTTGGATCTTTAATCCAATATTATTGGATTCTTAATCTAATGTTGAACTTATATGTGAATAATTACTCGTTACAAACTATTATATAAAGTTAGTCTAATTAAAAGTGATTTATTAACATTTATAATAATATGAGCTTCAATGTATTTAATAGGGTGTGAACTTTTAATGTGTAGATACTTAAGGATAATTTTTATTTTTATGGTGGGCTGAAATTTGAATACCTAAAGACAACAGAAAAAGTTGTCTATATAAGTGGTTATAGTCCCTAGGTCACACGTATTATTTGATTCTTTATGACATCCCATCATCAGGAAGAGAGCACATATAAACTTAAAGGGTTCAATAGGAGAATGTATTGATCTGGAATGCCAACTACACGACTTTAGAGAGTAATTGTACACTATAGATTCAATTACGCTTCCATATATTTTGTTATTGATGCTTAGTATACAACATGAATGTTTCTGGATTATAAGTGATGGCTTTCACCAAAGGATTATTGTTCTAACAAGTGGCATCAAAGCCTCTTCATATTGAATAATTGAGAATCGACTTTGTTTTCAATTAATAATTAAAGTTTTGATGTTCTCTAATTTAATAATTTCAGTATTATTGAATTTGAGAACAATTTGTGGTTTTCTTATGGTATTAAGAAAATTAAATCAGTAAATTAAATATATATATATAAAAGGAAATCATGATAAAATTGGTAGCCATGGCCATGGCCATCACATAAAAACAAAACAAATTGCATGGCTTCCGGCGTTGAGATTTTGTGGCCACTAGAAAAGCGTGGCTATTGGCCATGCCATAAAGCAAGCCGTGGCAAATAAAGTAAAAGTAAATAAGAAAAAGGGTGGCCGTTTTCTGGCCAGGAAGGTGCAACCATCAGGCTGCGTCGGCAAGCGGTTGTATAACTTAGGTGTGCACGGCAGCCATAAGGAAAGAAAAAAAAAGGAAGAAATTAGGGTTTCAAGATTTGATGCTGGTTTAGAATCTGGTTCAGGTCAACCCCAATTGGTCCAGCCCTAAACCGATCAACAGTTGACCAACTATTGTTCGTTGATATTGACTTTGGCCCAAAATTTTTTTGGGTAATTTTTGGTACAACTTTAAATTCAAATATTATATATATTTTGAGATGAATTAATTGAAGTGACATGTCACCAAAGTGACCTCTGTTGTGGAAATTAATTTGTTTTGGAATTTAAATAGTTTAGTTTATGTAATTTATGTGAATATCAATCGGACCAAAGGAAGATCCATATTTGATAGAATTGCATGTGCATATGTGGCAATAAATATGTGATGATTTTTTGATTTTGCATGTGAACAATAAATCGGTGCAAAGGAAAATTTATCGTTTGACATGTTCTCATTATCAATTTTTGATTACTACACCAAGATATCACTTATAAGTTAATACTTTGTCCAAAGATAAAATATTAATAGAGCGTCCGGTATCTTGAGATGGAGTTTACCTTTATTTGAATTTATTTTTGTTTTATAACTTATATGAGCTTGTTTTGTTTGTTTGTTGTTCTCTGTTCAGTTATGACTCTTACTAATATCATTGCCAACATCAACTCTATTCCTATGCTAAATAGCTCTAACTTCAAGTCATGTCAAGAGAACCTCTTAATGGATCTCGCACTCATGAATTTTGACATTGCATTAAGAGCTTATTCTCCCCCACCTCTTATGGATGAGAGTACTTCTGATGACAAGAAGGAAATAGAAATGCGGAATAGATCAAATCACATGTGTATCATGATCATGAAGAAGGCCAATCCAAAAGCTTTCAGGGGCTCAATGTTTAGAAAAAAATTACGATTAAAGAATTCCTTGTGGACATTTAAAAGAGATCTCTCAAGAATGAAAAGGTAGAAATAAGTACGCTCTTAATAAATATAATTTCAATAAGGTATAAGGACAAGGACAAGAACAAGAAAAGGAAGAAATATAAGGAAGTTGCAAATACAAAACTTCAAATGAAACAACAAAAAGAAATCAAATGATTTGAAATGTACTAGTTGTTTCTTTTGCAAAGTTGAAGGGCACGGTTCGGTTTGTTCTGAGGTCAATTTAACTTCGGTACCAAGACACACATGACGGATAGATTTTGTTGTAACCACTCACATCAATGTGTCTCGTAGAGTTGCTTGGAATGCCAAATGTTCAATAATGGTGAAAGATACATCTATTTCGGCAATGGAAAGAAGGTTGAAGTTGAAGCAATTAGAAAATTTAGATTATTATTAAAGACCAGATTTTATTTAGATGTTGATGAAACATTTTGTTCTGTCTAAAAGACATAATTTGATTTCCATTTCTCTTTTGGACAAATCTGGTTTTACTTTTTCATTTGGAAATGAAAAATTCAGTTTGTTTCGTGATTCAAAACTAGTTGGTTTCGGTTTTTTGTCAGGTAATGATAATCTTTATATGCTTGATACAATTGCTTCATTTAATGAATCTATGCAATTTAGTACATGAGATTTAAAAAGAAGATTAACTAATGAGAATTCGGCTGCATTATGGCCTAGAAGATTGGGTCATATCTCCAGACGAAAAATTATTTTCAAAGGCTGCTGGTCCCATAACTTATTACACCTTTTACATTATTTTCAAAGACTGTAACTTACATGAGCAGTAACTTAGCAAACTAGAATTATAGTATCCTTATATGTAACTTACATATGTACAAGTTTAATTCATACAAACTAGAGTAATAGTATCCTTCAACAATTTGGCCGAATAATTTCAAACAATTTTTTTAACAACTCATTTGACTTCCAGTCCTAAAGAAGTGGGAATTAAATAATTAATTTGGGTTTTCATTATTATCTTCCTTCTAAGACAGAAAAAGAAAAGTAACGTTTAATTTGTGGTACTAGTTTGAAGGGCTCTTTGTCACGTTTTTCTTTTCGCCAGCATCATCTTACATCAATTAATATGTATATTGTTTACATCAATGGATTATTCCTTCGTATATTCCTTTTAGAGCATTAACACATACAAAGACTTAATAGTAATTATATACGTGTGTGTACTAGGATTATTTCAATATAAGATCTTGAATCTGTTAAAGTTTGGGAAAAATATTAAAATGTGTGGCTTAATAGGTTTCCCATAGTTTAATAAAATCCAAAATCTTAGACTAAATCAGCACTATATATATGTGTGTGTGTGCGCGTGTATTACAAGAATATTATTATATTATTAAACCGTATAGCTTAATAGCTTTCATGAACTTTAACAAAGTTTAGGATCTTGGACTAGATTAGTACTATATATATATACTTCTAAAAAACGCTTGTAGTTAAAAAGATAAATCCTAAATTAATACTACAATAACTCCAATGATCTAATTGTTAAATCAATTAATACCTGCAATAATTTCTAGCCGAAAAAGTATTTAGGAAAATATTCTTTTTTTTTTTTCATTCATGTATTGGATTTCGCTGAAACAAAATGACCTATATATATATATGTGTGTATAGTCATTCTCTCATGCAGGAGCTCTCATTTTATTTTTTTTTTCATACGGACACATTATACTGAATTGAATACTAACTCTAGTAAATCATATGACCTAATAACGTGTCCACTTTAAAAAAAAAAAAAGGACGCCCGCACTTAAGAATACACACACACAATACACTCACATACATACATTTACTCATCTTTTGTTCATATATCTATAACAACAATCTATGGCAACATCAACATTAAAAATGATTAACTCAATCTTTGAAAATCTATGAAATTCTAAGAATCCTTATTACAATAGATATTTTTTAAAACATTGTATGGTAATAATAGATTTTAGAGCTAATATATTCGGCATAATAAGATTTAAAAAAAAAATCAATAGAAACAAAATAATAAATTAAATGATTGATTGTCTCAATTCTTAGTTTTTTTTAATGATATTTTGGTGTACAGCAAAACTTGGGCAGATCATATTTTCCATCTTAAAACAGTTTTGCAGATTTTATCTGATAACTCTCTGTTTAAAAAAAATCAAAGTGTTGTTTTGGAGTTTTGCAGGTAGAGTATTTGGGTCATCTTATTTCCCTTGTAGGAGTGGCTGTTGATCCAAAGAAAATTCAAACCGTACTTGAGTGGCCAATTCCATCATCGACTAAAGAAGTAAGGGGCTTTCTTAGATTAGCGAGTTATTACCGCAAGTTCATTCGAGGCTTTGGGGGAATTGCAACACCTTTAACTAGGCTATTAACAAAGGAAGGCTTTCATTGGACCTCAGAAGCAGAATCTGCCTTCACTCAGTTGAAGCACGCATTAACATCTCCTCATGTTCTTCGATTGCAGGACTTTTCACAGCCATTTGTTGTCGAGTGTGATGCTTGTGGAGTCGGTATTGGAGCTATATCATCACAAAATGACAAGCCAGTAGCATTTTTTAGTGAGGCACTCCAGGGTTCTATGTTGGTCTTGCCCACATGCGAGAAAGAGATGCTTGCAATCGTCAAGGCAATTCGCAAATGGCGTCCCTATTTGTTGGGTAAGCCTTTCATTGTTCGTACAGACCAAAAGAGCCTAAAATTTTTAATGGAACAACGCATTACAACCATGGCTCAGACATGATGGTTGCCAAAAATTCTTGGCTATGATTATACAATTCAATGCAAAAAAAGATCAGAAAATCGAGGTGCCGACGCTTTATCACGATTAGTAGAGCTTGAATTTTCAGCAATCTCTTTTCTTTTTGCTGATTAGTGGGCAACTCTACAGAATGAGGTAGCACACGATCTTTTTTATAGTCAGTTGTCTAATTCAACTCAGCCACTTATTCAACGAGATGGAGTTTGGTACAAACATGGAAGCTTTATTTGAGTCCCGCTTCGTCACTTTTACAAGCTATTTTAAAGGAAGCACATTCCTCACCAATTCGAGGACATTTTGGCTATCAAAAAACTCTTAGCCGACTTAAATCTAGTTTTTATTGGCCTAGAATGCGTGCAAAGATCAAGAAATTCATAAGGCATTGTGAAGTTTGTCTAAGGTAGAGAATCTCCAGCCAGTAGGACTTCTTCAACCTTTACAGATTCCACACAGAATCAGGACCTCAATTTTTATGGATTTCATAGATGTGCTTCCAACACCACAAGGATACACTGTCATCATGGTTGTCGTGGATCGTATGTCAAAATATGCACACTTCGTCGCTTTGAAACATCCATATACAGCTATGACAGTGGCCAAGGTTTTTATGGCTCAAATTGTGCGACTTCACGGGATACCAAGTTCTATCATTACAAGAGAGATTTTTGACAGATAATTCTAAAGAAAATTATAAAGAAGAATTTTATTAATTGATCAAAGGTTAAAATTACAATAAATATTTTTTTTATAATAAAGTAAACCTATGTTTTTAAGTTAACTAAAAAGGAAAGTAAATTATAATAAAAATAAAAATAAAAAAACTAAATACATAGTTAACTCTAATTAAAAATAAAAAATTTTAAAATAATAAAAATCTTATAATTCTAAAATAATGTCCTACGAGATTTAGAGTTTAAATCCTGTAGCGTGGAGCGAGTTAGAATAGTGTTACACTAAGTAATAAAATAAATAAATAAAAACTTAATTTTTGGAAAAACTCTAAAGGGTAGATGATTGATTATTTTGCTGACATTGGATAGGCACCGACAAACTTCGTGGCAAAGATTGAATCACGAGTTTCTTATTGCTATTATCTCCTTTTGTCAATTCAATTCTGTGTTTTGTACATTTCCTTGTTCATCTTTTTGGATAATAGCAAAATGTGGACCGTAAACGCATGCATTAATCATTTCATCCATAATATCATAATGCATTTATTTTTTCTACCACACCTACTGAAAAGATTGATCATAAGTGTCTTCTTCTTTTATTTTAGGACTTTGATTCTTCGAATAATGATGTAAGTTATCTAAATTACAAAATTATACCAAATAAAATAAGTGATATAACTTAGTTAGGGATTTCTTAATCTATAATACTAACTTTGTACGATAGTTTTTACATTATTTAATGCGTAGGCTCCACTTGGATGTGATGAGGGACTATTTTCTACGCAAGTGGATCCCAATGCGACTTTCACTACATTCTCTTAAGCGTTATGCGTCGAAAACCTTCTTAGACTTTTCTCAGTGGATCCCAATTGACCTGATGGATTGTTATGTGAATAAAACAAAACAAAACAAAACAAATAGGATAAGGATCACCCCGGGTAAATACTGTTTATGTAAATAGTTGTAAGTTACATCACATGTAATTTCGGGTTTGCCACAGGATAAATAATTGTTGGCCATTTCTCTGAGGGTCTGCCTACTACGCATCTGGTGTATGTATGGTTGATTTTGCCATGACATGTTGAAGTTACACATGTGCAATAATGATTGTAAAGTAACCGGTTATTCCGGTTGAATTCACAATTCTCACTGTTTGTGTGTTAATGTTCCAAGTTATTTACACCCTGCCACAAGTTCTGTTATTAAGTCTCTTATCATCACAACTGTTGCTTATTAATGTTCAAAAGTGTTATTTTCCATGTCACAAGTAGTCTAATTGGTCTCTTGTTGTCTCAAATACTAAACATTAGGTCACAAATATATTAAGAAATGTTCCTCATATTTGTACTTTGATATATATATTTAACTGAAGATAAATATAACGTATTAACATGATTTTTTTATATATATATTGTTAATTACAACTAAATATAATAACATTGCAAAGGCAAATAGGATCAAATTTAGTTATGTCATTACTAAATTATTTAACGATAAAATTCAACAAATTTGTTTTCCTATTTTTGAAGTAATACATTTCAAGTCACAACCTAGACTAATATAATTTCTTTTAGTGGATGGTAGTTGAATTGAAATAAATGGAGAGAAACAAATTGGACCAGGTGGAGCATGAGACTGTAGAGTGGGATTTGGATGCAAGAGGCTTGGAGTTGGTATTATGAAACTTGATGAAGAAAATCAAAGTGATGTTAATGAAAATGCTCTAGAGGTAAAAACTGTTAATCTCTTAGTTAGTGTTAGGCATGAATATTATTTATTAATTTAAATGGCCATTGAACAATTGAACCTTAGTACGATTAAATTTATTTTTTGATCTTTTTTTACTGAATTGGTTCAAAAAAATGTTCTTTTGATAATTTCAATACTATACCGATGAATAAATATTCAGTGAGGCTTGGTTCAATGTAGCGTGTGTGGTGATATTGCATAAACGATATAAAATGTTTGAAAAAAAGTACATGTGCGTATTGAGATTTGAAAAAAGTTTTCAATCAGCTCGCTCGAAATTAGATGAGGCTTTTGAGTGGGAATGAAGCCCATGATAAGAAAGTGCGTCACTATTATAATTTATATGGAAAAACAACTATTGCCAAAGTAATTGCATTTCCAACTAGTTCTATTTCTATGATCAATTCAACATTGAATAAATTGCTAATTTCATAGTGTAATTAAAGTAACCATACCTGTTTACAAACTATTGTAACCATTCCTTTGGTCATAATAATTTGCTAATTTGGTGTTTGAGACTAGTCATATTGGATCCCGAATAGGCGTTGGGCGAGGCCATAGTGCATATCAAAGTTAAATTATATTACAATGGTATCCTAATTTGATATAGTAATACTGAAATTGAAATCATGCAAAGACGAATTAAACGAGTAAAATGAAGGATAAAAGGTTAATGAAAAAAATTTATGACTGTAAAGAGGAAATAAAATAATTATTTACAATAAATGTACTTTATTTCTAATAAATACAAATAAAAAATATTTGTATAATTAATCTATTAAATCATTCTTATATTTTCTTTCTTTCTTAAGTTTATTTTTACTATTAAAGTTGCTTTAATATAAGTTCTATTTAATTATTTTACTTTATGACATAAAATAACCTAATCGCCCTAAGAAAAATGTGTTCTTCTATGTAATACTTTAGGTACTTAATTTTGTGACATATAATCTAACTTTTTAATTACAGATAACCAAACTTTTTAATTGCAGCCTAATGATTTTCAATATTTTACTTGTATATAACATAAATTTGATAGTCTAATAATTTACATGAGTATTTTGCATAAAAATATTATCATAGTTTAATTAAAAGTTAATAATCATACTAATAAAGTAGAATTGACCATTTGGAAATAATGAATTTTGTATAAAACAAAAAGAATGTTAAAGTAAACTTTTGGTATGTTTACTTTTTAAGGGTAAAATAATCAATTTCAATTTAGACTAAAGCAATCTTAATAGTCAAATGTAATAAAAAAATCTAAATCACAAAAAAATAAATTAAAATATAAAAAATATATATTAAGATAGATTTAATTGATTAATTCTTTAGAATTCTTCTTTATTTGAAATTTTTAAAAATAATGTGAATCTTTTATAATTAATTTTTAAAAGTGCAGTGGATTTATAGAATTTGTGTGGTGAAAATATCACCACCCTATAAAATATTATAGACAAAAATTCAGTGTCAATAAATGGCATATATATTCTTGTTAAGATTCTTGTTTTTTAATTTTTGCATAGGCCATCACGAGAGCAGGGGTTGCCTTTTTTTTCTTTCTATTCTCTTCATTTCTTTTTTTTTTTTCTGATTTCACATAAACATCGCAGACACATTTACAGATTTACTGGGCCGCCATGTCCTAGTTCTCCCATTTTCACTACAACATCAACTGGGCCACCTAGTTCTTGCGATTCCTTTAATCAACATCAACCGTTGATTGTATAGTACTTTATATCCTGCGGTTATTATTTTTTCCATATATTTAATTCCACGCAGTCTGTCAATGGAATTGGTGCATAGCAGTCGTATCCTTTCTTCTGTAGACAAACTTGTGTGAGGGCACGTGCAAACCCCAATTATGTTGGGGAGTCAACATTCCATGCATCTCTGTATGTCATACAGCGCATGCAGAAAGCCGGTATAACCGGTTTTAACCGGTTATTGTAATAAAATTACAATTTCATTTATTTTTAATGTGAAAAAATTATAAAAAAAGGAAAAAAAAGATAAATATGGAATTAAATGAGGCAAAAGATTGTAATAATTTTAAATTTATAAATAATACAAGAGACTATAAAAATATTATAGTTTATGTCAAAAAAGAGATATATTCCTACTTATTTTGTCACACTCTAATATTTGCGGTGCATGTTTCAAGTTTATTTTTTAAATTCCTATTTTTCGTTAAGATTTATCTAAATTTTGGTAACTTATTTTAACTCATTTTTCCACCAACATTTGGTTCCATATTTTCACTTTTTTCATTAAATTCCAACTTTTTAAGTGGATATTTAGGTTTATTTTTTATATCTCTACATTCCATTAGACTTTATCTAGTTTTTGGTCAATTGTTCCAGCTTATTTTTCCACCACCTTTTGGTACTACATTCTTACTCTTTTTATCGAATTGTAACATTTTGTGTAAATATATTAGGTTCGGGTTTTAGATCCTTACTTTCCATTAAAAGTAACCTGGGGGTTAACCTCTTCAGCTCTTATTCCCACTAAATTTTGGTTTGATATTCCTATTCTTTTCACTGAATTCCAATATTTGCATGAATGTTTCAGGTTTATTTTTCAAATATCCATTTTTCATTGGAATTTATCAAATTCTCATCATGTCGTTCCAACTTCTGGGTTATGCTCTTCCACTCATTTTCCCACCATTTATTGGTTTTATATTCCCCCTCATTTTATTGGATTCCAACATTTGGGTAAATATATCAAGTTTTATTTTTAGATCCCAACTTTTCATTAAAATTTATCAAATTCTTTGTAAGTTGTTCCAACTTTTGGGTTAATCTCTTCAACTCTTTTTTTACCAAATTTTGCTTGACAGTTGAGAGATATTAGTAGTGCTAGTGAATAATTCAGCGCTGAATGAAAAAAATTAACTTTGTATATAGTTACAAATAGGTTGCGGAATGAAGAATCTAAAAGAAAGAGTGTTGAAGTAGTTCCCTCTGAGTCAGATGCACTTGTTTCAAAAAAGCAAGAAAGGCGGGGAAGGAACTAAAGTAGAAATTCCAGCCATAGTTGATGGTGATTTAGATATTGTTTATGATGAGAGCTCAGTAAATCTCACTTTCCATACTAGTGATTGGTACTTAATTCGAGTGCTTCATTTCATGTTACTGCACATCGCGATTATGGGCATGTTCAGATGGAAAATGAGGGGGCATCCATAATTGTGGGCATAGAAGATATTTGCTTATAGACCAGCATTGGCTATAAGTTATTACTTAAAGATGTGCGACATGTACCAAATATTCGCCTTAATTTGATCTCTACAGGCAATTTTGATGATGATGGTTATACTAACCAATTTGGTGAAGGAAAATGGAAGCTCGCCAAAGGCTCCCTAGTGTTAGCTAAGGAGAGGAAAGTAAACGTTTTCTATCTTATAGATGCCAAGATCAAGAAAGAAAATGTGAATGTGGCTGTAAAAGATTCTGACATTGAGATATGACATAAAAGGATTGATCATATTGGTGAGAAAGGGTTGGAAACTCTTGCTAGAAAATGATTTCTACCCAGATTTGCAGGTATATTGTTGAGTATTAGAAAGTGTATATTTCTAAAGGAGAAAATCGTCATTTTATATTTCAAGTCTTACTAACACTTCTATGTATTTTAGTCTCTTGTAATTTAATTATTTGTGTTTTATTTTAATTAAGTATTTTATGTATTTTAGGGGGATCATGGTCATTTTACAATGAACAAGAATTCAGACAGTAAAACGGACATCACTTTTGAACTCAGGACAGTCGAAAACCTTAGGAGGAGCATAAAAGGAAAAATAATATTGTTCACATGTACGGTACTGTCCATGTTACTGTTCACAACACTGTTCACACATACGGAATGATGACGTGGCATTGACTGACGATGTGGCATTGACTGATGAGGTGTCACGATTCCATTGGAGAAAATTCTTATGCACTGTTGATCGGTGGCGTGGTAGCATGTTAGTGGACAAAAAATCGCGCGTATGGTACATGCATATACATAGGATTATTTTCAACCAAACCGCGTCACTGTTCAAGCCGGTTGACTGTTCAAACCACGTGGTCAAACTGCGTACTGTTGACTGATGATGTGGCACAATCCTAAGCGTCCAAATTGTTTTTAATCCGATTGCCATGATTTACTCAATGTATCTATAAAAAGAGGTCTCTCCCCCCCTAATTTGGCATCCCTGAATCCATTTTTGAGCTCCATTTTCTGTAATTCATTCTCCATCTTGTATTTTCTATGTATTTTAATAAATTCTCATTTTGCCCCTAGTTCAATTATGAGTAGCTAATTTTTTTTCAAGCTTGGGTTGAAGGTGAAGTCTCAACATGTGTGATGGGCTTTATTTGGTAAATTTACTTTCTCTTCCCCTCTAATTATTGTAGATGTTTTGACTTTTCGTCGACAAATAATAATAATCTTGTCTAGATACCGCTCTAGTTTCACCGGCTCCCTAGTACAAGGTTATTATTATTTTGCACGATAAGCCCTAAATACCATATTGATTAGAGTGTGGTTCATGAGGAGTGGAAATCCCCCCTCATGATTTAATTGGCATTAATAAGGAATATTTAGCCCATGGTGTATGTTGATGCGGATCCAGATACCCAAGTACGTCATTTCAATAGATCTTCACTTCAATTTATTATCGTCATTTTAATTTAAATTTTAGAATATTTCAAATCATCTTTACCACAAATCCAACCACCCATTTAGAAAAATTAATTCTACATACAATTAAAATCTACCTCCTCGTGGGATCGACACTTGTCACCATTAATCTATATTACAATAGATTCGTGCACTTGCGAGTTCAATAAAATTTACACAATAAGTTTTTGGCGCCGTTGCCGGGGAGGTAAGTTATTTTAATTTGTAGAATTAATTTTTGTAAATAATTTATTTTAGTTATTTAGTGGTCAATGATAGTTTTTATTAAAAATTATAAAATTATTTTAATAGGTAAATTTCTAAAAGTTATGTTATAGAAAGAATAAAATAAGATTATCAAATAAGTAGAAGATATTTTAGATATTTTAACATTTAAAAAATTATTTAATCTCTATTCTAAAAAACCCAAAATTTAAGCTTTTACTAGTAAAGGTGAGATAACTTTTTAAGCTTTAAAAGCTTTAAAAAAAAAAAAATCAAACAACAAAATAAATTTTAATAAGAGCTTACAAGATTAAATAAGTATTTATAATATTTAGATAAGTCATAGCAAACACACATTTGTTTATCCTTAACTATAATTTTATTTGAGGCGGGATTTTATAAAGATAATGAGGGGGCGCCAATGGCTTCACTCTTTTTTAAGGAAATAGTGATATTTGACCTCCAAAACTTATCTCATTAAGTCATATTTAACTTAAATTGTCTAAAATACTTACTAAAATAATTTTTATTTTCCAAAAGTACCCATTTTTTTTCTCTCCCCTATCTCTCATTCTCCTCCACTTCTTTCATTTCCTTTCCTGCCAAACACCCATCACAACAATTGATTTTTATATTAAAGATTGAAAATTAGCGCGTTTGCTTTACGAAGACAATACTGATACCAACAATCCAATGACTCAGCCATCATTCTCCAAGGTTTCTAACAGTCTCTGTGGCTTTTTTTTTTTTTTTTTCCGTTTGCAATTTGTATTGATCTATTTATTTTAGTGAGTTAATGCTTTTAATATAAGTACTATGTGCCTACAATAACTTATGAAAAGTCATATTTTCAGTTCCAAGACCATTGTTGGCCAACATGTGACTTGAAATTCAATGAGTTTGGAGCTGCAGAGTTAAATTAAATGAATAAGACCAAAAAAAAAAAAACTAAATGAATAAGGGTATTTTGAAAATTAATAGAGATAACTAAGAAGTGGGCTGTTGAAATATATTGAGAGGTCAAATATCATCACTTTTCTTAAGCCACATCAAACATTACCGCCCCCACCAAAGATTGATCCGATTAATTTCTTGATTTTTATCTGAAGAAGTAAAAAACTATTTTCAAAGTATTTCCTGGTTGTTTAATCGATCCTTTCAGCACTTGGAACCGGACTCTGTATATTTATAATGGCTATTATTTCTTTATTTTATACGTTAAATTGCTGATGCATATATTTTCAGTATGGACCATCACACAAACTAATAATTCCCTAAAGTCGCTCTCATCCAAATCAATTCTGGTAATTGTCATAGGAAACGCATGATGAACATAGTTCATGAAATCTATACCGCAGAATCGGACGTTTGCCTTGTCATTAGGTCATATTACGCGGCGAAAACACAATCGCAATCATCGATCTGATAAGATCAAGCATTTGTATTGCCGTTCGAATTGTCATCTTGCCAAAACCAATATAGATAGGCTAATACAACAGGATCACTGTCGTATATAATTATCCATCTGGCTTTTGCTTTAGATATGGAAAATCTTATCCGACTTTTGATTTGACTTGAGCGGTTGTTATGTGAATAAAACAAAACAAATAAAAAAATATTGTCGGCCATTTCTCGACCGTAATTGAAATCGCATCTGTAAACATGAAATATGATTTCGACCAATACCAGCTACCTTATAGAAAATAAAAAATAATACGAATATGATTTTGTTGGAGTCCACTTACTGTAAAGTACGAATTTTAATTATATATAAAAAATTAATTATAATTTATAATTTATTATTTATCATTTTAAATATGTGGTTGAGATTCATGCTTTATGTAAGTGAATTCTAATATAACCGAACCCAAATAATAAACACATCTTCTTATTCTCAGTAGTTATTAGACCCCACCTGGTTCAATATGCGCCGTGGATTGCAGCCCATGGAAAATTTAGAGGTAGAAAAGTGGATTCAAACTAATAATTCTTTGAAATCTTTCTCATCATCCAAATCAATCTTGTACAAGATGCAAACAATAGTAATAAGACACGAGATAAAATGCCGTTAAAATCCACACCACATAATCGGACGATGCCTTATCATTCAGTCCTAGTGTGCGGAGAAAACGCAATAAACGGACCTGTCATATTGTCAAATGAATGGTCCCAGTAGATTATCATTGATAGAAATAACAAGAAATCATGGGTGAATTTGCTGTGTCTTTGGGACTAAACGGTCGATTCAAAAAAGGAACAAATTAAAGTAAACCAGTTGATTTGTGAAATTATAGAAAATTGTTTAATTCAGATGAACTTGACAAGAAAATTAGGACGGTCTTCCAAAATCTATATGCACCGTAGAATGCAACGGTTTTTAATCCTTTGTGGCATGATTATTTAAAAGTTCCATATCTCAAGTGATTTAGTTTTCAAAAAGAAGATCTCTTGTGAATGGTTTTATTTTTTATTTTCCGGGATGACACTTGGGTAATATACATATAATCTTGCCATCACAACAAAAAAGGTCTTTCAATTTTAATTAGATTTTTTTTAATTACTCGTTACACACCAACATATAGACATAAGGAAAAAATCACAACTTATTAGTTATTTTAATTTAATTATTGGAGCTAGAAAAATTTCATACTTGCGTTATCCATCTTATTTTTAGTTACCCCTAGGGGCTATTAAAATTTAGTGTTGATTGATATATATATTTTTAAATGATCCAAGGAATTTATTGAAAACTAATAAAAAATAGCACAAATTAAGGGAACATAATGAGCCTTGTCCTTTATTATAAATATACTAAGCATTATTCTTTTTTTCCTCGGAATTCCTCTCAATTTTGGCAAAGTTACTTAGGCACTATTTGTAAATTAAGGTTGAAACTCAATAAGATGCTTATTTCATAATTTTTACAAAAATAGTGTTTGATAAATTTTATCAAAATTACTTATTTCGTAATTTTTTATATTTTGATAACAACTTTTAAAAGCAAGTAAGGATTTATTTTTTATAAGCAACTTATTAAATAAGCAACCACAATTTTCTAATATATGAACCATTAGATATTATATTACTGCCACAATCAAATTACACTAATAACAATTATGTCATTTCAGCCATGACATTACACAATTATACGAGGAGGCATGCACAATATGGTCTTTATTTTGACAACATTGAAAATGATCCTAATTCAATCTTTGATAAAGGAATAGAAAGAGATGATGACATTCAAGAAGAGTATTACAATATTAATGGTTCTGGATCACAAGAATGAAAAATATGAGGATTGTTATTATAACAAGTTTAATGTGAAAGTATGCATATTTCTTTTTATTTTATTTAGATTATGTATGAGTATGAATTTTTATTATATTTTATATGACAGATTATGAAGTTCATTAGATATTATTCAATTGAGTTTTTTGCACTTTTTGTAATTTTATGTGCTTTAAAAAGAAAAAAAGGCATGTCTACACAGTTTATTAAACATACTAAAGTAAAAGGCAATTTAAACTTTTGTCTATTTTATTCATTATATAATAAAATAAAACTTTTGTAATAAAATTTATTAAACACGTGTATTTTACTTTTCAAACTCACAGCAACCGTAATAACACAGTTAACCAAACACCAAGCTATTTTTCTAATCAACTGCTTATTTCATCTGTATCAATAGAAGTAGTTTATTTTATCAGCCACCACAATCCCAAACTATCCTCTTAGTTTGTTTGATTATAAATCATCCACCTCAATCTTTGATGGATTAAGTCGGATTCAGACGGCTTATCGAAAGGAAACCGTACAATTGGCTTGAGGTGGAGCTTTTAGGAATCATTTGAGTGATTTTGGATTGGCATGAGGTTAAAAATTCAGCATATTTTTCTGAGCTTTTGGCTGCTTTCATGGTAATTGAATTGGCCTTTGATAGAGGATCGCAAAATATCGTATAATCTTTGGGTTGAGTGATTCAGTTGTGATTGTTAGTTTCCTACATATAGGTTCTTTGGGTTCTCCTTGGTGTCTCAAAAATCATTGGTAGAATTGAAGGTCAAACTCTTAGATATGAAATTTAAGAGATTGTCAATTTTTTCGTTTATTGAAATTAACATGTATCACTTACACTGTATGATATTTATAATAGCCAAAATTTTCCTACCACCAAATGTTTAAAGGAAAAGAGGTATAAATGGGTTATTTTCTTGATAATTTAACTTGAAAATATAAAAGTTATATTTATTATAACCAAACATTTAAAAAAAGTATAAGAAAATCGTCAATTTATTAATTTTTTGTTCACTTCAAAAAATACATTTTAATTTCTATTTTTATGATTTATTTAATTTATAATAAGTATAAATAAAAGTGTATTTAAAAAATAAGAATAATATTGTAAAATTATACTATTAGAAAGATTATTAACTATTATAAAAATTGTAAGAAAATAAATAATATATATTAATTTCAGTGAAGGAAAATTAACATCTCAACCGCGAATTTTTGATGCACTCACACTTGCGCAGCAAATAGTACGATGGCCGATCTCCACTGTTCTGATTTTACTTGATAGAAAAGGCCGCCTATTGCTATGCAAGAGTTACTTTGTAATGATGTTAATAGATTCCCAGTTATCAGTTTCTTTGATTTATGCTTCATGCTTTCTTTTAGAGTGCTATTTTATTTATTTATTTATTTTTCTCTTTCTCTTTCGCTTTCGTCTGATGTTGTGTTCTTGCTTAGGATAAGCCTCATATTGTTCTCGTAAATAATTGTACCTCTTATACTAAATAATAAAATATTAATTAATTAATTTTTAGAAAAAATGAAAAAGTTGGGTGAATGATTATTTTGCCGAATAGTGTTTCATTGGATAGCCACCAACAAACTTTGTGGCAAAGATTGAATCACGAGTTTCATATTGTTTTTTTTTTTTTTTTGGACCATAAACACATGCATTTATCTTTTTGGATCTTTACAAAATGTAGACCGTAGACACATGCATCAATCATTTCATCCATAATATCATAATGCATTTATTTTTTTTTTCTGCCACACCTACGTAAAAGATTCATCATAAGTTTCTTCTTCTTTTATTTCAGGACTTTAATCCTTACATAATATGTAAATTACATTAATTACAAAGTTCCACTAAACAAGTTAAATATAATTTATTTAATACAATTTTATACTTATTTAATGCAACATTATGATAAATATAACTTACATTATTATTATGTAAGGAATCTCTTAATTTTTTTTCATCTATAATATCGATCGTGTATGATGGTTTTATATTATTTAATATGTAGGCTCTACATGGATGTGATGAAAGACTATTTTCTACGTTAATGTAGAGTTATTTGCACTTTAAAATTTATTTTGAACATTCCTATTGTAATAAAATTTACTATTATTTGAGCGCCCATATCACAAATAAGGATGACTTATTATTAATTAGCAAAAGTGAGTCAATCAATTTTTATGTTTTTTGACAATTAATCTTTTTTAATCAATAATCAAAGTGGAGATAATTTGTTAGGGAAAATATTTTACATCGACTGAGGATGAGACTTGTGTTAAGTATATAATGTTTGGGTAACCTTCATCTATTGAACAAGTTTTTAAGTATGAGAAAGATTTATGAACTTCCATATGATATTAGAGCCACTGTCATGCACGAATGTACCATGTGACAACAACCAAACTAAAAGACTAGTCTACATGTGATAGGGGAGGGACAATATCCTACATCGATTAAAGGTGAACACTATCTCATCAAGTGACAAGGACTGGACTAAAAGACCAATTTGCTCGTGACTGAGGGTCTTAGGGGCAATATATCATATCGGTTGATAATGAATACTATCTTATCAGGTGACAAGGGCCAAACCAAAAAACCAATCTACTTGCAACCAGGGTGTTAGGGACAATATTGATCCCACATCGATTGAGGATGAATACTACCTTACCACGTGATAAAGACTAAACAAAAGGACTGGTATGCCCTTGATGAGTGATGTTAGAAGCAATATACCACATCGACTGAAGATTATTCGCGGGTTAAATATATAAGGTTTGGGTAACCCTCAAATTTTAAGTTAACTTTTGAGTATAAGTTAGGCATATGGCCTTCTATATAATCAATTTTTTGACAATTATTTAAATTTTCCATCATTGTTTAATTTTTATCAAAATTTTTAGTATTGGTAGGTTTGGGCAAACCCAACTCCTAAGCTAGTTTTTTAGTATGAATTAGGCCGATATACTTCTACAAAATCATTAATTTAATTATTGAATAATTTTATTTTCGCCATCGTCTAAATCTTATCAAGAAATTTTAGTGTTGGCATGTTATAGTAACACATAGTCTTCATTCATTTGTCAGAAATGACGTCATTAGTGCGTAGGACAGATAAAGGGTGCAACATGAGCCTTCATGTTTGTATTTGTATTTGACTACGTGGTTTGCTTTGTAATTCTGTCGCGATTCAACCTCTGATTAATATGCAATGGCCTATTTGGGCTATTTGACACTCCAGAAATCTTTTCATCTTTGGAAAAAAAAGAAGAAGAAGAAGATTCTCAGGTATTAGTGGCTAAAGCTGAAGTAACAGTTGAGTCCTACATAAAAATTAAAGCCCCTCAAATGAAAGCAAGTTCAAGGCAAGTGTCTGCAACTCAGCCAAGCTGGACACTTCCTCTTAAAAGCTGGTTCAAAGTGAACGTGGATGCCACCATCAAGTCTAAAAATCAATGCTAAGCCTGGGATTGTCACCAGGAATCACAAGGGAGAGTTTGTAGCTGCTGAGTGAAGAAGTCAAAATACTATGACAGTGTAGCATCTGCAGAAGCTGAAGCAACTAATTAGGGCTAGGAAATTGCAGAAGAGGCAACAAGTGTACCACTGATACTTGAAACAGATTGGCAAGACGTAATAAATTTAATTGCTAACAAGAAGAACAGCTAGCTGGAGATTTTTTGGGCTATTTCTGAAGTTCAAGAAAAGCTTCGGAGACTAAGTTATGCTATAATTCAACATACTTCTAGAACTTGTAATCGCAAAATTAGCTTTCTGGTGTTTTTTTGGGGACTTGCCCAACTCATCTCTTGTATCCTTTTTCTTAGTATGATTCTGTGAAAGCGTGCTTTCTTATCAAGGGGAAAAAAAAACTAAATAAAAAAAGTGTAGACATAAAGGTTGTATTATTACACTCATTCGTAGAACCCGATTGTTGGATATCACGCACATCCATGCATGCTCTATTAAACAACACTACTTGTTCATTTATTTTACTAATACATAGTTAAGTGATTATAAACAAGCAGTTAATCCTGACCATCCATCCAGCCATGATGATTGCAGATAATCGTCGAAGTTCAGCCAATCCGAGGAACTTGAACCACCTTCTCATATTTGTCAACCACAACTCGAACCCGATCACAACGAAAATCTTGTGTAACTGGAGTTCCCTCAAGTATTATGATTGCATGAACATTAGGATTCTCTTTCTGTATCGTAGCAGCAGCAATCTCCCCGTTTACACCAACCAGTTCTGGCCATGAACTCTTGCCTGCAGTTATATTTCATATAAGAATTACTAAGTTGTTAAAACTTGTTCAACAGCCAATTATGGCCATATTTTAAAAGTCCATGGACCTAACTCATATTAAAAAATTAGCTCAGTTGTATTATTAACCCAGTAATTATTAGGATAATGTCCTCAATAATAATTACGTACCATTACACTCAAATTGAGTTACGATATCGCAATTGCTGGTAGCCGTGAGGAGCTGCTGGCCATCGGAATGAAGCACTAACGGCTCATGACGAGCAGCCAAAGATGGTTTTGCAGCAAAGGCAAAGAGAAATACGAAGAAAGCTAGTGCTAGTACTGTGTTCTTCATTGTTGATTAATTTTCAATTATTTTGAAGGCTGTTAGACAGGTGGAAATTAAAGCACAAGAGCTTGCTATTTATAGAGCTTGAAGGAATAGATAGATGGTCACTGCACTGTTGCATACTGATCAATCAATTAGGCGTGTGGACATGACTTTCTCATCAAAATATCTTGATTTTCATTTTTTATTTCTTTTTTTAGTAACTAGTCACCTCTAATTGTTGGATCTTTAATTCAACATTATTGGATCCTTAATCTAATGTTGATCTTATATGTAAATAATTACTCGTTACAAACTATTATATAAAGTTAGTCCAATTAAAAGGGATCTATTAACATTTACAATAATACGAGCTTCAATGTATTTAATAGGGCGCGAGCTTCAATTTATTTAATAGGGTGTGAGCTTTTAATGTGTAGATACTTACGGATAATTTCTATTTTTATGGTGGGCTGAAATTGGAATACCTAAAGACAGCAGAAAAAGTTGTCTATATAAGTGGTTATAGTCCCTAGGTCACATATATTATTTGATTCTTTATGACATCCCATCATTAGGAAGAGAGTATAGATAAACTTAAAGGGTTCTTTAAGAGAATGTATTGATCTGGAATGTCAACTACACAACTCTAGAGAGTAATTGTACAATATAGATTCAATTACACTTCTGTATATTTTGTTATTGATGCTTAGTATACAACATGAATGTTTCTGAATTATAAGTGATGGCTTTCACCAAAGGATTATTGTTCTAACAAGTGAAATCAAAGCCTCTTCATATTGAATAATTGAGAATTGACTTTATTTTCAATTAATAATTAAAGTTTTGATGTTCTCTAATTTAATAATTTCAGTATTGTTGAATTTGAGAACAATGTGTGGTTGTCTTATGGTATTGAGGAAATTAAATCAGTAAATTAATATATATATATATATATATATATATATATATATATATATAGTTGGATTTATGTAATTTCTGTGGATATCAATCGGCCCAAAGGAAGATCCATATTTGATAGAATTGCATGTGCATTTGTGGCAATAAATACATGATGATTTTTTGGTTTTGCATGTGAACAATAAATTGGTGTAAAGGAAAATTATTGTTTGACGTGTTCTCATTATCAATGTTTGATTACTGCACCGAGATATCACTTATATGTTAATACTCTGTCCAAAGATAAAATATTAATGGAGCGTCCGGTATCTTGAGATGGAGTTTACCTTTATTTAAATTTATTTTTGTTTTATGACTTTATTTGAATTTATTTCTACAATTATAATAGAAATAAAAGACTAAACACATACCATAGTTAATTCTAATTAAAATAGAAAATCTTAAAATAATAAAAATCTTATAATTCTAAAATAATGTCCTACATCATAAGAGATTTAGAGTTTAAATTCTGTAACGTGGAGGGAGTTAGATTAGTGTTAGACTAAGTAATAAAATAAATAAATAAAAACTTAATTTTTGGAAAAACTCCAAAGGTTAGATGATTGATTATTTTGCCGAATGCTGTTTCATTGGAGAGGCACCGACAAACTTCATGGCAAAGATTGAATCACGAGTTTCTTATTGCTATTATCTCCTTTTGTCAATTCAATTCTGTGTTTTGTACATTTCCTTGTTCACCTTTTTGGATAATCGCAAAATGTGGACCGTAAACGCATGCATTAATCATTTCATCCATAGTATCATAATGCATTTATTTTTTCTACCACACCTACTGAAAAGATTGATCATAAGTGTCTTCTTCTTTTATTTTAGGACTTTGATTCCTCGAATAATGATGTAAGTTATCTAAATTACAAAATTATGCCAAATAGGCGGCCCCCAACAAGTGATATAACTTAGTTAGGGATCTCTTCATCTATAATATTAACTTTGTACGATAGTTTTTGCATTATTTAATACGTAGGCTCCATATGGATGTGATGAGGGACTAATTTCTACGCAAGTGGGTCCCAATGCGACTTTCACTACATCACGTGATTCTCTTAAGCGTTACGCGTCGAAAACCTTCTTGGACTTTCCTCAGTGGGTCCCAATTGGCTTGACGGATTGTTATGTGAATAAAACAAAACAAATAGTATAAGGATCCTAAGTTATAAGTAATGTAATTTATAATTACTTACGTACATAAAGAGTCAGTGAATCCTACATAAATACTGTTTATGTGAGTGGTTGTAAGTTAATTTATCTAGGATAAATAATTGTTGGTCATTTCTCTGAGTGTCTGTCTACTATGCATCTGGTGTATGTATGGTTGATTCTGCCATGACATGTTACACATGTGCAACAATGATTGTAAAGTAACCGGTTATTCCGGTTGAATTCACAATTCTCACTGTTTGTGTTAATGTTCCAAGTTATTTACACTTTGTCACAAGTTCTGCTGTTAAGTCTCTTATCATCACAACTGTTGCTTATTAATGTTCAAAAGTGTTATTTTCCATGTCATAAGTACTCTAATTGGTCTCTTGTTGTCTCAAATACTAAACATTAAGTCACAAATTTATTAAGAAATGTTCCTCATATTTGTACTTTGATATATATATATATATATTTAACTGAAGATAAATATAACGTATTAACATGATTTATATATATATATTGTTAATTACAAATAAATATAATAACATTGCAAAGGCAAATAGGATCAAATTTAGTTTTGTCATTACTAAATTATTTAACGATAAAATTCAACAAATTTGTTTTCCTATTTTTAAAGTAATATATTTCAAGTCACAACCTAGACTAATATAATTTCTTTTAGTGGATGGTAGTTGAATTGAAATAAATGGAGAGAAACAAATTGGACCAGGTGGAGCATGAAACTGTAGAGTGGGATTTAGATGCAAGAGGCTTGGAGTTGGTATTATGAAACTTGATGAAGAAAATCAAAGTGATGTTAACGAAAATGTTCTAGAGGTAAAAAATGTTAATCTCTTAGTTAGTGTTAGGCATGCATGGATATTATTTATTAATTTAAATGGCCATTGAACAATTGAACCTTAGTACGATTAAATTTATTTTATGATCTTTTTTAACTGAATTGGTTAAAAAAAATATTATGTTGATAATTTCAATACTATACCGATGAATATATGTTTAGTGAGGCTTGGTTCAATATAGCGTGTGTGGTGATATTGCATAAACGATATAAAATGTTCGTAAAAAGTACATGTGGGTATTGAGATTTGAAAAAAGTTTACAATCAGCTCGCTCGAAACTAGATGAGACTTTTGAGTGGAAAAGAAACCCATGATAAGAAAGTGCTTCACTATTATAATTTATATGGAAAAACAACTATCGCCAAAGTAATTGCATTTCCAACTAGTTCTATTTCTATGATCAATTCAACATTGAATAAATTGATAATTTCATAGTGTAATTAAAGTAACCATACCTGTTTACAAACTATTGTAACCATTCCTTTGGTCATAATAATTTGCTAATTTGGTGTTTGAGACTAGTAATATTGGATCCCGAATAGGCGTTGGGCGAGGCCATAGTGCATATCAAAGTTAAATTATATTACAATGGTATCCTAATTTGATATAGTAATACTGAAATTGAAATCATGCAAAGACGAATTAAACGAGTAAAATGAAGGATAAAAGGTTAATGAAAAAAATTTATGACTGTAAAGAGGAAATAAAATAATTATTTACAATAAATGCACTTTATTTCTAATAAATACAAATAAAAAATATTTGTATAATTAATCTATTAAATCATTCTTATCAGTTAATAATCATACTAATAAAGTAGAATTGACCATTTGGAAATAATGAATTTTGTATAAAACAAAAAGAATGTTAAAGTAAACTTTTGGTATGTTTATTTTTTAAGGGTAAAATAATCAATTTCGATTTAGACTAAAGCAATCTTAATAGTCAAATGTAATAAAAAAATCTAAATCACAAAAAATAAATTAAAATATAAAAAATATATATTAAGATAGATTTAATTGATTAATTCTTTAGAATTCTTCTTTATTTGAAATTTTTAAAAATAATGTGAATCTTTTATAATTAATTTTTAAAAGTACAATGGATTTATAGAATTTGTGTGGTAAAAATATCACCACTCTATAAACTATTATAGACAAAAATTCAGTGTCAATAAATGGCATATATATTTTTGTTAAGATTTTTGTTTTTTAATTTTTGCATAGGCCATCACGAGAGCAGGGGTTGCCTTTTTTTTTTCTTTCTATTCTCTTCATTTCATTTTTTTTTTCCGATTTCACATAAACATCGCAGACACATTTACAGATTTACTGGGCCGCCATGTTCTAGTTCTCCCATTTTCACTACAACATCAACTGGGCCACCTAGTTCTTGCGATTCCTTTAATCAACATCAACCGTTGATTGTATAGTACTTTATATCCTACGGTTATTATTTTTTCCATATATTAAATTCCGCGCAGTCTGTCAATGGAACTGGTGCATAGCAATCGTATCCTTTCTTTTGTAGACAAACTTGTGTGAGGGCACGTGCAACCCCTAATTATGTTGGGGAGTCAACATTCCATGCATCTCTGTATGTTATACAGCGCACGCAGAAAATCGGTATTACCGGTTAATATAATAAAATTACAATTTCATTTATTTTTAATGTGAAAAAATTATAAAAAAGGAAAAAAAGATAAATATGGAATTAAATGAGGCAAAAGATTGTAATAATTTTAAATTTATAAATAATAGAAGAGACTATACAAATATTATAGTTTATGTCAAAAAAGAGATATATTCCTACTTATTTTGTAACATTCCAATATTTGTGGTGCATGTTTCAAGTTTACTTTTTAAATTCTTATTTTTTGTTAAGATTTATCTAAATTTTGGTAACTTATTTTAACTCATTTTTCCACCAACATTTGGTTCCATATTTTCACTTTTTTCATTAAATTCCAACTTTTTAGGTAGATATTTAGGTTTATTTTTCATATCTCTACATTCCATTAGACTTTATCTAGTTTTTGGTCAGTTATTCCAACTTATTTTCCACCACCTTTTGGTACTACATTCTTACTCTTTTTATCGAATTCCAACATTTTGGGTAAATATATTAGGTTCAGTTTTTAGATCCTTACTTTTCATTAAAATTTATCAAATTTTTTATAACTTGTTGCAACCTGGGGGTTAACCTCTTCAGCTCTTATTCCCGCCAAATTTTGGTTTGATATTCCTACTCTTTTTACTGAATTCCAATATTTGCATGAATGTTTCAGGTTTATTTTTCAAATATCCATTTTTCATTGGAATTTATCAAATTCTCATCATGTCATTCCAACTTCTGGGTTATGCTCTTCCACTCATTTTCCCACCATTTATTGGTTTTATATTCCCCCTCATTTTATTGGATTCCAACATTTGGGTAAATATATCAAGTTTTGTTTTTATATCCCAACTTTTCATTAAAATTTATCAAATTCTTTGTAAGTTGTTCCAACTTTTGGGTTAATCTCTTCAACTCTTTTTTTACCAAATTTTGCTTGACAGTTGAGAGATATTAGTAGTGCTAGTGAATAATTCAGCGCTGAATGAAAAATTAACTTTGGATATAGTTACAGATAGGTTGTGGAATAAAGAATCTAAAAGAAAGAGTGTTGAAGCAGCTCCCTCAAAGTCAGATGCACTTGTTTCAAAAAAGAAAGAAAGGCGAGGAAGGAACTAAAGTAGAAATTCCAGCCATAGTTGATGGTGATTTAGATATTATTTATGATGAGAGCTCAGTAAATCTCACTTTCCATACTAGTGATTGGTAATTAATTCGAGTGCTTCATTTCATGTTACTGCACATTGTGATTACTTCACATCTAATGATGATTATGGGCATGTTCGGATGGGAAATGAGGGGGCATCCATAATTGTGGGCATAGAAGATATTTGCTTAGAGACCAGCATTGGCTATAAGTTATTACTTAAAGATGTCAGACATGTACCAGATATTCGCCTTAATTTGATCTCTACAGGCAAGTTTGATGATGATGGTTATACTAACCAATTTGGTGAAGGAAAATGGAAGCTCGCCAAAGGCTCCCTAATGTTAGCTAAGGAGAGGAAAGTAAACACTGTCTATCTTATAGAAGCCAAGATTAAGAAAGAAGATGTGAATGTGGCTGTAAAAGATTCTGACATTGAGATATGGAATAAAAGGATTGATCATATTGGTGAGAAAGGGTTGGAAACTCTTGCCAGAAAATGATTTCTACCCAGATTTGCAGGTATATTGTTGAGTATTAGAAAGTGTATATTTCTAAAGGAGAAAATCGTCATTTTATATTTCAAGTCTTACTAACACTTCTATGTATTTTAGTCTCTTGTAATTTAATTATATGTGTTTTATTTTAATTAAGTATTTTATGTATTTTAGGGGCATCATGGTCATTTTACAATGAACAAGAATTCAAACAGTAAAACGGACATCACTTTTGAACTCAGGACAGTCGAAAACTTTAGGAGAAGCATAAAAGGAAAAATAATATTGTTCACATGTACGGTACGGTCCATGTTACTGTTCACGACACTATTCACACATACGGAATGATGACGTGGCATTGACTGACGATGTGGCATTGACTGATGAGGGGTCACGATTCCATTGGAGAAAATTCTTATGCACTGTTGATCGGTGGCGTGGTAGCATGTTAGTGGACAAAAAATCGCGCGTATGGTACATGCATATACATAGGATTATTTTCAACCAAACCGCGTCACTGTTCAAGCCGGTTGACTGTTCAAACCACGTGGTCAAACTGCGTACTATTGACTGATGATGTGGCACAATCCTAAGCGTCCAAATTGTTTTTAATCCGATTGCCATGATTTACTCAATGTATCTATTAAAAGGGGTCTCCCCCCCTAATTTGGCATCCCTGAATCCATTTTTGAGCTCCATTTTCTGTAATTCATTCTCCATCTTGTATTTTCTATGTATTTTAATAAATTCTCATTTTGCCCCTAGTTCAATTATGAGTAGCTAATTTTTTTTCAAGCTTGGGTTGAAGGTGAAGTCTCAACATGTGTGATGGGCTTTATTTGGTAAATTTACTTTCTCTTCTCCTCTAATTATTGTAGATGTTTTGACTTTTCGTCGACAAATAATAATAATCTTGTCTAGATACCGCTCTAGTTTCACCGGTTCCTTAGTACAAGGTTATTATTATTTTGCACGATAAGCCCTAAATACCATATTGATTAGAGTGTGGTTCATGAGGAGTGGAAATCCCCCCTCATGATTTAATTGGCATTAATAAGGAATATTTAGCCCATGGTGTATGTTGATGCGGATCTAGATACCCAAGTACGTCATTTCAACAGATCTTCACTTCAATTTATTATCCTCATTTTAATTTAAATTTTAGAATATTTCAAATCATCTTTACCACAAATCCAACCACCCATTTAGAAAAATTAATTCTACATACAATTAAAATCTACCTTCTCGTGGGATCGACACTCGTCACCATTAATCTATATTACAATAAATTCGTGCACTTGCGAGTTCAATAAAATTTGTACAACAATTTTTGGCGCCGTTGCTGGGGAGGTAAGTTATTTGAATTTGTAGCAGTAATTTTTGTAAATAATTTCTTTTAGTTATTTAGTGGTCAATGATAATATTTATTAAAAATTATAAAATTACTTTAATAGGTAAATTTCTAAAAGTTATGTTATAGAAAGAATAAAATAAGATTATCAAATAAGTAGAAGATATTTTAACATTTAAAAAATTATTTAACCTCCATTCTAAAAAATCCAAAATTTATGTTTTTGCTAGTAAAGGTCAGATAACTTTTTAAGCTTTAAAAGCTTTACCAAAAAAAAAAAAATCAAACAACAAAATAAATTTTAATAAGAGTTTACAAGATTAAATAAGTATTTATAATCTTTAGATAAGTCATACCAAATACACATTTATTTATCCTTAACTATAATTTTATTTGAGGTGGGTTTTATAAAGATAATGAGGGGGCGCCAATGGCTTCACTCTTTTTTAAGGAAATAGTGATATTTCACCTCCAAAACTTATCTCATTAAGTCATATTTAACTCAAAATGTCTAAAATACTTACTAAAATAATTTTTATTTTCAAAAAGTACCCATTTTTTTTTCCCTCCCCTATCTCTCGTTCTCCTCCACCTCTTTCATTTCCTTTCCTGCCAAACACCCATCACAACAATTGACTTTTATATTAAAGATTGAAAATTAGCGCGTTTGCTTTACGAAGACAATACTGATACCAACAATCCAATGACTCAACCATCATTCTCCAAGGTTTCTAATAGTTTCTGTGTTTTTTTTTTTTTTTCGTTTGCAATTTGTATTGATTTATTTATTTTAGTGAGTTAATGCTTTTAATATAAGTACTATGTGTCTACAATTACTTATGAAAAGTCATATTTTCAGTTCCAAGACCATTGCTGGCCAACATGTGACTTGAAATTCAATGAGTTTGGAGCTGCAGAGTTAAATTAAATGAATAAGACCGAAAAAAAAAAAACTAAATGAATAAGGGTATTTTGAAAATTAATAGAGAAAACTAAGAAGTGGGCTGTTGAAATATATTGAAGGGTCAAATCTCATCACTTTTCTTAAGCCACATCAAACAAAACAAATAAAAAAAAAAATTGTCGGCCATTTCTCGACCGTAATTGAAGTCGCATCCGTAAACATGAGATTTTTTGGGCTATTTCTGAAGTTCAAGAAAAGCTTCGGAGACTAAGTTATGCTATAATTCAACATACTTCTAGAACTTGTAATCGCAAAATTAGCTTTCTGGTGTTTTTTTGGGGACTTGCCCAACTCATCTCTTGTATTCTTTTTCTTAGTATGATTATGTGAAAGCGTGCTTTCTTATCAAGGGTAAAAAAAACTAAATAAAAAAAGTGTAGACATAAAGGTTGTATTATTACACTCATTCGTAGAACCCGATTATTGGATATCACGCGCATCCATGCATGCTCTATTAAACAACACTACTTGTTCATTTATTTTACTAATACATAGTTAAGTGATTATAAACAAGCAGTTAATCCTGACCATCCATCCAGCCATGATGATTGCAGATAATCGGCGAAGTTCAGCCAATCCGAGGAACTTGAACCACCTTCTCATATTTGTCAACCACAACTCGAACCCGATCACAACGAAAATCTTGTGTAACTGGAGTTCCCTCAAGTATTATGATTGCATGAACATTAGGATTCTCTTTCTGTATCGTAGCAGTAGCAATCTCCCCGTTTACACCAACCAGTTCTGGCCATGAGCTCTTGCCTGCAGTTATATTTCATATATGAATTACTAAGTGGTTAAAACTTGTTCAACAGCAAATTATGGCCATATTTTAAAAGTACATGGACCTAACTCATATTAAAAAATTAGCTCAGTTGTATTATTAACCCAGTAATTGTTAGGATAATGTCCTCAATAATAATTACGTACCATTACACTCAAATTGAGTTACGATATCGCAATTGCTGGTAGCCGTGAGGAGCTCCTGGCCATCGGAATGAAGCACTAACGGCTCATGACGAGTGTAATCACATAATTTCTTTTAGTTGTTTTCTTGTAATTGTTTTTTCTCTTATTTAAAAAAAAAGTGAATCAGCATTTAGAGGTAAGAATTTCTTTTTTTTTCTTTTCTTTAAAATTATGTAATTTAATTTTTAAGTTATTTTTCTTTGCAATTTTTGTTTGTTTATCTTACTAATTTATTTTTAGTTAATTTTTTTTTCTTTTCACGTATTTATTTTTTAGTGTGTTATAGTAAGGTTGTAACAACGCGATAATGTTAGTACCGTAATTTTTCCTTCTTCTTTATTTTTATTCGTTTTGTTCCTATTTATTTTTGTATTCTTTGCATGCATGGTCGAAGATCACTATTACCTAATCTTGAACCTATAGACCTTGAATTAGAAAAAATACTGCGCACACACAAACACGTTAAAATATAAAATGGATTTGCAACAACAAGCACCACCACAGGAGAGGCCATTTAAGGACTGCTTTAGCCCCTTAGCTAATTTGAGTACATCATGCATAAGATACCCAAATGTAGCTACTAGGAGTTTTGAGTTAAAATCTAGTGTGCTAAATTGTCTGCCAACATTTTATGGCCTAGAAAATGAGGACCCATATAATCATCTGAATGATTTTCATGCTGTTTGTCAAACTTTTAAATATGAGAATTTTTCAGACGATGATGTTAAACTCAAATTATTCCCATTTTCTTTAAAGGATAGAGCTCGTTCATGGCTCGATACATTGCTTGCTAATAGCATTACATCATAGGAACAAATGGTAACAAATTTTTGAATAAATACTTCCCAGTGCATAAAACTAATGCTATTCGCAGGGAAATCTCAGAGTTTACCCAGAGAGAAGACGAACAGTTTTTCGAAATATGGGAGCGATTCAATAGGTTACTCTTGAAGTGTCCACATCATGGGTACAAGAATGACACCAATGTCAATATTTTTTGGAGGGATTATTGCCATATGTGAAAGAATGGCTAATGGAAACAAGTAGAGGAGAGATAATGTCAAAAAGTGCATCAGAGATTTGGGAATTCTTCCAGCGACAAGTGGATAATTCCCAACAACGGAGTCGATCACTCAGGAATACTAAAGAATTAAGAGAGTGAATGAGGTTCACATTGGCGAGTCAAGTTTGGGAATTAAGAAGTCAAAGAGATAATTGAAGGTCTTTCTCGACAAATAGCATAATTAACGACTGCTAAATCAACAGAACCACATGACTATGACTCATATTCATATCAAGCCAATACCATAAGTGTCATGAGAAAACCATCAAATTACAATCCGTACTCCAACACATATAACCCTGGATGGAGAGATCACCCCAATTTTTCATGGTCTCAAGGATTCCAACAGAATGGACCAGCAGTTCCAGCTCCACCAATGCAACAAATTCCTCAAGTTTCTCAAGCCTCTCAACCACCATTTAGACTATAAAATTAGAACCAGAACTACTCTCAACCCAGACCATGGGAGGATTCATTCCAGAATTTCAAGAATCTTACTCACTCCACGATTGAGCAACAGAACTGCACCATTGATGAAATACGAAATGAGATGAGAGCAGGCTTCAACTTACAAGCCCAATCAGTTTCAAGCCTCGAGAAGATGGTGAGATAACTTGCTTCTTCAGTTTAGACCTTGGCAATGACTGTTGAGAAAGGCAAGTTTCCAAGTTAACCAGTGCCTAATCCTAAAGGAGTGCATGAAGTAAGTACCAGTTCACCTCAGCAGTACAGAGAGGTCAAAGCCGTCATGACCTTGCGAAAAGGAAAAGAAGTCGACAATAAAGTGGAGATGCCAGTGACAAAAACAAATCAAATTGTACTTGAAAATACTGAGGATTCACCATCAGAGGAAAAAGAAGAAACAGACCCACGAGAATATGTTCCTAAAGCTCCATTTCTCCAGAGGTTAGCTAAAGGAAAGAAAGGAAAATCCACAGGTGAGATTTTTGAAATCTTCAAATAGGTAAGTGTTAACATTCCTTTATTTGATGCTATAAAACAAGTGTCATCTTATGTCAAGTTTCTTAAAGACCTTTGTACTAAAAAGATAAACATTCACGTTCAAAAGAAGGCATTTTTAACAGAAAATGTTAGTTCTATACTCTAATATAAAATTCCTCTAAAATACAAATACCCAGGCTCCCCCACTATCTCATGTAGTATAGGGAACCACACAATTGAGAATGCTTTGTTGGATTTAGGAGCTAGTGTAAATCTGTTGCATTATTCAGTATTTGTGAAACTTGGACTGGGAGAATTACACCCAACTCCAGTAGTGTTACAGCTTGCAGATCGATCCACGAAAATACCTCGTGGAATTGTGGAAGACATGCTTATCCAGGTAGACAAGTTTTATTTTTCTGTTGATTTTATTGTAATTGACACTAAACCAATCTAGGATTCAAGGAAGCACATCCCCATTATTCTAAGCCGACCATTCTTGGCAACTGCTGATGCTCACATTCAATACAGGACTGAAAATATGCAGTTGTCCTTTGGCAACATGACTATGGAGCTAAACATCTTCAACATTACCAAGCAACCTCACAATACAGATGATGGAATTGTTGATGTGGATTTAATTGAAACATTAGTTGATGACACTTTTGTTTCAAACCTTAGTGATGACCCTTTACAAACATGCTTAACTCACTTTGGTTTGGATTTTGATATTGACAGATCGATCAATGCCCTGCTTGACTCAGCACTATCTATGGACACTAATAAATAGAAATCAAGAGTTGAACAACTAGCACCATCAGAGAAAAAACTCATCCCATCATCAGAATTACCACCGAAACTCGAGCTCAAACCATTACCCAACACTTTGGAATATGCATTTTTGGGAGAAGAAAGTACTCTGCCGGTAATCATGTTATCATCCTTAAATGACGAACAAAAAGGTAAGTTGTTAGATGTTTTAAAAGAGCACAAAGGAGCATTAGGATGGACTATAACTGACATAAAAAGGTATAAATCCAGTAGACTGCATGCATTACATTCACTTTGATGAAAATGCTAAACCTACTAGGGAAATGCAACGTCGGTTAAATTCTATTATGAAAGAAGATGTTAGAACTGAAGTCCTTAACCTATTAGACGCATGTATTATTTATCTAATTTCTGATAGTTCATGGGTCAGTTCTATACAAGTTGTCCCCAAAAAGTCAGGAGTCACAGTAGTTACCAATGCTGATAATGAATTGATACCCACTAGAGTGACTACAGGATGACGTGTATGCATTGATTATAGAAAGTTAAACTCTGTCACATGTAAAGACCATTTTTCTTTACCATTTATCGATCAAATGCTTGATAGATTAGCAGATCATGAATTTTATTGCTTTCTAGATGGCTACTCAGGATATAATCAGATTCCCATAACACCAAAAGATCAAGAGAAAACTACTTTCACTTGCACTTTTGGCACTTTTGCATATACGAGGATGCCATTTGGATTATGTAATGCACCTGCTACATTTCAACGATGCATGTTGAATATTTTTTCTGATATGGTTGAACGATTCCTTGAAGTCTTTATAGATGACTTTTCTGTTTTTGGTGACTCATTTGATCAATGTTTACATCATCTAACACTAGTTCTGCAGAGATGTATCGAGAAAAACTTAGTCTTAAATTGGGAGAAGTGTCATTTTATAGTAAAACAAGGTATTGCTTTTGGTCATATCATTTCAAGCAAATGTATTGAGGTTGACAAAGCAAAGGTGAATCTCATTTCCAATCTACTTCCACCTAAAACAGTCAGAGAAGTAAGATCTTTCCTTGGACATGCTGGTTTTTATCGACGTTTCATTCTAGACCCTTATGCAATCTACTTGCTAAGGATGTACCTTTTATCTTTGATGATTCATGTCTTGTGGCATTTGAAAAATTAAAGCAGTTATTGACATCATCACCCATCATTCAGCCCTCAAACTGAAGCTTACCATTCGAGCTCATGTGTGATGCATCTGATTATGCAGTAGGAGCAGTTTTAGGACAAAAAGTTGATCGAATTCCTCATGTTATTTTCTATGCTAGTTTGACATTGAATGATGCACAGTTGAACTATTCAACTACTGAAAAAGAAATGCTAGCAGTAGTGTTTGCATTAGAGAAATTTTGATCTTATCTCATTGGTTGTAAAATAATTGTATTCATAGATCATGCTGCTCTTAAATATCTTCTCACAAAGAAAGATGCAAAAGTTAGGCTAATTCATTGGGTGTTACTTTTGCAGGAATTAGACTTGGAATTTAAAGATAAGAAAGATACAGAAAATGTTGTAGCTGACCATCTCTCTCGTTTCTATTTTGACACAATTACAGAGCCATTAACATTGAATGAGTCATTTCCAGATGAATAATTAATGAGTGTGGAAGTATTACCGTGGTATGCTGATATCGTTGATTATCTTGTTATAGGTCAACTTCCAGAGTATTGGACTAAGTAGGACAAAGCCAAATTTTTTGCAGAAATAAAGAATTTCTTTTGGGATGACCCTTATTTGTTCAAGTATTGTGTAGATCAAATTGTTAGACGACGTGTCCCAGAAAATAAAATTCAGAATATTATTTCATTCTGCCATGAACAAGCTTGTGGAGGCCATTTCAGTGCTAAGAAAACAACGACTAAAGTTTTACAATGTGATTTTTATTGGCCAACTATATTTCGAGATGCTTACACATTTTGCTCTTCATGTGATAGGTGTCAACGAATAGGGAGCATTACACGAAGGAACATGATGCCATTAAATCTAATTTTAGTGGTTGAGATTTTTTATATGTGGGGTATCGACTTCATGGGTCCCTTTCCCCCTTCTTTTGGCCATCAATACATATTGGTTGCTGTTGACTACGTATCAAAATTGGTAAAAGTAATTCCATATAGAACCAATGAGCACAAGGTGGTGATAGGAGTTTTGGAAAGCAATATTGTTTCACGCTTTGGATTCCCTCGAGCAATAATCAGTGATGGTGGTGCCCACTTTTGTAACAAAGCATTCAAGGCTCTTTTGACGAAGTATTCAATCACTCATAAAGTGGCGACCCCATATCATCCGTAAACTGGTGGCCAAGTTGAGATCTCCAATCGAGAAATAAAGCACATATTAGAAAAGACGGTGAGCCCGGATAGAAAAGATTGGTCATTAAGACTCGATGATGCATTATGGGCATATAGAATGGCTTTCAAGACCCTGATTGGGATGTCACGCTACAGGCTAGTGTATGAAAAACTTGCCACCCACCTATGGAACTCGAGCATCGTGCGTATTGGGACATCAAGAAATTCAACTTTGACATGCAGCAAGCTAGCTCAGAAAGAAGATTACAGCTGGCAAAACTTGAAGAAATTCGCAATAATGCATACGAAAATTCCAAGATTTACAAGCAGCGAATGAAAATCTTTCATGACAAGCAAATTATGAGAAACTCTTTCACTCCAGGTCAGAAAGTACTTTTATTCAATTCTTGTTTACACTTATTCTTAGGTAAGTTACGCTCTTGATGGTCTGGCCTATTTATTGTTCATACTGTTTTGCCACATAGGGCAATTGAAATTAAGAACTCAAAGAACGGTGTCACGTTTAAAGTTAATGGTCAAAGATTAAAGCCATATCTAGAGTACCAATCACATGGAGAGGACACCGAAATAAATTTGCATGACCCACCAGATTTGAATTGAGATTTTTCTTTCTTTTTGGTGATTTGATTTTTTCTTTCTTTTTACTATTCTTTTGCTAATTGAAATTATTTTTGCATAAGTGTGTTTGTTTAACCATTAAGTTTTCTCTTATCATTATTAATCATGAGTGCCATAACTAAACAGTTCCTCCTGGACATTCTTAGACTACTTCAATGTAGAAAATCTCATTTCAAAAGGCAGATTTGATTTTGTAAAACACATCATATTTGGGCTCTGCAACCACCAAAGTTAGTATCCCATGTTGAGGATTTAGAAAGCCAATTCAGAGACATTGAGAGAGGTGTCTACAACATCCAGTTGGAGCTTGAGGTAAATTCAATAAGAGGATGATTGTAATTTTCTTTATGTGTTTTAGTTTGTTTTTCTTTGTTTGTGTGCTTTAGTTTGTTACCCCAGTGAAGTGGCGGATAACAGTACTCCGTGACACTCAAGTCGGTTACTTCAGTTTCCCATAATAACTGATATTCTGAGGCAAAGGTATGGACAAAAATGAGATTTTAGCAAAGCTTCACAATCGATTCCCTTCACTTCCTCATAATGCCCTCTTTATAATCTATAAAGCTCGGATTGAACGCATGCGATTGCTCATGAGGAATAACATACCTGCTGACATCCGCTGGTTAATCGAGGCCAAAGTACGTTTGGTAGGTGAGTTGCCTCTAAAATTTATTGCATACATGCTTGGTTGTGGTAAAAGAAATTATGTAAGAAAACGAAGAGCTTGAAGAATTTTTGTTGTTGTCATAAGTGTGCCAGAATGAGATGCGATAAAAAACCATGATCTTTAGGAGTGGTGTTTGATAACAGGGAAGATAAGATTAAATTTATTAGGGATGGCTTGAATAAAGAGTCATTGGATGATATCTTTTTGTCTCTTGAAACGCATCCCAGTGGATATGTACAAGGAGCGATTCTCCAATTATGACCATTATTCTAGAAAGAGCATGCACGATATAGTCTCAGGAATCTGACGACCCTGTTTGTCAGTTTATAAGAAAATTGGATGGGAAGCCTATCCTCGACCTATAGAGGGCGTTCAAGCCGTTTCTGGACATAAAACCAGAGGAAGATGTGATCCACAGTCGCAACTACCTGTAAATACTTCACTGTTGTTTTATCATTTGCATTATTGTCTTTAATAATTTTATTTTATCATTGTTTGTTTTTTTTCTTTTTACTGTTTCCTTTTTGACTCTCGAGCCATGTGCTTTACACGTTAATTGACACTGACATGCTACCTCATACACAGCTGTGACCCACTGTCACCAAGATTCTTAAATATGATTTTTTGTCAAGCACTCACAAATTATTTTTGAGAAGTATCCCAATGGCAGCTACTCCAAAGAAACAATTCAAGAATATTTGTGTGCTTTCTGGATTTAAGTATGACAAACATAAAGAGTTCATTGAGGCAGTCATAAATCTTGGTCGAAGTATAGTAGAGAGAAAATTACAGTTGGTGTATGGAGGAGGTAACCGAAGGTTATCAAAATTGGTCTCAGAAGCTGCTTTTGTCAGAGGAAGTCAAGTGTTAGGCATCATCCCAAGAGCCCTAAAACCTTTGGGCAGTTTGTTTGACTCATCGACTAGAAAAGAGTTAGTCGTCTCAGGTATGCAAGAAAGAATAACTGAAATGCTTAATCATGCTGATGCTTGTATTTTCCTTCCAGAAGATCTTGTAACTCTAGAGGCACTTATCATATTAGCATCTTGGGCCCATCTGCATATTCACCAGAAACCCATCGGTTTGTTAAATGTTAATAATTTTTATGATGACTTCATCGCATTTCTTAACCATGCAATAAAAAACTATTTCATTCATTCCACAGCGAAAAAGCTTTTTATTTGTACTCACACTGTTAATGAGTTACTTGATCTATTACAGGCTTATAGACCGAAACCAGACCCCTGGACCTTTGTGTTAGAGCGTCCAAATAATGATGGTAATAGTAGCCGCAGTAAGAAGTACAAATTATATTTAACTCTCCACTTGTAAATATTTTCTTCTGTGTTACACCACTTAGATGATCTTTTCTAAACTCTACTTCTTTCCTTTAAAACATTGAGGACAATGTTTTGTCCTGGTTGGGGGGAGGGAATAGTCGATAATTGTGGAATCTGGTTAAGTTTTTACTAATTTTTTGTTATAGAGACTAATCGTGGCTAACTTTTTATGTTGAAGATGGCTGAATATGGAGTATAGTGACTCTACAAACACATCTTTTTCGTTTGAAAAAAATAAAAAAAAATTCCAGACATTTTCTTTTTCTTTATTAAGTTTTGACAATCATTTTTCTTCTTCTTTCTAATTTCTCCTTTATAAATATACATTTTCAAATTTTTAAGTTGAAGATGGCTGAATATGTAGGATAGTGCCTTTAGAAACGCATGCTCTTAGTAAAAAAAAAAACCATTTTCTTTTTCTATTATTTTAAGTGTAACTTTTCTAATTAGTTTTTCTGCATCATTTTTCACCTTTCATGTTTGGAATAGGTTGGGAGATAGATTGTAGTTCAAAAAAAAAAAATTGTGTGATTTGTTTTAACATTGGATGACATGATGACTTTTAAATTTTAGTATTTGTATTATCTTTGGTCTTAAGTGATGTTACGCCATGTTTGCTACTCTACATGTTGATGTCAGAGACAAATATGAGTTGTTTGAAGGAATGCACATGTTATAATGAATACCAAGTGAGTTTTTGAGCCTATTATTTTTCTTGGAGAATAACCTTTTTTGCCCATTCTTCATACATCTTAGTAGTTTATTATTTTATACATGATCTCTAGATTTCCTTTGAGTCAATCTTTAAAAAAAAAAAAAGTTAAATAAAATTAAAAAAAAAAGAGAAAAAATTGTGTGTTGCTACATCTTGAGGTCCATCGAACTAGTAGATATGGAAGATTATTTAGAGCCCTAAAAGACTATAGAAATGCCATCTTTGACCCGTTTGAGCCTTTCTAGCCATTCCTTTTGTGAAAAATTCATAGTTAACCCTTTTGAGCCTTTAAAAAAAATTTTTTCTTTGTCAAACTATCATCTTGACCCACTCCAATTTGGAGTATTACCCGATATCTTACAAATTTCATCACCTATTTATGTTTGAGAAAAATGTAAATAATTATTTTATTCAGTGAAGTTGTGCCAAACAAAAGAAAAAAAACAATAGAAAACCAAAAACAAATTGTTGTTTAAAAAAAAGAAAAAAATAATAATAAATAAGCAAAATGCATCTTGTAATTTCCAAAATATCTCTATTTTTTCTCAAACATATATTTTGTTTTTCCTATTTTCCTTCATTTGTCAGCCATGTCCCTAGCCTACGTTACGTCTTAATAAAAGTCCTTCTTGATTTTAGAAATCTATAGTCTGAAGTAGAAGCTAGTTTTATAGGCTAAAAAGATGTAGTGATACATATAAAAAAAGAAAAAAATAAATATTTGTTTGACTTGAGATCGTATTATTTCTAAGCTGAGGGCATATTTCTTTCATCTTGGTAAGAGCGTGTGATATTACTTCTTTATTATTTTCTCTCAATTACCATTCATTTTAGTGACTATTTTTATTGGGTTTAATTTCTTTGTGAGAGTGTCACTACTACAGGTGAGATTTTGGGGTTTGACATGTCATTCTTGAAATTAGCTGTGATAAAGTCTATTGGGCTGATTCATATGGATGGTTGGTGTGGGTGTGATGCTTCTGTAGACTGAAGATAATGCTTATATTTTTATTTGATTGCTATCATTAGTTTGATTGAATAAACATGAGTGTTTAAAAAAAAAACATTTTGGATTTGAATTTTATTTTTATTTATTTGCTAGGGACTAGTAATAAGCTGGTTGGGGGGTGTGTTGAGTGTTAGAAAGTGTATATTTATAAAGGAGAAAATCGTCATTTTATATTTCAAGTCTTACTAACACTTCTACTTTTATGTATTTTAGTCTCTTGTAATTTAATTATGTGTGTTTTATTTTAATTAAATATTTTATGTATTTTAGGGGCATCATGGTCATTTTACAATGAACGAGAATTCATATAGTAAAACAGACATCACTTTTGAACTCAGGATAGTCGAAAACCTTAGGATGAGCATAAAAGGAAAAATGACATTGTTCACATGTACAGTACTATCCATGTTACTGTTCACGACATTGTTTACACATACGGAACGATGACGTGGCATTAATCGATGATGTGGCATTGACTGATGAGGTGTCACGATTCCATTGGAGAAAATTCTTATGCATTGTTGATCGGTGACGTGATAACATGTTAGTGGACCAAAAATCATGCGTACGGTACATGCATATACACATGATTATTTTCAACAAAACCACGTCACTGTTCAAGCCGGTTGACTGTTCAAACCGTGTCACTGTTCAAACTGCGTACTGTTGACTGATGACGTGACACAATCCTAAGCGTCCAAACTATTTTTAATCCGATGGTTATGATTTACTCAATGTATCTATAAAAAGAGGGTCTCTCCCCCTTAATTTGGCATCCATGAATCCATTTTTGGGCTCCATTTTTTGTAATTCCTTCTCCATCTTGTATTTTCTATATATGTTAATAAATTCCTATTTTGCCCCTAGATCAATTATGAGTAGCTAATTTTCTTTCAAGCTTGGGTTGAAGGTGGAGTCTCAACATGTGTCATGGGTTTTATTTGGTAAATTTACTTCCTCTTCCCCTCTAATTATTGTGGATGTTTTGACTTTTTGTCGATAAATAATAATAATCTTGTCTCGATACCGCCCTACTTTTACCGGCTTCCTAGTACAAGGTTATTATTATTTGGCACGATAAGCCCTTAGTACCATATTGATTAGAGTGTGGTTCATGAGGAGTGGAAACCCCCCCTCATGATTTAATTGGTATTAATAAAGAATATTTAGCCCGTGGGGCATGTTGATGCGGATCTAGATACCTAAGTACGTCATTTCAATAGATCTTCACTTCAATTTTTTCTCGTCATTTTAATTTAAAATTTAGAATATTCCAAATCATCTTTACCACAAATCCAACCACCCATTTAGAAAAATTAATTCTACACCCATTTAGAAAAATTAATTCTACACACAATTAAAATCCACCTCCTCGTGGGATCGATACTCATCACCATTAATCTATATTACAATAGATTCGTGCACTTACGAGTTCAATAAAATTTTCACAATATATATCCCTCAAAACTTGTGTTAATTGCTTAGCTGGAAAGACACACGGAGTAGTTTTTAAAAGCTTTTCTCTATTTAGAAAGCCACAAATACTTGATTTGATTCACACTGATATTTGCATGATACAAAGTAGATCAATAGGAGATGCATTTTACTTTGTGACTTTTATTTATGATTATTCTAAAAAAAAGTGTGGGCTTTTGCTTTGAAATCTAAAGACCAAGTACTTGATATATTTAAGTTATTCCATGCTTGTGTTGAGAGAGGGACATGAAGAAAATTAAAATGTGTTGGGGCAAATAATGGTAGTGAGTATAGAAGACAATTTAAGATTAAGACTTGAGAAGACTGTACTAAAACCCCTTAACAAAATGGTGTTGCAAAAAGGATGAATAGAACAATTGAAGAGAGAGTCATGTGTATGCTTTATGATGCCAAGCTTCCTAAATCTTTATGGGCAGAGGCTATATGTACTGCAGTTAACTTGATTAACATTTCTCCTTTAGCTTCATTAGATGGCAATGTACCTGAGAGAGTTTGGACTGGAAAATATGTCTCTTATAAACACTTGAGAATGTTTGGTTGCAGAGCATATGTTCACATCCATAAAGATGACAGATCGAAGCTTGATGGTAAAGCCAAGGAATGCATTTTCTTAGGCTATGGGCATAAAGAATTTGGGTACAGATTATGGGATCCAATGGCAAGAAAATTGATCAGAATGAGAGATGTCGTGTTTCTAGAAAATCATATAGTTGGTGATGTAAAAAAGAGTGATGAGTCTCAGTCATCTCTAGAGATTCCTATTATTCCAACTTCAGTTTCTCTACCTTAGTTTATGATGATCATGAGGGAGCTGGAGAGGATAATAATGATGGTCTAGTAGAACTAGTTAACCAAGCACCTACAGAACCACTTGCACTACCAGTTGAGTCAGAATTGAGGAGATCCACCAGAGAATGGCAACCTTCCACTAGATATCCTCCAAATGAGTATGTGATGCTTATAGATGGAGGGGAGCCAGAATGTTTTAAAGAAACTATGAAATTCTTGAATGAGAACCACATTTATGACTTAGTGAAGCTGCTTAAAGGAAATAAGGCATTGAAGAACAAATGGGTTTACAGGTTGAAGACATAAAATAACTCATAACAGCAGTATAAGACTAGATTAGTTGTGAAGAGTTTCAATTAGAAAAAGTTTGGTGATAATGATTTCATCATTATTTTTTTTTATGTAGATGACGTGTTAATTATTGGCTAGGATGTCAGTAAGATTAACAATCTAAAAAGAGAGCTTAGCAAGTGTTTTGCAATAAAGGATTTTGGATCGGCGAAATAGATTCTTAGAATGAAGATTTCTCGCGATAGAAAATCTGGAAAGTTATAGTTATCTCAAGAAGCATATGTTGAAAGAGTTCTTGAAAGATTTAACATGAGCAAGGCAAAATTTGTTTGTTCTCCACTTGCAGGCCATTTTAAGCTTAGTTCCGAGCATTGCCCCACAAGTGAGAAATAAAAGCAAGAGATCAGAGGAGTTCCTTATGCTTTAGTATTTGGTAGTTTGGTGAACGTCATGGTTTGTACAAGACCAGATATTGTTCATGTAGTTGGTGTAGTTAGTCAGTTTCTCTCCAATCCAGGCAATGAACATTGGACAACGGTAATTTAACAGAATATCCTAATTAAATAGCCTCTCCATTCTTTCACCATGCCCTCAATTGTTGGCCTGAAAGAACTAGTCTCGTAACTCCACCTCTTATTCCTGTTGAAGAAAAGGAGAGCAATAACCAATGTAACTATGAACAAACATGCACACCTTAAAAATAGTTTATAGTATAATAATTGCATATAGCTATTCTTTTATAAGTTGAACTATCCAAATGAAAATATATATCGTGCCTCCAAAGAAAAAGAGAACATAGAAGCTAAAGAAAGCAAAACTGACAATTCGACTGTATAATTTAATAGAAGGAGAAAAAAGTTCAACTCATGTTATTATATGCTGTAGAGATTTACAAGCTCATAGAAACAACTTGAACAATCTCTCCCAAGATCCCAAGATCAGAATTCCAAGATGAACCAAAGAAGATTCGAAAATTACAATGATAGAAAACAACCCAAAAGCAGATTAAACCAACAGTAAGCAATCAAAGAATCTAAAAGAAACTTAAGAACAACTCAAACATAGCAAGTTACGTGGTTCAGTCAATTCACATTGACTTACATCCACGGAGGAACAAATTAATCAGCTTTATTGACAGAACAAAGTCTCTTTTACAACCAGATTTACAGAGCCCTTTTCATGGAACAAGAACGCTCCTTTTACACAAGCACTCTCTCTCCTTGATCCTCTGAAATCCTCTCAGTTTGTTGTACCAGAATCAGCTCCAGCCTCTGTGTTTATAACGACCCAGAAATAATCCCAGCTAGGCACGTGAGCTGTAGATGACAATAACGGCTTTTAACAGCCTTCACAGGTCATTTAAAATGTCACGTGCGTTGCTCATGATTCTAATAACCAAAACGGTAGAATCCTAGGTCGTTTTGTGAAGATAATCAAAGGTAGCAAGAAACGCCGATAACTGTGTCGTTTTGCTTTATTGTTTACAGAGCCAAAACGCCAAGCTTCCTGTCGTTTCATTAACCTTTTTGATTTGTTTCATTTTGGTTCAACATAACTCCACCTTGAAGCAAATCAACCCTGACCAACTTTCTCCTCATCCCTCTGATTTATCAGAGGCTTTCAACACCAGCCACGTTTAAGCAAGCTTTGAACTTGGCTATAGGAACAACTTTAGTAAGTTTATCTGCTAGATTATCATCTGTGTGAACCTTTACCATCTTGATTACTCCTTTGGACACTTCATTTCTTATAAAGTGTAGCTTGACATCAATATGCTTGGTTCTTTCATGATGAGCTGGATTTTTACTTTGGTAAATGGCACTTGAGCTATCACAGTGGACTTCAACTGTTTTCTGGCTTACCCCCAATTCTTCAGTCATCCCTTTGAGCCATAGAGCTTCTTTGATAGCCTTTGTGGCTGCAGTGTATTCAGCCTCTGTGGTTGATAAGGCAACCACATGTTGGAGACTTGCCTTCCAGCTGATGATGCATCCATTTAGCATAAACAAGTACCCTGTTAATGATCTTCTCCTGTCATTGTCTCCAGCAAAATCTGAGTCTACATAACCCCACAGACCACCACATCTTCCTTCTGATCTCCCATACAGCAGTCCAATTATGTCAGTGCCATTCAGATACCTCAGTATCCATTTGACTGCTTGCCAGTGCTCTTTCCCAGGTGTTGCCATATATCTGCTAACTATGCTTAAAGCATAGGAAATATTAGGTCTTGTTAAGACCATGGCATACATCATACACCCTACAGTATTGGCATATGGGAATTTTTCCATTTCACTTCTCTCATTATCTGTCTTAGCACATTGTAGATTGGAGAGCTTGAAATGAGAGGCTAGTGGTGTCATTACAGACTTGCAGGTTGACATACCAAAAGTCTTCACTATTTTCTTCACATAGCTCCCTTGTGACAGAAACATAGTGCCTTCCTTCCTGTTCCTCTTTATATCCATGCCTAAGATCTTCTTGGCATGTCCTAAATCCTTCATATCATATTCTGAACTCAGCAGCTCTTTCAATGCTTCAATCTCATCTTTTATCTTACAAGCAATTAACATATCATCTACATATAGCAACAAGTATATGTAATGACGTGTCTCAAGCAGCTTGTAATATACACAACAATCGAAACTGCATCTTTTGAATCCATTTGATGTAATGAACTCATCAAACCTAAGATACCACTGCCTTGGGGACTGTTTTAATCCATACAGTGATTTCTTAAGTAGACACACATGTGCTGGTCTCTCTGGATCCACATACCCCTCTGGCTTAACCATAAGAATTTCTTCTTGTAATATTCCATGAAGGAATGCAGTTTTGACATCGAGTTGATCAAGTTCCATGTCAAAAACTGCAATCATAGCTAGCAATACTCTAATTGAAGTATGTCTAACTACTGGTGAAAAAATTTCTTTAAAGTCTACCCCTTCCTTTTGAGTGTAGCCTTTAGCCACTAACCTAGCTTTAAATCTCCTAGGTTCTGAAGCTGTCAGACCTTCCTTTATTCTGTAGATCCATTTACAACCAATGAGTTTTCTTTTTTCAGGTTTCATTACCAGCTCCCAGGTGTTGTTTTTATAGAGTGATGATATTTCTTCATTCATTGCCTGCTGCCATTCAGTTTTGTATGAGCTTTGCATTGCTTCTTTATAACTCCTTGGTTCTTCTTCATCAATCTCTCGTGAAGTGGCAAGTGCATGTGCACTAAGATCAGCATAGCCAAATCTCTTTGGGGGTCTTATTATTCTCATTTCTCTGTCTTTAGCTAGATGATAATCCTCTGTTTGGGTTCTTTGATGTTCTGATCTTGTATCCCTATTACCAGCAACTTCTTCATCTGAATTTGAAGCTTCTCCAGACATTTTCATTTCTGGATGCTCCACCTCAAACTGTATAATACCATCAGTTTTGTTTTGAAGTCCAACATTCTCAACAGGTTTCTCCTCACTGTGCCCTATCTGCTCATTGAACACCACATCTCGGCTGACTATACATTTTGGAGGTGATAAGTCTGTACACCAGATTTTATAGCCTTTTACTCCTTCTGGATATCCTATAAACATCCCCTTTAGAGCTCTTGGTGTTAACTTTCCTTGGTTTGCATGTGCATATGCAGTGCAGCTAAATACTTTCAGTTTGTTGTAGTTTGCTGGTTTACCACACCATTTCTCATATGGTGTCTTGAAGTCTAAGGCTGAGGAAGGGCTCAAATTAACCAGCACACAAGCTGTCAGTAGTGTCTCTGCCCATAGCCCTTTGGGTAGCTCAGATTGTATCATCATGCATCTGACTTTCTCCATCAAAGTCCTGTTTATTCTTTCAGCGAAGTCATTCTGTTGTGGTGTTAGCCTCACTGTTCTATGTCTAGCAATGCCTTCTTTTGAGCAGAATTCATCAAACATCTTATTACAGTACTCTAGTCCATTGTCAATTCTAAGAACCTTCAGCTTCTTCCCTGTTTGGTTTTCAACAAGTGCTTTCCACTCTTTAAATTTCCCAAACACCTGATCTTTGGTCCTGAGTACATACACCCAAACCTTCCTATAATAATCATATATTATTGACATAAAGAACCTATTCCCACCCAAAGATGGAACCTGTGAAGGTCCCCACAGATCTGAATGCACATAGTCCAGGATACTTTTGGTCTTATGGACAGATTTCTTAAAGCTAGCTCGTGTGGATTTCCCTAGAACACAATCCTCACAGAAGTCTAGTTCCTCAATCTTGTCAGCTCCCAAAACTCCCTGTTTTTCTAGTTCTTTAAGACTCTTTAGGCTTATGTGTCCTAACCTCAGATGCCAAAGTCTGGTGATATCAGTATTAGCCTTCACAGACACACTCGATTCACCTGCTACTACTTCCCCATCCAAGACATAAACCTCATTCTTCCTTTTGCCTTTCATAATCAGTGTTGAGCCATTTAGGATTTTTAGTTCACCACACTCTAATTTTATACTACATCCAATCTGATCAAGCATCCCTAGAGAGATTAAATTTCTCTTAAGGTCTGGAACATGCCTGACCTGTTTTATCACTCTTACAGTCCCATCATGTAGTTTTAGATGTATGTTTCCCATTCCAATGACTTTACACACTGCATTGTTTCCCATCAATACCCTTCCCCCATCATATTCATGATAATCAGAAAAATAACTCTTTTCAGGGCTCATATGAAAGGTACAGCCAGAATCGAGGATCCACTTACCTTTCTGTACTTCATTAGTTGCCACACACACTCCAACTGATTTATATCCCTCATCTTCAACAATTGCTGCATCTCTATTCTGATATTTCTTCTTTAGCTTTTTTTTAGGGCAGTCTTTCTTGAAGTGTCCTTCCTTGTGGCACTGAAAACACTTCAGATTCTTGTTTTTATTTTTTTCCCTTTCCTTGCTTCTTTTTCTTTCCTACATTCTTGTCATTTCTGCCTCTCACAGTTAAACCCTCTCCACTCTCCATGTTAACTTGTTTTTCTTGTAGACCTCTGGTATTCAATGCAGCCTTAACCTCATCCAGGGACAAGGTCTGTCCGCCATACATCAAGGCATCCACAAAGTTGGAGTATGACTGTGGTAATGAGCTTATTAGAAATAGAGCTTTACCTTCATCATTCAGACCCTCATCAATGGTCTCCAAAGTGTCACATACTCTGTGTAACTCATCGATATGTTCCTCAAGAGAGGATCCCTCAACCATTTTTAATGAAAACATCATCTTCTTGATATAGAGCCTATTTGCCAGTGACTTTGTCATGTACAGATTTTCAAGCTTAGTCCATAGCTCTGCCATTGTTCTCTCCTTAGCCACTTCTCTGATAACTGAGTCACTCAGACTCAGAATAATTGTGCTTCTTGCTTTCTTGTCGATCTCAGCAGCTGTTTCTGGAGATTTTGATGAAGACCCCTCATATCCTTCTTTCTTGGTTGTTGGTTCTAATGCTTCTCCCAGGCCTTGTGTTATTAACAATGCCTCCATTTTTACCCTCCACATATTAAAGTCATTCTTCCCATTAAACTTTTCAAGATCAACTTTAGGAGCTGTCATACTTGTATCTGATCAAGAAATCCAGCTCTGATACCAATTGTAGAGATTTACAAGCTCATAGAAACAACTTGAATAATCTCTCCCAAGATCCCAAGATCAGAATTCCAAGATGAACCAAAGAAGATTCGAAAGTTACAATGATAGAAAACAACCCAAAAGCAGATTAAACCAACAGTAAGCAATCAAAGAATCTAAAAGAAACTCAAGAACAACTCAAACACAGCAAGTTACGTGGTTCAGTCAATTCACATTGACTTACATCCACGGAGGAACAAATTAATCAGCTTTATTGACAGAACAAAGTCTCTTTTACAACCAGATTTATAGAGCCCTTTTCATGGAACAAGAACGCTCCTTTTACACAAGCACTCTCTCTCCTTGATCCTCTGAAATCCTCTCAGTTTGTTGTACCAGAATCAGCTCCAGCCTTTGTGTTTATAACGACCCAGAAACAATCCCAGCTAGGCACGTGAGCTGCAGATGACAATAACGGCTTTTAACAGCCTTCACAGGTCATTTAAAATGTCACGTGCGTTGCTCATGATTCTAATAACCAAAACGGTAGAATCCTAGGTCATTTTGTGAAGATAATTAAAGGTAGCAAGAAACGCCGATAACTGTGTCGTTTTGCTTTATTGTTTACAAAGCCAAAACGCCAAGCTTCCTGTCGTTTCATTAACCTTTTTGATTTGTTTCATTTTGGTTCAACATATGCCAATAAATGTAATTAACAATTCACATTTTCTTAAGAAATCTATCTCCTCTGTATTTTAACAATAGCAATTTTACTGTAAGCCAACATATAAAAATTAGAAGGCCATTTTCACAAATAAAGAAGTTATAACAACAGTCAAATTCTGTCAGTTGCCATAGGGGTATCCATCTCAAAACTAGTTCTGAAATAGAAGAAAATAAGCATTAGAAAGAATATAACTTAATGAAACCCATAAAAACATATCTAAACATTTATTCAAATACCTAATTATGAATTTCTAAAGGAATCAAATTTGGGCGCCACCTTGAACAAAATCATTAATGGCGCTGCACTATGTAAAATGAAACACTTCATAATTAGTGGACCAAATGTGTAGCAAGGGCATTTACCCTACTTTGATCAATCATAAAAAACCACAACACCAAATTCTCAATTCTCAACAATATTTACCAACAATCCATTCATCATTTCAGTTTTAGTACTGACGAGCTGCCTACTGGAAAATTAGTATCAACAAAACTCAAACATACACAAAACAATCTAGTTTTTTCCAGTTAAAGCAATATTTTTTTTAAAAAAAAATTCTATGAAAGTGTGAGGTACAATTTTCACACTTAAATATAATAGAATTTATTTTAAGCTAACAAGCTCCCTTAAGTATTAAAATAATAATAATATAAAATATTTAATTTTAAGTAATGATGACATAAACAATGACACAAGTAATGATAACATAAGTAATGACATAAGTGATGATGATGTAAGAGAAGTATGTAGTAAAAGTTTAGAATTCTAGAATTTAGTAAGTTATTTATGAAAGTTAATCTCAACCATTGATCAAGATTTATGGTGGCAAAATTCTAACCATCTATTAGCCCTGAGAAATCCTATAAATACTCCCTACCCCTTTTCATTTTCAATGCAACCTAGAAATTTTACTCTTTTCTATTCTAAGTCATAACATCAAGACTAGGGAAATCCTCAATTTAGAAAGGTCTAGAGAAGTTAAGGTCAAGAGGTAAATAACACTTCAACTGCAATGTAGGGAATTTTTTTTTTTCATACTTAACTTCAGTTTTAACCATTCTTTTATGTTGTGATGGCTATTATGATGTGATTAATTATAATCTAAATTCTTATATGGTCGGCTCTGCTACCTAATCTATGATACTTAATTATGTTATGGTCAGCTCTGTCACCTAATCTATGATACTTAGTTACGTTATAGTCGGCTCTGCCGCCCAAGCTATAATACTTAGTTACGTTATGGTCGGCTCTGCTACCTAAGGTATGATACTTAATTACGTTATGGTCAGTTCTGCTGCCTAATCTATGATACTTAGTTATGTTATGGTCGGCTCTACCGCCTAATCTGTGATACTTATACTTAATTATGCTATAGTCGATTATGCCGCCTGTATTAAAGAATTTTGTTATAAAATAGTGTTGTGAGTTTATTCTGTTATACATTTGGGAACTTCAAATGTTATGACATAAGTTGCATTGGATACATGCATATCATGGATTACATTATAAAGAAGATGTTTAAGAAAATGAATTTATGAAAAATAGGTGGTTGTACTGCCAAGTAGCAAAGTTTCTAAGGAGGGCAAGCCCTCAAAGTTAAGTAAAAAGAAATCTTTTCGGGACGGCGATACGTAACGCCCAAAAGATCAACTAATGAGGCCCAAGGGCATATTGTTTAAAGAGTAAAAGTGTCAGCCTTGTAGTGCAACATACCTAGGGCCCTAATGAAGTTGTTTTGTATTTTCTAAGTTTGTTTTGAAAACTTAATATGATCATCCATATGCATAATAAGTTATACATGCGTCCAAGTGTTATTTTACTGGGCATTAGCTCATAAAGTCCTTACATTGCAGGCAACGATAAGTAAGGCAAGCTGGTGCCAAGTCCTAAGCAAGACGAAGTGCATATGGGCATAACAAAACTTGGCATTTTATGATTGGCTTAGCTTTATTTCAATAAAAAATAAATATCTTAGCTTTATGTAATAATCAAGTTTTAAAATAAATTATGAAATCTCTGTATGACTTTTACTTTATGTAAGAAAGTTTTGTTTGTTATGTTAAACTTTTAGAATTCGTATTTATATTAAAAGTAACCGTGTTTTAAACATTTTTAAATAAATATTTTAGTGGAGTGTTACATAAAGATAAAAGACTTACAAGCTCTGTAGACTTAATTCTTTATGCCAACTAGACCGAGGCCATTCGCAGCAAACAAGTTTTCTAAAACAAAAGTCAAAGCAATAAAGAAATCATTAACTAGCGAACTTGGGAATTAAGAATTCTTGGTAGGAGAAAATCCTGTCATTGAGTAAGTTTTAATTTAGCAACGAAAATTCACAAAAATTAAGAAATTTACAGGCTTTTAACGACATGTTACTATTTTCTAATTCTCTCACCAACCTATACATACTACAATAAACATCAACTAATAACACCCTAGGAATGGAAAAAAAAATATTAAATGAATCATATAAACTTTCAGTCTTTCAATAGTATATTTATCTCCTGTTCTCACCTTATTTGGGTCCTAAACTATTTACTTCTAGATCTTTATCCTTGAGAAGTCTCTATATTGAACCAAGATGATTCTTAGATAAAACTAACAAATATTAGATAAATTAAAAAAAAAAAAGAGAGAGAGAGAAGGTTTTTTAGGCTATTAAGTAAAGAGAAAACAAAATAGACAAATGCATGAGATCGAGAAAAAAAAATAAGTAAATCAAACAACCGGTGAGTTAGATGAACTGACGTTCCTTCAAATTACAAGCCAACAATCATCTCTATTATTGTGCCTTGCCAACTCTTGAAACTCATGAACTTTGGCCACTCTTTTCTGGCTTTGAAGCTACTGTTCACACAAAACAAATTTATTTGGAAAAAAAAATTAACATACGAATTTACTTTCAAATAAGTAATTACCAAAGTGTAAAATCATTACAAAAAAAAAAATTATCATTCCTTACCCATACTTCACTAGATTTCTAATTAAAGGAAAAAAACTCAAAATTCTGACTAACAATCCATATTTTACCAAAGATCAACTTCCGGGTCCAATGTGGAATACAAATTTCCCATCAACAATCTTTAAGAAAGATCATTTATGTGATTTTATCAATTAATCAACAGTCAATTTAAAAGAAAAATCCCAAAAATTAATCAAGAAAGCCTTAGATACAAAACCAAGATCCCTAAACACAAATTAAAATGAAACAATCAATAATTAAAAAAATAGGAAAAGGCCAAACTGACAAGCATGAGATTAAAAAGAGCGGCCTAATCGACTTTGACGAAATCAGCATCCCAAGCCTTAAAGATCATCATCGATGCCAGTAGTGGCGAGGTCGTCGGACTTAGATGCCCCATCATGCTTATTTCAATGGCCTTAAAGGATCTTACTTGTGACGTTGTGCAAAAAGATATCGTCATTGGCGCAATTACCCTCGAACATGTGCTTGACAACAGTTAATTAGGGTTTAATTGGGAAATTTTGAAAGGAAGTGAAAGAGACAGAGAGTAACGAGGGACAAAATAAAACTGAGGACGTTGAAGGCTTAATAGGCAACAATAGTATGTGACTGGTAGGATAGCAATAAGAATGAGGGTTTCAGACAGAGTGTATATCAATGGCAAGAACGATAGAAGCAACATTTAGGGATTTTAATTTCTGTCTTTGTGTGTGTGTGTTTAGCACTTAGAAAAGGAAAAAGAATGTTAAAGATAAAACAAAATGGTAGCATTTTGCTAGCATTTTCTTTTCAGTTTTTTCAATTATTAAAATGTACCTATAATACATCAAATTTGGGTTAAACATGGTCAAAATCATTTTACTATCACAATTTTTTGATATATCAAATTTCTATCACGATTCTATCATAAATTTGTGATATACGATAATTTTATCACAAAGCCATCATAAATCCATGATAGAAAATATTTCTATCACAAAACCATCATTATTCTATGATACATTGAAATTTTTATCACAAGTTCGTCATATTATTATGATGCAAATCATTTTGTCTATAATCCGTTACAAACTGTCTATCATCTATTGCCTATTTTCTTGTAGTGGATTCTTGATATTGTTTGCCTCTAACATTATCTAGAGAAGAATTTGTGCTGTAATCCCATTAATATAATGGAAGATTATATCAGACTATGGTCCTATGGTTTTGTCCATTTTGGGTTTTCTACGTAAAGATCTGTGTCTCGTATGGTTGGTTTCTGCTTTAGATTTTGTTGGTTAATTTTTCTGTTTATTTATTTATGGTACACATCCTATTTTAATCACACAAAGAGGGAAAGAGTGTTATTTTCGCTTAATTTACAATTGGTTGTGGTAGTCCCTTTCCCAACATAGCTAAAGTAAATTTGAAAAATGAAAAAGAAAATATATTTAGACTCTATGTGTCTTAGTTTATAAGTGTTCTCCATTTGCACTAACTTTGTCCACTACACCAAATTATTTAATCCCAAGTTCTTTAAGATTCAGTAAGAAAGATTAAGGATCTTGAAAAACCCCGCAATTGAAAATAAGGACATTACGTGTACAATCATGAATTGCACCAAATTTTGCTTAAAAATTAAATAATAAAATATAAAATAAGAAGAAGCAATCAAAATATCCAATCGAGCAATTTTCAGACCACGTCCATTTTGGTGAGATGTGGATAAGATTGTGATTTTCACCACTAATTTTTATTATTCCTATTATCCCTTAATGGCAGCATTTAGAATAAGTTAAAAATAAAATTTGGTAAATGAGTTTTCATTAGACATTTTTTTTTAACTAGCTAAATGAAATCTAATTCTTTAAAATTATTTTAATATAATTAACTCAATAATAAGACTTTTATAAATTTGTTAAAATTAAAATTTAGTTGAACACCAAAATAAAATTATATTAAACATATTTCATGCCACATAAGATTATAGTGGTCTTGTTGTGTTGCATCATCTACAACTTACATCAACTTAAAATTTATTTTTTTTAATGACTCAATTGTTGCTTGTCAAACAACTAAAAGGTTGTCGAAAACTACTTTTGGATCAATTGTAAGTTATATGTAATGTAGTTAATGTAACTTCGTAGTTGCCAAGATTATAATAAACTCAAGGCATATAAATGAAAGCAAATTCATAAGGATATACTTCTCTCCAATAGCACAAAACTAAAAAGCTTCAAAAGTCTTAAATTTAGTGAAGTGAACTCTCCTTTATCTGAAAATAGGAGATTAGAGAATATATCTAATAGGTAAAAGAATATTTAAAAGAGCGACGATGATAATTGATAATACATATCATAATTGAGTTTAACTTAAATTGAGCACATTTGTGAGCAATTATAATTATTAAAAACATAATAATAACAAACTTAGTAGTTCAAATCATTATTTGTATCATTAGTTGTATCACGCATAATTAATTGTTGCGTGCAAGGTGCTAGCTGACTTTGTTATTTAATATTTATGTGCTAATTTTTATAACCTCTATCAATGAGTGACTTGTCATTTACGATACAAACTATGTAAAGTGTAATATAACTCTTGATAGTATTCATACCAATTATAATATTATATGTGAAAAATAACGGGTACAATGTTTAAGCCCCACTCACATTGATTGGGAGGGAATTATGTTGCTGTTAGGTTATAGTTAAAGAAAAATTAATTATAATAACGTTGAGTGTTGTTAGAACATTAATCACAACTCCATATCTATAATATTTATTATGTAATTAACATTCAAGGCTACATGAAATAATTTTTAACATTACTTTAATTTCCATAAGATAAATTGCATAATAAGTTGTATGCATATTGCTCAAAGTATCAAATTAATATTCCACATGACGATGATATATATTTGCATAAAAAATTAATTTTGTTAAATTAATATCAATATAATTTGATGAGTAATTTTTTGAAAAAAAAATTAACGTTTCCAATTTAACATTGTTCGTGTTAAATTGAGGGGGTCTTTGATAATTTTCTAATTTAAATAGCTATATTTTAAATTTATGTAAAGCACAAGTATCCAATTGATAATTATTGTTGATATTTGCCATCTATCAATAGTTCACCGCCGGTTTCGGTAGCCAGATTTAATTACAAAATGTCTCAACCGTGGGATGGCCTCGTAAAAAAGCTAACGGTTTACGAATTTTAAATAAAAAATTCAAAAACCGCTACATGTGATGCAGCGTTGTATTACCGGCGGAGCCTTTTGTTGGGATGATATATTCGATCACCCAAGTTGTCTTTTCACAGATCATATGGATCCTGTCAATGGGATCCATAAACTAAATGCTGAGATGTCAAATAATGCTGAGATATTAAATTATTTGAAGCAAAAATATTGTGGTCTGCCAAATTGCCCACGTAAATTTCTCTCTTTCTCGTAATGGACATCGCATCCCGTGATGTTTGGTATCATCATAAAATATAATTTCCAACAATATTGGCAAACTCAGAGAAAATGAAAATATTATCCAAACTTATTATCGCATTCTCAGTTACTAGACCACTTGGCTCAACATGCGACGCGAATTGCATCCCTTCGAAAATGCATATTCTAGAGGTAGTTGCGTATAAAAAGCAAAAAAAGATAAGCGTTATTTTGTATTATTAAATGCCCATAACGTGATTAAGAAAAACTTACTATTATTAATTTATATTGAATTTATACTCTTGACACCCACGTTGAACACTCATTAAAAATTATCAACTCAAGTAAACGAATGTTTTTAAGGATTATAATTTTTTTCTTTTAATTAGAACGTTGGTTCTTAGCACAATTTTCTAATTCTTAGTTTCATATGTAATGATAAATTAAGTGTTTCCACTTCACCTAGAATCCTGTAAATACTGTCATAGTATCTTTATATTCTTCTCTACTCATCTTCATTAGCATTAATGGAGAATTAACAAGCTAAAAACAGTTTTTTGAAATTCTAACCGTGACTAGATATAAAAAAAAAAATTTAAAAAAACCTTCTTCATTATTTTTATAGTAATGAACTAGAAAAATTTGTCGACCGTTATTTAGGGGCAGTAATTAATTTTTTGGCTATAGAGGAAATTAAAATATTTACTACATTGTTTGGGGAATAGATAGAAAATTAAAAATAAAACACCACGTGTCGATGAAAAGGTTTTTCTGACTACAAGTGATCTTTGTTGGGTACCCGATTTACACCAACTACATATAATAATTGAACTGAAACGTAGTGTACACCATGACAGAATTAAGGTATTTAAAAAAAATCCAATTATATCCAGCACACGTGATATCTCTATCGCCTAAAAAGAATATTCGATTTGGCAAAATCAAATAAGGAATATATTGTTAGAAAATAAGGGCTAGCTAGCTGTCATACCTGCAAAAGCGACAAGCAGCACACTAAGGACGGTGGTCCTCATCTGTCACACCTACAACTGTCCAGACAGCTTCTATAGAGGCATCTAGGACCAGCTACAGCGTATGCCATGTACACAAAACAATAAATCTGCTAAAAAACCGCTTTCTTGCACCTTAAGCATGCTCCTAACAACTCAAAAATCATCATAAAGGTAAAAATGATGAGAGAATCTTAGAAAGAACAATAGAATCACCACCAAAGATGTGCCACATGGTAAGGTACCAAGGACATACTATATAAAGGCAATAAGGTTCTATATTTCTTATACATATAAAAAACACACACACACACATCGAAAAGGGCTGAGGTCTTCTTTCACCTCTAGCCTCCATTTTGGAGAGCTTGCAAGCTCTTAACTCTACAAAAGTTCAAGTAGTTGACTTGAGCATCGGAGTGTGATCGTCGAACACTGCCAACTCCATCTCTAACCTCGTTTTGTTGTTTTCCAAATCTAAAGGCGCCATTTCAAGCCCTCTCGCCCCACACCTAACTTCTTGCCATTATCAGCCCTTCTTTCATTCTTATTCACCCCCTTTAAAGCTTAAAACAACCCACATACCGTGATTATGTGAGGTATCCTGAATCCTAAAAAATAAATTCATTGTTTTGGTGAGGTATTGTCTCTTTATCTTGCACCCAAAATCCACTTAAAACAATTGGCGCCATCTATATGGAAAGCACAAAAGGCTTTCACGGCGGTTGCTAAATTGATCGTGATGTGTGCTTATAAATCATGGCACCCAATGTACCTTCTGATGCGATGATGTCAAATTCTATGTAAATGAGAGGTGACAACAGTGAGGAGGTTAGTGATCCAGTAGAGAGAACGGCCCAGCCTAACAAGGGCAAGTCCATTAAACAATCTACTGTATTCACCTAAATGAGGAGCTCGTTTCCCAACAATCTTTAAAGAACTTACTCATGTCATTCTTTGGGTTGTGGGCTCGTAAATACATGAATCAACAGTCCCTTTTACCACTTAGGAAGCCCTACTAACACAGAAGAAAAACAAATAGTCCTATAATTTTGAGATACTCGAAGGTGACAAACAAAAGCGAGATCCATCGAGTACCCGTCTTAAGTCACAAACCCCATCCTCTAGAGAGGAATCCTATACAGCCTGTAGTTACTCGTGCAGTAGCAGAGGTACTAAATGCAACACACGAGCTTGTGAGGATCTTTGCCATAAGTTGAATGCCAAACGAGCTTCTCAAATGAAAATGGTATCTTAAGGTGAATTGTGATCTCCTTAAAAGAATGGAACACCTGGAAGACTAAGTAAAGTTGTTTTCTGAAAAACAAAATGTCCCTAGTGCTCTAACATTTGTAGGGTACAACTTGCCATCCACTATGGAAAATCAGACAGCAGTTCTCCCGAACACTTCCGCCATGCCTTAGGTATCCTAGTACTCAGGTACCTCAGATCTAACAGAGCATGTCGAGTTATATTGCGATCATATCCTTATCAAGGGAATTGTCAACAAGGCTACACACACACACACACACACACAGAGAGAACCTGCCAAATCTTGGTTTCAACCTTTGAAGGTAGGTAGTGTATCATTTATTGATCAGCTCCTCGCGAAGTTCATTCACGAATTTAGCTACGTCATTTCCCAAGAATAGGCCGCATCCAAGTTGGCCTTCATTAAGCAAGGGCAGTCCAAGCCCTTAGTTGATTATATAGCCCGCTTCCACCAAGAAGTCTTGCGAATAGGCATATTCGGGGCCTAGTGCATGTTGCCTTACTTTAAGAAAAACATGTGTTTGGAAAAGCTATGGCACTCCTTTCAAAAGCGTTATCCTCTCTCTTGTGGAGAAGCCCACTCTCAAGCCTTGCAACAAATCGAGAGAGATGAGAAATGCCATTTGAAACAAGAAGATGACAAAGCAGAAGCCACAAAAAGCAAAGAAAAACCAAAGAAATTAGAGGTACCCCAACCCAGTTCGCCAGTGCCAGCTAAATGAGGATGAGGTTTCAACATCTTCAAAGTACCCTCGATAACCCCAATCACCAAGCCACCATCGATAGAATAAAGTGAGCAGCCATAGAGGCCTATGTGTGATTCTTATCATCTTCTGAATCAATCTCCAAAACAAACTTTCTATTAGATCAGGGATACTAGCCTACTTCGCTCACCTAAGCCAATGCGGAAGTACCCCAATATGAAGCGAAGCTTCAAGTACTGTGAGTTTCATCAGGATTTTGGCCATAGCACTGCCAATTATTTATGCTTATGGGATGAAATCGAGTCTTTGATCTTGAGTGGGTACATTAAGGATTTTCTAGCTGATATGTGGCAGGCTAGGAAAACTGTAGAGCAAGACAATGGTAAACAAGTCGCTGACTCAAGTACTAACTAGGGGGCACCCTAAGAATCTAAGAAATGGGTGTCTGTTCGAATGATAGTCAACATGCCTACCTTTGCCAGTGAATCTAGGCAGGCCATCAATTGTTACAATAGAACACTGACCCTAAATGTTCATATTAGTAAAAAAGTTAACTTTGCTAGTCAAAATTGGCATGGGATACCCCAGGCACTTGACCATCCCATTTTGATTCTCTTAACAGAAAAAGATGCCAAAGGCATCTTATACACCCATGACGATGCTTTAATCATTACATTGAAAGTTGCCACTGGCGAAGTGGCGAGAGCACATATGGATATTTGTAGCTCTATAGACATCATCCTCAAAAGTGTATTAGATTAATTACTTATCGAGTCATCGAAGATCGCCCTTTGTAACATGGCACTTGTTGGTTTTATTGGGGATATGGTCATCCCTAGGAGCATCATCACACTGCCTGTAACCATCGGTAAGGTACCTTACCAAGTCATCCACATGATTGATTTTCTTATCGCGGACCACTTGGGTGCATACAATATTATTTTGGGAAGGTCATTCTTTGTAATAACAAAATAGCAGTGTCCATGCATTACCTTACCAAGAAGATTCTAACCTATGAGGATGTTATCACCACCAAAGGGGATCGATAGTCAAGTTGAGGATGTTGTTTTGTCACCTCTAAGGCAAATTATTAAATTGTTTCTAACACTCTTTTATAGGGGTACCCTACTAGTGCAAGGCCAGATATTTGCCCCACTAAGTGAGCACTTACTGGATAACGGAGAGCTGGGCATAAGAAAGTCTTGTAGACAAATGGCCGTCCAAAAGAATAAGTTGTCTGGCCCATGGAGTTGGATATAATGCAGTAGAAAACCTAGGGTATCCTATAAACTTAGTTCGGAGCTAATTGGAGGGTTGGAGGCGCCTTTGGATGCCTGTGTACCTAAGGATGAAAAATGAAGTACACTAGTAGAAGACCTTATTTTTGATAAAATTTGTAGTGATGACCTTACCAAAAAGGTAAAAATTAGATCCAGCCTCCCAGATCAGCGTCGAGAGCAACATGTCACCTTCTTAGAGGAAAATTATGACGTGTTTGCCTGGTTTATTGCGGATATGCTAGATATCTATCTTCAACTTCCTGCCAATATCTCAATACCAACCCTCATCACAAGCTTGTCAAATAGAACCGCCAAACTTTCAACCAAGAATATTATGACGCCATGGAGCAAAAAGTAGACCGTCTGCTGGTAACTGGGTTCATCGGGGACGCAGTATACCCCGATTGGGTATCGAATGTCATCTTAGTGAAAAAGTCCAATGGGAAATGAAGCATGTGCATGGACTTCATAGACTTGAACAATTCATGCCCCAAGGATAACTTTTCATTTCTCCTGAAAGACCAGCTAGTCGACACCATGGCGGATATGAAATGTTTAACTTCATGGACACTTTCTCTAGCTATAACCAAATCTTCGTGTATGAACCCGATCAAGAAAACACGGCCTTCATCACCAATTGTGGGTTGTATTGTTATAAGGTTATGTCATTTGGTTTAAAAAATATCAGGGCCACTTATCAACAATTGGTGAACAAAATTTTTAAGGAGCGAATTAGGCGCACCATGAAGGTGTACGTTGATGATATGATCATCATGTCAGTGCACGCTAGTGACCATGCGGGGCACCTCACAGACACCTTCAATGTTATCAAACAGCACCAGATGAGGCTCAACCCTGAAAAATGCGCATTTGGGGTTACCTCGAGTAAATTTCTTAATTTCATGGTAAAGCATCGAGGAATTGATTCTAAACTTAATAAAATCTTTGCAATCATTAAAATGAAGTCGCTACAAACCATTAAGGAAGTTAAGAGTTTGGTAGGCCAGTTAGCCGCCTTAAGTTGTTTTATCTTCAAGGGCACCGATCATTGTAAGCCTCTTTTTTAAAGCCTTGAAAGCTAGCAAGAAGCTCAAGTGGACCTCTGAATGTATAAATGCCTTTCAATAACTCAATGATTACCTCGTTAATCCACCGCTACTCACCAAACCCACGGTGGGGGATGTGTTATTGTTGTTCATCACCATCTCCAAACACACCACTAGTTTTTTTTTCGCTCAGGGAAGATAATGAAGGCGTACAATATATCACACTAGTAATGCCTTTGTAAATTTGGTTCTGGCACTGGTTGTCTCTGTAAGTAATCTCAGGCTATATTTTTAGGACCACACTATAGCTGTTGTCACGATTCTTCCCCTCCGATAAATCCTCTAGAAATTGTATGTGCTCGTAAAGTTCCTTCAATGTTCCTTTAAATTGAGTAAGTTCAATAACATCTTCAAACCACATTCGGACATTAAAGCTCATGCCATCGATGACTTCATTGTAGAATTTGTCGATGACTCTGAGGGCGAAGGGTTCTTAGGGTACCCAAGCGAAACTACACCAGGAATAAAAGAAGAACAAGTTTGGGAGATACATGTGGATGGCTCCCCCAACTCACGCGGAAGTAGTGCTGGTGTAATCATCATTGACTAAGATAGAGTGAAGTTGTGCTAAGCATTGTAATTTGGATTTAAGGCTTCAAATAACGAAGTCAAATATGAAGTCATCATAGTAGGGTTGAGGATGTCAAAGGCTTTAGGAGCAAAAACAGTCCACATTAAAAGTGACTCCCATCTAGTGGTTCAGCCAAATCGCCTTGAGTATTAGGCTAAGGAAGAAAATATGAAGGGGTACTTTGAGAAAACCAAATAGCTGGTTTGCCAGTTTGCCAAGGTTAATGTGGAAAGATTATCATAGATGAAGAATTGTGAAGCCAACAAATTGGCCAAAACGACCTCTTTTGTCATAGCCTAATCAGCCGGTCCCGTCGCGATTAAACACATACCTACCCCAGTATTGGTCTTGTAGAACAAATAGAAGTGGGATCGTTGTTTGTAAGGGTACCTTGGATGAAGCCGATCATAAGGTACATCAGGGATAGAGATCTCCCTTCAAATAAAAGTAAAGTCAGAAAGTTGAACTACAAAGCTGCACGATACTGCCTCATCCATGATACCCTATATATATAAGGGTTCACTCTCCCTTACCTAAAATATTTGGAAAGTGATCAAGTTGAATATGTTATGAGGGATATGCACAAAGAATTTGAGGCAATCACTTTAAAACACAATCATGAGCAAAAAAAGCCCTTCGCTAAGGGTACTACTAGCTTATGTTGCCAGAAAATGCCAAGAATATGGTCAGAAACTGTAATAAATGTCGGAGATTCGCCAAGGTACCCCATTTACCCATAGAAAAATTAATGGCTATATCTTCTCCTTGACCCTTTGCCATTTAGGATGTGGATCTCATTAGCCCATTGCTAGTCGGGAAAGGATAGGCAAAATTTGTGATTTTGGCAATGGTCTATTTCACAAAGTAGCCGAAAGTGGAGTCACTAACGAGTATTACATAATGGAAGACCACTGAATTCATTTGGAGGAACCCTCTTTTGCAAGTATGGTATCCCTAATGCTATAGTAACTGACAACGAGAAGCAATTTAACAATGATTAAATCAATTGAAAGTATCTACCTTGCAACTGTTGCAAGGCAACACCTATTTTGTCTTTTGTGATGTTAAATTTTATTTAACTCCTTAACTTTTTTTTTTAGTATATTTATAAGTTTATGTGCTTTGATTGATAACCTTTTAAAATGTAATTTCATTTCATTTAATATTACATACTTTTTTTTTTCATTTACAGTTTATTTATAAGTTTATGTGCTTTTGCTAGCGACCTTCTTAAATGTAATTTTATTTTATTTAATATTATTAATTTTTTTGAAGAATAAATATAATACTAAGCCTATGACTAAATAATATTAAATAAAGTAAAATAAATTATATTTATTTTTGACTAAATAATATTTATATAAGTAATATTAAAAATAATATTTATTTTTTAAGACCCATTGCTGATTGACAATATAAATTTGAAATAATTCAATTTATGTGTTAAAAATTTTAACTATTTAATTTTTTTTGAGTCTTTAACATATACTAGGGAATATAATGTTAATTATCAAATAAACAAATCTCTAATTTTTTTATTAAATCCAAGGTGAAGACTGAAATCACAAAGAAAACAAAATTTTTTATACCTTGCAACTGTTGCAAGGTAACTAGAGCCCCTCGATGAAGTTTACCTTGAAAATTAATAGATTTTTATTTATTATAATTTTTTTAAAATAAATTATTCGGTTTAATAGATTCTATAATTAACAAAATATATCTTATGTACTAATATAAATAAATTAATTTTCTACAACACTCAAAATAATTTAAATGTTTTGTATCTTTAATTTAATATTATGCTTCTGTTTATTCTAAAATTTACTTTAATATATAATAAAATATATTTAATAAATTGTAAATATTAAATTAAATCCGACGGTTAAGAGCTGTAGTGGACAAAAGTAGTGGTGCCTTGCAGCTGTTGGAAGTTAGCTGGATCCAAATTATTCAGTGGAAAAGTAACAATTATGCTAAGCTTATTAAAGAAAAGAAAAGGAAAGAAAGCAAGACACCCATCATTAAATAAATTGAAAGCGTCGACTGGAATTGAACAGCTAGTCTCTTTTTTCAATGCACGATGGCCTCACACTGAATTATCATTTATAATTCGCAACAAATAAAATTCTCCCACGCACTTTATCATGAAGTCAAAGCAAAGACGACCATTACCATCTTCATTTTAATCGTCTTCGATTAAATTTACTTTGAAAAATGATATATTTATTTTGGGATATTATTATTTTACCACCAAATTTATTTTGATATATCACATCAATAACATGGTTTGTTAAAAATTGTATTTCACCACTAAACATTTGCGTTATTATCAATTTACTATTTTTTCATTAAAAAAAGTTAATATTTAACAGAAAATTAGTTAAAAGTCGATTTTACCTAGGAGAATAAAAGATAATTTTATCCTTTAAAAAGAAAGAAACAATGAACAATAATAAAATTTAGAAAACAAGTAAAAATTGTAATGAATAAAAAATAATGAATAATATGCAAAATTACGATAAACGGCAAAGAAAACAATTAATAAAAAAATTATGCTTCAAAATTAATATTATAACCTATGAAATTCAAGTATTAACCACAACTAAAAATAATAACAATTTTATAATAATTTATAATAACAATAACAATAACAATTAATAAGATTTAGAAAACAACTGAAAATTCTAATTAATAAAAATAATGAACAATATGCAGAATTACAACAAACAGTAAAAAGGTTAATAAAAAATTCTGCTTCAAAATTAATGTTATAATCTATGAAATTCAAGTATTAATCACAACTAAAAACAAAAACAATTTAATTAAGGAAAAATATTAATGAGCGAGAGGGGTCGATTTTAGGGTTATCAATTTCCTAATTCTCTAATAATTTCCCTTGAAATTTTTTTACTTTGTTTTATTGTTTATTTTACACTTACAATGCAGTGTTTTGGCTTCAATAGGAAATGTCTTTGATGCCCTTATGACATCAGTAAATTTTTAACGTTTTTAACGGAAGGGTGATAAACTGATAACGACGAAAACGTTTGGTGGTAAAATGCACCTTTTGGCAAACCTTGGTACTGACATAATATGTCATAATATTTTTTGTGGTAAAATGATAATATCCCTATTTGTTTTTATTATAATTTTTTTTAAATAAATCATTGGGTTTAAACACATCTTATGTACTAATATTAATTAATTAATTTTATATGACGTTCAAAATAATTTCAATTTTTTATATTTAATTTAATATTATGTTTCTATTTATTTTAAAATTTACTTTAATATAATAAAATATGTTCAATAAATTGTAAATATTAAAATTGTTTTAAAAAATGCCTAATAGTAGTTTGCCTGTTCGCTTGTTTAAAAAATATAATTGTCTACTTATCACTTGATTTTTTTTTAAAATTAAATTGTGTTACCCAATCTCAACGAAATAAATTTTCGACTGATCTGTGGCCTATTCGCTTGTTTAAACATCATCTAGTTGCTAATAATATGGTTTTATCGAACGCATGAAATGAAAACAAATTATTCAATTTTATAAGAAAGCAACTTGGTTTGGTTGGTTTTTTTTTTGAAAAAAAAAAATCTTTTGAGTTTTGTCCTAAAATTATGCTTAACAAGAGTATACAATCGGTTTATTAAAATTAAACTGAACAATATAGTGTGTTACATTCAGGGGATCGAGGATCATGGTAGCAATGAGCACGTTTAAACAAATCCAACAGCAATAGGCCTTCTCATAAAATAAAAATTGAAAAAAAAAATCAGCCAATTTCCTTTGAAATATAAAAAGACGTAATGGCTTGTTGGTCGTGGTCCGCTCATAAATAATTTCTTATTAGGAGAACTTGTTTTTTAATAAATTTAATATGAAAGAAGAGCAAAGTCCTCGTAAATATAGAAACACCAAGTTCTCATTTAAAGGAATATTTTTTATTTTATTTTATTGGGTGAGGAGCTTCTAATCTGTTGACTACAAAAGTGGGTTGTTCGGGTATGTGGGGCACTGGCCATAGGCAAAGCAATGTAAGTTTTCTCGTTCTTTTATTATTATTTTTTCTTAATTTGGATCTTTTGTATCTCGAATCATTTGATGTTTTTAATGCTATTTATATACCTAAATTTTCTGATAATTTAATCTATTTTGTTGCTACTGCAGCGAGTAATTAACATTTAATAGAAGATGATGAACAGTGAGCATCATGCATCGATAGAAATGGAGAAGTTGGCAGAATATTTGGGTGGGAAGTTGGAGACTTTCCAGCCCTTAACCAGAGAGTGTTCCATCTACAGAGTTCCTGAGCAGAAGCGGTGTTTACATCCAAGTGATTACACTGATAGGTCCTAGTCAGATGCTTGCTAACAATGATTAAAAGATGATAATGTTGTTCAGCTTTTGGTGAAAACGACCAGAGATAATTTAGTTTGATAATTGCTCACTCCCTTTATTCGCAGCGGGAAACTTATTTATAATAGCTAACATCACAAGTCTTTGGTTCTTAGCCAACAATATCAGCTAGAATATAGTAAAATAAAACAAGAAAAAATATCTAAAGATAAACCTAGTGACCGAATCCAAATCAAACATGACAACCACAATTTGATTCTCTTCCAAACCGGCAACAAATAGTTTGACGTGGTGATTCTCCCGCTATTGCTTCGACACTCAAACAAATTCATCCCGCACGTGAAACATGGTCTGCATGAAGTTGGATGAGCACCTCCTTGGCTCCTTATCAATACCCCCTCGTGGAAGAGGACCCTTGTCCTCAAGGGTCAGCAAAGGAATTACTGTTGTAGCAATGCCGTATCTTCCCAAGTTGTTCTCCTTTGTTTTCTTCTCCATGTAGTTCCTCTGCAACTTCTTCACAAGTGATCTTGTTGGTGTCGTTGTAGCTCTCGAGCAGTAGAAGTTGGGGCCCTTGACATTTATGACCCGCAGTGAACCGTTCGTTGCAAGTGAAACACAGTCCATGAGCTCGTCGTCATTGCATTTCATCACACGATAATCTTTTGACAGGCACGGTTGGTGATGCTTGAGTAGGTGGCAATGTTGGCGGTGCGCGATTGGAGGGTGGCTGGAATAATCTCCGTTGGCGTGTTATCTGGTCGTCTTTCATACGAGCAAGGCTGATGGCTGCCTTTAACGTACGTGGCCTGAACATCCGTATATCCTCCACAATCTCCGATTTCAATCCTCCCATGAAAGTGCCTACTAACGCTTTCTGTGACCACCCATGAACTCGGTTTCCCAACCTCTCGAATTCTTTCTGGTATTCTCTCAGAGAACCTGTTTGTTCGACCCGAGACAATGCTTCATCAAAGTCTTCACAATTTGTTGGTCCGAAGCGCGTCAACAACTCGTCAACAAATGTTTCCCACATAACCGGTCAGCCTTCTTCTTGGTAAGCCTTGCACATCCACTGCCACCATTGATTTGCTTCGCCCTCCAAGTGATATGACGCTAAGACTACTTTATGCTCATCCGTGGTTTCTTGGTACTCAAAATACTGCGTCGCCCGATTGAACCACTTCATTGGGTCGTCGCCGGCATAGCGAGGAAACTCTAACTTAGCAATTCTTGTCGGCAGCGGTGGTCGACCTCCTTCACTTTCCTCGCGGAATGGTCGTGAAGATCCAATGTGCTCGTTAGTGCTGCGACTGGCAATGTCTCTGGTTGCACTAAAAGATTCCGGCAATTTGCTCAGGGTGTCCTCCAGACGCTACAGCTTGTCATTGATACCAATTTCTATTTGTTTCATCTTGTTCTGTAAGTTCCCGGTGTCAGCTTCAATTCGTTCGATGCGCTCCTTGTTGGTTGCCATTAATAGCTAGCTCTGATACCAATTGATAGGTCCCAGTCAGATGCTTGCTAACAATGATTAAAAGATGATAATGTTGTTCTGCTTTTGGTGAGAACGACCAGAGATAATTTAGTTTGATAATTGCTCACTCCCTTTATTCGCAGCGGGAAACTTATTTGTTAAGTAAATAAAAGCACCAAGTCGGTCATGCTACTATTTCCACCCCGGCATGAATCACCACAGCCAAATGGTACGAGCAGAGCAGGGGCAACACGAGCCGAGCCAAGACGAATACTGACCAGAGGTATATACCGAGCCGGTACCCGTACCCCAAAAAGCAGAAGCACGATCTCACAGAATCGCGGCAGTTGCGCTTTCCCAGAACCGTTGCGGGAGATGCGAGATCCCACGTTTGCCCATGATGCAGCAGTTAGAGTCCCATGAGGAGCTGCCACTGCCCAAAAAAGGTGGGATGAAGGGCAAACGGGAACGTGGGGACAGGGACTATAAAAGAAGAAGAAATCGACGAAGAAGGGGACAGAAAAACTGAAAAGGGGGAAAACGCTGCCAAATTGCAACCAGGCCATTTCCTTACAAATTTCTAACAAACACCTTAAATCCAAATTACACTGTTTTCCCGTAAACACCTTGTGCTAACTTAGGCATCGGAGGGTTTACGCCGGCAAAACCACCGGCGTCTCTGATCCGTTTTCGGTGAATGCAAGTCTAGTGAGAGAAAGGAGGGTGATTCCAGCCTTAGCGGTTCGTGCAGCAGTTGATAACTTAAACGTTGGTGAAAGAATCTGGTCGGTCTAAGGACGAGCAGATTTCGACATCAACATTTTGGCGGCGTCTGTGGGAAGCTGAATAAAAAGCTACCACCAAATTAGCAGTTACCGGAGAAGCAACGAACGATCAGATATGGATGTGTCAAGAAAGGATACTTTGAGGGAGGACAATGAAACGGTGGAAACAATCACTCTCCGGGAAATTGCGAATGAAGCCCGAGAGAGGATGATGCAAGACAGATTGGAGCGGATGGAGAAACAAATGGAAACTCTCGCGTCCATATTGTTTGAGCTGAGGGATGAGCGGAGAAGGGATTGTGAAACCCCCGTGGGAAGAGATGAAGTCGGAGCAAAACCCAGCCTCCAGAGACGTAGAGTCGAGGACATTCCTCCGCCCGCAGACCAACCTAATGGGGTGCATCCCCACAGAAGTACTGGTCAGGTCCCAGGAGAACACGGGGATGAAGGGAGAGACCAACCTCGCCCCGGACGGGTACTGGAAACTACAGGCCGAGGTGCCAGTGTCGATGAAGGAGAGCTCAGACAGCAGTTGCAGAACGCCGAGCAGGAGCGAGACCAGATAGCTGTGCGTGATCCTAACCGTGCTATAGAATTGGAGGGGGAGGTGCGCAGGTTGGCGCAGGTGATAGAGGAGATACAGGGCAAGAGAAAGCCCCCGAGTTGGAGGATAATGTTAGATGAAGAATCTCCGTTATCAACTGAGATCATGGGTACCATAATCCCAAGAGATTTCCGCTTCCCCGACCTCAAATACTCCGGGCGAAGTGACCCATTGGTGCACATTAAGCATTTCAACGATATGACGGGTGTGCAGGGGCTGACATCAGCTCAGAGGTGCAGGGCGTTCCCGTTGACACTAGAGGGACGAGCTCGAGAATGGTACCGCAAGCTGCCCCGAGGAAGTATAAAGGGGTATGAGCAGATGTGCCAGGAGTTGGCCGAGCAGTTCCGAGGGGCAGTAGCCCTAGAGGACGACATGATGGAACTGATGGGGATGAAACAGGAGGAGCACGAGTCCCTACGGGATTTTGTAAAGCGATACCACCGAGCCGTACTTGATTTGGGAGCTTTCAATCACTCGCAGGCGTTGAGGGGTTTAAAGGAGGGTGTGAGGATAGGCCGGCTATGGTATAACCTGAGAAGCCCCCTGGTGCAGAATTATTCAGCAGGATATGAGCAGGCATAGAGAGATATCGAAATCGAAGAAGAAAAATTGGCAAAGATAAAGAATGAACAACTGGAGGAGCTGAGACGAAAGGAAAGGAGAACTCCAAATAGGAGCGGGTCGGCAAAGCGAGCTGGGGAACCCTCAGTAAGGGGCGGAACATCAGCTCGATCCCGCCCTTACCCCATAGCTCCGAGATCACAACAGTTCCAGCACAACCGGGCTCAACCTCCACGTCCCCCATTCCCGGATCGGCAGCGAGAATTCTGGCAGATGGCTGCCGACCCCTATCATAACAATCCCAGAGCATTATATGCAACCAATTCCAGGGCTAGACAACCAGATCAGTTAGCGACTATGCCAGCCTGAGGTGACGTTCATGATAGCCGAGCAGTTCAGCTGGTAGACCAGAGCTTGACATATAGACAATACACTCCACTAAAGATCTCCATGGAGGAATTGTATGAGAGGATCGAGGGACGAGGCCTGCTGTACCCTCCAGCCCCAATAACAAAACCGACTCACCGACAGGATAAGAGCAGATTCTGCAAGTTCCACGACACTCACGGTCACACTATCAGCCAATGTCGTGACTTGAAGATTCAGGTGGAGGACTTAGTGAGGAACTGATACTTGGACGAGTATGTAGATGGAACATCCCCTGTCATGGAATCACAGTACACACGGGATGAAGGAGTTGAGAGGGATCTGGAACGTGAACAGCCGACCATCCGTGTGATAGCAGGAGCGCCAACATTGGCCAGAGATTCGAACAGGGCACGGAAGAACTATGGGAGATACGCCCTGACTAGCAAAGAAGTGCTTTTCAATTTGCCAGCAACCAAGAAGGCAAAAGTGCGACAAGTTCCCATTATGTGGACGGATGAGGATGAAGAGGGTATTTTATATCCTCATGAGGATGCACTAGTGATTAAAGCATCAGTGGCTAGCACAGAATTGCGGCGAATACTGGTGGACACGGGCAGTTCAGTTGACATTCTATTTAAGTCAGCCCTAGATGATATGGGGATTTCAGATTTAAAGCTGGAGCGGACAAATACTTCCTTAAAAGGATTTGGAGGGGGACGGTTAACTCCCTTGGGGATCATTGAACTCCCGATTACGGTGGGGACAAAGCCGTTTGAACGAACGATGATGCTGGACTTCGTCGTGGTAGAGGAAAGAAGCCCTTACCAGATGATACTGGGAAGACCATTCATGAGGATAAGCCAATGCGTTGTATCCACGCATTACTTGGCGCTGAAATACAGAATAAATGGGGTGGTTGGCGTAGTAAAAGGCGACCAGAGGATGGCAAGGAGTTGTTATGCTACGGCGGCCAAAAAGACACTACAGGTTACTTCTCTAGATAATCGATGAGAGTCTAAAAAGGGCCGCCAAGAGCCTGTTAAGAAACTGGAGGAAGTTGCGGTAAGCAAAAGCAACCCGAGCAGAGTAGTGAAGATCGGGTCAGGATTGGTTGGGGCAGTAAAAGGCGAGCTGGTAAATTACCTACAGTCTCATGCGGATATATTCGCCTGGTCTCATGAAGATATGCCCGGAATTGATCACGGGGTAGCTTGCCACAAGTTGGCAATCAAGAAGGGGGCAAGGCCGGTGAGACAGAAGAGGAGATGCTGCAACCAGGAAAGGTACGAGGCTATAAACGCCGAGGTGGAGAAGTTGTTGAAAGCAGGATTTATAAGGGAGGCCAAGTACCCAGAATGGATTTCAAATGTAGTCCTGGTAAAAAAGGCCAACGGGAAGTGGAGAATGTGTGTGGATTTCACGGACCTCAATAAGGCATGCCCAAAGGACAGTTTTCCCCTACCCAAAATAGATCAGCTGGTGGATTCAACAGCAGGTCACAGTCTGCTCAGTTTCATGGATGCCTTTTCTGGATACAACCAGATACCCATGGACGAGCAAGATGAGGAAAGCACTGCCTTTATAACTAACATGGGTTTGTTTTGCTACAGGGTAATGCCTTTCGGCCTAAAAAATACAGGAGCCACCTATCAAAGGTTGGTAAACAAGATCTTCAAACCGTTGATTGGATACACTATGGAGGTATATGTGGATGATATGATTACAAAGTCCAAAGAGCCGACGGATCATGTGAAGCATCTAGAAGAGACCTTTGAATTACTGAGGAAGTATGAGATGAAACTAAACCCGGAGAAATGTGCATTTGGGGTCAGCTCGGGCAAATTTTTAGGATTCCTGATAAGCCACCGAGGGATCGAGGCCAACCCGGAGAAAATACGGGCGGTGACAGAAATGAGGTCCCCACGAACAGTTAAGGAGGTGCAAAGCCTTACAGGGAAGTTGACAGCACTAAACCGATTCATCTCGCGGGCCACAGATAAATGCCACCCTTTCTTCCAAACCATAAAGAAAGGGAAAAAGATGGAGTGGACATCGGAATGTGAGGAAGCATTTGGGCAGCTGAAGGAATACCTAACCCGGGCCTCATTGTTATCGACTCCGAGAGAGGGTGACCAGCTGTTGCTGTACTTAGCAATCTCTAAATGGGCTACCAGCTCGGTATTAGTCAGGGAAGAAGAAGGAAAGCAACACCCGGTATACTACACGAGCAATGCCTTGGTAGAGGCGGAAACTAGATACCCATTGATGGAGAAGTGGGCGCTAGCTCTAATAACGGCAGCACGAAAACTCCGACCATATTTTCAGGCCCATCAGGTTATTGTTATGACCGACCAGCCACTTCGGCAAACACTTCAAAAACCAGATGCATCGGGTCGACTAGTAAAATGGTACGTAGAGCTAAGTGAGTTCGACCTCTCCTACAGGCCCCGAGGAGCAATCAAGGCCCAAGCTCTGGCTGAATTTATGGTTGACCGAGCCGATACAGGGAAAGAAATTCGGGAGGAGCAAGCAGTAGAGCAGGATAAACCAAAGGGGTTGTGGTTGGTAATGGTTGACGGATCATGCAGTGAGCAAGGATCCGGAGCAGGAGTTGTAATACGGAGCCCAGAAGGAACCGAAATAACATATGCAGTGAAGTTTGACTTTCAGCTCACAAACAACCAAGCTGAATATGAGGCCTTTATCACCGGGCTCGGACTTGCACACGCTTTAAGAGCAGAGAGGGTAGAAATTCGAGCAGATTCCCAACTGGTGTGTAATCAGCTCAATGATCAGTTCCAAGCAAGGGGAGAGAAGATGGGTCTTTATTTAAAGAAGGCGAAGCAGATGGTTGGGCTTTTCCAAGCAGTGGAGGTAAAGCAGATTTCCCGGAATGAGAACTTCCGAGCAGATATGCTGGCTAGGATGGCAGCCATTGCAGATCCTAAATTACCGAAGTCAGTTCCACTAGAGGTAAGGTCCTCACCAAGTATTGAGGAAGAAGCAGAGGTGATGAGAGTAAGTATTGGAGAATCTTGGATGGACCCGATTCGCGCATATGTCCGCGATGGAGTTTTACCAGAGGACAAAAGGCAAGCAAGAAAATTAAAATGCCGAGCAGCAAGGTATACGCTACTGGATGGAGTGCTGTACCGCCGAGGGTTCACCTTGCCCCTTTTGAGATGTTTGGATGATGAGGAGGAGGATTATGTGCTGAGAGAGATTCATGAGGGAATATGCGGCAATCACTCGGGAGCAAGAACTTTGGCCTTCAAGGCACTCCGGCAAGGATACTTCTGGCCAACCATGCACCAGGATGCCAAAAGGATGGCAAAGAATTGTAAAACATGCCAAAGCTTCTCCGAGGTTCCTGCACAACCCCCGGAAAAGCTGACGGCTATGACATCCTCGTGGCCTTTCGCTCAATGGGGAATCGACTTGATTGGTCCATTGCCTAAGGGACGAGGAGCGGCGACACATGCAATTGTGGCAATAGACTACTTCACCAAGTGGGTGGAAGTAGGAGTCCTCGGCCAGATCACAGAGAGGAAGACAACAGATTTTATTTGGAAAAATATCATCTGCAGATATGGGATCCCCTACGCCATCATCACAGACAATGGGAGGCAATTTGACAACGGCAACTTCAGGGAATTTTGCCGAAACTTGGGGGTGGACCTGAAGTTCTGCACCCCCGCACACCCCCAGGCAAACGGACAAGTGGAAGCAGCCAACAAGGTGATAAAGAAGCTCATAAAGACTAGATTGGGAGAGAAGAAGGGAGCTTGGGTTGACGAGCTACCGGGAGTACTGTGGGCCTACAGGACAACTCACAAAACCGCCACAGGAGAAACACCGTTCGCTTTAGCTTTTGGTCATGAGGCGGTAATCCCAGCAGAGGTTGGAGTAGGAACACATCAGACGGAATATTTCACCAAGGAGCAAAATGACGAGCAGATTTGCTTAAGTCTGGACCTGCTGGAGGAGAAAAGGGAAGGGGCAGTGCAGAAAGTGGCCCAGTGCCAACAAAGGGTCATGCGTTATTACAGCAAGAGCGTGCGCATGAGGCAGTTCCGAGCAGGAGATTGGGTACTTAGGAAGGTGAACCAGAACACCAGGGATCCTAACCATGGCGCTCTTGGCCCAAAGTGGGAAGGCCCGTACCGGGTGATACGAGCCACTGGACCAGGAGCCTATAAATTAGCGCACCAAGATGGACGAGAAGTGAAGAGGTCATGGAACGCCGAACACCTGAAGAAGTATTTCCAGTAAGCAAAGTGCTCTACTAAATCCCCATTTTGACAAGATATCTATGTTAACTGCATCATGGCTTTGCTGCACATGTATGTATTCAGTATTCTTGTAATGCATTCAAATTTCAAATAAAGATGAATTCAGCATGAAATCCCCCTGCTAGTCTAATCAATAAAGATTTTACCAAGGCAAGTAAGTGCCTACTTCTGCTCGGTCAACGAAAGACCAGCAGCTAAAGCTACGAAATTCTACTAAGGCAAATCAGTGCCTACTTCTGCTCGGTCAACGAAAGACCAGCAACTAAAGCTACGAAAATTCTACTAAGGCAAATCAGTGCCTACTTCTGCTCGGTCAACGAAAGACCAGCAGCTAAAGCTACGAAAATTCTATTAAGGCAAATCAGTGCCTACTTCTGCTCGGTCAACGAAAGACCAGCAGCTAAATTTATGAAGATTTTACCAAGGCAAGTAAGTGCCTACTTCTGCTCGGTCAACGAAAGACCAGCAGCTAAAGCTACGAAAATTCTACTAAGGCAAATCAGTGCCTACTTCTGCTCGGTCAACGAAAGACCAGCAACTAAAGCTTCGAAAATTCTACTAAGGCAAATCAGTGTCTACTTCTGCTCGGTCAACGAAAGACCAGCAGCTAAAGCTATGAAAATTCTACTAAGGCTAATCAGTGCCTACTTCTGCTCGGTCAACGAAAGACCAGCAGTTAAATTTACGAAGATTTTACCAAGGCAAGTAAGGGCCTACTCCTGCTCGGTCACCGAAGACCAGCAGGCAATTTTGCAAAAATTTCGCTAAGGCAAACGGATGCCTATTCCTGTTCAATGCACTAAAAAACCAAACAGGAAAACCAATAGAGAGCATTCAAAAAAATTTTTTTTTATAAATGTTTAAATTGTTTACAAAACAAACCCAAATCTAGAGCTTATACAAAAAATAGGCCTAAAGGTTAGGAGAATCAACGGCTCCAGCAGCTGAAGGATCAGCGAGCTCGGGAAGTGAGGGATTAGCAACATCAGGAGGTGGAAGATCAGCAATGCCGAGAGGAGGAGGCATGGACCCTTGACCCACTTCGAGAGTGCGTCCCCCAGCTTCCCCCTCTTGCACGCCATCCGAAGGAGCCTGCACCTGATCCTGCCCGCCCTGCTCCTTATCACCCTGGCCGACCTCAGCCATGTACCTCTCCACTCCAGCCTCCAGCTTGCTCATGTCTAGCTCGGGATATTCTTCCTTAAGCACAGACATTATGCACTTATAGGAGAAGGCAACCCCAGAGTCATACTCGGCATCCAGCCGATCGTCCACATCAGCGGATTTGCCTTTCTCCTCAGCCAGCTGCTCACCCAAGGATTTGATTTCCCCCTCAAGGGCGGCCCTCAGAGTATCCCTTTCAATTTGAGTAGCATGGAGATCAGACCTCAGGTCACCCAGCTCACCCTCGAGTTTGGAGGAAGTGGATTCAGCAACCGCAACTCTCTCCTCTAGCTCCATAATCTGCTTGTTCAGCTCAGCCAGATTCTCCTTAGAGCGATCAGCAGATTTAGCTTTCTTCTTCAATTCCTGATTGTCAGCTTGGAGTTTCTTCTCATGGCGCGCGGACCCAATCTTGTAGCACGAAACCATGGTGGCCAACCTGAAGGACACTCTCTGAACGGAAGCAGCTAATTCGGAGGTTCATACTCTCGATGACCTTCACCATCTTGGGCCCCACCGCTTTTTTGTAATCCTTCTGATACGGGCTCAGGTAGTCCACTTGATCCCGAGATAGTAGAGGAGAAGAGCGCTCCCCAGACTGCAAGCTGACCTCAGGACTCTTGTCGGAGGTTTTCTCCCCAACACTCTTACGAGGTGGAGGTGGGGGCAGAGCAGGAACAGGCGCTTTGGAAGGACCAACGCTAGGTTTCTTCGGGGGAGGAGGGTTGCTGGAGCTGCTCGAAGCCCGACCACGCTTTCTGGTCATAGCACTGAGAATCTTGCTATCAATCCCGGCGGCTATATCCACTAAGCCCGAGCCGACCAGACTTGTTGGTGACAGGAGGTCCTGGCAGGTAGACGCGTTCAATAGAGCCGTTTCCACCTGAAGCAAAGGCCGATCTTCAAGCCCCCCGATCAGACCCCACGACTCTGAAATAGCACAAAAGGTTAAAGAACCCAATAAGTAGCAGTCTAATTAAGAATATAGGCAAAAATGAACGACCTGGGGTGACAAAATAGGTGGGAAGATATATGTCCCCACCAAGCGACCGAACTGCTGGACACCAGTTCCCTCCAGCAAAGAAGAATTTGTTCTTCCAATTTTTACATGAAGATGGAAACCCAGTGATCGGTTTCCTCTTGGCAGAACTGGACATAAAATAATACCAGCCTGCCTCCTTTGGGCTACTCCGCAGCTGATACAGATGTTTCACTTCGACAAGAGAAGGCTCCTCCGACCCACACCTCTCCCACAACACAAACATCGCCAAGAGAACCCTCCACCCATTTGGGTGTAGCTAACCTGGGGCCAGGTGCATACCGCCCAGTATCTTGGCAAAGTAAGGTTGAAGGGGCAGCCGAGCTCCTAGTCTGAAACTCTCCAAGTGCATCGTCACATACCCTTTCGGAGGCCGACTAGGGACATCGCCTTTTCCAGGAACTACAAGAAGAACCTCGCTGGGGATGTTGTAGAGGTTCCTAAGTTTAAATAGGTCAGTGGGGGTGGTGGCACAAGCCACGAAATCAATAGGGTAGGAATCAGCCTCCACCCTATGGCCTAGGTTCCTTCTCTGAGCAGATCGGCTCGGTCCGGAACTGCTCCCCTCACCATCGCCAACTCTTTCAGAGATCCCAACCCCACCAAAGTTGTGGTTCTCACCAGAGCCCGACGCAGGTCCACCTCTATTTTTTACAAGCGCTAGTTCGGGGGAGGAAGAGACAACCAGAGGGCGTGGGTACTCAAGGGTATCGCTGCCATGGGAAGGACCTACACTACTGGAGGGACCCAAGAAATCGGTGGGTATTGGCACGTTGAGGCCTGAATCCCCTGATTCTTCATCACCCTCATCAACAATTAACTTTCTTTTTCGGTTTGACATATCGGAATCTCAAAAGAAAAACCAAAACAAACCCAAGTACACGAATACAAAAAGGGGCAACACAGAACCCAATCAACAACAGCCAAAGAAAAGGTTAAAGGCTATACCTGGAACAGACGGACACTGATAGCGCTACCGTGACAGAGACAACACCCAGCAAATGGATACTCCGGACGCTGGGAGTATGAGCAAAGTTCAGAGAAAATTTGGTTAACGGTAGAGGAACGAGTAACAAGATGATGATGACTCCAGTCTAGGGATTTGAAACGAAAAGGGGGAAATGAAAGCATTAAAGTGATGGAGACGCACCATACATCGAGGACATATAGCCCGTCATTTCAAATTTCAAAAATATGAAGAGTCTGCGGATGCCACGTCACCAACTGTTACAAGAGGCCAGGCTAGATGCAAGCCTAGATACGCAATGGACATGCTCATTTAGGCCCATGCTCAGGTCAAAACCTCCCCTGAAGAAAAGAAATCCTCAGGTCCGTCTCTGTAGATAGAAAACCAGAGGAGAAGCCCCCAGATTGGCAAGATTTGACAATCAATTTCTACTCTTGACTCATTTCACTCACAAGACCAGAAACTGGGGGACTGGTGTTAAGTAAATAAAAGCATCAGGTCGGTCATGCTACTATTTCCACCCCGGCATGAATCACCACAGCCAAATGGTACGAGCAGAGCAGGGGCAACACGAGCCGAGCCAAGACGAATACTGACCAGAGGTATATACCGAGCCGGTACCCGTACCCCAAAAAGCAAAAGCACGATCTCACAGAATCGCGGCAGTTGCACTTTCCCAGAACCGTTGCGGGAGATGCGAGATCCCACGTTTGCCCATGATGCAGCAGTTAGAGTCCCATGAGGGGCTGCCACTGCCCAAAAAAGGTGGGATGAAGGGCAAACGGGAACGTGGGGACAGCGGCTATAAAAGAAGAAGAAATCGACGAAGAAGGGGACAGAAAAACTGAAAAGGGGGAAAACGCTGCCAAATTGCAACCAGGCCATTTCCTTACAAATTTCTAACAAACACCTTAAATCCAAATTACACTGTTTTCCCGTAAACACCTTGTGCTAACTTAGGCATCGGAGGGTTTACGCTGGCAAAACCACCGGCGTCTCTGATCCGTTTTCGGTGAACGCAGGTCTAGTGAGAGAAAGGAGGGTGATTCCAGCCTTAGTGGTTCGTGCAGCAGTTGATAACTTAAACGTTGGTGAAAGAATCTGGTCGGTGTAAGGACGAGCAGATTTCGGCATCAACATTATTTATAGTAGCTAACATCACAAGTCTTTGGTTCTTAGCCAACAATATCAGCTAGAATATAGTAAAATAAAACAAGAAAAAATATCTAAAGATAAACCTAGTGACCGAATCCAAATCAAACATGACAACCACAATTTGATTCTCTTCCAAACCGGCAACAAATAGTTTGACGTGATGATTCTCCCGCTATTGCTTCGACACTCAAACAAATTCATCCCGCACGTGAAACATGGTCTGCATGAAGTTGCATGAGCACCTCCTTGGCTCCTTATCATACACTACGAAAATGGTTTCAATTGGGCCGTTTCATTATGGGAAGCCACCGCTAAAAGCCATGGAAGAGCAAAAAGAAAGGTACCTAAAATGCTTTCTTCAACGAACAAATGTACGCCTGGCAAGTTTCCTTGCATTTGTAAAGCAAAGGGAAGCAGAAGTGCGCAATTGCTATGCTGAAACCATTCATAATCTTGCAAGTGATGAGTTTGTAACAATGGTTTTAGTGGATGCTGTCTTTCTCATTGAGCTCTTTCTGAGATATTATAATCGTAATTTAAGAACCGATGAGGATCCCATATTGGGAAAATCATGTTTGTTTTAGGAAATACGGCAAGACTTTTTGCTGCTAGAAAACCAGCTTCCATTATTCATTCTCAATGATTTGTTTAATCTAGCCAAAACAGCAGCCTCTAGTCATCGCTTTTATGAAGAAATTTCCTACACCACAGTTACTTGTTATTGGTTCAGGGATGATATTGTTGGATATTTTCCAATGAAGGAAAATTTGCTTGAAATCCACATTTCCGAAGCTAAACATTTGCTTCATCTGCTTATGCTCTGTCTTCATCCATCTCAGATGCCTGATCAAGTTAAATTGAAGAATGACGATCAAAACATACCCAGTGTAAAGGAACTTCACGAAGCTGGAGTCAAGTTCAAATCAGGGTCAAGCAAAAATCTAATTTGTTTGGAAAATATGCTCTTTAAAAGCATATGTGTTTATTTAATTGTAATAAATAATTTTTCTGATTAATAATATAAATGAGGTATTTTATTCAAATATCTTAATTGCATTAATACTTGTATTAAAGTCCATTTAATCATATTATATGTATTTATGTGATCACCATGTGGATTCACAGAAGACATAAATACAAGTTATCTTATGATTAAATAAATTTAGTTCGCAGTTGATAAATAAAGTTGGGCACTTTATTTAGGTATAGACTGTAATAAATTCATTGAATGATTTGTCTTAATCATGTATGAATTTATTGATGTAGTACGACTACATTGAACAGGATCACATATGAGATTTAATTAACTTTGTAATAACTGTCAGACTTATTAAATCTCATAGGCGTTGATTTTACTGTAATCTTAATCTTGAGTTAATTATGATTTCATGATTGTAATTGTTATTCCATTTGAGTTACCAATGGGCACGACACATCATTGTGGTCAAGATTACCCGGTATCTTGGTGGGAGCAATTATGAGTATTGGAGTTATGGATTAACAATATAGAATTTGTACAACACATCTCTTGATGGGTTTTCGGCACTTGATCATAGAATTCTCTGGCCAGAGTGTGTCAACATATTTAGTATGTTGAAAATGATCATTAGAGAAAACCAGTAAGGATCAAGGAATAAGATGTTATTAAATTGATTGGACAGTTGAGATATCAATTTAATTAACGATGTGGTACAAAGGATTGTGCAGTAAAGAAATCAATGTGGCTTGGGACGAATTATTATTCGAGCATACAATTATGGAAGTCAGTTCCAATCTTTTAGTGGAGTAGATTTGGAATTAAATATTTGGGCTAGTTTAATTACAGGCCTAATTATTGTAGCCACTATTGTATGTTCCCAAATGATCCCCGGGTTAGCTCATTTAATTGACTGCACCACTACTGGACTAATAAGTAAGATAACTAGCTATTTGGGTCAAAAGCCTAAATATATCATTTAGTGGGAGGCTCCATTTAATTAGCTTTTGTATAAGGGGCCTTATGTTATTTTACAAGGTGGGTCCCCTATTGAAAAAGAAAGTAACGTGAGTTTTATTTAGGGCATTATTTGGAGCCTAGGGTTTTCACTAAAGGGTGATATAAAAGGCTTATTTTCTCTAAAGAAAATAAAGAAGCCACTTTATACAAATCGGAGAATAAGATTTTTCTCTCTATTGTTGAGAGAAAAATTTTCTCGTGCTAGTTGCTTTGGTAGTGATAAAGGCGCCCACACGTCAAGTGCAGATCGAACCTGAGACATAACCTGGAAGATTATTGGAGACAGTTCGTGATCTAACAAGCGTGGTGGTGACGGATCGTGATCTAACAGGAGTGGTGGTGGCGGATCGTGATCTAGGAGCCTAAATCACTTCAGCGGAAAAAGCAAACTCAGATTTTCAAGGTACGATTTCTAGAATACAACTTCTTATATATTATATGAGAGCGATCTTCAAAAGGTTTTATAAAAATTTAAAAACCTAATTTTTCCCCAACATAATTGACATCAAATTTAGTGATGGAATTCTGGAAATTCCATTTTTTACGGTATATTACTACGACACTGAGCCTTTATACAGAAATCTTCTGGCTTTTGAGAGGATGCATGGCTGCCCTAGTTATTTTAATGACTACATTATAATGATGAGTTGCCTCGTCAACACTCCAAAAGATGTGGAATTCCTCATTCAAAATAAAATTATTGGGCTTGGGTTCAGTGAAATACTTCCAAGTGTTTTTCGCAGCCTTGATAGAGACTGTTCGTGGGATATCCCTTTCAAATATTCTGGTGTTGTTGCTGATCTACAGGCCTATTGCCAGTTACCACGGCACAAGTGGAAGGCCAATTTGAAGCAAAATTATTTCAATACCCCATGGGCATCTATTTCTGTAATTGCAGCTGTTATTCTTCTTCTACTCACCGTCACACAAACAATTTGTTCGCTCATTGGATTGTAGATTATTAATTTCTACTATTTTTAAAATTTCGTGTTTTTAGAACCATTTCTCTTGTGTCGTCAGTGCTGCTGTTTTAATTTGTTTAGCTCAACCCCAGTTTGTAAAACAGATAAGAGCAGTTGGGTTTTGTACTTTGTGCTTAGATGCATGATAATATGAGATATTAAGAACTTGGACGATAATTGTACCCTTTTTTTTTAATTAAGGTTAATGGGTAAATGTTGTTAATATCATCAAAGAAAACATACCAACCGACATTAGCCGCAATCATAGAACTTTGAAATATAAAAAAGAGAAAAACTCTGACATTTAAAACAGTATGTTCCAGGATTAAAAAGCGTCAAGTACTCCTGTGTCCAATGGGTCCATTTAAATTTGGTGCAAGGTTCCCTAAATTTGTCTTTATCCAACCATTAGATCCAATGCAACAATTGCAAAAATTATTTCAATGATTTCAAATCTTCAATACTGAACTGGTTTTACAAATTTAGCTGTCTTGAGTATATTTCTTTTGGTAAGTGTCGTTGCAATTTTTTGCTCCACACGTAATAACTAACTTTTTGCTTCGGATTCCTTTCTATATTAAGATTTGTGAATCATCTCTCCATGATATGAAAGTTTCTATTATCAAAGGTTCTGCAAAAGAAATGAAATTGTCAAAGGGTGTCGGGGTTGCCGGCGATGACCCTCCAACGCTCAAGTCAGCTTTTCAAATTTTATTATAGAGAGAGAATTTAAAGAAAGAATGACAACATTTCGTTACCATTTTTTTTCCTCCTCTTGTGTGGGAAGTTCTGATCATTATATAGGCAATTTGATTCATGAGGTGGAGGTGTCATCATGACACATGGCATTATTTTAGTGACAAGTGTCCGTAAAACTCATACATGAAGACACCTGTCATTACGTGTCAAGCTTGCTCACTGTCAAGTCTTCTTTGGACATTTGTCATGATTTCGAGCTCTTGACCTTCGTTGGACTCACTTTAGCTCTTATGTTGGTTCCTTGTAAAGAGAATTAGTTTTACGGCATTTCACATGTATGTAACCTTTGTAGAATGTTACTTTCAAGTAAATGCTGAATATCTAGGCCATTATTCGTAGAAAATAGACCTAGGTCATTCTTTGTAATGAATAGACCTAGGTCACTCTTTGTAGATACAAACGTTTAGCGTTTTGCCGAAGAGTTGCCCTTTGGGCGTTTAAAATGGACCTAGGTCCTTCTTTATGAAGAGTGGACCTAAGTCGTACTTTGTAGAAAATAAATCTAGGTCACTTTCGTAGAAACTTACCTTTAGCGCTTTGTCGAAGAGTTGCCCTTTGGGCGTTTTATTTAGAATGGACCTAGGTCCTTCTTTATAAAAAGTAGAGATGGCCAACGCGTTGTGTTGTGCCGGCCCAGGCCCATCAAAAGAAGCCCACGCATGCTCGTGCTCGTGCCCACTTGTGTTGTGCCCACACGTGCCGTGTCGTGGGCCGTGACGCGCCGTGCTTAGGAAAAATAGCCCACTAAGCTTTTTTTTCTTTTTTTATTTTTTTAAGAGCGCATGTTAAGTTATTATCTTATTTTTTTAATATTATGTACTTTTTTTGGATCCATGTGTCTTTATTTAAATTTAATAGAATAAAAAATTCAAAACTCAAGTCCATATTCAATAATAATAAATTAATAATAATAAGAAAATGTAATATTAGTTGCTGAGTTTGACTCTATGGTATTAGAATTCTTAGTACTTAACAACAACAATAATAATAATAAAATTTTAAGGGTTAACTTAATTGTTAACTTGGAGTTACGTAGAGTCATATATTATAGTTTATAATAATATTAATACATATTTATAAAATGATGATATTTATAATTTTATTTATTAAAATCATGATATCAATTCTTTATTTAATAAATTATAAACATAAATCAATTATAATTTTTTTGAAACTAAGAATTAAATAAATTTAAAAAACTTGAGCCAATAAAATGTATTAAAAGATTCAATTTCAAGTTATTTATAAAATCATCAAATTTTAAGTTTACTTTCATTAAAAAAATGAAACGTGCTTATTGTGTGCTTTTTCGCGTGCTATGCTTTGCCCCATCTCTAATCGTGTCATGCTTTTAAGGCTCATGTGCCTAAAATCTAAGCCCGGCACGGCCCACGTGCGTGCCGTGCCGTGTCGTGTCGCGTACTTTACCAAAACGTACTCGTGCCGTGCCATGCTGTACGGACACGTGTCGTGCTCGTGCTGTGCCTCGTGCTGTCCGGCCCAATGGCCACCTCTAATAAAAAGTGGACCTAGGTCGCTCTTTGTAGAAGATGGATCTAGGTCACTTTTTTGTAGAAACTTATCTTTAGCGCTTTGCTGAAAAGTTGCCCTTTGGGCGTTTTATTTAGAATGGATCTAGGTCCTTCTTTATAAAGAGTGGACCTAGATCGCTTTCTGGAGAAAATGGATTTAGGTCGCTTTTTGTAGAAACTTATCTTTAGCGCTTTGCTGAAGAATTGTCCTTTGAGTGTTTTATTTAAAATGGACCCGGGTTACTACTTATTGGGCCTATACTCATGTGGGCTTCTCTCTTTTTTATTTTATTTTATTGGAGCTTATTATAATTTTGGTACAATAGTAAGTGTGGCTTAGGAGGTAACATTGGGTGACCTAGCTAGGGAATCTAACTTCCAAAAAAAAAAACTTCATCTCTCATTTAATTATGAGCTTCAAAGAAAATTTCCAAGATCATTTGAAATACTATGTAACTTTGGAGTCGATCTCTTTGTAAACTGTTTATATCTTTGAAACGATCCTGGAAATTTTCCATGAAGCTTATTAAATGTGAGATCAAATTCACCCCCCCCCCCCAAAAAAAGTTTCCTATATCAACTAAAATCGATCCTTCGTGTTCATTAACTGAGAGATCAAGTTTTTTCAAAGAAGTCCCTTATATTATTAAAAATCTTACCTCCTAATTAAGTTATACTCACCAAGAAAAGGATACTTAAGATGGCTAAATCTGTACAACTTGTTTGGAATTGAAGAATTCAAATCATTGCTAGATAAATCAAAACGCATGTCTAAGTGAACTCAAGTTTTTGAAGTTCTTCAAGAATTGGACCTTGGTAATCATTGCTATGTAAATCAAGAAAGAATAGGCCACGACAACCAGAAACCCAACTAGGATTCAAATATTTTTCAACGTGACTAGTGTGGCTTGAGAGGAAAAAATGGCACAGGGTATCACAGGAAAATGATGGAGCTACATTGTGACAATATTAACATGATTAGACGAGGAAGGTTGTTTATGGCAAGCACCAATCAGAGGGTTTGCCAAGGTTCACGCATCTCAAATCAAGGTGCTCAAGCACAAAGGAAACCGATAACCAATTTAAATATGTACATATTAACCGCTGTAAAAACTTGATTGAGGTTAAGATTTTACAGATTGGATAGATTTCCCAGGTGAGGAGTAATTGAGCCCATAAATCCTGCTTGTGATAGATTAAGGTGTGTCAAATTTCTGATGGAACCAAGAAATCTAGGAATCTTAATTCATTCAAGATTGTTATAGCTTAAGTAAATCGAATGCTTTAAAGCAAGCAGAGAGAAGGATTTATCTTACTACCCAGTATTGACATCATATCATACAAAAAATTAACCAGCATCAGATCCGGCATCACCCATTCAAGAGCTTCCATTGCAGAAGCTAAATTTTGCTCATGGTTGATTTCATTTGCATTGTCCAAGCAGAAATTTTATATTAAAGGGAAATGGGTATGTGAGATTGTTATCAGTTTGGTGCAATAATTTACAGAATGCCCAAAACTTATGATAGTTAAAAGCTAATTCTGTTTTATGACAAATATATCAAGACGTTTCAGGAAAATATAAATTTCCCTTGAAAAAAAAATATTTACTTTGCTAATTGTTTCAAAATTTTTAAGAGATTTAATTATTGTTGGTCCCGTTAATTTATTATAGCCTTTGCTTGGCCAGAAACTCGTCCTTTATGACATTTATAAGACGCTTCAGGAAATTTAATTGGTCGTTGCATTGCATAAAAAATTCTAAAAGATTACTGGTTATTGGTCCCATTGTAGCCTCCTCCTACTGGCAGGCAAGCAATCAGAGTGTATATACCCCAAGGCCAATAAATTGAAATCAGGAAATTATTAGATTTTTAATGTTATTTCACCGTCTCTCCCTCGAAAAAAAAAAATGAATGATGTTCAAATCGTAAATCTCTTGCACCACTATAATAGATTTTAACACGTACCGTTTCTTTTGATTTCATACGTACACATGTAAATAGTTACCTTTCAGAATTCGGTGCGTCCAAATGTTGCTTCGCTTTTGCATAGAGATGTTTTTCGGTTGCCGAATTATAGGTTCCACTAGTATCTGCCTTGCTCTTGTTTTGATTTGTTTTGGAGTCTTTAAACTCCCCTTTTAATTGGGATGTTATTACTGTAGTTTTTCCTTTAATAAAGGTTTTATACTTTTATTAAAAAGAAAAAAAAAAGATACCATTTAGGATTATCACTATATAATTTTTTTTAAAAGCAATGGCCTTATATCAAGTAGAAATTTTGTTCATAATCAGAAGATACAAAAAGTTGAGAAACAAGGTAAGATTGAAAAAAAAAAAAAATACATCAAGTTAATAGAAATGGTAGTTTGTACTTCCCATAATGTCATTGAGAATCAGTTGATGAATATTGGCAGGAGGAGAATCCCAGTGTAGCCCCGTATTCGCAAGAGTCAGCCACAAATTTTTTTTTTTCTTGATGAATGTGAAAGGCATAGAAAACACAAATGATGGGAGGGGTTTCCGATGTAACTTACATTTTAGCCTTCTTAAATTTCTTAAATTGAGACAATGTTGTGGATGTCATCTAATTTAGGTACCGTTTGTTGTTTTGTTTGAAATCTTAATACATTTAAATAAATTTGAATTTTGAATAGAGCGAAATGTTTGAATCTGAATAATTTTTTTTTGTCTAAATCGTTACAAATAAGTATTAAGTTATTTTTTTAACTTAAAAAAAATGAAAATCAGCATTTTTACATCTATACCCTTACAAATTATAAATGTTAATCAATTAATAACATCTCATAGAATATTAATAAGATAATATATTTTCATAATATAATCATGCTCAATTGAGTACAACCCTTTTAATATTTTAAATTAGTATATGTTAATTAATTTTATTGTTGTTTATGATGTTTTATATGAAAAATATAGATTAAAAATTATAAAGATAAATAATGCTAATTTGAAGAAAATAAAAAATAAAATTAATAATAGTCTACCACTATATTATCATAATTTATAGGGATGAGTAATAATGCTAATTATTAAACTTATTTAGGTATGAATGAAAATCAATTAATTAGATAGGGATATTTTTGAGAATATATTTTAGTGATGTTATTCAAACTTTTTAGATTAAGCAAAAAGATAAAAAAAATTAGTTTAATAGCTTAACTTAATAAGTGAAATTTTTTATTAAATTAAAAAAACATTATTATGGATGCAGAAGGGAATCTGCCTTTGTATCTAAAATAGTAAAAGGGTTAAGTGGGAGCTCATCCCTATTTTTGAGAATATAGTTTACTGAAATTACAGAAACGACTTAAGTGGGAGCTTAAGAAGTCTAAACAAGAATTAGGCGGTTTCTGTAAACAATTCAATTATGACCCCTTTAAAACTTCTATTTCCAAATATTGTAATGGCGAGTGTTCTACTAAACCCCGCAGGAAACATTACAAATCAAAAAATTTTAGGAAACCCTTTCATAATTTTAGAGAACTTCCTTATAAGAAACCTTCGAGGCCTTATAAGAAACCCAAATTCTCTAAAAGAAAAGAGTTTAGAGCCAAACCAAAGACCCCTTTCAATTACAAAGAAGCTATATGTCATAAATGTGGCATGAAAGGTCATACTGCAAATTATTGCAGGATGAACAAAAAGCTTTATGAACTTGACCTCGATGAAGAGATCCTTTCCAAATTAGGATAAGGATTCCGCTGAGGGCTGTAAATTCATACCTGTAGCCATTTTGACCAAACCAAAAATAGACCATAAGGTCTTGACCATGGATCCTCCGATCTGTAGAACATCATCCTTCTCTAGCTCCTCTTCCGGGAAGACTAGTGATTCAAAGCATGTTGTGAGTTCAGAAGAATTCATTATTGAGAACTTTGATAAAGCAATTGATTGTTGGGAACTTCCAAAAATTTCCAAGGAAAAGATTTACAAAACAAAAATGCTTGATCTTTTAAAGCATGATTATATCATAAAGACTGAAGAACGTGATATAACTCTTTCAGAGCCTTTTGAAACAATTTATTTGTTTTCGGAAAAATCTTTAAAGAAATTAAAAGAAAAGAATTTCAAATATATTCACATTGGTCTAATCCAAGTAGGAATAAAACCTTTGACCAAAGAAGGCTTGGATACTTCTATCCTTGCTGTCCTTAGAGATGGGCGATTCATCTCTTTTGATGATTCTTTACTAAGTAGTATCGAATCTAGTCTATGTAAAGATCCCATATCGTTTAATTGTTATCCAAATATAACAATTTCTCTTAAAGACAAAACTATTCTAAAGAGCATGATTTTGCAAATCAAAACCCATAATTATCATATGATTAAGGGATCCATCCCAGTTGCATTAATTTTTAAAATTTCTTACAAAGCCATGATTTCTGCATTTAGCACACAACATAAATACCAGTCGAAAAGAGATGAGACCCTTCTCTTGCAGACTGATTTGTCCAAAGCAAACACGGTCATTCCTAAACTAATCCAATGGAAGGATGTCAATCTTCCAGAGGAATGGATCCTTGAAGGAGCCGCTCCACCAGCGATTCCGAAACAACTTGAGCCCAATACAGAGTTGCAAAATGTGACTCAGTATTCCGATGGTAAAGTCAAACTATCATTCAGGAGATCTACCTCATCTAGATTTTCTGATAAAGCGTCGTGCTCAAGCATTCCTTCATTAGAAAGGAAATTTATAAAAATACCCTCTATTATAAATCTCCTTTTTCAGTCCATAAAAAGTCAACCGCGTTTAAAGAACTTAATTATTATTTGGTAAAGCAAAATTAAGTTGGTATATCGGCTGGAAACCCGAACGTGCGAGCTATTGATCTGTTCTAAGTCAGATCTGGGTCCAAAGGCAGATTCCTTTCTGCATCGATCTGGTTTAACAACGCCACGTACTAATTTAATAAATATAAAACCTGGCCAACCGCGATCCAAAGCAAATCTACTTAATCTAAAGTTGATGAAGGAATGCTTGAGCTTTTTGATTCAGATGACTCTGTATCTAGCAGTAGTGAATCTGAATCTGATTCATATTTAAAGAAAATCAATGTTTTGACTAAAGACCAAGAAACTTTTCTTGAACTTGTAAAGCATATTTCTGATCCAAATCTTCAAAAAGAATATCTTGATAAACTTTTGAAAACTTTGGATTTTAATAAAGCCGAGACTTCTAAAGTCCCAATTGTTAAAAAGAATTCTTATGATCTTACTCAAATTTTGGATAAAAAGAAAACTAAGAAGACAGTTCCTAATATCCAAGATCTTCAGAAAGAGATAAAAGAAATCAAATGTGAAATCAGAGATTTAAAAGAAAAACAAAAAAGTGATTCTGATACTATCCAACTTCTTTTACAAAAACAATTGCAGGATAATTCAGAAAATGAATCTAATCCTGATGATGGTGATGATATTAAAGTAGAAAATATTGAGTCAGTACCCAATGATTTTCTATTTGTTTTAAAGCAAATCACCATAAGAAAGTATTTGATTAAAGTCACTTTAATCTTTTCTGATGATTTTGCAATAGACGTCATTGCCCTTTTTGATACTGGCGCCGATTTAAATTGCATTAGAGAAGATATCGTCCCCAAAAGATTTCATGAAAAAATAAAAGAAAGACTTTCTGCCGCTAATAATTCAAAACTGAATGTCAGTTCCAAGGTTGAAGCCTCAATCCATAATAATGGTTTTACTGTGTTTGTACCCAAGCCTTTAGATGTATGTGTTGCTAGGCTTGCTAAAGAATTTAATAAAGACTTGGTAAATTGTAATTAGTTAAGTCATTAAGTAAAAAAAAAATGACCCCGTAGTTGATAAAACTTTTTGGATTAATACACAAAGTCTGGGTTCAAATCTCACTTATATAGTTATAGTAACATCTTTCTATAGTGTAATTGTATATTGGAATAACTTTCATGTAATCATAAAAGATTTTAATCCCAATTTGAGTAAGTTATAAATAAGAATAAACTCTACATTATTATAAGTTTTCTAGGTCTTGTTTTAAGTAACTTGCATATAAATGGCAATAATTATTTCTATATTGTAAAAAATAATCTGCAATGTTACATTAAAAGTTTAACATGGAATAATTATTTTTAAAAATTGTTAGGAATAATTATTTATTCTTTAGAGTTATTATGAAATCTTTGAACTTGCGGGCCGATAATAACTCGCTAGTGTGGACATCTTCTTATTAAAGTCAAAATATTTCTGACTTCTTAAGCATGTTTAGAGCTTTATGCCATAAAACTTTTTTGTATTTCCATGCTATCATACTCGGGATCATCTCCTTTTGCTTCTTATCTAACTGTAGCAATGATTTCTTCTTCAGTTAAAGCATACATGACTTGATGCTCATTTGGATGATTGATGAAGATGCAATATCTATTCGATTAGCATAGTGAAGTTGTCGAATGTGATCTCCTAATTCTACAATAACTTTTTGATTCTCCTTATCCACTTCACTTGAAATAGACAAGGTCTATTAATTAATTATTAATTGTATTTACCTTAATATTTCTTGCATTAAACATAACTAAGTCAAAATAAAAAATTTTATAACTAAAATTCTACTAAAATATAATCTCCTTGTAATAAAATTAGATTGGTTACAACATTATAACTATAAAGAGATTTTACCGTCTAACAATATGCTAAGTTTATTTAAAAAAAGAAAAAAAAAAGAAGATCATTAATATCACAAGCATTTATTTATTTTCCGGTAAACAAGCATTTCATAAAGAATAAATGAGTTTTGCGTATATGATACGTTTGATGAAGTCAAGCAAAGACCATCTCCAGTCTTTTTTTTTTGTCTTCGTCTACGTTTACTTGGAAAAAATGACGCAAAATCATTATTTTCTTATTCACCACATGTCAATGTCCTAGACGACGAAATTCGATTGAGAGCGCAAACTTAATTCAACGAAAAGATTTTTTTTTTTTTTTTGGTATTTAGAATATTAGAATTTAGAAAATTGAAACTTCAAAAATCTCTCATTGAAAGTCATGAAACAAAGCAATAGGTCATGGTGACTTTTCCTTGTGAGTTGAGTGGAAATTTTATTCATGAATCATGCCATATAAGCATCGGCGGACCCAGCCAAGACTCAAGCCTTCTGGCCTCTGGGCTATTGATTTTTTTAAAAATGTATCTTAAGTCTTTTTTTAAAAAATTAAATATATTTTTTTATAACAAAAAATTTATAGTTTAGTAGTAAGAGTGTTATTATGGTTTTGGAATCTTGATTCAAATTCCTATAGCTATATTATTTTATTTTTTAAAATATGTTGTGGAAACTATTTAGAAAAAAGAATACTTTCATGCATATAAAATAAATAATTTATTATAATTATTATTTAAATTTTTTAAAAAAATAATGAAATTTGAGTCATTAGAACTTAAAACGTGTTCAAATGAATATTTAGGTGGAGCACTCCAAATTAAATATTTTTTTTAATTAAACCCCCAATTTATTTGTCTAGATCCGCCAGCGCGTATAAGTAAAGACAGTCAAGATAATGGGCAAACGAGTTATGGAGAGCATTTCAGAGTGCTTGATACAGTGCACACGTGAACAAAAGAATATTGTTACCTGCACAGCAGTGAAAGCAGCCATGAGTAGTATTAGTTCTTTTGTTTATGTTCTTCTGTTTCTCGAATTACTTGCCGGAAGCACTTGTGTTGTCCACGGTCTTCAGAGCCACCCGAGAAATACGCTCAAAGATTATGCATCTGCTGCTGAATTTGAAGCGTCTGATGGGCCAAAGTTGTTAGGTAAAATATATAGTTTCTTATTTCCTTCATTCTTTTAAGAGTTTCATGTGTTTAATTTGAGCTTTTAGTAATAGTATTTTGAAGGGATCATTCGGCTTGTTTCATTCCGCTAGTTAGTTGATTATTTTGAGATTTTATTTATTTCTTGTTTCATTAACTTTGAAGTCCAGAATTCATATTTGAATTGAAGTCTATAGAGCATATGTAGGTCCAGCTATATAAAATTTTCAGTTTTCAAACTTTTGTGTGAATTATGAGCTTTTTGTTATTTTTTATAATCTGAAACCAATAGAATATAACCATCTGGATACGGACATATTTTCAGTCATTGTAAAAATTTTTTTTCACTTGATATTCTTTATTTAAACATTTATCTTTTATAGGATTGTTGGGTCTTTACCTATCAGCTTTAAGTTTTTGGATCAATCGATTTCTCTAATAGTTTGCAATATTTTGGGCAGTGGGCAGTCGGCATCAGTATTATATAGCTTAGTCAATTAACTGCGCATATTTTATCAATCATCCGAAAATTTGTTTTGTAGGCAATAAGAAACTTCCATGGAAGAATCTTGAATATCTTGACCTTCGGTCCAACTTGCTTCAAGGACCGGTTCCAATTCCATCATCTAATATGAGAGTCTTTTTGATCTCAAACAATAAGTTCATTGGAGAGATACCTCGTTTGATCTGCAACACAAGCACCATTGAAATTCTTGATCTATCTAACAACAGCTTGAGTGGCACCATTCCAGAGTGCATTGGAAACTTTAGCAAAAGTCTGCGAGTGTTGGATTTGAGGAAGAATAGATTCCATGGCACAATTCCTGAAACATTTCCAAAGGGCAATAATTTGACGACTCTTAACTTCAATGGCAATGAACTTGTAGGTTCAGTCCCAAGATCTTTGCTCAATTGTGCTAATCTTCAAGTTCTTGATCTCGGCAACAACAAGATGAAGGATACGTTCCCACATTGGCTAGGAACACTTCGGGAGCTTCAGGTTCTTATTCTACGTTCGAATAAGTTTTACGGTCATTTAAGGGATTATGAGGCTGATTATTATTTCTCCAAGTTGAGAATCCTTGATCTCTCGAACAACAACTTTACTGGCTCTCTTCCAGCAATGTTCTTTAAAAATATGAAAGCCATGACGGATATTGGTGAAGCAGCAGATGAAAACAAGTCGAAGTACATGGGGAAAACTTACTATGAAGATTCTGTGACGCTGATAATAAAGCGGCAGGAGGTGAAACTAATGAAGATTCTTACTATTTTCACTACCATTGATCTTTCAAAGAACAGCTTTCACGGAGAAATTCCTGAACTAATGGGGAAGCTTCATTCACTCCGGCTCCTGAATCTTTCTCAAAACATTCTATCAGGCAACATCCCTTCATCATTGGGAGATTTGACGGATCTAGAGTCCTTAGACCTCTCTTCGAACGTGCTTGATGGGGTAATTCCAAGGGAGTTAACAAGATTGACATTTCTGGCAGTTCTGAACCTTTCGCGAAACAAACTCGAGGGACGTATACCTGAAGGCAACCAATTTGCTACCTTTTCGAGTGATTCGTATGGTGGAAACTTGGGATTATGCGGATTTCCACTGTCGAAAAATTGCAGCAATGATGAGCCGCCGCAATCATCCTCGGTGTTAGAAGATGATTCAGAGTCTGAAACTGGATTTGGTTGGAAAGTTGTGTTGATGGGTTACGTATGCGGAACTGTGTTTGGAATGATCTTGGGATACATTTTACTTTCCACTGGAAACCCTCAATGGATTATGGGCATAGTTGATGGAAAAAACCATAGAAAGGTGAGAAGACAGAATAAGAAACTTGAAGGCAGACGAAATTAATTCAGTGTAGGCAAATGCAAGTAGTACAAAGCCATTCTATAATTTTGTCAAAAGTGTAGTGCAAGTTACAAATTGATATCTTGGAAATGCATGCTTCTTTAAAAAATATGTCGGAGAGACTCTGTTCCTCCTGGGTTTCTCTGTTTTCATCATCCTCCATTACGAACTTCAAGCATCCTACTCTCATCAAGTTACACGCACTAGTTGTTAACAGTAAATTTTATGTCAAGGTTTAAATGAAATGAAGTTAGTCGATTAATCCCTGAATTTCAACAGCTTTGATTACTCTCAAATGTCTTCAGGTTTCAGCCTTCTCCCTAATTCGATGGTTAGCTTCCATTTGAAATCTCCCGTTTGTCCAAACTAGTTTCATTTTGACATCTCTCACAATTCTTGACACTTCAAACACTACATTTGGAAGCGTTGGTCCTCAATCCAACTGAGTTAAAGCAACTTTTTCTTGATGAAGTAGACATAGTCTTCTGATTTTGTAATACTTAGTTCCTTGATGAATCCATCTTCTTCCATGACATGTCAAAGTATCTCATTGTATTTGGATGGGAATAACATGAAACTGTTGGCATTTAATGTAACTATCTGCAAACTGTCTGACAGGAAGGTATAAAAACAAACCCAAGATAAGCTTCATACGATACAGCAAAGTTCTTTACAACAATAACATAGTTTGTTACAATAACATCACTTACTATATTTCCAACAACTTACAACTGGCAACCTTCTCAGAATTACTGGTCGAAGTTAGGTAAAGATGTAAACCTCGTCATATCCCTTCCTGCAGTGAAGACAATACACATAACAATCAAGTCAAGAAATTCACGTGGAATATGGATGTTGAACTAGTGCTGAGAAAAGACACTATTGGCTTACCCAGCCTTCCCGCAGTAGGTGGGACTGTAATTGTAAATGAGGTTGTCAAGTACTTTTCGAGTAGGTGGCCTGTTTGATGACTTCCTAGCCTCGCTGCAGCAAAGATGTAGAGTTTGTTATTATTAGCCTCAGTCTCTCTTTAATTATTTTCCTGTTTGAGTACATTCAAAAGTAGAGGCCTAATTTGAATTTCTTTTACTGAACAGATAACCCCATAATTAACCACGTGGTGTTCCTAATCAGTTTTGGTCATCAAAGTGATATGAACACAACTATTAATGTAATTTACTATAAATTCGTTTGCATATTCAATTGTCCATATATGTAAGTATGCTAATGGTATTTGTTAACAAGACAAGATTATTAAATAACCAAAGCGAATGACAATATATTATTATTTATTTCTATTTTTCCTTCATATATATTAATAAAATATGGCATTAAGAAAAGAAAATAATAGAAGAACTATCAATGAAATTCCAGCACTTGCTTAACAATGAAATTCGTAACATAAACAATCATGCAGGTAACAAGAACTGACCTTATAAAAAAGTTTGCAGCTTGTTGAGTCACCCGAATGGCATCCTCTATGTGTGGAATTGCTTTTGGCCCCCATTCAAAATCATTTTTCTGCAGCATATTTGGTCAGTCTTTTCCTCTAAACAGAATCAGTTGCATTACTAAGAAATTTGTTTAGGAAATACCTGACTTGGAGAAACACGATGAATACAAAAAAATATTTTCTCATAGAACCACACAGAAACAGAGCTTGACCAGAAAGATGTAACACTTGACATGAATACCAAATAAAAAAATGTAGCTTGGCCTGAAATCAAATAATCTTGAGAGAAGTAAATAGTGTTGCCAGACAGCTTGTCCACAACATCACAAACATCTAGAGTTTAGCACACAAATGTTGCTCAAAAGGTTTGATTAACCAGATCAGTCTGCCATATTAAGCTTATCGATTTTGTAAATGAGGTGCAGCTAAAATCACTGTTAAGAGCATTGAAGTTAATACCTGTGGATGCCATTGGAAGGCGGTCACAGGATAGTTATAAGCTTGCACTGTCGAGACATAGACCTGATAATGATTAATAACAGAAGTGAGAATTGATAACACTGGATAAATTGCCATTAAAATATCAAGCATTCAGGCATATATCCTGAGTCTGTGTTTATATATAAAATAAATTCAACAAAGGAATATTTACTTTTGCACCTTATTATATTCATCCACGCTTGTTGTCAAGATCTTAAAAAACTTAGCTAGCTCCTGGTTTGCTTGCATTCTTTCAGGTAAATGCCATACTGTTGTAATGGTACAACACATAAAATTTCAGATCAACCAAATTATTTACTCAATCATCCATAATAATTTAATAAATCTAAACATTTTTAGAGTCCATTGTCTCCCAAAATTGAAGTGCACTGATCTAAGGAATCAATTGTACAAGAAGTCCATATCAATGGAATTCTTCCATGAATCAAAGAGGCTCACGACAAAGCAGGATTACCAAATAAGCCCGCTTATTAGACCCAACACTTCCATTGAGCTAGATATTCATGAGTGACTAGCATTATTACAGAAGATGAGGGAAATTAAAACTGAGAATTGAATCTAACAATAAAAAGATGGTTGTTTTTGAACATAAAGTTTAACACATTTTTAAGAAATTGAATCTAGGTACACAAATGAAAAGCAAGTTAACCATACATGAAGCACAATTTTCTTACATGGTGGTTTTGCATAACCAGGCAATCCGTACTCAACTTCTTAAGCAGCTCCGGGGGAAATCTGCAAAATGCCCACGAGTATCACGTTGCGAAATCATGTCATTCTGGAAGCTTATTACCAGAAGAAAATAAAACAATCTGGATTAAGCTGCAAAAATGCTAAAGACAGCCTGGAATCTTTTTCCTACTCATGACAAGACTGTCCAGAAACTTTTGAATCTTGTGTACGGGTTCATTATCAATATTGAGTCAAAGTGTTTGAAAATCAAAAAATGGTAAGCATGCTGAGAAAGTTAGATGTGAAGAGGCTCCTAGCATCATTAATTGTAACAACATAAAAATCAATTAGAGACCAATGAAAACTATGTACCTTTGGAACAATGTTCCTTCAATATTAATGTTTTTGACGAATTGGAGGGTAGATGCCTGATTTGCTCTATCAAATGTTTCCAGAATGTTTCTGTCCTATTGTTGAGGAAGAGAAAAAAGTAAAAATAAAAATAATGAACAGCAAAAGCAATCAGCATTGCCGGAAAGAGTACCATCATATTATAATAGTTGTAAGCAGTAAAAGACATTTTTCTAACGCAAGAGACAAACTAAAAGCATACAGTAAAGCCATAAGAAGCACACACACTAATATGCATACAAAATCCAAATTGAAATTGAACAGCAGGATATTAATCAAGAGACGAACAAAACATGTTTCAAGGCTAAAATGAGCACAAGTTAATCAGACACAAAATTGGAAAGCTATGCCAACCAACCAGAAAATCAAAACGGGTTAAGGGTGAGAAATTACCTCGCTAACGATCATTGATAAAAGTTCAAAGCCTAAGCAAATGGCATATACTGGAAAATGATCGCCCGCATCATTCTTCTCTAAAATTTTCTGCAAAATCGGAGAAAATAAGAAGCTTGTACTAAGTACGAAATTTCAAGACACATAAGAAAATACACCATTAACGTGCTTGACACAAAAATGCTAACACGCATGCTTCTGCACACTTGAAAAAATGTACACATTCATGCTTCTGCCACATAAATCATGCATTACTCTCTAATAAATATAACAACATTTAATATAATTTACCTTGAAAATTTTTTCAACAATATCGTAGTACAAACCGTTTTTAGCCCAACCGCCAGTATACAGTATACCGTTCACCAATTCAAGCTTCTGCAACACGCAACACGCAACACGCAACACGCAACACAATACAACATAACGCAACAGATTAACTCAACTAATTAACGACAATTAATAACAAATTTAAGAAGACAAAACATTAAATTATATAATTATTTTTTCATTTACCTCAAAAAGAATCTCTTCAGGTTCATTGAAAATGAGAGGGATGACACGAGCGCCTCCTGATTCAGCGAACTTCACGTACGACGCGGAGATATAAGACGCGTTGGTGGCGTTACTCAGCCTCCCCGAAGCGCCGTCGCCCGGATGACTTAGAATACCGATTACCGGCCGGTAATTCAAACTCGGATCGGGAGCAGGACAATGAGCACAGAAGGTAGTACTCACTGAGTCAGCATTGTGCTGTTGACTCGGTAGAAGAATCGTCGATGACTCGGCTTCAGCGAAAGAAAGTTCGTTGAATAGGCACAGGAGAATCGGAATCCATAGGCAGTTCCGCGGCTTCCGCGTGGTGGGAGACGAGGGCATTTTGGGAAAAATACTTGGTGGAAAGCAAACGTAGTTGAGGATAGATGGGTAAAAGAGCTGCTGTGCCGGTAGCTTTATAGAGTGACGAGCTTGCACAGCGCACCAAAATGGTCAGACGTGTGAACCATGTGATAAAATATTTTTAGGGAGCTGCTAACTTACAGCCGGCTGTAAGTTACAGCACACACAAATTATGCGGGACCCATCATTTATTACTGTTCACGCATAATTTTGTCATTTTGTGTGTGCTTTACAGCAGCTGTAAGTTAGTGTTTGCCATATTTTTAATCCATTTTCACTACTTACATGAAAAAAAAAAAACAAAAAAAAAATTTGCATTCATAGATTTACTGAAATGGCCAATACATTTAACCAATTTAATTTTTCGTCTACTGCTATTAACACAAGTGAGTAGTACCTTAGAAATTTTTAGCCAGTTCTATGAAATTTTAAAAAAAAAAAATTTTATTTTAGCTTTGTCTTTTCTTTATTAAATTTATGATGATAAATGCTTTTTCACGTAAGGTTGAACAAAATTTTATAAGAAATGACTATATCTGTTATGTTTAAAGTCTAATAGATTCATAATAAATATAATGATCGATTTATATACAATTCACTTGACCATAAAAAATTAATAAACTATTATAATTCACTCAAGATTTGAATTTGTATAATAATGATTACGTTTTTTTTAACATATAATAGATATATATTTGATAGCACTATTTTCATAAATAATTTTTACTAAACAATAAAACTATAATTGTAGTTAAAATGTTAATATAACAAAATTAATATAAGATTAATTGGTTTGAACTCCTTAATTAAAAATTAAACTTTTAAATAATTACAAAAAAAATTAGAACGCATGCATGTTTTGAAAAAAATAATTATCTATTCATGTATTACATGTATAATCACACCACAAGCCACAGTGAAGTCCTATCATATATAATAATATTTGTTTGAATAAAAAAAAATGAAACTACTTTTAATAGGAGAATACTAATTAAAGAGCTGTACTTATTAATAAGGGATATTACTAAATACTCACTAGAAATTTTATGATTTATCAATTCACCGTAAAAGTTTTTTGACAATTATATCTTGTAACCAAATGTTTTGACTGTTATAATTTTACCACTAAAATCTTAACATTTGTTGAGATTATAAAAGTACTTTAGAAATTTCAAGCTGAAGTTATTTTTTTATTTTCTTAATTCTTTTATAAACTTTTATCTTTTTCCCTACACATCTGATTTATGAGCTATTTTTGGTTTTTTTTATTTCAGTTATTAGAATTTTATTATATTAAAGTATTCCAAAATAGAATTCTAGATTTTTTTAATAGACTAACGGTAATTGAAAAGTTTTATGTATCTATAAACAAAATAGTTCATGATATTATTTTCACTTGTACAAATAAATTTTGTCATGTTAAGCTCAATTATAATTAAACCCCCAAAATAATTCATATAATTTATATTACTATATTTAATTGATTTAATTATAATTGGGCTAATATGGTGAAATTTGTTTGTACAAGTGAAAAAAAAATCATAAATTAGTTTGTTTACGGATGCAAAAAAAAAATTAATTACTATCACTTTCTTAGAAAACTTAAAATTCTATTATGGGAATATTTCAATATAATAAAATTTTACTAACTAAAATAAGGAAAATAAAAAAAGACCCTAAATCGGATGTTTAGAAAAGAAAATCAAAATTTGAAAAAGAACTATAACAATGGGAAAATAATGTCATTTTAAAATTTCTTAAATACTAATGTGATTTCAATAAATTTTTAACATTGTTAAAATTTTAGTGAAATGATAATAACAAAAATATTAGACGGTAAAATATATTTATCAAAAAAATATTAAAGATAAATCGATATGTAAAAAAAATTTTAGTGAATATTTGATAATATCTCTATTAAGAAACATATCATTCAGTTCATTTAGACCTTGTGAATTCCTCTTGCATTCATATATTTCCCATTAAGACTTTTAAGGATTGAAAAGAAATACAAAGAGAGTTTAAAAAAACATAGAAATAATACACGCAAAACAGAAAAAAGAGGGAGTGATGAGAAAATTTAACTTGGAATTGAGGCTTGATTCTCTTTATGAGAGAGTGTCAGATGAACCTAAAAGATAATATTAAAAAAAGAATGAAAAATTAGAAAAGAAAATCCGAAAAGTTGGTTAAGAGAATGAGATATGAGGACGAAAGATGAATAATGGCAAAGAGATATCAGAGAAAGTAGAAAGAGAAACGCTAAGGAGATGATAGAGGAAAAAGTAGGTGGGACCAAGAAAAAAGTAGATAAAAGTACAATTATTACATGTTGAGAAATGTCTGGAATTTGTTTCAGAAATTATTTTATAATTTATTTTGTGGAATAACCAAAACATGCTAAACTTGTTTTGTAATTGGGTTCGATTATGTTGATATTTCACTATGATAAAATATTTATTTATAATTATAATTATAATTATATAATTAAAATTATAATAAATTTTTTATTATTTATTACTTTATGTGTATAGATGAGATTCATACTCTATTATTAGAGGACCGAACAGCCCGAAGAATAATAAATCTATTCTAACATAACCATAAATTTTATAATTTATTACTATAAAGTGAGCTCCGCTTTTGTATTTCACAATACATGGCGTTGAAAAATGTCCGCTGAACATATATCACATTGAAAAACAAATATTAGAGGACCGAACAGCCCGAAGAATCTATATCTAGTCGATCACACAGTGTTGAATCACTAATTTGGCATAAGACTATCTTGCATTATATGTAACATAAAAAGTACACCTACCAATTTAAAACAATTTCAGAACTAAGCCATACTTAAATCTATTTGTAGCAATATTCTTATATTAATGTATGTAACAGAGCATTACCCCACTAATTTGCAACACAAACTCGTCTGCGAATTAAGGGTCAGAATAAGCCACATCAGCCCCTACTTCACAAAGTAATTTTACATTTTTAAAATTTTAAAAGAATTTGCAGGCTGCTACGAAACGATGCCACGAGACAGGATGGTGACTGACCAGGAAAGCAAAAATGCTTCATATTACATAACATATGTTGGGTAATTTTTAAAAACCTCCCTTGAGGTTTGGGCTTGTTGTAAGTAGATAGCGAGAATCTGTTTATTTATAAAAAACTCTCTATCGTCAGTTAATTTTAACATTGATCGTTAGTTGACTGTGCAAAGACAATATTACCCTTAACAATAGTTTGTAAACTGACATAACTAAAAAAAAAACTAAAATTGTTGGCGCGAAAAGCACAAACCCTATTTTTTGACAATTTTATCCTTATTAATTCCAAAGATTTACAATATCATAAGTAAAGATTATGACTATTTCATTTTTAAGTTTTTAATTTTATCTTTCTTGTAGGAACTTTAAGGAAATATCAATAATTTAAAGAGGATTTTTCAAATTTTTAATTTTATCTTTTTTGTAGGAACTTTAAGAAAATATCAATAATTTAAAGAGGGTAAAATAGCCAACAATTTTGGTTTTTTTTTAGTTATTTCCGTCTACAAATTATTATTAAGGGTAATATTATCTTTGCACAGTCAACTAACGGTCAATGTTAAAATTAACTGATGGTAGGAGATTTTTTACAAATAAACCAATTCTCGCCATCTACTTGCAACAAACCCAAACCTCAGGGGAGGTTTTTACCCAACAAATGTTATAAACGAGCCGCAAATGAGATTCTGCAAGCATGATCTTGGGAGATCGTGCCGTTGCTTCTGTCGGCAAGTGCGGATACAGGGTTGAGGCGGGTGGGGTAACAGACCCACAATTATCTTTTATTTATTTTTCTTAACACGATCAAGTTAATAACAAAGTAATTTCATTTTTCTCCCAAATCTCACCTATCATTTTGCATTTTTTTTTTCACCTCGTTAAATAACCTACATCTTTATCAGTTCTGACCTTCACTGTTCTACAAAATTCTCTTTCAAATTAACCAATTTTACTCAATCATTTTTTTTCCACTTTCGCTGTCTCATTAGGTATAGTGCGAGTATTGCTGTGACTCTTGATATTTACTCTCCAATAGATTTAAAAAATTGAGTCCACATCTTTTTTAAAAGGGAGATTATCATTTTACTATCAAAGTTTTACAGACATATCACATCAGTACCAAGATTTGTCGAAAAATACATTTTATTACTAAAGTTTTGCATCGTTATCAATTCACAACCATTTCGTTAACAATGTTAAAAATTTGTTGATATCATAAGGGCATCAAAAACATTTGCAGCTGTAATAGTAAAATTGTCTGTTAATTTTATAAATAAATTATCATTTTACTACCAAGTTTTTAGGGAAATTATCATTTTACTAATGAATTTTTATGGAAAATTATCATTTTACTACCAAACTCTTGGAAATAAAATCTACTTTTAACTCCATTTCTGTTAAATATTAACTTTTTCTTAACGGAATGATAGTGAATTGATAACGACGCAAAACTTTGGTAGTAAAATATACTTTTCGGCAAACTTTGGTACTAACATGAGATGTCAGTAAAACTTTTGTAGTAAAATGATAATATCCTTTTTTAAAGTAACAAGATGCTAGAAAAAAAAAGTATTACATTTTCTCGATGATTCTAGATAAGAATGCCTGTAAAAAGATACACGAAAAAGAAAGTTGTGGAAAAATAAATTAGGAAAATATAGAAAAAGGGACCACACTCAAAATGTATGGCGCACAAGTTGAGGGACCTTCAATAATAATAAGGAGATACTCTAATTACTATATTTCTCTTCTCTTAGTATATTGCTCTCTCTACTTAGAATCAAATTCTTCCCCTGTAATGCATGTTGCCTGTGCTTTTATGACCTAAAGTCACATAGTTTGTTTAGACTTTCGCTGAGCTTTATCAATGAATATACTTAATTATCTTAATTTGTCGAGATTGCATGAGCAGCTGAAAAGAGTCATCACTTAAGTGGTTGTCTCTTGAATATTTTCAAGAGAAAGTATCCACCGACCACCCATTTTTTTTTTATTTTTTCAAAAATACACATTTTTTTGTTGATTTTTCTTAAAAGTTACATTTTTTTGCACTTTTTCACTTACATTTGCATTTTGTTATAACCTTGTTGATGTCATAGGTTGTCATTTCACCTTCGTAGCAAAAATCAACGTCATTTAAACACGATAGAAAGAGAGAAAAAAAAGGTAAAAATATTCCAAATTATTTTGTTTAACTTAATATCTAATGTCTAAATTGCAAAGAAATTTTGAAGTAATTTAATTTTTTTTCATTTAATTAGGGTGAAATAGTAATTTTACAGGGGGTAAAATTGTTATTTTGTTAATATTCTGTTAACTTTTGTCACGAAATTTAGATGGAGGAAAAATGATACATTTTGTAATCTTTTGTAATCTAATAATTATTTTTTATTTTTAATATTTTGTAATATAATTATTTTTTAATCTCAACAAATTTATTAAATAATAAAGAATATAAGAAGATGAGAAATAGTTTTGCCACATCACCTCTTCTAGTTCCAGCTTTATATATATATATATATATATATATATATATATATATATATATATATATATATATATATATATATATAAAGTAATGGACACACACACACATATTCAGTACTTCTATTTACCCATATTTATTAATAGGTGGGAAATTAAAGTCGTAATTACCATAATGTATTATGAATTGATATGTGAAATTAAATATTAATAAAAGCTAATTTGTAGACTAATAAAGTAAACCATATTTTATGGGCACTTGATACATTAATCTAAGGTCAAATGAGATATATCACATGATATTTCAAACTGTAGTCCAATTTTCAACATTTGCATATGGTTTTACATGATAATTGAATTATCTTATATTATTAAGGATATGAATTAAGTATTATTTTAGCAATTTTGAGTTTCGTATTGAGTTTTCAAATTAATTGAATGTTGAAACTCTTTCATGTTTGGCCTGACATTATTATTTAGTAAAATTACGAAAAGCCAATAATGAATGGTGTAGTAACGTGCAAAGATCAAGAAATTCATAAGGCACTGGGAAGTTTGTCAATAATGTAACGTACAGAATCTCTAGCCAGTAGGACTTCTTCAACCTTTATAGATTCCAGACAAAATCGGGACCTCAATTTCTATGGATTTTATAGATGGGCTTCCAACATCACAAGGATACACTGTCATCATGGTTGTCGTGGATCGTCTGTCAAAATATGCACACTTCGTTGCTTTGAAACATCCATATGCAACTCTGACAGTGGCCAAGGTTTTTATGGCTCAAGTTGTGCGACTTCACCAGATACCAAGTTCCATCATTGCAAGAGAGATTTTTGATAGATAATTCTACAGGGAATTATAAAGAGGAATTTTATTAATTGATCAAATGTTAAAGTTACAATAACAGGACTTCTCTATTTATAATAGAGTAAACCTACTTTCTTAAGTTAACTAAAAAGGGAAGTAAATCACAATTATAATAGAAATAAAAAACTAAACACATACCATAGTTAATTCTAATTAAAATAATAAAAATCTTATAATTCTAAAATAATGTCCTATATCATAAGAGATTTAGAGTTTAAATTCTGTAATGTGGAGGGAGTTAGATTAGTGTTAGACTAAGTAATAAAATAAATAAATAAAAACTCAATTTTTGGAAAAACTCCAAAGGTTAGATGATTGATTATTTTGCCGAATGCTGTTTCATTGGATAGACACCGGCAAACTTCGTCGCAAAGATTGAATCACGAGTTTCTTATTGCTATTATCTCCTTTTGTCAATTCAATTATGTGTTTTGTACTTTTCCTTGTTCATCTTTTTGGATAATCGCAAAATGTGGACCGTAAACGCATGCATTAATCATTTCATCCATAGTATCATATTGCATTTATTTTTTCTACCAAACCTACTGAAAAGATTGATCATAAGTGTCTTCTTCTTTTATTTTAGGACTTTGATTCCTTGAATAATGATGTAAGTTATCTAAATTACAAAATTATACCAAATAGGCGGCCCCAAATAAGTGATATAACTTAGTTAGGGATCTCGTCATCTACAATATTAACTTTGTACGATGGTTTTTGCATTATTTAATACGTAGGCTCCACATGGATGTGATGAGGGATTAATTTCTACGCAAGTGGGTCCCAATGTGACTTTCGCTACATCACGTGATTCTCTTAAGCGTTATGCGTCGAAAATCTTCTTCGACTTTTCTCAGTGGGTCCCAATTGACTTGACGGATTGTTATGTGAATAAAACAAAACAAATAGTATAAGGATTCTAAATTACATGTAATGTAATTTATAACTATTTATATAAAATATGAGTGAATCTCAACATTATTATTGTTTATACCAGTGGTTGTAAGTTACATATAACTTGAAGTTTGCCCTAGGATAAATAATTGTTGACCATTTCTCTGAGGGTCTGCCTACTATTCATCTAGTGTATGTATGGTTGATTTTGCCATGACATGTTGAAGTTACACATGTCCAATAATGATTGTAAAGTAACCGGTTATTCCGGTTGAATTCACAATTCTCACTGTTTGTGTTAATGTTCCAAGTTATTTACACTTTGTCACAAGTTCTGTTGTTAAGTCTCTTATCATCACAACTGTTGCTTTTTAATGTTCAAAAGTGTTATTTTCCATGTCACAAGTACTAAACATTGAGTCACAAATTTATTAAGAAATGTTCCTCATATTTGTACTTTGATATATATATATATATATTTAACTGAAGATAAATATAACGTATTAATATGATTTTTTTTATATATATTGTTAATTACAAGTAAATATAATAACATTGCAAAGGCAAATAGGATCAAATTTAGTTCTGTCATTACTAAATTATTTAACAATAAAATTCAACAAATTTGTTTTCCTATTTTTGAAGTAATATATTTCAAGTCACAACCTAGACTAATATAATTTCTTCTAGTGGATGGTAGTTGAATTGAAATAAATGGAGAGAAACAAATTGGACCAGGTGGAGCATGAGACTGTGGAGTGGGATTTGGATGCAAGAGGCTTGGAGTTGGTATTATGAAACTTGATGAAGAAAATCAAAGTGATGTTAATGAAAATGTTCTAGAGGTAAAAACTGTTAATCTCTTAGTTAGTGTTCGGCATGAATATTATTTATTAATTTAAATGGCCATTGAACAATTGAACCTTAGTACGATTAAATTTATTTTTTGATCTTTTTTCACTGAATTGGTTCAAAAAAATATTCTTTTGATAATTTCAATCCTATGCCGATGAATATGTATTCAGTGAGGCTTGGTTCAATGTAGCGTGTGTGGTGATATTGCATAAACGATATAAAATGTTCGAAAAAAGTACATGTGGGTATTGAGATTTGAAAAAAGTTTTCAATCAGCTGGCTCGAAATTAGATGAGACTTTTGAGTGGAAAAGAAGCTCATGATAAGAAAGTGCTTCACTATTATAATTTTTATGGAAAAACAACTATCGCCAAAGTAATTGCATTTCCAACTAGTTCTATTTCTATGATCAATTCAACATTGAATAAATTGATAATTTCATAGTGTAATTAAAGTAACCATACCTGTTTACAAACTATTGTAATCATTCCTTTGGTCATAATAATTTGCTAATTTGGTGTTTGAGACTAGTCATATTGGATCCCGAATAGGCGTTGGGCGAGGCCATAGTGCATATCAAAGTTAAATTATATTACAATGGTATCCTAATTTGATATAGTAATACTGAAATTGAAATCATGCAAAGACGAATTAAACGGGTAAAATGAAGGATAAAAGGTTAATGAAAAAAATTTATGACTGTAAAGAGGAAATAAAATAATTATTTACAATAAATGTACTTTATTTCTAATAAATACAAATAAAAAATATTTGTATAATTAATCTATTAAATCATTCTTATATTTTTTTCTTTCTTAGGTTTATTTTTACTATTAAAGTTGCTTTAATATAAGTTCTATTTAATTATTTTACTTTATGACATAAAATGACCTAATCGCCCTAAGAAAAATGTGTTCTTCTATGTAATACTTTAGGTACTTAATTTTGTGACATATAATCTAACTTTTTAATTGCAGCCTAATGATTTTCAATATTTTACTTGTATATAATAGTCTAATAGTTTACATGAGTATTTTGCATAAAAATATTACCATAGTTTAATTAAAAGTTAATAATCATACTAATAAAGTAGAATTGACCATTTGGAAATAATGAATTTTGTATAAAACAAAAAGAATGTTAAAGTAAACTTTTGGTATGTTTACTTTTTAAGGGTAAAATAATCAATTTCGATTTAGACTAAAGCAATCTTAATAGTCAAATGTAATAAAAAAATCTAAATCACAAAAAAATAAATTAAAATATAAAAAATATATATTAAGATAGATTTAATTGATTAATTCTTTAGAATTCTTCTTTATTTGAAATTTTTAAAAATAATGTGAATCTTTTATAATTAATTTTTAAAAGTGCAGTGGATTTATAGAATTTGTGTGGTAAAAATATCACCACCCTATAAAATATTATAGACAAAAATTCAGTGTCAATAAATGGCATATATATTCTTGTTAAGACTCTTGTTTTTTAATTTTTGCATAGGCCATCACGAGTAGGGATGGCAAAAATTCCCATGGGGACGGGTACCCTTGGGGATTTTCTCTATTCGAGGAGGGTACGGGGATAATTGTATACCCAATTTTTTATTCGGGGAGGAGACGGAGATAATTTTTTACCCAATTTTTTATTCGGGGAGGGGACGGGGACAGGGATGAGGTGGAATCCCCATCCCCTACCCATTTCCCCATTTTAATTTTAATTTTAATTTTTATTTTTAAAATTACTAATAAATAAATAAAAAAAATTATAAATATTGTTAAAAATAATAAATATCAAAATATTTATATTATTAAATGCTAATAGGTATCCTACATTAGCTCGAATTGCTAGAGATATTTTGGCACTTCCAATTACAACAGTTGATTCTGAATCATCTTTTAGCACCGGTGGTGGAGTTGTGAGCCCACACCGTAACAAACTTCATCCAAGCACATGGGAGGCCTTAATGTGTTGTCAAAGTTGGTTACGAGCTTACAATAGCAGTATGAGTTTATTTTACATTGTAATTATATTATACAGTTATTAATATTTGCATTTATAAGTTACTTTACTTATATCATTTTCATTGTTTTAAGTTTGAAATCTGAGGCTATCTCTCAATTTGCCACATTTCTCGAGGAAGAACAGGACGAGCAGGAGGTAAATAGTTTTATTAAAAATATTAATTAAGTATCTACATTTATTTCATTTATTTTATTGCCGATATAAAAATTATTTTTTTTTCTTTTTATTGTAGGATTATGAAGATTGAGTCGTTGACAAAGATAATTATTTTAATAATTTATATTTGGAATGTGACTTTGTAATGGATCAATATTAATATAAGATATATTTTGAACTTTATTTTTATCTGAATTTTTTATTTTAATATGATTAATTTAAAATCGAAAAAAAAATGTATTAGACTATTAGTTATTCGGGGACCGGGGACCCTCGGGAATCCCCTGTTATTATTCGGGGGAGGGGATGAGGATTCTCTTAAGCAATTTTGACGGGGATGGGGACATACACAAAATATCATAGATGAATATGGAGAGATTGATCCCCTCCCATCCCCATTGCCATCTCTAATCACGAGAGCAGGGGTTGCCTTTTTTTTCTTTCTATTCTCTTCATTTCATTTTTTTTTTCCGATTTCACATAAACATAGCAGACACATTTACAGATTTACTGGGCCACCATGTCCTAGCTCTCCCATTTTAACTACAACATCAACTGGTCCACCTAGTTCTTGCGATTCCTTTAATCAACATCAACCATTGATTGTATAGTACTTTATATCTTGCGGTTATTATTTTTTCCATATATTTAATTCCACGCAGTCTGTCAATGGACCTGGTGCATAGCAGTCGTATCCTTTCTTCTGTAGATAAACTTGTGTGAGGGCACGTGCAACCCCTAATTATGTTGGGGAGTCAACATTCCATGCATCTCTGTATGTTATACAGCGCATGCAGAAAACCGGTATAACCGGTTAATATAATAAAATTACAATTTCATTTATTTTTACTGTGAAAAAATTATAAAAAAAGGAAAAAAAAGATAAATATGGAATTAAATGAGGCAAAAGATTGTAATAATTGTAAATTTATAAATAATACAAGAGACTATAAAAATATTATAGTTTATGTCAAAAAAGAGATATATTCCTACTTATTTTGTCACGTTCTAATATTTACGGTGCATGTTTCAAGTTTATTTTTTAAATTCCTATTTTTCGTTAAGATTTATCTAAATTTTGGTAACTTATTTTAACTCATTTTTCCACCAACATTTGGTTCCATATTTTCACTTTTTTCATTAAATTCCAACTTTTTAAGTGGATATTTAGGTTTATTTTTTATATCTCTACATTCCATTAGACTTTATCTAGTTTTTGGTCAGTTGTTCCAACTTATTTTTCCACCACCTTTTGGTACTACATTCTTACTCTTTTTATCGAATTCCAACATTTTGCGCAAATATATTAGGTTCGATTTTTAGATTCTTACTTTCCATTAAAAGTAACTTGGGGGTTAACCTCTTCAGCTCTTATTCCCGCCAAATTTTGGTTTGATATTCCTACTCTTTTTACTTAATTCCAATATTTGCATGAATGTTTTAGGTTTATTTTTCAAATATCCATTTTGCATTGGAATTTATCAAATTCTCATCATGTCGTTCCAACTTCTGGGTTATGCTCTTCCACTCATTTTCCCACCATTTATTGGTTTTATATTCCCCCTCATTTTATTGGATTCCAACATTTGGGTAAATATATCAAGTTTTGTTTTTAGATCTCAACTTTTCATTAAAATTTATCAAATTCTTTGTAAGTTGTTCCAACTTTTGGGTTAATCTCTTCAACTCTTTTTTTACCAAATTTTGCTTGACAGTTGAGAGATATTAGTAGTGCTAGTGAATAACTCAGCGTTGAATGGAAAATTAACTTTGCATATAGTTACAGATAGGTTACGGAATGAAGAATCGAAAAGAAAGAATGTTGAAGCAGTTCCCTCTGAGTCAGATGCACTTGTTTCAAAAAAGCAAGAAAGGCGGGGAAGGAACTAAAGTAGAAATTCCAGCCATAGTTGATGGTGATTTAGATATTGTTTATGATGAGAGCTCAGTAAATCTCACTTTCCATACTAGTGATTGGTAATTAATTCGAGTGCTTCATTTCATGTTATTGCACATCGTGATTACTTCACATCTAATGATGATTATGGGCATGTTCGAATGGGAAATGACGGGGCATCCATAATTATGGGCATAGAAGATATTTGCTTAGAGACCAGCATTGGCTATAAGTTATTACTTAAAGATGTTAGACATGTACTAAATATTCGCCTTAATTTGATCTCTACAGGCAAGTTTGATGATGATGGTTATACTAACCAATTTGGTAAAGGAAAATGGAAGCTCGCCAAAGGCTCCCTAGTGTTAGCTAAGGAGAGGAAAGTAAACGCTGTCTATCTTATAGAAGCCAAGATCAAGAAAGAAGATGTGAATGTGGCTGTAAAAGATTCTGACATTGAGATATGGGATAAAAGGATTGATCATATTGGTGAGAAAGGGTTGGAAACTCTTGCTAGAAAATGATTTCTACCCAGATTTGCAGGTATATTGTTGAGTATTAGAAAGTGTATATTTATAAAGGAGAAAATCGTCATTTTATATTTCAAGTCTTACTAACACTTCTACTTTTATGTATTTTAGTCTCTTGTAATTTAATTATGTGTGTTTTATTTTAATTAAGTATTTTATGTGTTTTAGGGGCATCATGGTCATTTTATAATGAACAAGAATTCAGATAGCAAAACGGACATCACTTTTGAACTCAGGACAATCGAAAACTTTAGGAGGAGCATAAAAGGAAAAATAACATTGTTCACATGTACAGTACTGTCCATGTTACTGTTCACGACATTGTTCACACATACGGAATGATGACGTGGCATTGACCGACGATGTGGCATTGACTGATGAGGTGTCACAATTCCATTGGAGAAAATTCTTATGCATTGTTGATCGATGGCGTGGTAGCATGTTAGTGGACCAAAAATCGCGCGTATGATACATGCATATACACAGGATTATTTTCAACCAAATCGCGTCACTGTTCAAGCCGGTTGACTGTTCAAACCACGTGGTCAAACTGCGTACTGTTGACTGATGACGTGACGCAATCCTAAGTGTCCAAATTGTTTTTAATCCGATTGCCATGATTTACTCAATGTATCTATAAAAATGGATCTCCCCCCCCTAATTTGGCATCCCTGAATCCATTTTTGAGCTCCATTTTCTGTAATTCATTCTCCATCTTATATTTTCTATGTATTTTAATAAATTCTCATTTTGCCCCTAGTTCAATTATGAGTAACTAATTTTCTTTCAAGCTTGGGTTGAAGGTGAAGTCTCAACATGTGTCATAGGATTTACTTGGTAAATTTACTTTCTCTTCCCCTCTAATTATTGTGGATGTTTTGACTTTTCGTCGAAAAATAATAATAATCTTATCTAGATACCGCCCTAGTTTCACCGGCTCCCTAGTACAAGGTTATTATTATTTGGCACGATAAGCCCGAAGCATTATATTGATTAGAGTGTGGTTCATGAGGAGTGGAAATCCCCCCTCATGATTTAATTAGCATTAATAAGGAATATTTAACCCATGGTGCATGTTGATGCGGATCTAGATATCCAAGTACGTCATTTCAATAGATCTTCACTTCAATTTATTATCATCATTTTAATTTAAATTTTAGAATATTCCAAATTATCTTTACCACAAATCCAACCACCCATTTAGAAAAATTAATTCTACACACAATTAAAATCTACTTCCTCGTGGGATCGACACTCGTCACCATTAATCTAATATAACCGAACCCAAATGATAAACACATGATCTTATTCTCAGTAGTTATTAGACCCCACCTGGTTCAATATGCGCCGTGGATTGCAGCCCATGGAAAATTTAGAGGTAGAAAAGTGGATTCAAACTAATAATTCTTTGAAATCTTTCTCATCATCCAAATCAATCTTGTATAAGATGCAAACAATAGTAATAAGACACGAGATAAAATGCCCTTAAAATCCACACCACATAATCGGACGATGCCTTATCATTCAGTCCTAGTGTGCGGAGAAAACGCAATAAACGGACCTGTCATATTGTCAAATGAATGGTCCCACTAGATTATCATTGATAGAAATAACAAGAAATCATGGGTGAATTTGATGTGTCTTTGGGACTAAACGGTCGATTCAAAAAAGGAACAAATTAAAGTAAACCAGTTGATTTGTGAAATGATAGAAAATTGTTTAATTCAGATGAACTTGACAAGAAAATTAGGACGGTCTTCCAAAATCTATATGCACCGTAGAATGCAACGGTTTGTAATCCTTTGTGCATGATTATTTAAAAGTTCCATATCTCAAGTGATTTAGTTTTCAAAAAGAAGATCTCTTGTGAATGGTTTTATTTTTTATTTTCCGGGATGACACTTGGGTAATATACATATAATCTTGCCATCACAACAAAAAAGGTCTTTCAATTTTAATTAATTTTTTTTAATTACGCGTTACACACCAACATATAGACATAAGGAAAAAATCACAACTTATTAGTTATTTTAATTTAATTATTGGAGCTAGAAAATTTTCATACTTGCGTTATCCATCTTATTTTTAGTTACCCCTAGGGGCTATTAAAATTTAGTGTTGATTGATATATATTTTTTTAAATGATCCAAGGAATTTATTGAAAACTAATAAAAAATAGCACAAATTAAGGGAACATAATGAGCCTTGTCCTTTATTATAAATATACTAAACATTATTCTTTTTTTCCTCGGAATTCCTCTCAATTTTGGCAAAGTTACTTAGGCACTATTTGTAAATTAAGGATGAAACTCAATAAGATGCTTATTTCATAATTTTTACAAAAATAGTGTTTGATAAATTTTATAAAAATTACTTATTTCGTAATTTTTTATATTTTGATAACAACTTTTAAAAGCAAGTAAGGATTTATTTTTTATAAGCAACCATAATTTTCTAATATATGAACCATTAGATATTATATTACTGCCATAATCAAATTACACTAATAACAATTATGTCATTGCAGCCATGACATTACACAATTATACAAGGAGGCATGCACAATATGGTCTTTATTTTGACAACATTGAAAATGATCCTAATTCAATATTTGATAAAGGAATAGAAAGAGATGATGACATTCAAGAAGAGTATTACAATATTAATGGTTCTGGATCACAAGAATGAAAAATTTGAGGATTATTATTATAACAAGTTTAAAGTTAAAGTATGCATATTTCTTTTTATTTTATTTAGATTATGTATGAGTATGAATTTTTATTATATTTTATATGACAGATTATGAAGTTCATTAGATATTATTCAATTGAGTTTTTTGCACTTTTTGTAATTTTATGTGCTTTAAAAAGAAAAAAGGCATGTCTACACAGTTTATTAAACATACTATTGTAAAAGGCAATTTAAACTTTTGTCTATTTTATTCATTATATAATAAAATAACACTTTTGTAATAAAATTTATTAAACACGTGTATTTTACTTTTCAAACTCACAGCAACCGTAATAACACAGTTAACCAAACACCAAGCTACTTTTCTAATCAGCTGCTTATTTCATCTGTATCAATAGAAGTAGTTTATTTTATCAGCCACCACAATCCCAAACTAGCCTCTTAGTTTGTTTGATTATAAATCATCCACCTCAATCTTTGATGGATTAAGGCGGATTCAGACGGCTTATCGAAAGGAAACCGTACAATTGGCTTGAGGTGGAGCTTTTAGGAATCATTTGGGTGGTTTTGGATTGGCATGAGGTTAAAAATTCAGCATATTTTTCTGAGCTTTTGGCTGCTTTCATGGTAATTGAATTGGCCTTTGATAGAGGATCGCAAAATATCGTATAATCTTTGGCTTGAGTGATTCAGTTGTGATTGTTAGTTTCCTACATATAGGTTCTTTGGGTTCTCCTTGGTGTCTCAAAAATCATTGGTAGAATTGTAAGGTCAAACTCTTAGATATGAAATTTAAGAGATTGTCAATTTTTTCATTTATTGAAATTAACATGTACCACTTACACTGTATGATATTTATAATAGCCAAAATTTTCCTACCACCAAATGTTTAAAGAAAAAGAGGTATAAATGGGTTATTTTCTTGATGATTTAACTTGAAAATATAAAAGATATATTTATTATAACCAAACATTTAAAAAAAAGTATAAGAAAATCGTCAATTTATTAATTTTTTGTTCACTTCAAAAAATACATTTTAATTTCTATTTTTATGATTTATTTAATTTATAATAAGTATAAATAAAAATGTATTTAAAAAATAAGAATAATATTGTAAAATTATACTGTTAGAAAGATTATTAACTATTATAAAAATTGTAAGAAAATAAATAATATATATTAATTTCAGTGAAGGAAAATTAACATCTCAACCGCGAATTTTTGATGCCCTCACACTTGCGCAGCAAATAGTACGATGGCCGATCTCCACTGTTCTGATTTTACTTGATAGAAAAGGCCGCCTATTGCTATGCAAGAGTTACTTTGTAATGATGTTAGTAGATTCCCAGTTATCAGTTTCTTTGATTTATGCTTCATGCTTTCTTTCAGAGTGCTATTTGTTTAAAATTTATTTTTCTCTTTCTCTTTCGCTTTCGTCTGATGTTATGTTCTTGCTTAGGATAAGCCTCATTTTGTTCCCGTAAATAATTGTACCTCTTATACTAAATAATAAAATAATAATTAATTAATTTTTAGAAAAAAATGAAAAAGTTGGGTGAATGATTATTTTGCCGAATAGTGTTTCATTGGATAGCCACCAACAAACTTTGTGGCAAAGATTGAATCACGAGTTTCATATTGTTTTTTTTTTTTTGGACCAAAAACACATGCATTTATCTTTTTGGATCTTTACAAAATGTAGACCGTAGACACATGCATCAATCATTTCATCCATAATATCATAATGCATTTATTATTTTTTTTCTGCCACACCTACGTAAAAGATTGATCATAAGTTTCTTCTTCTTTTATTTCAGGACTTTAATCCTTACATAATATGTAAATTACATTAATTACAAAGTTCCACTAAACAAGTTAAATATAATTTATTTAATACAATTTTATACTTATTTAATGCAACATTATGATAAATATAACTTACATTATTATTATGTAAGGAATCTCTTAATTTTTTTTCATCTATAATATCGATCGTGTATGATGGTCTTATATTATTTAATATGTAGGCTCTACATGGATGTGATGAAAGACTATTTTCTACGTTAATGGAATTGCCTTGAGCGTTGTTATGTCAATAAAACTAAACAAATCAAAACATAATGGATAAATATCGGTGGCCATTTCTAATACAGAAAAATTTGTGGGCGGCGCGTGCACCACCTTAGCATATTGAGGTAGTGCACTAGACCATACAAAATTTTCCGTATTGAAAACTTGTATAGGGTACATCACCACCTCAGTGTATTATTAACGTGGGGCACCTGACTACACAAGTTCTATCATTCAGTGGATCTCATGGGTGTTGTAAGTGGAACCCACAAACTAAACGCTGATCGAGGTATCAAATTATTTGAAACAAAAAATTTGTGGACCCTACAAACAGAACCTATGTATATGCCAAATGATAGAGCTCGTGTATTGCAATAGTGAGCCTGTCCCACACCAGTTTATCTCTTTCTCCTAACTGACGTTGCATCTCATTGTATGAACATGACATATAATTTCTAGCATTATTAGCAGAGTTATAAAAATGACGATGTCCAAACTCATTGTCTCATTCTCTGTTACTAGACCACTAGGTCGTGAATTGCATCCAATAGGAAAGGGTAAAAACTCATTTAATTCTTATATTATATAATTATTACTGTTTAATTTATATATTTTTTAAACATATCTTAGAATATTTTTGTCATTAAACTATTAATATTTCTGTCATTATTTTTTATTCTTTTTAGCTAGCTTCTATAATGTTATACTCTTATAGTAATGTTTCTTTCCGTTAGACATTAATAAAAAGAAAAAATTAAATTACTAATTTAACCTCATAAATAAAATTAAAACAAAAAGAATATATATTAATTTTTTGTAGAAGCTCACATATGTATAAAAAAATTAATATTTTAAAATTAAATTACCATTTTTTTTGGAAATTAATAAAAAAATTGATATATTAACTCTTCGGTAGAGTGTCCTAGAAAAATTAATATCTATTTTTTTGTCTCTATTTTATTTTTTGGATGTTAAATTTGTAATTTAATTTTTTTCTTTTTATTAATGTCCCCAAAAAAAGAAACATTCTTGTAAGAGGGTAATATTATAAAAACAATTCAAAAGGAATAAAAGGTAATGACATGGGTATCAATAATTTAACGACAGAAACATTTTAAGGTATTTTAAAAATATAAAGACTAAATGAGAACCAACCTCAAAATATAAGGACAAAATAAATTTTTACCATGTAAAAAATTACATATTGTAGAGTTAGTTGAGTATAAAAAGAAAAGATGTAGAGTTATTTGCACTTTAAAATTTATTTTGAACATTCCTATTGTAATAAAATTTACTATTATTTGAGCGTCCATATCACAAATAAGGATGACTTATTATTAATTAGCAAAAGTGAGTCAATCAATTTTTATGTTCATTGACAATTAATCTTTTTTAATCAATAATCAAAGTGGAGACAATTTGTTAGGGAAAATATTTCACATCGACTGAGGATGAGACTTGTGTTAAGTATATAATGTTTGGGTAACCTTCAACTATTGAACAAGTTTTTAAGTATGAGAAAGATTTATGATCTTCCATATGATATTAGAGCCACTGTCATGCACGAATGTACCATGTGACAACAACCAAACTAAAAGACTAGTCTACATGTGATAGGGGAGGGACAATATCCTACATCGACTAAAGGTGAACACTATCTCAGCAAGTGACAAGGACTAGACTAAAAGACCAATTTGCTCGTGACTGAGAGTCTTAGGGGCAATATATCATATCGGTTGATAATGAATATTATCTTACCAGGTGACAAGGGCCAAACCAAAAAACCAATCTACTTGCAACCGGGGTGTTAGGGACAATATTGATCCCACATCGATTGAGGATGAATACTACCTTACCACGTGATAAAGACTAAACAAAAGGATTGGTATGCCCTTGATGGGTGATGTTAGAAGCAATATACCACATCGACTCAAGATTATTCGAGGGTTAAATATATAATGTTTGGGTAACCCTCAAATTTTAAGTTAACTTTTGAGTATAAGTTAGGCATATGGCCTTCTATATAATCAATTTTTTGACAATTATTTAAATTTTCCATCATTGTTTAATTTTTATCAAAATTTTTAGTGTTGGTAGGTTTGGGCAACCCCAACTCCTAAGCTAGTTTTTTAGTATGAATTAGGCCGATATACTTCTACAAAATCATTAATTTAATTATTGAATAATTTTATTTTCGCCATCGTCTAAATCTTATCAAGAAATTTTAGTGTTGGCATGTTATAGTAACACATAGTCTTCACTCATTTATCAGAAATGACGTCATTAGTGCGTAGGACAGATAAAGGGTGCAACATGAGCCTTCATGTTTGTATTTGTATTTGACTACGTGGTTTGCTTTGTAATTCTGTCGCGATTCAACCTCTGATTGATATGCAATGGCCTATTTGGGCTATTTGACACTCCAGAAATCTTTTCATCTTTGGAAAAAATAAAAGAAGAAGAAGATTCTCAGGTATTAGTGGCTAAAGCTGAAGTAACAGTTGAGTCCTACATAAAAATTAAAGCCCCTCAAATGAAAGCAAGTTCAAGGCAAGTGTCTGCAACTCAGCAAAGCTGGACACTCCCTCTTAAAAGCTGGTTCAAAGTGAACGTGGATGCCACCATCAAGTCTAAAAATCAATGCTAAGCCTGGGATTGTCACCAGGAATCACAAGGGAGAGTTTGTAGTTGCTGAGTGAAGAAGTCAAAATACCATGACAGTGTAGCATCTGCAGAAGCTGAAGCAACTAATTAGGGCTAGGAAATTGCAGAAGAGGCAACAAGTGTACCACTGATACTTGAAACAGATTGGCAAGACGTAATAAATTTAATTGCTAGCAAGAAGAACAGCAAGCTGGAGATTTTTTGGGCTATTTCTGAAGTTCAAGAAAAGCTTCGGAGACTAAGTTATGCTATAATTCAACATACTTCTAGATCTTGTAATCGCAAAATTAGCTTTCTGGTGTTTTTTGGGGACTTGCCCAACTCATCTCTTGTATCCTTTTTCTTAGTATGATTCTGTGAAAGCGTGCTTGATTATCAAGGGGAAAAAAAAACTAAATAAAAAAAGTGTAGACATAAAAGTTGTATTATTACACTCATTCGTAGAACGCGATTGTTGGATATCACGCACATCCATGCATGCTTTATTAAACAACACTACTTGTTCATTTATTTTACTAATACATAGTTAAGTGATTATAAACAAGCAGTTAATCCTGACCATCCATCCAGCCATGATGATTGCAGATAATCGTCGAAGTTCAGCCAATCCGAGGAACTTGAACCACCTTCTCATATTTGTCAACCACAACTCGAACCCGATCACAACGAAAATCTGGTGTAACTGGAGTTCCCTTAAGTATTATGATTGCATGAACATTAGGATTCTCTATCTGTATCGTAGCAGCAGCAATCTCCCCGTTTACACCAACCAGTTCTGGCCATGAGCTCTTGCCTGCAGTTATATTTCATATACGAATTACTAAGTGGTTAAAACTTGCTCAACAGCCAATTATGGTCGTATTCTAAAAGTCCATGGACCTAACTCATATTAACAAATTAGCTCAGTTGTATTATTAACCCAGTAATTATTAGGATAATGTCCTCAATAATAATTACGTACCATTACACTCAAATGGAGTTACGATATCGCAATTGCTGGTAGCCGTGAGGAGCTCCTGGCCATCAGAATGAAGCACTAAAGGCTCATGACGAGCAGCCAAAGATGGTTTTGCAGCAAAGGCAAAGAGAAAGACGAAGAATGCTAGTGCTAGTACTGAGTTCTTCATTGTTGATAAATTTTCAATTATTTTGAAGGCTGTTAGACAGGTGGAAATTAAAGCACAAGAGCTTGCTATTTATAGAGCTTGAAGGAATAGATAGATGGTCACTGCACTGTTGCATACTTGATCAATCAATTAGGCGCGTGGGCATGACTTTCTCATCAAAATATCTTTATTTTCATTTTTTATTTTTATTTTTTTAATAACTAGTTACCTTTAATTGTTGGATCTTTAATCCAATATTATTGAATCCTTAATCTAATATTGAACTTATATGTGAATAATTACTCATTACAAATTATTATATAAAGTTAGTCTAATTAAAAGTGATTTATTAACATTTACAATAATATGAGCTTCAATGTATTTAATAGGGTGTGAACTTTTAATGTGTAGATACTTAAAGGCAATTTTTATTTTTATGGTGGGTTGAAATTTGAATACCTAAAGACAACAGAAAAAGTTGTCTATATAAGTGGTTATAGTCTCTAAGTCACACGTATTATTTGATTCTTTATGACATCTTATCATCAGGAAGAGAGCATATATAAACTTAAAGGGTTCACTAGGAGAATGTATTGATATGGAATTCCAACTACACGACTTTAGAGAGTAATTATACATTATAGATTCAATTACGCTTCCATATATTTTGTTATTGATGCTTAGTATACAACATGAATATTTCTGGATTATAAGTGATAGCTTTCACCAAAGGATTATTGTTCTAACAAGTGGCATCAAAGCCTCTTCATATTGAATAATTGAGAATCGACTTTATTTTCAATTAATAATTAAAGTTTTGATGTTCTCTAATTTAATAATTTCAGTATTGTTGAATTTGAGAACAATTTGTGGTTTTCTTATGGTATTAAGAAAATTAAATCAGTAAATTAATATATATATATATATAAAAGGAAATCATGGTAAAATTGGTAGCCTTGGCCATGGCCATCACATAAAAACAAAACAAATTGCATGGCTTCCGGAGTTGAGATTTTGTGGCCACTAGAAAAGCGTGGCTATTGGCCATGCCATAAAGCAAGCGGTGGCAAATAAAGTAAAAGTAAATAAGAAAAAGGGTGGCCGTTTTCTGGCCAGGAAAAGTGCAACCATCAGGCTGCGTCGGCGAGCGGTTGTATAACTTAGGTGTGCACGGCAGCCATAAGGAAAGAAAAAAAAAGGAAGAAATTAGGGTTTCAAGATTTGATGCTGGTTTAGAATCTGGTTCAGGTCAACCCCAATTGGTCCAGCCCTAAACCGATCAACAGTTGACCAACTATTGTTCGTTGATATTGACTTTCAAAATTTTTTTGGGTATTTTTGGTGCAACTTTAAATTCAAATATTATATATATTTTGAGAAGAATTAATTGAAGCGACATGTCACCAAAGTGACCTCTGTTGTGGAAATTAATTTGTTTTGGAATTTAAATAGTCGAGTTTATGTAATTTCTGTGAATATCAATCGGACCAAAGGAAGATCCATATCTGATAGAATTGTATTTGCATCTGTGGCAATAAATATGTGATGATTTTTTGGTTTTGCATGTGAACAATAAATTGATGCAAAGGAAAATTTATTGTTTGACATGTTCTCATTATCAATTTTTGATTACTACACCAAGATATCACTTATAAGTTAATACTTTGTCCAAAGATAAAATATTAATGGAGCATCCGGTATCTTGAGATGGAGTTTACCTTTATTTGAATTTTTTTTTATGACTTCTATGAGCTTATTTTGTTTGTTTGTTGTTCTCTGTTCAGTTATGACTCTTACTAATATTATTGCCAACATCAACTCTATTCCTGTACTAAATAGCTCTAACTTCTAAGTCATGTCAAGAGAACCTCTTAATGGATCTCGCACTTATGAATTTTGACATTGCATTAAGAGCTTATTCTCCCCCACCTCTTATGGATGAGAGTACTTCTGATGACAAGAAGGAAATAGAAATGTGGAAGAGATCAAATCACATGTGTATCATGATCATGAAGAAGGCCAATCCAAAAGCTTTCAGGGGCTCAATGTTTAGAAGAAAATTACGATTAAAGAATTCCTTGTGGACATTAAAAAGAGATCTCTCAAGAATGAAAAGGTAGAAATAGGTACGCTCTTAATAAATATAATTTCAATAAGGTATAAGGACAAGGACAAGGACAAGAAAAGGAAGAAAGATAAGGAAGTTGCAAATACAAAACTTCAAATGAAACAACAAAAAGAAATCTAATGATTTGAAATGTACTAGTTGTTTCTTTTGCAAAGTTGAAGGGCATGGTTCGGTTTGTTCTGAGGTCAATTTAACTTCGGTACCAAGACACACATAATGGATAGATTTTGTTGTAACCACTCTTTTCATCAATGTGTCTTGTAGAGTTGCTTGAAATGCCAAATGTTCAATAATGGTGAAAGATACATCTATTTCGGCAATGGAAAGAAGGTTGAAGTTGAAGCAATTAGAAAATTTAGATTATTATTAAAGACCAGATTTTATTTAGATGTTGATGAAACATTTTGTTCTGTCTAAAAGACATAATTTGATTTCCATTTCTCTTTTGGACAAATCTGGTTTTACTTGTTCATTTGGAAATGAAAATTTCAGTTTGTTTCATGATTCAAAACTAGTTGGTTTCGGTTTTTTGTCAGGTAATGATAATCTTTATATTCTTGATACAATTGCTTCAGTTAATGAATCTCTGCAATTTAGTACATGAGATTTAAAACGAAGATTAACTAATGAGAATTCGGCTGCATTATGGCATAGAAGATTGGGTCATATCTCCAGACGAAAAATTATTTTCAAAGGCTGCAGGTCCCATAACTTTTTTTGAGAAGGGAAAAAACTTCATTAATAAAAAGAGATTAAACACAGAATTTGTGCTAGGATATTTCCCAGCCATACAACAGACTCTGCACCTTTTAAGGCTATCTTAGCCAAGGTATGGGCATTAACATTACCAGACCTAGGGGTGTGTTGAAATTTAACTTCCTGGAAGTCTTTTTTTCTGCTTTTGATATCCGAAATCACCCAAAAAATCTCAGTTTTGCTACCCTTTCTGTTGTTTGCCAAGTCAACAGCCACTTGACAATCTGATTAAAAAATAACAGAGGTTATGCCAGCACTTCTTGCCATGCAGGTCCCATAACTTATTACTACCTTTTACATTATTTTCAAAGGCTGTAACTTACATGAGCAGTAACTTAGCAAACTAGAATTATAGTATCCTTATATGTAACTTACATATGTACAAGTTTAATTCATACAAACTAGAGTAATAGTATCCTTCAACAATTTGGCCGAATAATTTCAAACAATTTTTTTAACAACTCATTTGACTTCCAGTCCTAAAGAAGTGGGAATTAAATAATTAATTTGGGTTTTCATTATTATCTTCCTTCTAAGACAGAAAAAGAAAAGTAACGTTTAATTTGTGGTACTAGTTTGAAGGGCTCTTTGTCACGTTTTTCTTTTCGCCAGCATCATCTTACATCAATTAATATGTATATTGTTTACATCAATGGATTATTCCTTCGTATATTCCTCTTAGAGCATTAACACATACATAGACTAAATAGTAATTATATACGTGTGTGTACTAGGATTATTTCAATATAGGATCTTGGATCTATTAAAGTTTGAGAAAAATATTAAAATGTGTGGCTTAATAGGTTTCTAATATTTTAATAAAATCCAAATCTTAGAATAAATCAGCACTATATATGTGTGTGTGTGTGCTCGTGTATTACAAGAATATTATTATATTATTAAACTGTATAGCTTAATAGCTTTCATGAACTTTAACAAAGTTTAGGATCTTGGACTAGATTAGTACTATATATATATACTTCTAAAAAAAGCTTGTGGTTAAAAAGATAAATCCTAAACTAATAATACGATAACTCCAACGATCCAATTGTTGAATCACTTGATACCTGTAATAATTTCTAGCGGAAAGACTATTTAGAAAAACATTCTTTTTTTCGTTCATGTATTGGATTTCACTGAAACAAAATGACCCATATATATATATATGTATGGTCATTCTCTCATGCGGGAGCTCTCATTTGTTTTTCATACGGACACATTATAGTGAATTGAATACTAACTTTATTAAATTATATGACCTAATAACGTGTCCGCTTTAACAAAAAAAAAAGGACGCCCGCACTTGAGAATACACACACACAATACACTCACATACATACATTTACTCATCTTTTGTTCATATATCTATAACAACAATCTATGGCAACATCAACATTAAAAATGATTAACTCAATCTTTGAAAATCTATGAAATTCTAAGAATCCTTATTACAATAGATATTTTTTAAAACATTGTATGGTGATAATAGATTTTAGAGCTAATATATTCGGCATAATAAGAATAAAAAAAATCAATAGAAACAAAATAATAAATTAAATGATTGATTGTCTCAATTCTTAGTTTTTTTAATGATATTTTGGTGTACAGCAAAACTTGGGCAGATAATATTTTCCATCTTAAAACAGTTTTGCAGATTTTATTTGATAACTCACTGTTTAAAAAAAATCAAAGTGTTGTTTTGGAGTTTTGCAGGTAGAGTATTTGGGTCATCTTATTTTCCTTGTAGGAGTGGCTGTTGATCCTAAGAAAATTCAAACCGTACTTGAGTGGCCAATTCCATCATCGACTAAAGAAGTAAGGGGCTTTCTTAGATTAGCGAGTTATTACCGCAAGTTCATTCGAGGCTTTGGGGGAATTGCAACACCTTAAACTAGGCTATTAACAAAGGAAGGCTTTCATTGGACCTCAGAAGCAGAATCTGCCTTCACTCAGTTGAAGCACGCATTAACATCTCCTCATGTTCTTTGATTGTAGGACTTTTCACAGCCATTTGTTGTCGAGTGTGATGCTTGTGGAGTCGGTATTGGAGATATATCATCACAAAATGACAAGCCAGTAGCATTTTTTAGTGAGGCACTCCAGGGTTCTATGTTGGTCTTGTCCACGTGCGAGAAAAATATGCTTGCAATCATCAAGGCAATTCGCAAATGGCATCCCTATTTGTTGGGTAATCCTTTCATTGTTCGTACATACCAAAAGAGCCTAAAATTTTTAATGGAACAACGCATTACAACCATGGCTCAGACATGATGGTTGCCAAAAATTCTTGGCTATGATTATACAATTCAATGCAAAAAAAGATCAGAAAATCGAGGTGCCGACGCTTTATCACGATTAGTAGAGCTTCAATTTTTAGTAATCTCTCTTCCTTTAACTGATTAGTGGGCAACTCTACAGAATGAGGTAGCACAAGATCCTTTTTATAGTCAGTTGTCTAATTCAACTCAGCCACTTATTCAATGAGATGGAGTTTGGTACAAACATGGAAAGCTTTATTTGAGTCCCGCTTCGTCACTTTTACAAGCTATTTTAAAGGAAGCACATTCCTCACCAATTCGAGGGCATTTTGGCTATCAAAAAACTCTTAGCCGACTTAAATCTAGTTTTTATTGGCCTGGAATGCGTGCAAAGATCAAGAAATTCATAAGGCACTGTGAAGTTTGTCAGTAATGTAAGGTAGAGAATCTCCAGCCAGCAGGACTTCTTCAACCTTTACAGATTCCAGACATATCAGGACCTCAATTTTTAAGGATTTCATAGATGGGCTTCCAACATCACAAGGATACACTGTCATCATGGTTGTCGTGGATCGTCTGTCAAAATATGCACACTTCGTCGCTTTGAAACATCCATATATAGCTATGACAGTGGCCAAGGTTTTTATGGCTCAAATTGTGCGACTTCACGGGATACCGAGTTCCATCATTACAAGAGAGATTTTTGATAAATAATTCTAAAGGAAATTATAAAGAGAAATTTTATTAATTGATCAAAGGTTAAAATTATAATAATTTTTTTTCTATTTATAATAGAGTAAACTTACGTTTTTAAGTTAACTAAAAAGGAAAGTAAATTATAATTATAATAAAAATAAAAAACTAAATACATAGTTAACTCTAATTAAAATAAAAAATTTTAAAATAATAAAAATCTTATAATTCTAAAATAATGTTCTACGTAATAAGAGATTTAGAGTTTAAATCCTGTAGCGTGGAGCGAGTTAGATTAGTGTTAGACTAAGTAATAAAATAAATAAATAAAAACTTAATTTTTGGTAAAAACTCCAAAGGTTAGATGATTGATTATTTTGCTGACATTGGATAGGCACCGGCAAACTTCGTGGCAAAGATTGAATCACGAGTTTCTTATTGCTATTATCTCCTTTTGTCAATTCAATTATGTGTTTTGTACTTTTCCTTGTTCATCTTTTTGGATAATCGCAAAATGTGGACCGTAAACGCATGCATTAATCATTTCATCCAGAGCGTCATAATGCATTTATTTTTTCTACCACACCTACTGAAAAGATTGATCATAAGTGTCTTCTTCTTTTATTTTAGGACTTTGATTCCTCGAATAATGATGTAAGTTATCTAAATTACAAAATTATACCAAATAAAATAAGTGATATAACTTAGTTAGGGATTTCTTAATCTATAATACTAACTTTGTACGATAGTTTTTACATTATTTAATGCGTAGGCTCCACTTGGATGTGATGAGGGACTATTTTCTACGCAAGTGGATCCCAATGCGACTTTCACTACATTCTCTTAAGCGTTATGCGTCGAAAACCTTCTTAGACTTTTCTCAGTTATAAAATAAACACATGTGCAATAATGATTGTTTGTGTGTTAATGTTCCAAGTTATTTACACCCTGTCACAAGTTCTGGTGTTAAGTCTCTTATCATCACAACTGTTGCTTATTAATGTTCAAAAGTGTTATTTTCCATGTCACAAGTACTCTAATTGGTCTCTTGTTGTCTCAAATACTAACATTAAGTCACAAATTCATTAAGAAATGTTCCTCATATTTGTACTTTGATATATATATTTAACTGAAGATAAATATAACGTATTAACATGATTTTTTTATATATATATTGTTAATTACAACTAAATATAATAACATTGCAAAGGCCAATAGGATGAAATTTAGTTCTGTCATTACTAAATTATTTAACGATAAAATTCAACAAATTTGTTTTCCTATTTTGGAAGTAATACATTTCAAGTCACAACCTAGACTAATATAATTTCTTTTAGTGGATGGTAGTTGAATTGAAATAAATAGAGAGAAACAAATTGGACCAGGTGGAGCATGAGACTGTAGAATGGGATTTGGATGCAAGAGCCTTGGAGTTGGTATTATGAAACTTGATGAAGAAAATCAAAGTGATGTTAACGAAAATGTTCTAGAGGTAAAAACTGTTAATCTCTTAGTTAGTGTTCGGCATGAATATTATTTATTAATTTAAATGGCCATTGAACAATTGAACCTTAGTACGATTAAATTTATTTTTTGATCTTTTTTTACTGAATTGGTTAAAAAAAATATTCTTTTGATAATTTCAATCCTATGCCGATGAATATGTATTCAGTGAGGCTTGGTTCAATGTAGCGTGTGTGGTGATATTGCATAAACGATATAAAATGTTCGAAAAAAGTACGTGTGGGTATTGAGATTTGAAAAAAGTTTTCAATAAGCTCGCTCGAAACTAGATGAGGCTTTTGAGTGGAAAAGAAGCTCGTGATAAGAAAGTGCTTCACTATTATAATTTATATGGAAAAACAACTATCGCCAAAGTAATTGCATTTCCAACTAGTTCTATTTCTATGATCAATTCAACATTGAATAAATTGCTAATTTCATGGTGTAATTAAAGTAACCATACCTGTTTACAAACTATTGTAATCATTCCTTTGGTCATAATAATTTGCTAATTTGGTGTTTGAGACTAGTCATATATGGATCCCGAATAGGCGTTGGGCGAGGCCATAGTGCATATCAAAGTTTTTTTTTTTTTGATAAAAAGGGCTCCCTTTAATGCATTTAACAAGCGAATAAATACAAATGACGGGCTGGAATGTTATCCACCCAAAGTACAACGTCAGATTGCTCCAGAGCTAGTCTAGCTAAATTGTGAGCTATTACATTGCTGGCTCTTGGAGTATATTGAATTGATATTTGTTGTTGCCTCTTAATACAAGCTTGCAAATCAGATATGACCCAATAAAGTTCAGTTCTTGTGCTTTTCTTGTTCAAAACCAGATCTACAACCTCCTGTGAATCAGTTTCTATGATTAAAGGCCAACATCCCACATGTTCTGCAATTTCCACACCGAATCTTGCAGCTTCTGCTTCGGCATAGGCTACCTCCTGCTGGAAACAAGAAGGTTTCATGGCTGCTGCTATTACTTTGCCTCTAGAATCTCGAATCACAGCCCCCAGACCAACTCTTCTCTGCTCAATCACAACTGATGCATCCACATTAACTTTGAAATAACCTGGTAGTGGGGATTGCCAATTGGAAGTTGCAATAGATTTTTTCTCTAGAGATGTCTGCAGAGGAGGCAACTGGATCTTTTTATAAGAATGAACCACAGCTTCTGCTTTAGCAGCTGATAATTGAGAATCTTCTTTCTTATTTTCAAAGATAAAAAGATTCCTTTCATGCCAAATAGCCCAACAAGTAGCAACTATCAGCTCCATATCTGACTTACTCCTTTTACCTGTCATCTCTTGTAGAAAACCAATCATATCCCCCCCCTCCAGGAGCTTGACTTGATCTTCAAAAGGGGTCAACTTCCAAACTTTTTGAGAAACCTTGCAGCTAACAAGTACATGATAAGTGGACTCCTCTGTTCTTCTGCATCTCTGACACCATGGGCTTGAGAGGATTTTTTTCTTCCAAAGGTTTTGAGCCGTAGGTAACAAATTCCTTGCAGCTCTCCACATGAAAATCTTTACCTTTGCTGGAAGTTCTAAAGACCAGATGGCTTTCCATGGAGATTGTTGATTGTGTGAGCTGCTGGCTTGGTCTGGAAACTTAAGCTTTAAAGCCACTTGGTAGCCGCTTTTAACTGAATAAACTCCTTTCTTGTCAAAATGCCATAGAGCCTGATCAGAACTTGGTTCTCTTGGGAGAGGAATCTTCATTATCTGCTCTGCATCCTCCTTTAAGAAGCATTGCAGAATCACCTCTTCCTTCCATGAATGATTGTCATCTATCAGCTCAGACACTGTGGATTCTAGAGGTAGCTTTGGTGGTGAGAACGGCTTGAAAGTGGTAGGTCTTGGTAGCCAACAATCTTGATAAATCTGCACGCTCTTCCCATCTCCAATCCTCCATCTTAGGCCTTTCTGAATTACATGCTTTCCCCACAAAATGCTCCTCCAAATATAAGAGGGTTTTGATCCTATGTTGGCATGCAAAAAATCTGAATTCTTGAAATATCTAGCCTGTAGAACTTTCGCAACTAAAGAATCAGGATATTGGATCACTCTCCAGCCTTGTTTCGCAATCATGGCTTGGTTGAAGCTGGATAGGTCTCGGAAACCCAACCCCCCTCTACATTTGGCCTGGCACATTCTCTCCCATTTAGTCCAGTGAATTGACCTCTGATCTGGCTTTGAGTTCCACCAAAATCCAGCGATAGCTTTCTGTATATCCTCACACAATCCCAAAGGAAGTTTGAAAACGCTCATAGCATAGGCAGGTATTGCCTGAGCTATTGCTTTGATAAGGACCTCTTTCCCTCCACTTGAAAAAAACTTTGACTGCCATGTAGAAAACTTGCTTATGATTCTGAGCTTTATGTCTTGGAATAGGCATCTCTTATTTTTACCCACCATTGAAGGCAGCCCCAAGTATTTTTCATGTCTTGAGACTACTTGGAGCTGGAACAGATTCTTTATTGCAGAAATATGCTCTGACTTTGTTTTCCCACTAAAGAACATAGAAGACTTCTCAAAATTGAAAATTTGACCTGAAGCTGCAGCATAACAATCAAAAATTCCTTTTAAGTTGGTGCAATCTTCCATTCTTGCCCTTGTGAAAATCAAACTGTCATCAGCAAAGAGAAGATGAGTAATGGACAACTCTTTGCTGAACCTCAGACCTTGAATCAACTGCATTTGTTCTGCTTGGAAGAGCATGTTTGAAAACACTTCTGCACACAAGATAAACAAATAAGGGGACAACGGACAGCCCTGTCTTAAACCTCTTTGTGGCTGGATCAAGCCCTTGGCAACTCCATTTATCAGCACTGAAAAGGATGATGTAGAGATGCATCTCATAATCAAATCTACCCATTTAGAAGAAAACCCCAATCTTTCCATAGTGTATCTCAAAAAGTTCCACTCTACCCTATCGTAAACCTTACTAATATCCAATTTCAAAGCTACCAGCCCATTCTTTTTGCCTTTACTATGTCTTATTTTATGAAGACATTCATACCCTATAATTATATTGTCTGTGATAAGCCTATTAGGGATAAAGGCACTTTGAGTGGGAGAGATTACAAGATGCAAAACCTGTTTTAATCTATTAGCAATTGTTTTTGCAATAATTCTATAAATTACATTGCACAAGCTAATAGGCCGATAATCCATAACCCTCTTAGGTTTAGCAATCTTTGGAATTAGAGCTATATAAGTGTGGTTTAAAGGAGCTATGTTACCTCCTTCATTGAGGATATAAAGGCACGTTGTTAACACTCCCTTGCTCACTGATTTCCAATGCTTTTGGAAAAAGACAGCCGGTAAACCATCTGGACCCGGAGCTTTTGTTGGATGCATCTGGTTCAAAGCTGTTACTATCTCCTCTTCCGAAAAAGGCTGGTTCAGCTGATCATTGGTCTCTGCATTCACCTTGATTGGCATGTTTTTTAGGGCAGCTTCCAGCTGATTCTGTGAAGGGTGTGTTGTCGTAAATAGCTTGTCAAAATAATCGCAAAACAGCCTGTCAACTTCCTCAGCTTCTTCTCTCCACTGCTGGTTCTCATCGTAAATTCCCCTTATAGTATTTTTCCTCTTCCTCGCCGAGGCTTTGGAGTGGAAAAATTTTGTATTCTTGTCCCCTTCCTTGAGCCATACAGCCCTCGATCTTTGTCTCCAATAAATTTCCTCCTCGATCAACATCTCATCAATTTGTCTCTCAATAAGCTTTATGTCCTCCCCGCTAGAATAATGCCCATTTCTTGCTCTAATAATCTTTAATTCATGCATCAGACCTTCTAATTTCCTTTTTCTGCCTCCAAATTCCGTCTTGCTCCATCTTACCAATTCTGCCATAGAGTCATTTGCCTTCTTTTTAAACCAAGTAACAGGATTCCCAAGACTCCAGTTATTGTCATCAACCCACTCTTACTTTACTATCTCTTTACATCTTTCATACGGGCTCCACATATCCTCATAATGGAACCTTGTGAACGATCTTCTTCTGTGCTTAACTCCTCTTCCTTTTTCTTCCACCTCCAAAATAATCGGATTATGGTCAGATGTCCAAGTTTCTAAGTGCAGAGCAGCGTGTTCCTGAAAAATGGTTCCCCACTTCCGACAACACAAAAATCTATCTAATCTTTCTTCCACCAAATGAGGCCCAAATCTCCTGTTTGACCAAGTAAAGGGACGACCTATACAGCCCAAATCACTCAATCCACAATCCCTGACTGCTGCTCTAAAATTATTAACAGCTGACACACATCTATTATTTCTCCCTGTTTTCTCATTCAGAAGCAATATTTCGTTAAAATCGCCAAAACAAAGCCACGGCAGTGGGGATAAACTTGCTAACCTACGCAACAATGTCCAGGTGTTGTGTTTTTGCTCTGCCTCTGGATGCCCATAAACACCCGTACATCTCCAAAAACTGCCATTTTCGAAATTCACTATAGCATCTATATGATGCTTACTAAAAGATTTAACCTCTACTACTACCTCCGAATTCCATAAAAGAGCTAGGCCACCTCCAAGACCACTCCTATCTACCGCAAGACAATTATCGAACATTAAATCCTTACCTCTTCTTTGCATTTGCTTAGGCTCCAGCTTAGTCTCACACAGAAACAGTATCTGAGGCCTTTGCATTTGGAGAACTTTTTTTGTTTCTCGGAACGCTCGTTCGTTCCCCAACCCACGAACGTTCCAGCTCATGATCCTCATTGATGTCGGCGGGGCTGGTAACCAGCCTCCGCCGCTGAATTTTGTGGCCCCTTTGTTTCCAGTTCCATCGATGAATTTTGAGACACCATTGTTTCCTGCTCATTCTCTCCATAACTCTGCACTTCCCGCTTCAGCTTTTCTTTTGAGCTCGGAGAAACTGTGAGAATTGACAAGGTTTGGCTACTGACTCTCCTTTTCTTTTCATTCGGGTTTGCTCTATGCAGCTCATTTCTTGGTCTTTTTATTGCTCCTTGCCCGTCAGTGCAGTTTAGAGTCTTCGTAATTTTTCTAGCTTGTAATTTCCACTTTCGCTTTTTTGGTTTGTTTACAGCTACATTCGGCCCATTTATATCCCCTGTGTTATATTCAATTTGGGCTATTTGAAGTCCTTGTGCTATTTGGAGGTCCATCTCTTGTGCCTCGGTAGCTGTAGCCTCGTTTTCCTTCTCTTTCTTCTCCTTTTGCATTGCACTAATTTCAGTATCCCGCTCAATTACTTTTTGATTTCCCGCGTCATTTTTTTGTTTCCCATGTGGTGCAGCCTTTTCAGCTATCCCCTGTGGTTCCTGATCTCTGTTTTCTGACATCTCTGTAACACCTACTCCTTGACTTTGTTGAAAACCCGACCCTTTTTCAATGTGGATCTGAGCTGACCCTTCTCCCCCACCCGGCTTATTGCTTTTACCAAGAGCTAACAGAGATGAAACTTCTTGATCTACTGCCTTAACTGGACCTTCATTTCCTTTTTTTCCAGCCTCTGACGACCAATCCTCCTTCCCATTTTTCATTTTTTTCTTATCAATTACCGTTGGAGCTTTTAACAGTGGCCCATACTCCATTTCCTTCCTTGATTGGTTTTTGTACTTTGCACAAATTCTGTATTGATGGCCAATGCAGCCGCACACAAAACAGAAGTCTGGTAATCTCTCATACCTCACCAACATTGGAACTGGTTTTTCCCCTTCATCCTCCTGCTCTAATTCCAGCATTTGGATAAGCAGCTTTGTGACATCTACCGATATTCGCAGTCTGATGTACTTGCCAAAACAATCTCCATTATCATCTGTTCCAACTTCCTCAACTCGGCCGATTGCTTCTCCTAGCTCTTGAATGGTTTCTGTGTCCCTGCACATTATTGGCACATTATGTATTTGGACCCAGAAAGATACATGTGTAAAATCTTGTTTTGTAATTTCCCCAATGCCTACAGGCTCTTTTAGAATTATAAGACCATTTTCAAAGTGCCACGGGCCACCTGATAGAATCTTCCTTTTGTCTACCTCAGCTCCAAACTTGAAAAGAAAAATGTTCTCTCCCAATTCCTCGATCTTGACCTCCCTCATTGTTTTCCACACAGTTTGCAGTGTTGATTTAATCCTTTCAACTGGGACTTCTCGATTCAGCAGAACCTTACCCACTAAACAGCCCGCAACAATCTTCTCTCCTTTTCGCTTCATACTACTTTTGAAAGTGATTTTGCTTCTGCCTTCCCCACTCAATGATATTTCTTCACACCTTCTGATAATCTCCTCTGTATCCATCACCTCTTTTTTCCAAGCCCCACCAGACTCCCTTTTTTGAAAAGATGGCAGGACTCAAAAACCATAGAAGCAAAATTTTACTCCCCTACTTCAGCTATAGACTAAAATTATGACGAATGATAAAAGACTAAAGAGAAAAGCTGAAAAAACTAAGAAACCCAACTAATGTGGGTTACTTGGAAGAGCCACTGATGACCCACTTTTCTGCTCTCATTTTGTTTTTCAGAGAAAAACAAAAGAGAGGACTTTCGTACCAAATGGTTGAATTGTGAGCTATATGGTATCGAACTTGAAATGCGGTTTATAGTGCATATCAAAGTTAAATTATATTACAATGGTATCCTAATTTGATATAGTAACACTGAAATTGAAATCATGCAAAGACGAATTAAACGAGTAAAATGAAGGATAAAAGGTTAATGAAAAAAATTTATGACTGTAAAGAGGAAATAAAATAATTATTTACAATAAATGTACTTTATTTCTAATAAATACAAATAAAAAAATATTTGTATAATTAATCTATTAAATCATTCTTATATGTTTTCTTTCTTCGGTTTATTTTTACTATTAAAGTTGCTTTAATATAAGTTCTATTTAATTATTTTACTTTATGACATAAAATGACCTAATCGCCCTAGAAAATATGTGTTCTTCTATGTAATACTTTAGGTACTTAATTTTGTGACATATAATCTAACTTTTTTAATTTTAGCCTAATGATTTTCAATATTTTACTTGTATATAACATAAATTTGATAGTCTAATAATTTACATGAGTATTGTGTATAAAAACATTACGATAGTTTAATTAAAGGTTAATAATCATACTAATAAAGTAGAATTGACCATTTGGAAATATTTAATTTTGTATGAAACAAAAAGAATGTTAAAGTAAATTTTTGGTCTATTTACTTTTTAAGGGTAAAATAATCAATTTACATTTAGACTAAAGCAATCTTAACAGTCAAATATAATAAAAAAAATTAAATCACAAAAAAATAAATTAAAATATAAAAAATATATATTAAGATAGATTTAATTGATTAATTCTTTAGAATTCTTCTTTATTTGAAATTTTTAAAAATATTGTGAATATTTTATAATTAATTTTTAAAAGTGCAGTGGATTTATAGAATTTGTGTGGTAAAAATATCACCACCCTATAAAATAATATAGACAAAAATTCAGTGTCAATAAATGGCATGTATATTCTTGTTAAGATTTTTGTTTTTTAATTTTTGCATAGGCCATCATGAGAGCAGGGGTTGCCTTTCTTTCTATTCTCTTCATTTCATTTTTTTTTTCCGATTTCACATAAACATCGTAGACACATTTACTGGGCCGCCATGTCCTAGTTCTCCCATTTTCAGTACAACATCAACTGGGCCACCTAGTTCTTGCGATTCCCTTAATCAACATCAACCGTTGATTGTATAGTACTTTAAATCCTGCGGTTATTATTATTTTTCCATATATTTAATTCCATGTAGTCTGTCAATGGAACTGGTGCATAGCAGTCGTATCCTTTCTTCTGTAGACAAACTTGCGTGAGGGCACGTGCAACTCCTTATTATGTTGGGGAGTCAACATTCCATGCATCTCTGTATGCCATACAGCGCATGCAGAAAAGGGAAATTTACAAAGTAACTCAAAAACTTTTGCTATTTTCACAATTAACCCTCTAAATTTTTTTCTATCAACATTAGCCAAGCATAAGGTTTTCTCCCCAAATTATCCTTGTTTACAAACCAAAAGCAACTTTCCTTCTGCCCTTTTATCAAACCAAACGCAGTCTTGCACTCTTGAATCATCACCAGCGATGGCAAAAGGCAACGGCAAACGCCGATGGCAAACGGTAAAAGTGAACTCCGAGCACAATCCATCCGGATCCAACACCAATCCGCATCATTGAGTGGTAAGAGTTATTTTCTCGACTTGCGAGAGAGTTTCAGTACAATTGCATCTTGGTGCGACAGGCACCTGTCGTACGAAATTTTCGTGCGACAATTTGCCTCTTCGTGCGATAGTCTACCTATCGCACCAAGAGATCGTGCAACAGGCTCATGTCGCACGAAGAGGCAGATTCATCGACTCTGTTTTTTGGTGCGACGAGCAGCCTGTCGCACCAAAACAGTGCGACAGGCACCAAAACAGTGCGACAGGCACCAAAAGGCAAATTCATTGCAACTAACTCTTTATTAGTTTGATAGTGCGAAATTAATTTTGTTTTTATAATTTCAGGCTTAATGGATTCAGTTGTGCTTAAATTGTGTTATGATGGTTGATGGGAGACATTAGAGGATGGTCATATGGAGTATGTGAATGGTAAAAATAGATTTTTTTTTGTTGGAAAAAATTATCTGTTTGATCAGTTTTTGACAAGATTATATGAGGTGTTACAAATAAATCCTAATGAATATAGTATCACAATAAAGACAACTTTGAGGTCTAGTAACATATTATATTTTATATGTGCACTGCCCATGGATATATTTGATGATGAAATGGTGAAGATTGTGTTGCATATGGCATCCAATGTGGCCAACTATGGATGCATTCCTATATTTGTTACCACATCACCTCGAGTTTCGAGTAAAGATGTTGAGCCACTCGTCGAAACAGAAATTTCCTTTAGAGAAAATATGTCTGACCCCGATAATGAAAAGGAGGTGTTGCCAAGGACAATGTCATTGTAGCAATATTACTCTCTAATTCAAGGCAATAATGATAACATTGATGACAACGGCATTACGTTAGAGGATGTTGGAGAAGAGGTATTACCACTAACGACGTCGTTGGGGCAACGGTATTCTCCGTATCACAACAATAATTTTCGCGACAATGATGATCTTGTTGATGAGACAGAGGGGGATAATGTTTGTGCAGAACTTTCTAATAGTATGAAGGACACTCATTTCAATAATGCAGGTGATGATGGAGGAGCCGATCCTTCCAATATTCTGCCGTTTCAGCATGAGGATGGTGTGAAGACGATATTCCTGTGAATAACAGAGACAATCGATCTATTCCTCCAATGGTTGGATCGAGAAGGAGGATTGACCCCCTCACAAGTCTTGCTTCAATTTTGCCTTCGAACATGGTTGCTCCAAACTTTCTTAGCAGTTGTGACTCAGATGATATCAGTGTAGGTAAGCTATTCGCTGAGAAGAATGAGTTAACATTACAATTGTGCAATGTTGCCTTTAAGGATAAGTTTGATTTCAAGATTGCACGGTCTACAACGACACGTTTCAAGGCTCACTATTGTTCGAAATTATGTAAATGGCGTATTCGAGCAATTAGAAGTTCGAACGAGCATAATGTTCCTTGGGTGGTGAGGAGAATTGACAATGTACACACTTGTCATAATGAGGATTTACACTTCCAATGACATCAGAGCATATATGCAACATGAATACGGTGTTCAATTAACATACCAGCAAGCATATCGGGCCAGAGAAGTTGGTCTTGAAATAGTTCGAGGCAACCCTGCAGAGTCATACAACTTGCTCCCTAAATACTCTGACGTACTCACTAAAGCGAATGAGGGTATAGTCACTCACCTCGAGCAGGATGGAGATGGTAATTTCTTGTACTACTTTGTAGCACTTGGATATTCCATCAAGGGTTTTATGTAGTACATTCAGCCTGTCATTACTGTAGATGGTACTCATCTAAAGGGGATATATCGTGGAAGCATGTTCGTAGCAACATGTTTGGATGGTAACAATCAATTGTATCTGTTAGCCAATGGGGCCATGGATTCATAAAACAATGATGCTTGGGAATGGTTTATGATGAAGTTACACGGAGTGATTGGCGATAGGTCAGAGTTGGTAATTATCTCTGATCGATGCACTGCCATAAGGAGAGCTGTTCTGAAAGTATTTCACAATGCAACTCACGGCATTTGTTTTTACTATGTGAAAGGTAACATTAAGTCAAAGTTTAGGATGTCCAAAGCTCTTTAGGATGAATTTGAGCATGCCTTTATTAATGTAGCAAAAGCATATGGACACGAGGAATTTAAGACAACTTGAAGGGTTGTGGATGCTTCACTCGAGTGCGGCTGATTACTTAGAAAATAATATGAGTACGTGTAATTGGGCAAGGTCTCAGTTTGAAGGTAGAAGGTACAACATACTTACCACCAACATCGCGAAGAGTGTTAATTCTTTCATGAGAGAACCTCAAAAATTTTCTATTACTCGTCTTGTTGATTACTTTAGAAAAACATTGCAGCAATGGTTTTATGATAGAAAAATTGTGGCTGAATCAATGAGTACTCGACTAACAACATGGGCAGATAAAATAGTCACTGAGAGGAAACCTATAGCTGAAAGAATGATCGTTCGCCCAGTGTCTCCACATCGATTTCAAGTTGTAGGTGGTGGGATTAAGGAAGGCTTAGTTGGCTTGCAAAAGAAAATTTGCTCATGTAAAGTATTTCAACTTGATCAGCTTGTATGTGCTCATGCAATTGCGGCTTGTCTAATTGTCCGAGTGGATTTCATATACCTTTGTTCGGACTTTTCCACCACGGAATCGTTGGCGGTGGCTTATGCACAACCAGTGGAGCCGGTTGGCGACGTGGCTGATTGGGAAGTTCCAGATGAAATTCAAGAGATGCAAGTTTATCCACCAGTTGAGGCACCACCACCTGGTCGTCGTAAAGAGTTCATAATACCCTCGGCTGGCGAGGACATTAATCGGAGGACTGTTAGATGCGGGCGGCATAATGAACCGGGACATAACTGTAAGCGATGTAAGAATCTCATTGCATTGAGTCGAAGTTAGTTGTATTGTTTCAACGATTCCTTGGTTAAAACAATTGTTTTTTTGTGTATTGTACACTTATATGTCATGAAATCGTTTTTATTTTATTTTTTTATATTAAAATGTGAGCATTAAAATTAGATAAACTTAATACATAAATTAGAATAAAAATTCATGTTTCAACATTCGAATTACTACAACGGCTTACAATACAATATCGCCATTAAATATGTCAACTGCAATCTTTTTTTCTAAAGTACTCCCTATGACTACCGTTAAACTTTAATTTAAGCCCGAACATTAAATATATCGTAAACATCAATAAAAAAACACCGCAATCACCAGTTCCGGGCTCTTGTTGTGGCACATTCTTAACTACGACAACTTTCCAGGGGTTGGCACTCCGTAACTTAGGTCGAATGTTGTAGAATCCAACATATTCCAACCATTGAGGGAAGATAACTTCAAGCGGCTTGAATTTGAACTTGTATTTTTTGTCGTCTCGAAATGTCAGTAATGAGTCCTAAATCCAGACTTTGTGCTTACAAAAGTCTACTTAGGCTAGTACCCAATGCTCGCGGTCCAAGTTAGCAGGGATAAATAAATGTACATAAAAAATTATCGTTAATTTATCATGTTCGTTATATATGAAATTGAAAAACATAAAACAAAAAGCCACATCCACATTTGATTGAGGCTATGAAATGCAATAAAATACATACCATACTGACATCCGTAATTAGTTTGGACATGATGTGCTGCCGCCCACCAATATAGCTATTCAAGTTGTCGCTATATATTAATGAATCGACCGCACAATCCCCATTGTTCCATAACTGATTCAAGAACACCTAGTACATAGATAACCAAGAAATGCATAAATTAATAAAACTTCAAGGCAATAATAAACAAATAGAAAGGATAATTATAAGTTATGTCCGCACGTTACCCAAAAAAATGTGTCAGTATGTGTGACACGTTAAACTAAGACATTCAGATACTGTCGTTGTTTTTCGCTAATCAAGTGAAAATACTCGTGAATATGCTGTAGAGGAATATAAACATGTCGATTTAAAAGGAAAGAATTATACACAAATCCACAACACTAAAAGAAATTAGGAAAAAAAATTATCTCGTCATCTAGCCATCCCATCCAAACATGGCCCAAAATTACTTAAAAGAACGACCGCGGGTGTTGGACTCTCTGATCCACTATCATATCGCCAGCGAATGATCGGTCAAACTCATCATACAGACTTGGATCCTCTAATCCTCTAAGTGGATTTATATCCACACAATCGCATGGTACATGATTTAGGGTGGAGGTAGAGGCCAAACGTTCTTTCCTTGCCTGATTGGAGGAATCATGTAAAGACTGTTAAAAACATACGATGATCAATACGCTCGGCCAAACTTACTAATGCCCGGAGGCACCTCAGTGAAGACCTGCACGCTCTCCCCACTAACATCCCTGTAGAAATTATACAATGATGTGGGAGTAGAAATATTTTGATTGTCCACATCATTATACACTCCATAGTCATTTGGAGCCTGTCCATTCGGCAAAATGAACATATTAAACAACTATCAAATTAAAAACTAAACGAACACAATTGTTAAATTTAAATTTGGTCACCGCATACGAGCGTCCAATCGGAGAATCATTGTTTAGATGTTTAGACAGTGAATCGATAAATCCCACCATGGTTTCTTTAAAATCTTTAAATTCTGACTTAAGTTCATAATGTTACGATCAATCTTGTCCATTTGTCGTCTCATATAATCATTAAACTGCTTTGTCCTTATCTATTACAAAAAAAAAATTCTTTATAATAACATATTGTTATAATGATTTATATATGAGGAAAAGAAATTATTTATAACCTCGGAATCATGTGCATCATTAGAGTTATCTGTCTACTCCTGATGGTCATCCATAGGCACCTTATCCTCAGATGTGTCGTGACACTACTTTGGTGTTGGGCTCAGTATGTCGTCATGCTCATCTGATTACCTTGTAACGGGCGGTGGCGCGTTGATTGAAGGTTGGTGCCGTAGAAAATAATATTTAAAATAAAAAAATGAAAAGTCAAAAATTTGGATTAAATAAATAATATTCCAACCTGGAATACGTGGCATATAATCTTTCATAGTGAGCCAATATTTTTTGTGACTCTCCTTTGCATCCGGCTCAAGGGTTTGTAAAACGTTCCCCCGCCATGAATTCAACCCAAAATTTTAAGTAAGTGTACAGAACTCGAATTTAATAATGTCAAAAATAGTACTATACATCTACCAATACATATTATTTATAAGACAAGATTCATCGTTTAAGAATGAATAAACCTCAGCAAAGTTTATTTTAGAAGAAGCCATGGGCTTCCATTGTACGATGCGGGGAATCTTCTTCTTCGTTTTCACGACCCATGCTGGCATTAAACCTCCGATTGCTACGTAAATCCAAGCCTGCAACAACCAAAGTGAGAAAGCTATTAAAACTACCATTAAATATTTAATGTTACAAAACTTATTAATAAAAAAAATAATGCACCTAAACCCTAGACGTAAAACCGTAAACATTGTACTTTTCCATTTTCTGATTTGGCTTTTCCAACCGAGTCGTCTTAAATTTCTCGTCTTTCTCGTATAGTTGTTGCGTAAATTAGCAAGTATACTAGTCGGCACAAGTAATATAATGAAGAGTAGAGTATTGTCCCACAGAGATTGTATATCCTATTAGTTACCGAAATTATTCTAACCCTAATTTATTTGAACAATCGAATAAGCGAATTTAGATTAAAATAAAATAAAATAATTAAAAACTAAACAAAGATGTAGACAGTAATAGAAATCACCAAGAGATTAAGACACTAGGACATCCGATTTCACCATAACCAATTTAATTTGATCCTCCATCTATGCTATTAAAATTTACTATCCATGTTGACAGTGAATTTCCCTAATCCATTCAATATCCTCTCTCGAGTAATATTAAAAATACCTTCACACATTAACCCATTATATCTCTATGTGAATTTAAAAGTGCAAAGATTAATTAAGCTCCATGGAAATTCTTAGAAAAACTGCACGAATCACGTTGGCACATCTCTGTTTTTTGTTCAATTCATGGCATCCATTACACAGAGCAAAAATACATAAATCTCCTCTCAGTCTCATTATGTATCCTCAAATCATTCAAATATTGGCAAGATATTTAAAAGCATTAAGCACAATAATGAACACTCAACCATGGAATAATAAATTAAAAATAACATAAATTTATGGAATTAAATCTTCATAGTTAGGCTACATCGTAGGCCTAGTAAATAAATTAGTTCATGGGAATATAAAGAGAATTCATTAATTTAATTGGAAACATTCAAGCAAGATAATAGAGAAGAGAGAAAGAAAAACTCAAGAATTAATGTGTCTTCCTTCTACTCCAAATTATTCATGCTGCTCTCGGTTTTTCTCAAAACTTGCGGCTGCTGCTCTATTATTTTTTTCTCTTGGCTTCAATTCTTCTTGTGCGGCCACCTTTCTATATCTTTTGCTTCCGCTTGGCTTTTCCCTTTTATAATGTTGTGGCTTCTTCCAAATCCTTAAATGAAAAGGATTTCAAAACAAAACAAATCCAACCCACTTATCCTTAAATCAAAAGGATTTTTAAAACAAAACAATTCTAGCCACCTTTTAAGCCCATCCAGGTGACTTGTAAAGTTTAATTGGCCAATTTACAAATTAATTCTTTAATGCTCCCCCACTTGCTGCCATATTTGTCAACCAAATATTCAATGCTTCCCTCACGTGTTGCATGCATGATGATTAAATTCAATCATCCTTGATTTGTCTTTTTATTTATTTCCCTCTTGCTTCCACATTATTTCTATTATACTCAAATTTGTTTCCTCTTTAAGCTTCTTTTCTCATGAATATTCCCAATATTCCTACAATGAAAAAAATATAAAAATTAAGGTAAAAGTTAATATAATAAAATATAATTTAACATAAAATTAATTATGAAAGCATTAAAATAATAGATAAATTATGAGCACATCAAATACCCCCAAACTTAACATTTTGCTAGTCCTCGAGCAAAAACTAAAATAAAAACTACGAAAAGAAAATTCTAACTAAACCACTTTCGCAGGTGATCGCGATTGCATTTAGCGTATGTAACAAGCCTTTAAACCACTAGGCGGCCCTAGTGGACGAGTGATAGTCTCGTGAGGGTTTCCAGTTATGATACCCACAAACATCATCAAAAATTCATCAAAGATTGCATAAAGTATATAGCTCAAAGAAAATTAAAAATATTGGCAAAGTTCTAACTTTAATTGAATAGTCAGCCTCATCTTATATTGGATTCCTGTGTTGTGTGTGAATCAATTCAATCAAAACTCATTCTCAAGATCTTCAACATCAACAGCCCTTGTATTGAATAATAAACAGAGTAGGTCAAACTAACCTCATCATCTTGATCTTTTTTTTTTTCATAGGCATAAATTAGCATTTTCTTTTGATTTTTCTTGAAGCACATGTTTTTTTTTTTTTCATAGGCAGGAGCTTTCACTCTACCCCTTAAGGTAGCCTTCTTCTCATAGTAGATTATCCTCTACATACTGGTGGTACATAGGCCCAAATTACTCAAGGATAGATTCACTCTTAAGGGTTATAGGTAGCTATTTCTGACTATAGTGCCTGGGTAAACTTAAGTACTGTAGAGTCGAGGCAAACAGTCATTTACTCAATCTAAAATTCTCAACTTAGGCTGTATCAATCTCAAATCTCAAGTCAAAATTCTGAAAGAATTGATATAAGTGCGCAAGATATTTAAAGAATCAATATAAGTGCGCAAGATATTTAAAGAATCTCAATCAAGACGAAACTAACACAAGAATCAAGTATAAACTAAGACAATATTCATCCCTTTCTAAGAACCATATTCATTTTCAATCATAAACTCATCATAGGCATTAAAATCTCTCTTTTGTTTCTTTTTTTGAAAAAAATGAAAACAAATATTCCCACCCCCGAACTTAAAATAAACATTGTCCTCAATGTAAAGAAAAAGAAAAGGAAAAGAGAAACTCCCCCGGTTTTGCACTTGAAGATGTAAAGTTGGAGCTAAGTCATTGAAAGGCATGTGGAAAGTTGATGTTCATCAACCCCCAAACTTGTGTAAAATCCTAAAACAAAACAAAATAAGTAAAAGAAAAGAAAATAAGGAAAGATAAAAATGACAATAATAAAGTTTAGGAAGCTTGGGTTGCCTCCCAAGAAGCGCTTAATTTATAGTCATTAGCCTGACTGTCTTTGGAGAGATTGTTCAAGGAGGCGCGTGGATGCAAGGAGATGATATGGATGGACCTTGCACAAAGTTCTTGCAATTAGGCCTCTTCCCACGAAAATTAGGAGATGAATCTTCATTAATAGATTGCTTATGTATTGTATAAATGTCAGGAGGGTCAGATAGATCTTTATCCTTAAATGATTTGGCCATTTTTCTATCCATGGTGTCTTCTTGGAAACATTCTTTGAGTTCAGTTGGATACTTGATAGGTGTGTACACATTGAAAATGGCTTGCTCATTTTGAACTCTTAAAATCAATTTTCCTTCCTGAACATCAATCAAAGCTCTTATTGTAGCTAAGAATGGTCGGCCTAGAATGAGAGGTAACTCTATATCTTCAGCCATATCCAAGACAATAAAATCCGCAGGAAATATAAACTTGTCAACTTTTACAAGCATATCCTCAACTATGCCTCTTGGGTACTTTATAGATCTATCTGCCAATTGTAGGGTAACAGTTGTTGCTTTAGGTTCACCCAAACCTAATTTCTTGAAAATAGAAAAAGGCATCAAATTAATGCTTGCACCTAAATCACACAAAGCTTTATCAAAATAACAATTTTCAATAGTGCATGAAATATTAAAACTCCCTGGATCTTTCAGCTTCGGTGGCAATTTATTTTGTAAGATGGCGGTGCAGTCCTCAATCAGCATTACAGTTTCATGCTCCTCAAGTTTCCTCTTGTTGGACAACATTTCTTTTATAAATTTGGCATAAAGTGGGCATTTGTTCCAAAGCATCTGCAAAAGGAATGTTAATATGCAATTTCTTAAACACATCAAGAAATTTTAAAAATTGCTTATCTATGTTATTTTTCCGGAGACGCTGAGGAAAAGGGATTGGAGGAACATAGGCCTTGACCGGTGTTGCTAGTTTAGGTTGTGGTATTTCTGAACTTGCTGCCTTTGAAACCTTAGTGGTGTCTTCAGTTTGTTCTTCATCAACTTTCTTTGCTTCTTTTTGCGGCTCATCAAGTTGTTTACCACTCCGAAGTATAATTGCATTAACTTGCTCCTTTGGATTTGTCTCGGTGTTGCTTGGCAGAGAGCCATGTTGTCTACTGGATAGCAAGTTTGCAATCTGACCCATTTGCACCTCAAGGTTCCGAATTGATGCAGCTTGATTCTGAAATGTTGTTTCTGTTTTGGTCATGAATTGAGACATATTTGTTGTAAGCTTAGTAAGAGCATCTTCTAAATTTGACTCATTCTCTTGTGATTAGAACCCTGGAGGTGGCTTCAATGTATTTTGAGTGTTGTTCTATGACAAATTCGGGTGGTTTCTCCAGCCAGAATTGTAGGTATTAGAATATGAGTTATTTTGTTGCCTCTGGAAGTTTGCCACATAATGAGCTTGTTTAGCAGATGACGACGCAAAAGGACTTCCAACTTGGCAGTTGACACTGGTATGGTTCCCTCCGTATAATTCACACATTTGAGTTTGAATAGCACTGACATTTAGGTGCTCCATCTTATTAGATAAAGCAGTCATCTGTGCAGATAAAGCAGTGACAACATCAACATTATGGGCTCCTATAATTTTCCTTGGCATTGATCGCTCTAAAGTCCACTGGTAATTGTTGGATGCCATCTCCTCCAATAATTCATAAGCTGCTTCTGGTGTTTTTCTCATTAACGTTCCTCTTGCTGCAGCATCAATCATTGTTCTGGTATTGGATCCCAAACCATTGTAAAATGTCTGCACCTGAAGCCAAACTGGTAGACCATGATGTGGGCATTTTCTTAGTAGGTCTTTGTATCTTTCCCACGCTTCATATAATGATTCCATCTCGAACTGAGCGAAGGTTGTGATGTCATTTCTCAACTTAGCTATTTTTGCTGGAGGAAAGTACTTCACTAAAAACTTCTGCGCTAAACCATCCCATGTAGTGATTGTTCCAGCAGAGAGTGAGTTCAACCACTCTTTTGTTTTATCCCTCAATGAAAATGGAAAAAGCCTTAGCCTGATGTCATTGTCTGAAGCACCATTTTGCTTAAATGTGTCACAAATTTCTAAGAAAATTGCAATATGAGCATTTGGATCATCATTTGGCATCTCAGCAAATTGAACTGAAGTCTGAATCATCTGGATTATGGCTGGCTTAATCTCAAAATTATTGCTTGAATGGCAGGGCGTGCAATGCTTGAGCGAGCACTATTAACTGTAGGCACAACATAATCTCTTAAAGGTCTTGCATCCTTATTTCCCTATAATGCTTCGTCAGCCATGATTAATTGTTGCTCCTGTAAAACTTCTCTTCTTTCTTTATTAAGCCTTCGACACGTACGTTCAATCTCTAGATCAAAAGGTAATAAATCAAAACTTCTTGAACGTCTCATAAAATTAGATAAGAAAACGAAAATTAAAATAAAAACAATAAAAATAGAATTCAAATTAAACTAAGGTTAGTTGGTATCGATACTAATTCAAACAATCCCCGGCAACGGCGCCAAAAACTTGTTGTGTAAATTAGCAAGTGTACTAGTCGGCACAAGTAATATAATGAAGAGTAGAGTATCGTCCCACATAGATTGTATATCCTATTAGTTACCAAAATTATTCTAACCCTAATTTATTTGAACAATCGAATAAACGAATTTAGATTAAAATAAAATAAAATAAAATAATTAAAAATTAAACAAAGATGCAGACAGTAATAGAAATCACCAAGAGATTAAGGCACTAGGATATCCGATTTCACCATAATCAATCCAATTTAATCCTCCATCTATGCTATTAAAATTTACTACCCATGTTGACAGTGAGTTTCCCTAATCCATTCAATATCCTCTCTCGAGTAATATTAAAAATGCCTTCACACATTAACCCACTATATCTCTATGTGAATTTAAAAGTGCAAAGATTCATTAAGCTCCATGGAAATTCTTAGAAAAACTGCACGAATCACGTTGGCACATCTCTGTCTTTCGTTCAATTCATGGCATCCATTACACAGAGTAAAAATGCATAAATATCCTCTCGGTCTCATTATGTATCCTCAAATCATTCAAATATTGGCCAGATATTTAAAAGCATTAAGCACAATAATGAACACTCAACCATGGAATAATAAATTAAAAATAACATAAATTTATGGAATTAAATCTTCATAATTAGGCTACATCGTAGCCCTAGTAAATAAATTAGTTCATAGGAATATAAAGAGAATTCATTAATTTAATTGGAAACATTCAAGAAGGATAATAGAGAAGAGAGAAAGAAAAACTCAAGAATTAATGTGTCTTCCTTCTGCTCCAAATTATTCCTGCTGCTCTCAGTTTTGCTCAAAACTTGTGGCTGCTGCTCTATTATTTTTTTCTCTTGGCTTCAATTCTTCTTGTGCGGCTGCCTTTCTATATCTTTTGCTTCCGCTTGGCTTTTCCCTTTTATAATGTTGTGGCTTCTTCCAAATCCTTAAATGAAAAGGATTTCAAAACAAAACAAATCTAGCCCACGAATCCTTAAATCAAAGGATTTTTAAAACAGAACAATTCTAGCCACCTTTTAAGCCCATCCAGGTGACTGGTAAAGTTTAATTGGCCAATTTTCAAATTAATTCTTTAATGCTCCCCCACTTGCTGCCATATTTGTCAACCAAATATTCAATGCTTCCCCCACATGTTGCATGCATGATGATTAAATTCAATCATCCTTGATTTGGCTTTTTATTTCTTTCCCTCTTGCCTCCACATTATTTCTATTATACTCCAATTTGTTTCCTCTTTAAGCTTATTTTCTCATGAATATTCCCAATATTTCTACAATGACAAAATATAAAAATTAAGATAAAAATTAATATAATAAAATATAGTTTAACATAAAATTAATTATGAAAGCATTAAAATAATAGATAAGTTTATTTTGTTTAAGCAAAACATTGTGCAAAATTACACCACTAAACGAAAAGCTTCGGCACTCTAAGAAATGCCCAAATATGTCTTTCTTGAACAGATGCAGCTGCTGTTTTGTTAATTTTCGCTCGTTAGCTTTTACGACTGTAGAAAAGTTACACATGCTTGAAATTCACCTCGGGAAGTGATCGGCATAAGCTAACTTCATCCTGCTTAATTCGTTTCTTGATACTTCTGATTTCGCCATATATCTATAATATTTTTAACATTATTAGATTACATTTATAATAAAATAATAGGGAAATTAACTTCACGTTAAAAAAAAAATTGTAATTTGGTGCGACAGGCTGCCTGTCTCACCTGTCGAGTACGCGACGTGCGACAGACTGCCTGTCTCACCTGTCGAGTACGCGACGTGCGACAGGTGTCGGCGCTAGCGCCTGTCGTTCGCGTGAGATCGCACGATGTTTGCTGCCCATCGTGCAAGTTCGCACACAAATCACACCCAAAACAACAACCACTACTACAAGCACCACCACCACCACCATTATTCTCAAACTAAAACCACTATTATTCTAAAATTTCATTTTTAATTAATGAAATATAAATAAAATGGCTAACCTAGGTTTTGTTGAAGTTGAATAATGAATCTTGTTGATTTTCTTCGCCGTAGAAGGTAGATCGGATGCCAATGATGGGTGGAGCCACTACCGACGATGGGTGAAGTTGTTGCCGACTATGGGTGTTCTTGGCTCTAGGAGAGATTACGTGAAAGAGAGAGTCTTGGGGGAGAGATGTGAGAGGGGCATTTTGGTCTGAAAATTTTACTTTTGGCTAATGTTGATAGAAATTAGTTTGTGGGGTTAAAATTGAAAAATCATAAAATTTTGTGGTTATTTGCGTAAATTTCTCGGCAAAAAACCGGTATAACCAATTTTAACCGGTTAATATAATAAAATTAAAATTTCATTTATTTTTAATGTGAAAATTTTATAAAAAAAAAGATAAATATGTAATTAAATGACGCAAAAGATTGTAATAATTTTAAATTTATAAATAATACAAGAAACCACAAAAATAATATAGTTTATGTAAAAAAGAGATATATTCCCACTTATTTTGTCACATTCCAATATTTGCAGTGCATGTTTAAAGTTTACTTTTAAAATTCATATTTTTTGTTAAGATTTATCTAAATTTTGGTAACTTATTTTAACTCATTTACCCACTAACATTTGGTTCCATATTTTCACTTTTTTCATTAAATTCTAACTTTTTAAGTGGATATTTAGGTTTATTTTTTTATATCTTTACATTCCATTAGACTTTATCTAGTTTTTGGTAAGTTGTTCCAACTTATTTTTCCACCACCTTTTGGTACTATATTTTTACTCTTTTTATCGAATTCCAACATTTTGCGTAAATATATTAGGTTCCGTTTTTAGGTCCTTATTTTCTAAAATTTTTTATCAAATTGTTTATAAGTTGTTCCAACCTAGGGGTTAACCTCTTCAGCTCTTATTCCCGCCAAATTTTGGTTCGATATTCCTACTCTTTTTATTGAATTACAGTATTTACGTGAATGTTTCAAGTTTATTTTTCAGATCTCCATTTTTCATTAGAATTTATCAAATTCTCATCATGTCATTCCAACTTATGGGTTATGCTCTTCCACTCCTTTTCCCACCATTTATTGGTTCTATATTCTTGCTCTTTTTATTGGATTCCAACATTTGGGTAATTATATCAAGTTTTGTTTTTAGATCCTAAATTTTTCGTTAAAATTTATCAAATTCTTTGTAAGTTGTTCTAACTTTTGGGTTAATCTCTTCAACTCTTTTTCTCACTAAATTTTGCTTGACAGTTGGGAGACGTTAGTGGTGTCAGTGAATAATTCAACGTTGAACGAGAATTTGTAGAAGTCAATCGGAATTCAGTCCTTATTATTCTTCTATTGTTTTCTTGTTTACTCTTTAAACTTGGGGACATATTTAATGGCTAAAACTCTTTTGTTTATTTTACTTTCACAGATCATAAACAAATTTAATTGTGGTTGAGTGATAGATAATCTTGATGGTTTCTTGACTAAATTTATATGTTGCTGCATGTTTGATATAGCATTTTGTTTTAGTAAAGCTTATTCTATTCATTATTTCAGTTGACCACCCATTTAATGATACAAGCTAAGAAAGAGCCACAAAATAGCCTGTCTTAGTGGAACATATCAGAGCAATACTGGGTTTTAGATTGTATTTTCTGAGTTGAGTTTCACTTGATTCCATAAGGGCCACGCTTAATCTAAAATTGGTGATGAACTAGACATAGAAATTCACCTTATAAGGTAAATAGAAACTTAGCGTGTAATGTTATATCTTATGTTGGTATAACAATTGGTCACTATTAGGTTGCATAGGGATATAAGATATCCAACAAGCGACAGCTGAGAATATATAAGGATTCTGCCCAGTGCTGTAGCAGATGCTACAGTAATTGTACCTAAAATTGCAAGAAATAGTAAAAACCATTAAGAGAGTTTAATCACTCAACTATTTTATTCTTATTGATTTTATCCTTGTGTAAGACGTGAGATTTTGCTTTCCTACATTTTTCTTTTTTGCAATTTATTTTAATTAATTGGTTTAATTGTTTGTTTTATTTTTATTCAAGGAAAAATTACACTATTGAGATTGTTGTAGCAAGTCTGATAACATCAATTTTTGTGGAGATGATCTTGAATACTTATTATTATATTACTCGTTATGTACACTTGCACATTAACACCTATAACATAAGAAAAAGTTACAACAACCATGCATTCTGCTCCATACAAAAAACAACTAACACCTTTTGGATCACTCAGTTTCTTTTGTTGTTTCTTTTGTTGTTTTTCTTTTTCGTTCCTTTGCCCTTATACCTTATTGAAATTAGATTTTCCAAGAGCATACTTATTTTTACCTTTTTGTTCTTGACAAACTTCTTTTCAGTTTCTATAAGGAACTCTTTTGCCGTAGTTATTTTTTCAAACATTGGACTCCTAAATGCTTCTGAAGTGGCCTTTTTCATAATCATCATATACATATGATTTGATTTCTCCCTCTTTCCAAATCTTTTATGTACTCAAAAGTAGTCCCATCCGTAAAAAATGGGGGAAAAGTAACCCTTAACGCAATGTCAAAATCCATGGCTATGAGAACTCTTAAGAAGTTCTCTTGCCATAACTTGAAGTTAGATCCATTTAGCATAAGAATAAAATTATTGTTGGTAGTAATATTAGCAAGAGTCATAATTGAACAAAGAATAATAAACAAACAAAACAAGCTTATATAAGTGTCAAAAAACAAAATTCAAACAAATATAACCCCATCTCAAGATACTAGATACTCCATTAATATTTCGTCTTTAGACAAAATATTAACCTGTAAGTGATATCTTACCGTAATAATCAAACACTAATAATAAGAACATATCAAACAATAAATCTCCCATTGGGCGGACTTATTGTTCACATATAAAACTAAATAATCATCAAGTGTTTATAACCACAAGTGCAGATACAATTTTGTTAAATATGGACCTTCCTTTAGGTCGAATGATATTCAGAGAAATTACATACACATAGTTGTTTATCTTCCAAAACAAATTAACTTCCAGAAGAGAAAACACTTTAGTAACAGGTTGCTTGGATTAATCCATCTTAAAATTTATATAATATTTGAATTTAAAATTGTAACCAAAATTACCTTTAGAAAAAAGTAGGTCAAAGTCAAATTCAAATAGAAGGATCAATTGTCAATTATTGACCAGTCAACCATTGATTGGGTTAGAGCTGGATGAGTCAGGTGAACCTCATCTAGATCCTAAACCAGCTCCAAATCCCTCAAAACTATAATAGTTTTTTAAAGAATTTTAAATAAAGTCTTTGGACTATAAAATAAACTTTCTAGGGTAAACCTTAATTATACATTTTAATCTATTAAGCCCAATCTCTATTGGATCTAACACTAAGATTCATTGAGCCTGAACAAATTTAGGACTTAAATGAAAGTCTTCTTAACTATTTTGCCGAAAAAGAATTTTTTATAGAACCTTAGGGACCTCCAAGATATAAAGCATAGAGCCCTAATTGCATATTTTCCTTTTCTTCTTCCTGCCTTAGGTGACCGCCACTTTAACCAAGTTAACTCGGTGTAGTGACAGCGGTTGGCTTGCTAGTGCAGCCCATGGCCACGTCTTGCTTGGCCGGAAGTCATCCCCCCTCCTTTCTTTTTTCTATTTCTTTGGTGTCACGGTCTAGGCTGCAGCTTTTACTTAACTAATCCGTAGCTTGCTTGATGGCACCATCTTACGACTAAATCTTGCCTAAATGCCAACGGTGGCAGTGGTTGTCGCCAACCTAAATTTTAAAAATCGAATATATTGAAATCGAATTTCATAATATTTTTGGATTTTCTGAATATATATTTTAATTCTCATTTTGTTCTCAAATTCAATAATAACATAATGGGAAATTATCATTTTACTACCAAAGTTTTACTGACATATCATGTCAGTACCAAGGTTTGCCGAAAAGTGCATTTTACTACCAAAGTTTTGCGCCGTTATCAATTCACTACCATTCCGTTAAGAAAAAGTTAATGTTTAACGGAAATTGAGTTAAAAGTCAATTTTACCCTTAAGAGTTTGGTAGTAAAATGATAATTCTCCTAAAAATTTGGTAGTAAAATGATAATTCCCCTAAAAACTTGGTAGTAAAATGATAATTTATCTATCAAATTAACAAACAATTTTACTCTTACAGCTGGAAATGTCTTAGATACCCTTATGACATCAGCAAACTTTTAACGTTGTTAACGGAACGGTAGTAAATTGATAATGGCGCAAAACTTTGGTAGTAAAATGCACTTTTCGGCAAACCTTGGTACTGACATGATATGTCAGTAAAACTTTAGTATTAAAATGATAATATCCCTAACATAATTATTAAATTCGAGAACACCAAAGATTTAATCATTAATCGAAAAGAAATTTGATTCTCACTGATTCAACATGAAAAGGCCCTAATGCCACTTGTTAGAACAATAAATTCGTTGGTAAAAACTATTACCTATAATCTAGGAATATTTATGTTGTATCACCAAGAATCAATAATAAATTATTCATAAGCGTACTTGAATCCATAATGCATTATTATTCTTTAGAATCGTGTGATATGCCTTCCAAATCAATATATTCTCCTAGAGAATTCTTTAATTTTCTATGTGCACTCTCTTTAATGATGGGATGTCAGAAGAGAATAAAACGTTATGTTTGATTTAAGGCCCATAACCACTTATATAGATAACTTTTCTTGTTGTTTTTAGGCATTTCTATTTCATCCCATCATGGAATCCAAAATATAGATAATATTAAAGGCTCACATCTTATTAGATACATTAAAACTCAAATTACTAAAAATCATAATAGATCATTTTTAATTGAGCTTAACTGTATATAATAGTCCACAACGCATAATTATTCATATATAAGCCCAATATTAGATTAAGGATCCAATCATACAAGTGATAACTCTATGAAATGAAAGTTATCATGGTACTTTTAGAATTGAATCAGTAATACTTAGAGAGTAAATGACATGTTTTTATTGCATTTTAATTATATTTTGCATGAACATCCATTTTAATTTATTTTTAATAAATTTTGTTTGATTTAGAATAATTTGTGTGCTTAGATCATATGCATAATTATAGGTGACCGGAAGCTCTAATTTCAAGGAGGAATGCTGCTGCAATAGGCTTACAAAAATAAGGAAATAACTTAGCTATAGAAGAATTGAAATAAGTTTGGAACAATGCAGATGTTGAAGCCATTATTGTAGCACTGTTGATGTAGCACCCTTGCTGTAGCAATCCTGGAGCATTGATCGAGAAGATTTCGCTCGAGATACTTAGAAGATTGCGATATGGAGTTTCCAAAAATGAAAGATACGCACCCTAGACTTCCGATTGCCCTAATTTTGAGTTATAAAAGGAGCGCACACACAAAGAGAAAGAGAGAGTTGTCACACAAAGGAAAACCCGCAGAGAAAAACAAAAGAAAAACAGAAATCAAGAGAGAGATTGAAGGCTGACAGAGGAGAAATTGCAAAAATCAAACGGAAATCAGTTTTTCTTATTATCTTATTGTTTTCTATTTATCTATGGGGATGTATTTGATGGCCGAAACTATTTTCTTTACTGTTTTATCGCAAATCATGAACTAAATTTTATTGTAGTTGAGCAATAAATGATCTTAATAGATGTTTGACTGATATACACATGTTGCTATATGTTTGCTATATCATTTTGTTTTAATTATATTTATTTTAATCCTTATTTCGATTGACTACTCATTTAGAGATACTAGCTAAGAAAAAACCTCAAAAAGGTCTGACTTAGTGGATCTCATTAAGACAATACTTAGTTTTAGATTCGATTTCCCAAGTTGAGTAAAATTCAATTTGAATAGAGTCATGTTTGATGTAAAATTAGTAATAAACTAGACATAGGGATTCACCTTTTAGGGTAAATGGAACCCAGATCATTTAATATTATATTTAATGTTGGCATAACAATTAGTCACTACTAGGTTGCATTAGATATAAGATATTCAATATGCGACAACTGAGGATACATGAGGGATTATGTCCAGTTTTATAGTAGATGCTGCAGCAAGGTACTGTAATTGAAAGATAGTCAATGCTATTAAGAGAGTTTATTCACTTAACTACTCTATTCCCATTGGTTACATCTTTGTGTTTGACGTGAGATTTTTCTTTATTGCATTTTCATTTTAATTCATTCATTAGTTTCATTAGTTGCTTTATTTTCAATTAAAACAAAACTACATTGTTAAAGTTACTATAGCAAGTCTGATAACATCAATACATGTAGAGACGATCTGAATACTCTTCAGTATATTGCTTGTTGTGTGCACTTTCACATTGACACTAATAGCATTAGAAATTGTACACACCAACAGGATTAAAGATCCAACATAAATTTTCTCGCAGCTTTCCAACTTCTACAGGAGCGTTGAGTTCCCTTGAGTCACTTCACCTTCACAGGAACCACCTTTCTGGAGCAATTCCTTTGTCTTTACAAAATGGTACACACTTCGAAGTTCTTGATCTGAGGGAAAATGCGTTTATTAGGGATGTTCCAAAATGGATCAAGAAAAGTCTTCTGTCCATAATAATTCTCAACCTTCATTCAATCAATTCCATGGCCTTTTTCTGCAGGAGATTTGCCATTTGCAGTATTTGCAGATCCTAGACCTTTTTGGTAACAACCTCTCTGGACCCTTATCGCCATGTATCAGTAACTTGACTGCCACGGCCATAGTATATGAATATGTAGACAATTATATATAGTTTATTAGTGGTTTTCCAGGAGGTAATATCTAGAGGGCGTTATTTATGATGAAAGGCAAAGCATTTGAATATAGTACCAATCTTAATGTACTAAGAGTCATAGAGCTTTCAAAAAATAATTTCTTAGGAGAAATTGCGAAGGGAGTGACAAATCCTGGAGCATCACAAACATTGAATTTGTCTCAAAATTCATTTAGTCGAACAATTCCTGAAAGTATTGGTTCTATGAAATCATTGGAATCCATTGATTTCTCTGCTAACCAGTTATCCAGTGCAATTTTGCAAAGTCTTTAGGCTATCACATTTTTTAGTTACTTGAACTTATCCAACAACAACTTGACTGGAGAAATTCCTTCAGGTATTCAGCTACAAGGCTTTCATCAATCTCGTTTTGCAGGTAGCGAACTTTGTGGAGCTCCTTTTCCAAAATGTCTGTAGAAACATGACAAAGAAAATGGAAGGGAAGGAAATGAGCATGAAGTTGAAATGGTTTTATGGAAGCATGGTACTTGGTTTTGTGATGGGCTTTTAAGGTGTAGTAGGCTCTCCTCTGTTTTTGTGTAGAAGATGGATATACACATACTATGGTTTCTTGAATCAGCTCTACGACAGATTGTACATTTTCGTTCTAAGAATATGTCACCAACAGGTTTTGTAATTATCTTTGTATTTGCAGCTATGTTGTTTCATATATATTCATATATGTAAATATACAGCAGAAGAATCATAAGGGGGAAAAAAAGCCACGTTTAATAAAAAGTTCAAAAATATCAAATGTCGATTCAAAATTTGTAAGGAGTATAGATTGTCCACTTTGCTCTTAATGATGATTAAATTTTTATGACTTTATAAGGGTAATTTATTCATTTAAGATGATGATGTTATACACGTATAAAATGTCGAAAATTGATACTCTTTTAAATATTGGGTGGAACATGTCAAAAGTTTGTGAGTATTTTAGAACTTGCATCAAACATTAGCAAATTTCTCTATAAATAAATTTGGAGTTAAATAGTAATAAATCGCTAGGAAATATTGTCCAGTTCGAGCCATGCAGTGGGAGCTCATTTCTCTTATCTAAAGATTTAAATATAGAGACGATATTTCTTTGATATTAGTGGGAGTAGATTTTTGAATTATTGTTTCTATAATGTGTGCTACAAATCATTTGTATGTGATCAATATGTGGATTGTATATTTATATTTTTTGACATGGAAATGGTTGCATTTTACAAAAATGATTACTCTATAATGTTGTATGTATTTTTACAATGTTGATAGTGGGATTATTGTGGACCCTTAAATTTAAGTGTTTTAATCTTAACTATTCATTTAATATAATTTAATATAATGATGATTAACTAATTAATTAAAAAGTTTTAATTTCTTTAACTAACCTAAATTAAAAGGTTTTAATTTCTTTAACTAACCTATGTACATCCACTTTTTATTAGTAACATTTCATCAATTTAAATTCCTTATCATCTAACAAATACAATAATCAGATACAAATAGTTGTCAATATAAATATTATTGATTCAAAGAAAATTAATTAATTACATCCAATCAATATCTAGTAGTGAATTCAGAATAATACACAAACAAATTACTTAAACTTCAGCAACTGCGAGAGAAAACACACAAAGTTCTATGACAATGATATTGATACAAAATATTTTTTGCTCATTGGAATCTAAATTGGTAGAGTAGATCTCTTATTGCACAAACCTTGGAACATGATTCTTGTTACTATGCAAGCATAACACAAGACTAATTGCAGCTTAACTGCAACCTCTAACTTTTAGAAACCACTTTATATTTCAACTATATTTGAATATAGCATTTTTATTTAAAAGAAGATGCAGCGTATAAGCATTATGTAATGAAGTTTTCTTGCATAAGTATTATGTAATGAAGTTTTCTTGCTTAATGTGATGTTAAGAATTCAATGTCAAATAAAATAACTTGAGATATTTTATCGTATCTCTTGTTACTGTTAGTTTAAAATTTAAAATTATCCTTTAATTGGTTTATTAACTGGTTATATTATTATAAAAATAATTAAAAAAAATTATTAATAGAAATAATAAGTAACATTGATTAGATCTAATTGCATATACTTTTCACATTATTAATGCTGTAGGAATATTAGAACATCATAGAAGGACCTTTACAAAAATAAAAATATAAAAAGAAATTCATCAGGGAAGCTAGATGGCTCGAGCTCCAATTATTTAACACCCGAAGCCCATAAAAAAAACCCACCAGAGGAGAAGCCCACTGATCTGAACCACCGCCGACTGACCTGAACCAATCAAAAGGGCACGTGGCGACACGAATCTTATCCATCATACTCTCTTTCTGCCGAAGCTTACTTCACATGCAGAATCGTTTGACGTTATTGGGGCAAAATTTGAGGTAAAAAGTTCTCGAAGAGTAAGATGACGAAAAGACCGCGTCATCATAAGGTACTGTCTCATTTGATTTCGTAGTGCTGGTTTTGTTTTTGTTTTGTTTTTATGACATTGAATTATTTATTTATTTATTTTATAGGATTTGTTGAGTGAACCACCGGATGATATTCTTGTTAATATTATATCTCGCTTACCTCTTAAGGAAACTGAAAGGACCGATGTTCTTTCAAGTAGGTTGAAATTTTGTGGAGTCTTATTACTTGTCTTAACTTTGATTCCTCAAACTCAGCTTTATATTCAAGCACAAGGTTAGCGGATAGGGAAAAGCCCAAATACACAAACCGGTGAATAAATTATTAGAATTGCATAGAGGCTCGATCATAGGTGAGCTTGATATACTTTTGGATTTTGATATTGATTCTCATGATAATCGTGAATTTTGCGTTACTTGCCACAAGTTTGAGTTGAACCTGCCACAAGTTTTGGCTTCAAAGAGTCCGCTTCATATCATCAAATTTCCACTAGATTGCAATGTCAACCTTAAAAGCCAGTGTGATTTGTCTACTATAAAGTCTCTAAGATCTCTGTCTACGTGGTGTGTATGCTGGAGTCCAACTACTGTACTTGTTGATGAAATGAAATTCCTATTTCTTGTTCCAAAAAATTAATAATAATAATAATAATAATAGGTAGAGGAAGCCTGTGAGAGAAAGTTGCCCTGGATATTTTCTGCATTTTATATGACTGTTGAGGATTTTTAGAGTTTTACTTAATCAGTTGTATTATTTCCTCAACCAGGCAATGTGTGGTTTCAACATGTTAACGTTAGTGTTTTGATCATTGCAGTCTTGTTCAAGTGTCCATAAATTTGTAAAGGCAAAGACATCAGATTCCTAAATATACTCTTGAAAACACCTCAAAGTGGTCGAATTGTGTGCTTTTAATGGGTGTGCAATTGAACCAGAGATTTGGTAGAAAATGTACCAAATTTCTGGAGACTATGTTAGCTCAAGGCACTCAAATTATATTCCTTAAAATGTAATCAAATTCATTTTTATTTTTTTATTTTTTTATTTGATTGTGCATATCAGACTTTAATCTCTTCTAATTGTTAATGAAAACACTAAGATTTTCCCACTCTGAGGTTTTGGGTTATTATCCATTTTAGCTTTACTGATTTTGATTTTCTAAGTTTAAGCCTGTCTAAGCTTTATGCACAAACAACTGTTTATTTACAAAGTTTGTTTGGCTGAAGGGGAGAGAAGCTCTTGGACCAAAGATGGTGATAACCGTATACAGACTGATGTTATCTACAACAAATTCACAGGCCATGTCTTTCAGCTTCACCTTCAAAATCCTAATTCTGTGAGTTTTCGATAACGATGATGACAAATCTGACATTGGTATTTCATATGATATGATGTCAATACTAGGTAGTAAGGTAAATCCTTATTTCTTACATTTGAGTTACTTGGACTTTGTCAATAACAATTTCGAAGGAATTTAGATTCCTAAATTTCTTGATTCCGTAAGCAGTTTTGGATACCTTAATCTCTCTCAAGCAGGATTTATGGGTTTAATTCCCTCTTCAACTTGAAAACCTTTCCAAACTGCAATACCTTGACTTAATCAAGTTTTTATGGAGAGGCTGTATGTACAAAACTTGAAGTGGCTATCTGGATTCTGGACTTTCTTGTTGGAATACCTTGATTTAGAACCTTGACGAAGCCTCTGATTGGTTGGTCGCCATGAACAACCTCACTTGTCTAATCATATTAAAATTGTCATAATTCACTTGTCTAATCATATTAAAATTGTCATAATGCAAACTCCTTCACTTTCATATAGTACCTTGTTCCAATTTCTCATCTCTAATCACACTTCCTCCTTACAACAGCCACTTTGATAAATATTTGATTCCTAGTTGGGTTAGGGGTCTTTGTGACTCAATCCATCTCTGGTCGTACTTGCTCATCAAAGTTGGAATAAATCTGTTTGTACAACCATTTCGAAATTGAAGAATTGAAATCAAGTGAACTCAAGTTTTGAAATCCTTCAGGAATTGGACCTTGGTAGTCAATGCTGTGTAAATTTAGAAAGTCTGAGAGTCAGTTTGGGAATGCTGTAAATTTTAAATAATTGTTGTTAATTGTGCTGTAAAAATAATTAGTTGTGAAGAGAATTAGTTGAGTGTTTGGTAAATTTTGTTTTCAGAAATACTGTGAGTTTTGAAAACAGTTATATATGTTTGGTAAATCTTATTGTTAAACTGTTAAGAGAAAATAAATGGCTAAAATGTACATAATATAAGATAAAATTTACTTATACATATAAAAATAAGTACATACAATATTTTTATTTGTGTATTATAATAATTTTAACTAAAAATAAAATTTATAATGTATTGATTTTATTTTTTATTTTCATCTTAAAACAATTGATAATTAAATTTATAATATAGTGAAACAAATTTAATAATAATTCGAACAATAAATTGATATTAATAAATTTATTTGATGAATTATAATAACAATTTATTAAAATATTGATTTTATTTTCAATTTGAACAAGCATAATTTTGAGTTTAGGTAATAATTTTAAGGATATTTATGGAATTGTATTAAAGGATAAAATTGATCATCAAAATTAGAATATAAAAGTTACTCTATCCCTGCTTTTTAAAATCAAATGTAGGAGAGGCTAATTTTGACAAAAGTGATTTTGATTTTTTTTACCAAATAATAAAATTACCTTTTATATTTTCAAAATCACTTTTAAACCTTTCAAAAGCAATCCCAAATGAGCCCTAAAAAACGATGATCCGAAACTTGACTAGGAATCAAATATTTATCTA